>NC_053393.1:203005794-203605794 GCF_905171765.1 Bufo bufo
CGCACTGATCTTCATGTATAATGTGGGAGATAACATTCAGGAGCCTATTAGCAAGTACCTTGGCCAACACTTAAATCTACTGTTAAGAGTGAGATGGGTCTATATGAATCTACCATATTGGGATCCTTATCTGGTTTAGGGATCACTACCACCAATGCTTCTCTCATAGAGCTAGGTAAAATACCTGTCCTATAAGATTCATTAAACACCTGTAGGAGATGCGGGAGCAAAACTTCTTGATGTTTTTTGTAGAATTCCCCAGGCAGACCATCTCCCCCAGGTGCTTTTCCGTTAGGAAGCGACTGCACCGCCAATACCATCTCTTCCAATTGAATGTCCCCATCAAGTAATAACCTCTGATCATCAGACAGGCTGGGCATCTGGATATTATGCAGGTATTGCTCTCTGTCACTACAGTCAATCCCTAGTCTGGACTTATAGACTTCTGCATAGTGCTCATGGAATATGTTCATTATGTTATCATCTCCCGATACCTGTACGCCCATTTTATTAGTGATTCCCAATACACAAGATGGGCCCGATTGGGTCTTAATAATAGTAGCTAGTAGGTGGCCCGTACATTCCCCTTCCATAAAATGTTGAGTCTTAAAAAATTGTTTGTCCCCAGCCCTACTAATCAAATGTTCCTTCAGTAGATCTTGCGCCTCTGTCCAGTGCGAGGAATTTTCTAGGGAGGGGTCAGAGATGTATTTAGCTTCCGTAGTCTGAACTCTATCCAGTAGTTCTGTCGTAAGTGCCCTGCTTTTAGTTTTATGGGAACTAATCCCTTTAAGGCCTCTTTCACACTACCGTATGGCTATTTCATTGTTTTGCGGTCCGTTTTTCACGGATACGTTGTTCCGTTTTTTTGTTTCCGTTTTTCCATATGGCATATACAGTATACAGTAATTACATAGAAAAAATTGGGCTGGGCATAACATTGGAGTGGAGTAGGAGGAATAAAACTTCTGTGCCACCCAAGCCTTATGAATAAGATGTGTTCTCTCAGAAGTGAGATGAGTTTCTGAGAGGCACAGAATTGCCGGTTGATACGTTTGAAAGGCATAAAAGACGGCATTGCGTTTAGTAGGGATCGACCGATATTGATTTTTTTAGGGCCGATACCGATAATTTGTGAACTTTCAGGCCGATAGCCGATAATTTTTACCGATATTCTGGGAATTTTCATTTTTGAGAAAAAAAAAAATTCCTACACAAATCTGCTGAAAATTAATATGTTTATTGTTGATGTGTATTTTTTTGTTTATTGTTAATGTGTATTTTTTTTTTATAAATCTTTTTCATTTATACTTAATATTTTTGTGGGGTTTTTTTTTACTAACTTTTAGCCCCCTTAAGGACTAGAACCCTTGTCCTATTCCCCCTGATAGATCTCCATGAGGGTGAATAGGAGCTCACACTGTCCCTGCTGCTCTGTGCATAGTGCACACAGCAGCATGGAGCTTACCATGGCAGCCAGGGCTTCAATAGCGTCCTGGCTGCCATGGTAACCGATCGGAGCCCCGCGATTACACTGCTGGGGCTCCGATCGGAGGAGCAGGGGAGAGGGGATCCTGTGGCCACTGCCACCAATGAATAATACTGGGGGGGGGGGGCGCACTGCGCCACCAATGTTTTTACTATTGGCTGGGATTGGGATGGGGGTGGGGGGCGCACTGCGCCACCAATGATTAATACTGGGGGGCTTGGGGGGGGGCGCACTGCGCCACCAATGAAGATAAGTCTCTCAATCATTCATATACAGGAGGCGGGAGCTGGCTGCAGAATCACATAGCCGGCTCCCGAAATCTATGAGCGGTAGCTGCGATCCGCGGCACCTGAGGAGTTAACTACCGCGGATCGCAGCTACCGCTCAGAGGTCGGGAGCCGGCTATGTGATTCTGCAGCTAGCTCCCGCCTCCTGTATATGAATGAATGAATGAATGAATGAATGAAAGGCTTATCTTCATTGGTGGCGCAGCGGCCACAGCCCCTCCCCTTCTTTTGTCTTCTCTCCTCTCAGTGGCGGCAGCGGCAGCAGCAGCACAGGGGGAGGAGACACTGCTTCCTTCTCCCCTGTGCTGCGGAGGGAACACAGAAAGCGCTGAGAGCAGCGCGTTCTGTGTTCCCAATAGGTTATCGGTATATCGGCAAAATAGATGCCGATAACGTTCAAAATCCTCAATATCGGCCAAACCGATAATCGGTCGATCCCTAGCGTTTAGCAGCTTGGTTCAGCCCCCTCACATTCCAGGCAATTATTCTAAGGGTACCCATTAATGTTTTTAAACCATAGCAGTACAGGTCCGTAGGCAACCTCGCCCCGGTCATACACATATAACCACTGGTGTTAATTTACGGATGCGGACAACACACGGAGTGCTGTTCGCATCTTTTGCAGCCCCATTGAAGTGAATGGGTCCTCATCCGCAAAAAATGCGGCTCGGATGCGGAACCAAACCACGTTTGTGTGACTGCACAGTAACCCTGTGGATAACCAGTGACCATGTTATTTCCTCATCAGAATACAGGCTTTGCTTGCGGAGCCTATATACTAGGCATGGGAAGAAGGGCTGCAGTAAGGGCCGTAATCACACTTTACGCCAGCCGTTTTCTCACACACAAAATTGTGGCGCTAAACAGCTCAGAAGAGAGCATCCCCAAATAACCTGATCTGTCTTCAACTGTCCTTCCCAATCACCAGGATCATTTCAGTCCAAAAAGGCAATGATTCAGGAAATGGATGCATTGTCGGGACCTGGTGGAAATGCAATTCTCTAATCTAAAATAAGGAGATTTTTGTATAACTTACCAGTAAAATCTCTTTCTCGCTCTTCATTGGGGGACACAGGAACCGTGGGTATAGCTATGTCCTCTAGGAGGCGTTGACACTAGTAAAAGCTGTTAGCTCCTCCCCTGGAAGCTATACCCCCTCCAGCCTGGAGAGAGAGCTTCAGTTTTGTGTACAAGTAGTAGGAGAAGCAAGCCAACCAAAGAGAAAACAAGTGGAAAACCAACCATGTCAAAGGACCCAACGGAGTCCAAACCAGCAACTGCCCAACAGTGGCCAGACAACAATACTGGGTAGATGCTGTGTCCCCCAATGAAGAGCGAGAAAGAGATTTTACTGGTAAGTTATACAAAAATCTCCTTTTCTCGCCCATATTCATTGGGGGACACAGGAACCGTGGGACGTCCGAGAGCAGTCCACAGGGAGGGAAAAAGCCACAGACCCATGGAAGCAAGCGTCCCTGCAGGCATCTAAGAACTGTCGCCTGCAAGACCCGCGGCCCACGCCGCGACCGTCGATGCATAATTATGCACCTGGTAATTTCTTGTGAACATGTGTAAGGAGGATCGGGAGCTGCCTTACACAACTGTGTAGCCAAAGCGCGATTCCTCTTAGCCCAAGAAGCGCTCACCGCTTTGGGAGAGTGAGCCGTGACACCTAAGGGTGGAACCCTGCTCCGGGCACGGCATGCGTCAGCTCATGCAGACCGAATCCAACGTGCAATCGCCCTTTGAAGGCCGCCAACCCCTAGCGAGGACCCACCGGAGAGAAAAGGGGATCCGTACGCCGAGAGGGACTGGAGGCTGCTAACAATAAGAAGAGCTCTGACAACGTCCAATAATGTAGCTCCCTTCAGTAGGGTGCGAAGGAAAGAGACAGTGAAGGAAGGACAATTCCTTAATTGATATTGCTGTAGAAATATTAATAGTTGTAATCCGCTCTCCAATGTCTGTGTAAGGAAAGGTAAAAATCTCAACCGCAGTCAGCCAAAGGTGTTTTCATGTTAAGTTCTGCTGAGCAACTGCCCGCCCTTCTCAGTCTGTTCACTTTTATTCACTCACAAAAGGTGTAAAAGAGGCTGGCCCATAACAAGGATGCAGGAAGTGATGACATACAGGAAGTGATGACATACAGGAAGTGATGACATAGGAAGACAAGACACCATCATTTAGAATACCCTAGCCAACAAACACATGTATTCAATAATCTACCATTACCACTGGAGTTAATTTCATCTAGCCTTGTTCAGTGATCAATGCCAGATAAAAGTTACTATGATCCTCATGCATGTTTATTTACAGGACAACGTCATTATCTCCAGCGGCTGATCAGGCGCACTAGAGACAACAAACGCGCGTTCCTTTCGTTAAATTGTTCTCTTAACAAATGCATCCACGCCAAGCCAATAAATCTGCGTCTTGCGCGGGGGCCCTAGCCGGCGTCCATACATCAGCCAACAAAACACTGCTCTGCTGAACACATCAGTTTCCCCCGGCCCACAGCCCAGAGCTTAGCACATGGACCATTCGCCGACGGAGACCTCTGCGCACAGCAGCTGTGACGGGACATACACGGGAAGATATCCACTCCAATGGTTTACCCTGACACAGAGACATGATGACAATACACAATATATTAAATACACATCCTAATAAAATTTCCACAACAATATGGAAGTCAGAGACCACCTTCGGGAGAAGAAGGAATGGTCCGGAGAACTGTCGTATCCTTGTGAAGAACCAGGATGGGGATCTTGCAAGAGAGCACCCTCAATTTAGACACCCGCCTGATGGATGTGCTAGCCACAAGAAAAAACTACCTTCTAGGACAGGAGCCGGAGTAAGAAATTCAGCAAGGGCTCAAGTGGAGAAGACTGGAAGGCTGAGAGAACTATATACAGATCCCAAGGCTGTAAGGACGGTACAGAGGAACCGTAAGTGCCCTTCCCAGAAAGAAGGTTTCCATGGGCATCAGTGAAACCAGAGTACGCTGGAAGCTGCCCCAGGACAGAAGCGCCAACACCTGACCAATCAAGGAACTAAGGGCTAAACCAAGGTCCAACCCTGAATGTAGAAGGATAGGACCGCGGGGAGAGAAAAAAAACGGAGTGAGGGGATGTCCCGGTGTTCACAGAAGCCCAGGAAGGACCTCCAAGTCCCACAACAGATCCTGGGCGATGCAGGCTTCCTGGCCTGAATCATAGTGCGGAAGACATCCGCTGAAACCCTTTCCACGTCAGAATGGTGGTCATAATAGCCACGCGTCACTGAAATGCTGATGTAAGACCGGACCCCGGGAAAGAAGGTCGTCTCTGAGTGGCAGTGACCAAGGGACGTCTCCAGGAAGGAGAACGAGGTCAGCATACCACGCGCGACGGGGTCAACTCGGAGCGACTAGCATTTGTAGGACTGTCCTCCATCTGGATCCTCCGTAGAACCCTGGGAAGGAGGGGGAAGAAACACATAAGGAGGGAGAACTCCCGCCAAGAAGAATAAGGGCGTCCACGTCGCATGCTTCCGGAACTCTGGCTCTGGAGAGAAAGGTGGGAAGCTTTGTGTAGATACCGTTAGCACACCTGGAAGAATGGAAGAGTCCCTGTAGAAGGAGGAATGTGGAGGGCGCCACAGCCCACCAGTCGGGACCGGATCGTGCCTGGAATGGAAGGCCACCAAACTAATACCCTTTGCAAATGCAGATGAGGGAAGGTAGCAACGTAGGAACTACCAAGGCATGCGGGATGGCAATGAACCCTGAGCCAGAGGAGGAAAAGACAGGAGAAGAATAGGCTAGGTGCCCACGACGAGAATATGCTAAATGCCCACGGCGAGAACTAGTGCATATGACGAGTCCTGTAACCCGTGGGAGTGCAATTGTTGAACCTAACTAAGGGGGTAATGCATACAGCACACAATGTACCAGTGACAATGTCATCGCGCCATCAATGGATATGCAAATAGCAGGTCCCGAAACCCATGTCATTGTACTTAGCCCACCCATGGCAGCGGATAATGTATAAGGCAGGTACTGTATCCTGAAGTAGTGCAATTACTCCACCTAAGGAAGGGTTAATGCATATGACAAGTACCACTGGCCACCTTAGAAGCAATTGCTTCGGACTCATGTATACGGCAAGTCCTTGTCTGAGTGTGACCCAGGGAGGAAGGGTGGGGTTGCGAGGAAAAAAAGATGCGCTGTGTTCCACTCACGCGTAGGTCTACTCCTCAGAACCTCGCCCCTGGCAGTTGCGGACTGCGCAGCTGGGGACTTATCAACCAAACTACCCAGGTGGTGGGATGGGTGCTTGTAGAGGTCCATCTACCGGATTGCGCAGGCGGTGCAGTATCAATCGAGCGACTTCGGAGGTGGATTGCATAGGTGGAGAATTATCCCCCAAACGACCCGGGAGGGCGGATTGGGAAGGTCAGTGGTCCCTAATTGAATGGCGCCGGCGAAGAATTATCAACCAAACGACATCATAGGGTGGACTGGGAGTTCCACCAGACCCCTACTGGATTGCGCAGGTGGGGAATTATCAACCAATCGACCCGGAGGGCGGATTGGGAATTCCTCAGAGGTCCATCACTAAATTGCGCAGGTGAAATTAGCAACCAAACGACCCGGAGGGTGGATTGGGAATTCCAGAGGCTCTCCACTGTATTGCGGAGGTGGAGAATCATCAACAGCCCCAGGGGACGGATTGGAATTCTTCAGAGGTCCATCACTAAATTGTGCAGGGAATTATCAACCAAACAACGCGGAGGGTGGATTGGGAATACATCAGCTGTCCTCCACAGGATTTGAGGAGGAGGAAAATTATCAACCAAACGGCTCGGAGGGCGGATTGGGAACTAAGAGAGGTGCTCCTTATCCGAGATAGAACACGGGCCCAGTGTGGTACCGTACAGACAGTCGGTAATGAGGGTGGTCGTAATGGACGCACATCTCTTTATTTATTTATATATATATATATATTTTTTTTTTTTTTAACTCAAATGATGGCCTCAAGCACAAGAGGCAGGAAAGGGTTAAATTCCGCCATCATGAGGAACATTGCACTGGGAGTGCCCACTTAGAACTCTACTCCTCCCCAGATATGCCTCCCACGAAGGGTTAAGGTCATCTTCATGACTGGGGGTGGAGCTAGCAGGTTACTAGGGAGGGGGGAGAAGGGCGCGAAGTTTTCGCGCCGGAGCGCACATCCCTCTCCCCCCCCCCCCTTCCCCAGGGGGACGAAGTGCGGCCCTTCAGCAAGCCGCAAAGCGGCAGTCCAAGGCCCCTGCGCACAGCCGATTAGTGCATCGGCCGGACCGCAGAGGGACCAAGCACCGCGATATGAGCCCGGCGTGTCCGGGCAAAAAAACATGTGCGGTGTACGGGCGAGTTTCCTGCAAAGTTTAACCCTTTCCGGAGCGGCGCGCTCGGCGTCCGCTCCGGATCTCTGGTCTTGGCTGTCGAACTCAGACAGAGATTATCTGTCTGGCTGTGCGCTCGGACTCCCTGCTCACCGCTTTGTCATGGAAAAAGCCTGCCAGGGGTTACACTGCCATTAACCCCCTATGTGCCGCCCTGCTAGGCAATGAATAAAACCAGCCAGAGGGGGAAGAAGGGAATGGCTGCAGGGTGCTGGGCTATACTGAAGCCCTGTTTCTGCTGGGACTCGAACCCACGACCCTCTGTATCAGAGGCAAGGCACTTAACCACACAGCTATAAGAGCTGGATTGCCTTGTTAACCTCTGCATTACTGCCACCAGGTAGGGAGGGAGGGGGCGACCCAGGAGGGACAAACTTACCTAGTCCCGTGTACTCATCTCTCTTCTCTTTCCTGCCGCCATCTTCACCCCTCCTCTGGTCCAGCAGGGTCATCCCTTCAGCTACTGGCAGGACGCTGGAAAAGGGGGGCTTGGATGGGTGACCCCTTGGCTGGCGGGATGCAGGGGAGCAAGGCTGCCTGGTCCACCTTGTCTTCTGTGGGGGAGGCAGCAGTGTGGGTGACCGGCACTGGCGCAACTCGACCCCGGGAGAACAGGGAGGCGAGGCGTCCACTGTTTTCCCATCTGAAAAAGAAGGAAAAAAATAAACTAAAATAAAAAATCTTCAGGAGATCCCTGCAGAGCAGGGAGGTCTTGCCTCCTATTGACACTCGAAAAAACTGAAGCTCCTTCTCCAGGCTGGAGGGGGTATAGCTGCCAGGGGAGGAGCCAACAGCTTTTACTAGTGTCAACGCCTCCTAGATTACATAGCTATACCCACGGTTCCTGTGTCCCCCAATGAATATGGGCGAGAAATAAGATTTACCAATAGTAACACAGAGATAGGGATGGGCTCTGCTAAAGTGCATACGGGGTGCTACAAGTGTATATATAAATAATGCAATGCTCCTAGCTGGCAACACACTACAAAAATTGTGCTCTTAAAATATGCCTAATCTTTATTGAATCAAAGATATAAAAACAGGGCCTGGTTAATAACATGTGCCCTACATTGCGTGCTATTTATCTATTGCGGTCCATGCAACTATTGAGCAAGCATTATGAGCACTACTGTCAGCTTGGTTTAGCGCTTGTGCTCAATAACCTTTGCTGCGCATGCACTGCCTTGCACCTTGGGGCTTGCGCTCTGATTGTTTCTGCACGCTGGGGGACACAGGCCTCATATGTGATTGTTTATTGCTCACGTACAGGTGATCCTCAATAAATTAGAATATCATCGAAAAGTTAATATATTTCATTAATTCAATTCAAAACGTGACACTCATATCATATACATTCATTACATACAGAGTGATCTATTTCAAGTGTTATTTCTTTTAATGTTGAGGATTATGGCTTACCCAAAAGCCAGTATCTCGGAAAATTTGAATATTATATATTACCAAAAAAGATTTTTTTAATACAGAAAGGTTTGCCTACTGAAAAGTATGTACAGTATATATAGTATATGCACGCAATACTTGGTTGGGGCTCCTTATGCATGGAGGCAATCAGACTGTGACACTGCTTAGGTATTATGGAAGCACAGGTTGCTTTGATAACGGCCTTCAGTTCGTCTGCATTGTAGGGTTGTCACGATGCCAAAATTTTGATTCGATTTCAATATCATAAAAAAGTATTGCGATACTCGATACCACGCGAAAAAAATAAATACACCTTTATGTCCGGCTCATAAC
This sequence comes from Bufo bufo, assembly GCF_905171765.1. Classification (NCBI taxonomy): domain Eukaryota; kingdom Metazoa; phylum Chordata; class Amphibia; order Anura; family Bufonidae; genus Bufo; species Bufo bufo. The sequence goes on from NC_053393.1 coordinate 203,014,753, forward strand.
GGAACAGACCTATCCTATTTTTTGGGGGACAAGGTGACTAAAAATGGCAAATCCCACCATTTTTTTTTTCCCGGTTACAGAGTTCACCGCATAGGAGATAATTTTTAATAGTTTGGACTTTTTCGGACGTGGCGATATGTAATGTGTTTATTTTTATATATATTTTACATATAAAAGTGGGATTAAAACTTAATTTTTTTTTTTTACTTTTTATTTAATAACTATTTGCTTCCTTAGGAGCTAGAACCCTTGTCCTATTCACCCCATTCATAGAGCTCTATTAGGGTGAATAGGACTTCACACTCTCCCTGCTGCCCTGTGCTTTGTGCACACAGCAGCAGGGAGATTACCATGGAAGGCTTCAGTAGCGTCCTGGCTGCCATGGTAACCGATTGGAGCCCCGCAATTACACTGCTGGGGCTCCGATCGAAAGCTGCCACTGCACCACCAATGAGGAGGAGGGGAGGGGACCCTGTGGCCACTGCCACCAATGATTATAATACTGGGGTCGGGGGGAAGACACTGATGAATATAATTAACCCGTAAATATAAATGTAAGCTGCGGGTGGCAGCTGTATGACATACCCGGCCTCTATAACAGGGCGCGGCGATCCATGCCAATTAAGCCCTCAGGTGGCGCAGCCTAGTATCAGAAAATAGCAAATCCCGGTATTGACTCGACCCGGGTCTAAAAGTATCGATTGGGTATCGATAGTTCGATACTTGGTGCAACCCTACTGCATTGTTGGGTCTGGTGTCTCATCTTCCTCTTCTTAGATTCTCTATGGGGTTTAGGTCAGGTGTTGTGTGCCTCTCCACTCTTTCTCCAGGCTCTGGGATCTTGATTTCCAAATGAAATGCAAAAATTACTTTCATCGGAAAACAGGACTTTGAACCACTGTTTACAGTCGAGTCCTTTTTCTCCTTAGCCCAGGTAAGACGCTTCTAACATTGTCTCTGGGTCATAAGTGGCTTGACACAAGGAATGTGACAGTTGTAGCCCATGTCCTGGATACGTCTGTGTGTGGTGGCTCTTGAAACACTGACTCCAGCCACAGTCCACTTCTTGTGAATCTTCCCCCAAATTCTTGAATGGTCTTTTCTTGACAATCTTTTAAAGGTTGTGGTTATCCCTGTTGCTTGTGTGCCTTTTTCTACCACATTTTTCCTTTCCACTCAACCTTTCATTAATCTGCTTGGATACAGCACTCTGAACAGCCAGCTACTTTAGCAATGACCTTTGTGTCTTACCCTTCTTGTGGAGGGTGTCGATGACTGTCTTCTGGACAACTGTCAAGTCAACAATCTTTCCCATGATTGCGTGAATTTTTCAGGCTAAGGGTACTTTCACACTAGTGTTATTCTTTTCCGGTATTGAAATCCGTTTTGTCCTAATGCATTCTGAATGGAAAGCAATATACCGAACACCACCGCACTTGCCGGATCCGGCAATAATTTCAATAGAGATGTATTAATATCTGATCCGGGAAAATGCTGCATCGCCAGATCCGGATTTCCGGTCTGCGCATGCGCCGGGACATAGGAGGAGCTATTTTTGCTTTTGATCTTTAAATACCGGATCCATTATTCCTGATGATTCCGTTGCCGGAAATGCCTGCCGGAATCAAAAAACACTAGTGTGAAAGTACCCTTAGGAAACCTTTGCAGGTGTTTGTGTTGATTAACTGAGTGACACCATGAGTCTACATATTGAACTTTTCAAAATATTCTAATTTTCTGAGATACTAACTTTTGGGTCTTCATTAGCTATAAGCCATAATTCTCAACATTAAAAGAAATAAACGCTTAAAATGGATTTCTTAGTTTCTAATGAATGTGGTCTGCAAAAACTGGATCTGCTAACCGGGCCCTGCTTTTATATATTTGATTCAATAAAGATTATGTATATTTTTTAGAAAATTTGGGTATGCACAATTTTTGTACTGTATTGCTAGCTAGATTTACTAAAATGTAACTCTAATAAAAAAATTAAAAAATTAAATTATATTGTGCAGACCCTGTATTATTAGAGGAGCATTTTATACCAAGACAATCATACAAGTAGGTGGCACTGTTGCTTTAAAGAATATTCTCATACATCATTTAGTTTTGGATTTAACCAAATGTGACAAAGCACGATTACCGATACAGTATCTTTGAATTAAAAACAGGAATAAAATATGAAGCTGGGTAACAATAGAAGATTTCACACTTCCATTTCCCAGAACCCGTGTGCAGCAGCATTCACGGAGAACTTGCCAGACTAAATGTGACTGCCAATCATTTCCAGCCGGCGAGGTCTCCGGAGCAGAATGGAAAGCAGTTTTTTCATCTCACAGTAAACAAATAAAAAAAAGTGTCTGACTTTGAGAAAACTTAGGTTTTGTCGAATTTAAGTCGTGATGAACGATGTAATCAGCGCTTTTTTCAGCCATTTCCGCAATAGACACTGCTGTCAACATGGGCGTGAAAAATAAAAGGACAACTGAGCCTCTGATGACTGTACACCAACTGCTAATACTCACACTAACCACAGATGATCTAACGATAGAAAGATCTAATTTTTTCATTGAATATATTCTTAACCCTTTCAAGCAACTGTCACAACTAGCATGAGGGTAGAACTTTGCTTCTGCTCCCTATCTGAGAGCAGGATATGATAGAAAGAGAGAAGCTAAGCTCTGTAGCATATAGGTTTCTATGATGTGCATCAGGATATGAGTAAATCCTGACCGGACTCCTAGGAGAGATAGTGAGAGTCCGGATTACCCCAACCACACACATCAGTATGTACACAGAGAAGGCAGTCAGTACCTACGGCTCTCACTGTCTCTTCTATGAGTCCTGTCAGGATTTATGCTGATTTTTACTAATCCTGCTCCAAATCCTATACACCTATTTAGAGGTCGCAATAACGCTTGTACGAGAGTCAGGCAATGTTACTCTCTGAAAAGAGCCACGTGTATTTCTACGCATAAGACTTGCTTTGGTCTAGAGTGCAAAAGTGCAGCAGGGACTGAAGAGTCCTCACAGGCTGTGCTCCGGCTCACCGCAGGAGCCACACACTGACTGAAGCCAGATTCCCCCACTGTAGCAGCCAGCATCAGCGTTAACGGTGATACTGGCTTCTTAACTCCCTAGATGCTGCGGTCAATAGCGACCGCGGCTCCAGGCAGTTAGAGGGACAGGCCCACTATGGGCCATGGCAGACGGGGCCTAACTAACGACCCCAGGACTGCCTTGGCTATATGTAGATTGGTACAGTGATAGGCTATAATGCATTGGTATAAAAGTTATACCAATGCATTATAATAAAAGCAAACAATGGCCCCTATTGAGCATAAAAAACAAAATAATGAAAGGTTAAAGTTTATTTTAAAAAAAAATAATTCCATAAAAAGTTGTTTTCTTTTGTAGAAGTGGTAAAAGCACACAGATGAAGTTATTGTGAACAATGTTAAAAAATAAATAAAAGGAAAAATTAACAAATAGGTTTTATTTCCTATTCACCATCTGCCCCCAAAATAAATGTTAATAAGTCCCATGTACCCTAAAAAATAGTACCAATGAAAACTACATCCCCCCCTGCAAAAAACAAACCACATATGGTTACATCAGTGCAAAAATGAATGAGTTCTGGTTCTTGGAATGCAGATACATAACAGGACGTGCTACACATATTCGGCATTTCCATATTTGTACTGACCCACACAATAAGAGTAACCCACTAGCAAGGCCACACAGTGAACTTCGTAAATGTAAAGTGCAAAAAGCAATGGCTGAAGTGCCTTCCCACCAAAAAAAAAAAAAAAAAAAAAAAAAAAAAAAAAAAAGATAGTCTAAGGCCTCATGCACACGGCTGTGTCGTTTTTTGCGGTCCGCAAAAAAACGTAAGCTGCCCGTGTTGCCTTCCGCAATTTGCGGAAAGGAAAGGGCGCCGGCAATATAAATGCCTATTCTTGTCCGCAAAGCGCGGACAATAATAGGACATGTTATATATTTATTTTAATGGGGCCGCGGAACGGAGCCACAGATGCGGACAGCACACGTAGTGCTGTCCGCATCTTTTACGACCCCATTGAAGTGAATGGGTCCGCATCTGAGCCGCCAAAACGGCGGCTCGGATGCGGACCCAAACAACGGTCGTGTGCATGAGGCCTAAAAAAGCATAAATGTAGTTCTTGCCATTGAAGTAATGTGAAAAACATCTACTTTGTGTCTGGTTCTGAATCGGTTGTCCCATGAAAAATATTCTAAAGTTTTCAAACCAGCACCTGGATCTGAAGACCTTTGTAATTGCATGTAATTAAACATTTTGTATAGCTATTGAGGTATTCAATGAAATCTAGCACCACTTGCTGTTTTCTCTGTCCACCTCACGGAGACGGAAGCACGTGCTCAGTTCCATCCTCCAACTGCAATCAGCTGCTGCAGAAAGGACACGCCTAAACTGTCAGATAGAAATTAGGCTAGAGCTACTGGTCGAGCAACGGCTGTTTGTCACGCCAGTGTGTGGGAGGAAGACACCACACCGGACGAAGAAGGAAAGGGAACAAGACCTGAAAGCTGGGGAAGAAAGAAGGACACCTCCTAGTTAAGGATGTTCCCTTAGCAGATACCAGGAGATCGGAGAGACTGGCAACTCGTGGGTTAAATTGACAAGTTCAATGTGGATCTTACGGTGTCTGTGTTTTGGTGAATGCCACACCCCTTGCTTCAGGTGTTGCTTGTTGGTAAACTACTTTTCCCATAAGTAGACGCTTCTCACTCTTGGAGGTGCAGTTTATAGATTCTTATTCCTGCCTTCTAACTAGCTGGTCGGTTGTACTTTGTGGTGCTTCTGGAGTTGCCAGTTTTCTACTTTCAGATAAGTCTTGTCTGTTCTTATTATTTTGTGTTTGTTATATTCCCTGTTGTTTGTTTGAGACAGAGACTTCCATTCGTCCATCTGAGGAGGAATGGGTCGTCTCTGGTCCTAACCTCATTCCAGGGCCTAATAGGGATATAAGGGCCTAGGTATCCAGCATATAAATATTCCTACCTTCAAGGTTTATTCATATTGATAGGTAGTTAGGGCCCGTATTAGGGTTGTTTAGGAGGTGACCTGTTTCTTCTCTAGTTTCCAGGCCCAGTTACTGCTCCCCTTCCCTCCTGTGCTTAGTGTGGAGTTTATCCCCCACACTGATTGTGACACTGAATGGCTATCAGTTTGAACAGACCCCAAAGGTATGTGAGTTCATATGCATGAGTACCTAGAGTCCAAACTCACCCTATAAGACCCTGGCGATAGCGACAGGTGTGAGACTACCTGTTCCTCCAGAAAGGAAGGATGACCAGGAGTCTCCTTCAGGCCTACAACAAAGGGCAGGGCAAAAACAACACACAGATAAACCAAAGCAAAATGCAAAAGGGAAAGGAAACACTTAACTTTCCAGTAGTTATGGCAGCAACAGGAACTTGGCCGAGAACCAAACACCAGCAGACCACAGATACCACTGAAGCTATAAACCGCACAGCATTGTGGGAGAAGCAACTATAAATAAGGAAAGTTAAATGACCACAATAGCAACACCTGGAAGTTACAGGTGTGGCCAGTACCAGAAACAACACAGAGGCTTATTGATCCACAAGGAAAACTCTCAGATCAAAGCACGTGTTGCCAGTCTCACAGATCTTCTGTCCGTATGCCTCGGTACGTTCGTGACACTGTTGCGGCCAGGATTGCTGAGTTGTGGTGATCCCATAGAAATGAATAAGATAGCTGCAGCAGTCGCAGGAAATCCAACACGGCTGGATTGCTTGTGACTCCCATTCATTTCTATGGGATTACTGCAACTCAGCGAACCTGGCCGCGACCACTGTTGCTGTGTAGCCCTAGCCTAAATCTAGCAGAACAATTGCAGCAATGAATGGGGAGATCTCTGGATCCATGTGAGGTACAGGGCTGTTTCTAGTTACGTAATAGATACAAGTGTTGGGGTGTTATTTTTCACGCCTTTTCCAGTGAAAAACTGCACCGTCCCGATGTTTGTAATGACCCAAAATGAAACTATGATGGATGAGATTTTTGCAATCCTATTGCGTGCCATATAACGGTTTGTAGATCATTTTGCAGGCAATGTCAATGTTGTTGATTTTCTATGAATTTGCAGGTTCTTCAACAAGACGAGGAACCATAAAAATAACAGACCTTTTAACCTACAATAAATAGACGCACAGGACTAGAAAAACCTGGCTGCTTTCCTCCAAAAACAGCGCCAGAGATTGGGGCTGAGCTTCAACACCATCTCATTCATGTCAATGGAGCATGTGTGGGGCTGTTTCTGGAGCTGCCATGTTTTTCTAGTCCTGGACAACCACACTAATGTGACTAGCAAATTTCATCAAAAATAGCAAATGAACAGAGAAAAGCCTCACATGAACTTACTTGCAACATGGTGACTGCATGCCTTTCCCCAGATTTGGTCCATACTGGCATCATTCCTAGTTTAACTGCTATTAGACCCACCCTGTTGGAGCCTGTAATATAAGGTTGAATTGTATTAGAGGATGAGAATCCAATTGACCAAGTGAGAAATGCATTCATAAAAACTCTAGCCAAAAAAGATAAAATTAGCCACAATAGCGGGTGAGAGGGGGCGGAGCATGACACAAGAATTAAAAAATACACCCATCAGTAGTCATGCACCGCCGTGAAGGTCCTGCACTGTGCTTTAGTGGAGCGTTTGCTGCGTGCAATTTCTAAATGGCCTTTGAAAAATGAGGGTTGGATACCGACTAGTTGCTATGAGAGTTGGATACTGACTGGTTGCTATGGAATACTCTGCTACTTTCCTGTTACACAAGTTTTGATAAATCTCCCTTACTATCATAGCAATAAAACAGCCACGCCCAGTGCTCTTCTTCCCAGTACCAAATGTCCATTGCTGTCCAGAAGATAACTCTCACTTTTTAAAAACTGGGAGTGGTTTAAGAGTAGAGGAGCGGCCTAATTTACGCCAAAAGATGGCACAGATTTTAGTGCAGATCTATGCCAGATTTTTCTTGTGCACAGACAGGCAAGGATGAAACCGATTATTAATCCTTTCAGGACCGCCATACAGCTATATACTGTACGTGCTAACTGCCTATGCCCGTTGCCGTTTACATAATGAAACAGCATGGCAGCATGACTTTAATACATGCATTAAAGCGCCTTCTTCTGCAATCAAAAGCAGGTCCCGGACAGCCAGCGACCCCGAGAAGAAGACAGTTGCAGTTTATTACCACTTCTGTCTTCTTCACTGCTCCGTGCATAGCACTCAACGAGTTCATAGAGGAAGCAGCTATGACATTTGCTCTACTGGACCCGGCTATGTCTTGGGCATTGCAGAGCTGCAAGGTCTTAGCAGACCCTGATCAGCTCTGTCTGTGTACAATGGCCCCACAAGGGACTGTTTTCCCCTGTACATGGAGCTTCTTTGGACACCCCAGTTACAGTGGAAATTTACATTTAATTAACATTTACATGTTCAAGTTTTTTATGCAGTTTTTAAAACCAAATCCAGGAACAGCTAATAACTGAAACAAAAGGGCCACACGCTTAAAAAAGGCTGAAGCTTATCCTTTTTTCTTTTTAATCCACTCCTGGCTTTATCTTAAAAAAATAATTACATAAAAAAAACTGCGTGTGTAAACCCAGCCTGCAGCAGCAACACTTGGGTCAGACACACACAAGCGAGTTGAATGTGATAAACTCGCAGCATGTGTCAGTGAGAAGTCTTGTTCAGAACTCTGCTTCTCTGACAGGATCGAACAGCATTTGGCCTCATGCACAGAAACGTGTGGTCCGCAATGCACCGGCACCGACCATAGGGCCGCTGCATGCGGATCATGGACCCATTGACTTGAATGGGGTCCACAATCCGCATCCGATGGTCCACTCAGTGGTGCTTCCGCAGGCTTCCGTGCCTCCGTTCCGCACCAACCTTCCGGATTGCGGACCCATTCCATTCGTGATAGGGGATGCACACAGCCGGTGCCCTTGTATTGCTGACCTGCGGTTTGCATGAGGCCTTATGCAAATTTTTAATGCTGTGTGAATCCCCCGAGAGTCCTAAAATCTAGTGAATTACACTGTCATAATGTTGTCAGTGTAATATAATAGACTGCAGGACTCTCACGGTTACACAGCACTATAAATCAGTATAATGCTGTGCGATCCTGTTAATGGAGCGAAGGCCAGAACAGGACCTCTCACTGACACACGCGCAAGTTCTTCTCATTTATTTTGCTCGTGTGTGTCTGGCCTTAGGCTTTCTGTGGCACTTTTAATTGATTTTAACTACAGAGTGATAACTGCAGTGCACAAGACTGAATACAAGTAGTGATGAGCAAACTGATTCATACTAATTGAATTTGTGTAAAAATCTGCCTCCTTGAGCAGCAGGGGACTGGCCTTTCTGCTCAAGAGAGACCCCCCTAAATGCCTTTCTCGGTTTTTATTCCTTACATATCAGTTTGAGGAGAGCCCTTAGTGGGGAGAGAGAACACAGATGCCAAAAGATCATATCTTTCATCCAAAAAGCTAACCTACCGAAAACACCGGACCATATATGAGAACCACTTGTCCATTCATTCACCCTAGAAGAGCTCCCATCTGCCCTGTTGAAGAGCCCAGTAGGTAAAGCCCCCAGACCCGATGGACTTCCTGCCTCTAACTAGAAAACATCTGGAGACACTTTCTTACCTAGCCTCCTCTCTGCCTGTAATTCCATGGTTGGTAATGCACCTCTACCTACACAGTCTCTTGAGGCTCACATCTCTCTCATTCACAAAAAGGACCCTACATTGTGTAATAAGTACAGACCAATATCACTGTTGAATATTGATCTAAAACTATGTGATGGCTTACTGGCACAAAGACTCAAAACTCTAATTCCAAATCGAATACACCCTGAACAGGTGGGGTTTGTCACAGGCAAAACCTCCAGAGTCCTACATCTCATACAGATTGCAAAACATAGAAGACTACCCCTGGTTCTTTTGGGCACTCATGCAAAGGACTCTTGATGTGGTAGAATGGACCTACATGAGACATTTTGTATACCCCCCCTTTCACAGAAACCATCTTTGCTTTATATACCTACCCAACAGCCAGACTACGTCTAAACAACTCCCTCTCCATGCCGTTTAATGTCCTTAATGGTACAAGCCAGGGCTGCCCCTTCTTCGCCATCACTTTTGTTCTCTCTTTAGAATCCCTAATACAACATATCCTAGCTTCCCCCCCAGATCAAAGGTATATCCATGAAAGAGGCACCCACCACCTCACTGGAGCATGTGCAGGCGACCTGATGGCCTTCCAGAGACTCCTAGACCTATTCTAGGAATTTGGAGATCTCTCCAATTTCAAAATGAACTGAACTAAATCAGAAGCACTAGGTGTTAACATCATTCACACTGTTCATGTCCATCCAAATAAATAACATACTTAGGACAAAAGCTCTCCCCTAACTGGAAAGAGCCCTATTCCCTTAACTTCAAGCCCTTTTTAGACACAAAACCTAGAGTCAAAACCAATATGCACTCCTGGAGAGGTCCTTTCCTGGCTGGGGAGAAAAAAAATCTCAAATTTATAATACTCCTGAAGGTGTTATACTTGATGCAAGCAAAGCCCATTTTCCTCCTATACTCATTCTTCAATTCGCTTCGGATAATCTCATCTACTTATCCTTGGAATACCAAAAGAGCACGTATTAATCAAAAAATACTTTCCCTTCCTAAGGGCTCATGCACACGACACAAAAAGGAAATGCGTTAATGTGCATGAGCCCCAAGTCCCCAGGAGGTATTGCTGGCTGGAGCTTCTATTACAAATCCATCCACATATCTTGCACCTTAGACTAGATTAAATCAAAAGATGGAAAACTTAGGAGATCTACTAAGGAGGACCTTAAAATATCACAGAAGGTTATAGCTACCAATTTAAAATTTAACTTTTACTAGATTATATTAAAAGAAGCATCATTCCAAATATTCCATGATAGTATATTTTTGTATGCCAGAAAAAAGAAGCTAAGCCCACCTCTGGGGTTAGGGTAGTGGGAGAATAATTTATAGATAATAGGTAAGACGGATATTGCACTTACGGTTAGACGATATCTTTAAGATATAGATGTGTTATAGGTGCGGGCTGCTGGTCGGATATCCTTGTAGATACCTAGTGACTAGGCCCTTTACTTACCCCTACATGACCCTAAGGTGCTAGCTCACAGTGGGCTGCTTGTTCTAAAGGACAGGATGAATCGTCCTAGAAGATGACGGTGGTGAAATGTCCCGACGCGTTTCCCCAAGTAAAAGAACTTGGTTCGTCAGGGGACTTTATATTCCAATAGCCGAAGGATGGTGGCTAAAAATTCTGGCGGTGACAGAGGCTGATGATATGCAACCCCTTGTGTGTTAAGGCAGAGTTTAAATAGCCGACTTTTGGCGCCAAATATTTCGGAACGCCCCCTCTGATTAGGTAGATGATATCTCAGTGGGTGTGTTGTCATACCGGTATCCTCATTGGTGTTCGTGGTGGATGCCACATATGTGACGTACCTGTAGTCCGGTCTTGCTATTTTCTAGTATGCCGATGTCCCGATACGTCACATCCGGTCATGTGATCGCAAGGTTTAGAGATCACATGAACACTACTTCCTGTCAGTGGAACGCAAGCGGATGCCAGTTCGTGGAACGCATCACCCGATACTGCTTCCTGTTTCCACTCAGATGACTTGGATGTTATAAAGATGTTATTTTATGGTTCATATGGGCTAAATACTCTGCAAATTAGATATTAATAAAGGAAGTAACGATGGAATCATGATATTTTCATTGATGTTAAAGTTTGATAGAAGGGAAAGTGATAGGATATATTAGACCATTAGAGCCTATTCCGGCTCCGATATAAGCTAGATTCCTAGTCTTTATTTGTGGTTTTGTTTAAAAATGGATCCCATGTTTGTAGTTACATGACTGGAGACTTTACTAAAAGGAAGGGATTTAGATGAAGCATGTATAAGAAATTTGTTCATTGAGTCCATATGGATGGACAGTTCTTAATCTATAGATCCACTGGGCTTCTTTTTTCAAGATTCTGTTATCCCAGTCTCCCCCCCTGGGTGACTGTCTGACCACCTCAATCACTTGAAATTTTAGTGTCTTGGCATCTCCACTGTGGTGTTCATTTACATGGCGTGCTATAGGTTTATCCCTTTTGTTTCTAATGTCGCCCAAATGTTCGCCTACCCTTCTTCTAAATTCCCGTTTGGTTTTCCCAACGTAAACCAATGGGCAAGTACACGAGCACATATATACCACTCCTTGAGTACGACAGTTGGCAAAGTCATAGTTCTGATACACTCTGCCCGTACTGCTGTTGGAAAAGGAGTTAGATTTTAATATGTGTGGGCAGCACACACAGTTGTTGCCACATTTGTAGGTTCCTGGAGGTCTATTTCCAAGCCAGGTGGGATCACTAGGTGGCTTCTGATAATGGCTGTGTATTAGCCTATCCCGAAGTGACCTACCCCGTCTATAAGTGATGATGGGGGTGGTTGGTAAGAACTCAGCTATATCAGGATCAGAGAGCAAGATCTCCCAGTTCTGGCATACAAAAATATACTATCATGGAATATTTGGAATGATGCTTCTTTTAATATAATCTAGTAAAAGTTAAATTTTAAATTGGTAGCTATAACCTTCTGTGATATTATTTGATGATAGCTTGCCACTACTATATATGACACCCTGTGACTGTGTTTCTAATTGTTATGGCTGGTTTCCTATCCGGACCCGTGGATACTAATAATTGGATACATGATGCACTGGAGGCTTTTTCTGAAAAGGAGGGAGATGAAAGCACGGATAAGACCCCATCATTAAAAACTATATTTAAGGACCTCTATGAGGCATATAGGGATCATCTAAAATCGTGGTGGGAATGCCAATCACTGGAAAATTATATTAAAAATAAAATAGTACCAAAGGGGCTCAGAGTTAATGTAGTACCAGCTGAACGGTCTAGATCAGCACAACTAATAGAAAAATGGGAGAATGAGCTTATATCAAGCTCAATTAGATTTATGCAGATTCTCCTAGAGGAGGAACGTTTGATCTTAGATAAGGCCTCCAATCACTTGAACTCATTGATTGAAGCTGCATTGAATCATAAAGCAGACCCAGAGTTCGGCCGACGAGAGAGCACACTTAGGACAAATATTGAGAGGTATCAGACAATCTTGAAGGACCGGAAACATAGACAATTTGTTCGTGACTTGGGGGATTTTCGTGATAAACGGGCTTTTAATATATTACAAACACACCCCCAGGAATCTGCACAAACTGATCTATCATCGACTGACCCCGAATCCTCCGATACGGAGAGAGGGGTGCCACCCTTTCGGGGTAGAGGCAATAGTAGTAGGGGAAGAGGAAGAAATAAAAAATGGCCATCAAAGTCAAACCGGGGCTACTCACGAACCCCCTATCAAAACCAGCAAACACGATCAGGGGATCAAACATGCTTACCCATAGCATGTTCCTCTTCCTCCTCCTCGATATCCTCTGGCTCCCTAAACCCAGTGTCAACCCAGAACACTTTTTTAGGAATGACAAGTGGGGGAAACCAGTTCCCATACCAACTAAGAGACAGGGAACCACTCCCCTCACAACGTGGAAACAGGACAAAATAACACCCTCTCAGAACCAAGTCATTAACCTTACGGACAAACCACTTACGGAACAGGAGAGGGACCTCCTGAGTAGGGGGCTCTCTTTTGTCCCGGTTACAAATTTTAACTCATTTGAGTGGGTCAAGGATATTAATCTTTTTGTCCGCAAGCTAAAATGGCGTAAGTTCTTCAAAACTCATGATGAGGAAGAATGCCAAAAACTAGGTATCGCCAGATCTGATCTAGAGGGCGTACGGATCCTAAATTCCCTATTAAATGATAATGAACAAACCAGTGGCCTAGGTCCTTTCACCGAGTTAAAACAAAAAAGTAAAAAAACACCACCTCCCCAGGATACTCTAGTTATAGATCTTTTCTGTAAACTGGTGACAGACCAATTTACGAAACTAGAGAGATCTGAGAGAACTAAAATCAGCAATTTGAGTAGAGATGAGATGCAGGCCCTTATTAAACTGGAGAAAGACCCTAACATTATATTGAAACCATCTGATAAAGGTGGGAATGTGGTTATCTTGGACCATAATATATATCGGGGTATGTGTTTAAGCCTATTAAACGAAATCACATGTTACGCCATCCTGCCCTCCAATCCAACGGTGAAATTTAACATGGAGCTAGAAACTATACTGATTCAGGCACTTGATGATAGACTAATATCAAAGGAAGAAATGGGCCACATGTTATCTATCCATCCCCAAATCCCAACTTTTTATGCGCTTCCCAAGATCCACAAGGGCTATCCACCATTAAAGGGACGACCAATTGTCTCTGGCATAGACTCCATAACATATGGGGCCAGCACCTATATCGACAAAATTCTGAGACCATTTGTCCTCTCGCTGCCGTCCCATATTAGAGACACCACAGACTTATTGCTCAAAATAGAGGATATTGAAGTCACAGATACCACCTACTTGGCCTCTATCGATGTAGAGGCACTATATACCAGCATTCCCCACGTCTGGGGGGTTACTGCGACGAGACATTATCTGAGTACTCGTGGTACCCAATACCAGCATCATTCCGAATTTGTCATCAAAATTCTGGAATTTGTCTTATCGCATAATTATTTTTTGTTTGAGACACGTTTCTACCACCAGCTCAGGGGCACAGCGATGGGTAGCCCATGTGCGCCCAGTTACGCTAATTTGTTCCTGGGCTGGTGGGAGGACACGCTGGTGTTCAATGAGTCATGTCATCGATGGGCCTCCAATATCACCTACTGGGGCCGCTACATCGATGACGTGTTCATCTTATGGGACGGCAGTAGAGAGGATTTCTCAGAGTTTGTGAAACACCTTAATATCAATGATATAGGGCTGAAGTTCACGTCCGAGATTGACCATGAAATGCTGGCATTCTTGGATGTCCGTATAACCAAACAACTGGGTAAATTATGCACTGAGACTTATAGGAAAGCCACTTCCACCAACAGTTTGCTCCAATGGGACAGTTACCATCCACTGAGCCTGAAACGGGGTATTCCCAGGGGGCAATACTTGCGTATGAAAAGGAACTGTTCATCGTATTCCGCTTTCCACAAACAATCTGAGGATTTACGCGGCCGATTCCAACAGCGAGGATATCCCGATCAGATACTAAGGGGGGCTTTCCAAAACGCCAACCAGAGAGACCGGCACTCCCTACTTGTGAAAAATGTCTCTCAGTGCCATACTGATACCACAACCAGAATTGTTGGCACCTATGACAAACAGAATCAGAGGGTAAGAGATATCCTGAAAAACAACTGGGAGATCTTGCTCTCTGATCCTGATATAGCTGAGTTCTTACCAACCACCCCCATCATCACTTATAGACGGGGTAGGTCACTTCGGGATAGGCTAATACACAGCCATTATCAGAAGCCACCTAGTGATCCCACCTGGCTTGGAAATAGACCTCCAGGAACCTACAAATGTGGCAACAACTGTGTGTGCTGCCCATACATATTAAAATCTAACTCCTTTTCCAACAGCAGTACGGGCAGAGTATCAGAACTATGACTTTGCCAACTGTCGTACTCAAGGAGTGGTATATATGTGCTCGTGTACTTGCCCATTGGTTTACGTTGGGAAAACCAAACGGGAATTTAGAAGAAGGGTAGGCGAACATTTGGGCGACATTAGAAACAAAAGGGATAAACCTATAGCACGCCATGTAAATGAACACCACAGTGGAGATGCCAAGACACTAAAATTTCAAGTGATTGAGGTGGTCAGACAGTCACCCAGGGGGGGAGACTGGGATAACAGAATCTTGAAAAAAGAAGCCCAGTGGATCTATAGATTAAGAACTGTCCATCCATATGGACTCAATGAACAAATTTCTTATACATGCTTCATTTAAATCCCTTCCTTTTAGTAAAGTCTCCAGTCATGTAACTACAAACATGGGATCCATTTTTAAACAAAACCACAAATAAAGACTAGGAATCTAGCTTATATCGGAGCCGGAATAGGCTCTAATGGTCTAATATATCCTATCACTTTCCCTTCTATCAAACTTTAACATCAATGAAAATATCATGATTCCATCGTTACTTCCTTTATTAATATCTAATTTGCAGAGTATTTAGCCCATATGAACCATAAAATAACATCTTTATAACATCCAAGTCATCTGAGTGGAAACAGGAAGCAGTATCGGGTGATGCGTTCCACGAACTGGCATCCGCTTGCGTTCCACTGACAGGAAGTAGTGTTCATGTGATCTCTAAACCTTGCGATCACATGACCGGATGTGACGTATCGGGACATCGGCATACTAGAAAATAGCAAGACCGGACTACAGGTACGTCACATATGTGGCATCCACCACGAACACCAATGAGGATACCGGTATGACAACACACCCACTGAGATATCATCTACCTAATCAGAGGGGGCGTTCCGAAATATTTGGCGCCAAAAGTCGGCTATTTAAACTCTGCCTTAACACACAAGGGGTTGCATATCATCAGCCTCTGTCACCGCCAGAATTTTTAGCCACCATCCTTCGGCTATTGGAATATAAAGTCCCCTGACGAACCAAGTTCTTTTACTTGGGGAAACGCGTCGGGACATTTCACCACCGTCATCTTCTAGGACGATTCATCCTGTCCTTTAGAACAAGCAGCCCACTGTGAGCTAGCACCTTAGGGTCATGTAGGGGTAAGTAAAGGGCCTAGTCACTAGGTATCTACAAGGATATCCGACCAGCAGCCCGCACCTATAACACATCTATATCTTAAAGATATCGTCTAACCGTAAGTGCAATATCCGTCTTACCTATTATCTATAAATTATTCTCCCACTACCCTAACCCCAGAGGTGGGCTTAGCTTCTTTTTTCTGGCATACAAAAATATACTATCATGGAATATTTGGAATGATGCTTCTTTTAATATAATCTAGTAAAAGTTAAATTTTAAATTGGTAGCTATAACCTTCTGTGATATTATTTGATGATAGCTTGCCACTACTATATATGACACCCTGTGACTGTGTAAGGAGGACCTTAATCAGATTCCTCTCAGAGTCTTGCTTTGGTGCGGCTCCACCAAGGAATAACACCCCCAATATCATAGCGCTCCAGATGGCGACCAAAATGGTCACCAATGCAACTTAGAATTGCAAAATGGCAACAAGACTTTGTAGTCTTGTCGCTATTTGCAACTACTAGACCCTTCGCTGCTCTGCCTCTTTAAGAAATTTCATCCAGCAGACACACACTGCAGACGTCTGCTGGGTGAAGATCCGCCCACCCCTCACACTGGGCGGGGCTTGGGTTCCCGCATCTTGTGCTCCCGCTTCCAGCAATTTCTAGCTTCCTGGCCATCGCTGGCGCGCTCACCGCCCCTTCACGTGTATTCGCTACTGCACGAACAACTGCCGCCACTGCCGCTGATCGCAGTTTCCTGTCATAGAGGCTGTGCGATTGCTATGTGATTCTGCACCCACCTCCTGTATTTGTATTAAACATTAACTTTCATTGGTGGTGCAGTGTGCGTTCCCCTCCTCCACCCCTCTCTCTCCTCGTTTGTGGCAGTGGCGGCACAGGGGGAGGGAGAGAGTGACTCCTTCTCCCATGTACTGCTGAGGGAACATGGCACGTGCTGATAGCAGCGACCTCCATGCTCTGTGATATTAGACTGCACAGTAGCGCATCCTAGTATCAAAAAATGTCAAATCCTTGTATCGATGTCAATACCGGACAAAAGTATCGAATGGGTATTAAAAAGTCTATACCTGAAACAACCCTAGTCCAGACATTATAAAATAAGTAGCACGTTATGTAAGGCATAAAGCAGAGATCTAATAGCGCTTACTATTTTTCCTGGGCACCGCTCCATTCGCCCGCTGTGCGCCCCTGTAGTTTTCCCGCTCAGTATGTTATCACTCACAATGGCTATGTGATTCTGCTGCCCGTACTATGTTGATACTGAGCATCGGTACAGGAAGGGAGGAGACGCCAGGGTTTCTCAATGGGCGTCTCCTTCTCCCTGGCTGTAGTGCGGTCCAATCACAGCGGAGAGAGTCACAGCCAGGGAGAAGGTGACTTTTTTTCTCCCTGTGACACTCCGCTGCGATTGGGCCGCACTAATAATTAGCACACCAGGTGGGAGAATTTAACAGGGGCACAGCGGGCGAACGGAGCGGCGCCCAGGAAAAATAGTAAGCACTATTAGATCCCTGCTTTATGCCTTACATAACGTGCTCCTTATTTTATAATATCTGGACCCATGAAAGGTCCTCTTTAAGTGCATGGTTTTGCATGTAGAGATGTAGAATTTAGGTGTATTTCTGTTTAATAAATGACCCCCTATATCCTTATCTTATTGAGAAGAAGTTTTTTTTTTGAAAGCTAATAACTATTACTGGTTTCTTTAAACTCATATATTGTGTCTGTCAATAAATCAGTACGGTAATAGTTTTGAGGTTCCTAAGAGAGAAAAAACAAACAAAAACACTTTTTAATATAGTAAAGCTGTTATTATTATATGATTATCTATTCTTTATTATAGTATAGCCTTTTATTATGGGTTAAATGAAAGAGAGAAAAAAAATAACAGAACAAAAAGTTAATGTAAGTCTTTCCCAGGATTTAAACCCGTGATCTCTACATATAAAACCAAGCTATAGCATTGCCACATAGAGATGCATGTTATAAACTAACACATATAATCATATATTGTGTGGGGGAAAAGCACCAGCCTATGTGCGCTCCCCCAGTCCCGGCCACCAGAGAAGCCGGAGCTTTTCCTACCGTGTGCAAGCACGGCCACCGCTAATGGTTTGCAGGGTGGTCGGAACCATGTATACTGTGATGGAAAAATGAATAAAGCCGGTACAGGAGGCACTATGGACAATTACAATACATTAGTAAGTGCCTTGTATTAACTTTCTTTTCATGATAAATGTCATTTGCTGAAGTGAGACGACCACTTAAAGTGTGGGTGAACAACCATGCTGTCTCCGTTTACAGGAGAACTCTTACAACTAAACTCCTGATCATGAAACTATTTCTTTTGGTCTCAGGCTGCCCCTCTTATTCAGAACTTGTGTTCACTGAGCGACCCCCCTCCCCCCCCATAGCAGACAGAGCTCCTACTAAACATACGCCTCCCTCCCATGCCCAAATTACTGCTAAAATGATAATCCCACAAACCTGGAACCAACCAAACCCTCCTTCTGTCTCTCAATGGCTCCAGAATGTCAATCATATCTATTACATGGAGGAGGAGTTGTCTGTGGGGGGGGCATGACCACATGGCGAGCGCAATTAAGTCATCAAAGGTCCTGAAAGAAGAAAGAAGACTATGCCGGCTGCACGAACAATCTGATGAGGTGAGTAAATTTATTTTATTTTTATTTATTTATTTAACCCCTCAATCCACATTTTACTAAGCATTCTGTATTAAGAATGCTATTATTTTCTCTGATAACATATAATACAGGGAATACACTTTAATGGGGTCTGGGGTTGCTCATCCCTATCATCTCCTAGCAACCATGCGTGAAAATGGCACTGCATCTGCACTTGCTTGCGATTTTCCCACAGCCCCATTCATTTCTATAGGGCCTGCGTTGCGTTAAAAAACGCAGAATATAAAGCATGCTGCGATTCTCACGCAACGCACAAATGATGCGTGAAAATCACCGCTCACCTGCACAGCCCCATTGAAGTGAATGGGTCTGGATTCAGTGTGGGTGCAATGTGCTCACCTCACGCATTGCACCAGTGCAGAAAACTTGCCCGTGTGAAAGGGGCCTTATACTGAGAATACATTAGACAGAGGTGGACTATATTTACCAATTAGGTGACTTCTGAAGGCAATTGGCCACACAGGATGTTATTTAGGGGTATCAGAGTACAGGGGGCTGAATACAAATGCACACCACACTTTCCAGATTTTTATTTATAAAATTTTTTGGGAGGAACTGCGGGTAACGATTGATATGAACCAAACTGCCCATTAGATTATGCATCATCGACTAACTATTATTCGCTAACTATCTCTTAATTAGTGACAGAAATACCCCTTGTGAATGGCAGAAACTCAGTTTAAAGACAATGTCAGCTACAGCATCTGGGGGAGGGGTGGGATTGAAGGTTGGGGGGATATAGGGATCGACCGATTATCGGTTTTACCGATATTATCGGCCGATATTCAGGATTTTTAACACTATCGTTATCGGCATCTATTTTGCCGATAACGTATTGGGAACACAGATCGCGCTGCTCTCAGCGCTCTCCGTGTTCCCTCAGCAGCACAGAGGAGAAGGAAGCAGTGTCTCCCTCCCCCCTGTGCTGCCGCCAATTAGAGGAGGGAGGACAAGAGGAGGGGAGGGGCTGTGGCCACTGCACCACCAATGAAGAGAACTCTCTCATTCATTCAAATTCAACAGGAGGCGGGAGCTGGCTGCAGAATCACATAGACGGCTCCCGACCTCTATGACAAGTAGCTGCGATCTGCGGTAGTTAACCCCTCAGGTATATGAATTAATGAGTTATCTTCATTGGTGGCGCAGTGCGCCCCCCCCAACCCCAGTATTAATCAATCATTGGTCGGTGCAGTGCGCCCCCCCCCCAATATTAATCATTGGTGGCGCAGTGCACCCCCCAAACCCCAGTATTAATCATTGGTCGGTGCAGTGCGCCCCCCCCCAATATTAATCATTGGTGGCGCAGTGCACCCCCCAAACCCCAGTATTAATCATTGGTGGCGCAGTGCGCCCCCCCACCCAAGCCCCCCAGTATTAATCATTGGTGGCGCAGTGCGCCCCCCCACCCAAGCCCCCCAGTATTAATCATTGGTGGCGCAGTGCGCCCCCCCACCCAAGCCCCCCAGTATTGATCATTGGTGGTGCAGTGCGCCCCCCCCCCCACCCAAGCCCCCCAGTATTATCATTGGTGGCGCAGTGCGCCCCCCACCCAAGCCCCAGTATTAATCATTGGTGGCGCAGTGCGCCCCCCACCCAAGCCCCAGTATTAATCATTGGTGGCGCAGTGCGCCCCCCCACCCAAGCCCCCCAGTATTAATCATTGGTGGCAGTGGCCACAGGGTCCCCTCTCCCCTCCTCCTTACAAAAAAAAAACTACACGTTAACAATAAACATTCATTTTCAGCAGATTTGTGTAGGAATTATTATATTTTTTTTTTTAAATGAAAATTCACAGAATAACTGTATAGATTATCGGTATCGGCCCTAAAAAATCAATATCGTTCGATCCCTAATAGGATATATGCAACTGGAATGTTGTATCAAAACATTTGTCATGTAACTCTTTGGTTATCTTGAATGTATCTTATGTTTATTTGAAAAAATTTAATATATATAAAAATAAATATATGTTTTCCAGAGGGAAAACAAACCAGGCTGTTGTAGTGTGCTTAATTTATATTAATATAAGGAGATATATAAAGCTAGTTTGACCGCGGCGCGTGGTTGATTAAGTGTGTGGTTGTGTAAATGTGTGACTTAAGATTTAGTGACATTAGATTCAGGGACTTAAGTGGGGGACTGCAATTAGCCAGTTTCTTATTATTAAATTAGATTTTATTTTTCGCTTTTGTGGTATAATCCCCATTTAGTATGTGTTGCACAATTGACAACGCAGTCCAGTGCACATCTTGCATGATGTATGCAGTCCTGAAACAGCCGTTCGAGGGTGTATATCTTTGTTCAAGATGTGAGCAAATTACCCGTTTGGAATCGCACATCGAGTCTCTAAATGAGCGAGTTGCAACACTGAGAGGCATTGACAATTTGCAAAAGAGTTTGCTTCTCACCGAGCAAGCACTCTTTGGGGTAGATGAGGGGGAGGGTGACAGAGAGGAGGCTCAGGAAAGTGAGGTAGCTAGCTGGGTAACAGTTAGAAAGCGGGGTAGAGGGAAGAGTGCCAGGGAGGCTAGCCCTGATCTGACACACCCCAGCAAGTTGGCACGTTTGGCAGATGAGGGGGATGTCAGTCCAGGGATGGCACTGCCGCAGCCGGACACTTCCCTGCCAGTCAGGGGAATGTCAGCTCCAGTAAGCAGGGGACCAGGAGAGCAGGGCAGGCCAGACAGGTGCTGGTAGTGGGAGACTCCATTATTAGAGGAACAGATAGGGAAATCTGTCACAAAGACCGTGATCGCCGAACAGTGTGCTGTCTTCCTGGCGCTAGAGTTCGACACATCGCGGATCGGGTTGACAGATTACTGGGAGGGGCTGGAGAAGATCCAGCGGTCATGGTCCATATCGGAACCAATGACAAAGTTAGGGGTAGGTGGAGAGTCCTTAAAAATGATTTCAGGGATTTAGGTCAAAAGCTTAGGGCAAGGACCTCAAAGGTAGTATTTTCCGGAATACTACCTGTACCACGGGCCACACAAGAAAGGCAGCGGGAGATTAACAAGTGGCTCAAGAACTGGTGTAGGAAGGAGGGGTTTGGGTTCCTGGAGAACTGGGCCGACTTCTCTATCGGCTACAGGCTCTATCGTAGGGACGGGCTGCACCTCAATGGGGAAGGGGCAGCTGTGTTGGGGGAGAAGATGGCTAGAAGGTTGGAGGAGTGTTTAAACTAGAGACTGAGGGGAGGGTAATTACATTATAGGAGGGGAAGATAGAGACCGGGGGCAAGGTAGTGGGACTGGGGAGGAATGGAAGGAGGGACTAGAACAGTTCAGAAGGAAAGGTGTAGGGTAAAAAATATACATAAACCTCTCAAATGTATGTATACTAATGCCAGAAGCCTGACTAATAAAACTGGGGAGCTGGAATTAGTGAGGTGTAAGGACTATGACATAGTGGGAATAACTGAGACATGGCTGGATGATAGCTATGACTGGGCAGTTAATGTACAAGGTTACAGTCTGTTTAGAAAGGATCGTCAAAACCGGAGAGGTGGAGGGGTCTGCCTTTATGTAAAGTCCTGTCTAAAGCCCACACTCCGGCAAGATATAAGAGAGGGACATGAACATGTGGAGTCACTGTGGGTAGAAATACATGGAGGAAAAAACAACAATAAATTACTAAGGAGTTTACTATAAACCACCTAATATACCAGAGTCTACAGAAAATCTATTACTAAACGAGATAGACAAGGCGGCAAATCATAATGAGGTGGATCAACTTGCAGGATAACAAGCCGAACTTGATGGACAAATGTCTTTTTTCAGCCTTATGTACTATGTTACCATGTATCATTTTCTTTTCACTTCACACATACTGTCTACTTTGTGTTGGTCTATCACATAAAATCCCAATAAAATACATGTAAGCATGTTGGCGTGATGTGACAAAAACTGATAAAGTTCAAGGGGTATGAATACTTTTCAGGGCACTGTAGAAGAGATCAAATAAATGGTATAAATAAAAGTGCTATAAATTTTTTGAAATTTGAAAAAAAAAAGTTTCAAAAATAAAAAGTCGGTAACGACCCGCACTATACAATTATCCCATGTGGTGAATGCCCATGTAGTTTAGGCTACTTTCACACTTGCAGCAGAGTGATCCGGCAAAATGTATGCCATCTGATTGCATTAGTAAGACTGATCAGGATCCTGATCAGTCCTAAAAATGCCTGATCAGTCAGAAAAATGCATTGAAATGCCGGATCCGTCTTTCCGGTGTCATCTATTTTTTTCACCTTTTTTCCCGGTATTTTGAATGCCGGATCCGGCACTAATACATTCCTAATGAAAAAAATGCCGGCATTCAGGCAAGTCTTCAGTTTTTTTGGCCGGAGATAAAACGGTAGCATGCTGCGGTTTTATCTTTTGCCTGATCAGTCAAAATGACTGAACTGAAGACATCCTGATGCATCCTGAACGGATTGCTCTCCATTCAGAATGCATGGGGATATAACTGATCAGTTCTTTTCCGGCATTGAGCCCTTTTGACGGAACTCAGTGCCGGAAAAGAAAAACGCTAGTGTGAAAGTACCCTTATTTGCTACCATGAGAGGAAAAAAAAAAAAAAAGTGATCAAAAAGTCTTATTTACCCCCAAAATGATACAAATGGAAACTAGAAGTGACCCCACAAAAATCAACCCCTCATAGAGCTCTAGAAAAAAAAGTTATCAGTCTTGGGATGGGTTGATGCCGCAATCTGCGCCAGAAATACGCCTTATATAGGTGTATTTCTGATCGTAAATGACCCCCTATATGTACCGTATTTTTCGCCCTATAAGACGCACTTTTCCCCCCTCAAAAGTGGGGGGGAAATAGCAGTGCATCTTATGTGGCGAATGCTGCGACTGTATCGGCTGAGGAGGGGCTGGGGGCCGGCATCTGGTTCTGTAATGGCAGCGGGGCCCGGTGCAGTCACTGTATTCTACTACACCGTTCCCCGCTCACTGTAGTATAATCCTATCTAACTTGTAGGTATTGTTAAAGTATTCAAATCATCTTAACTCTATCGCTGTACTACTTACTACTAACTTCTTGGCAGTCAGGAGGCCGGACGTGCGGGCGCTCCAAGTGTAGCTCACTACGTCACGCGCCTGCTCCGCCCACTTTATGAATGACGCAGGCGGCGCAGGTGCATAACGTAGTGAGCTACACTGCGAGCGCCCGCCCGGCCTCCTAACTGCCAAGAAGTCAGTAGCAAGTAGTACAGCACTGGATTTAAGATGATTTGAATACTTTAACAATACCTACAAGTTAGATATGATTATACTACAATGAGCGGGGCCCGGTGTAGTAGAATACAGTGACTGCACCGAGCCCCGCTGCCATTACGGAACCAGACGCCGGCCCCCCATTCACTACACAGGGACACGTGGATGACACATTAGATAAGATGCTATATATGTCATCCACAGATGCCCCCACAATGATCCCCCATAACAGTGCCATCCACAGACCACCATTAGTTCAAAACCCACCAAAAGCACACTTTTTGGTTCAAAAAATTTTTTCTTTTATTATTTTCCTCCTCAGAAACCTAGGTGCGTCTTATGGCCGGTGGGTATTATTGGGCGAAAAATACGGTATTTGCTGTAATTGTAAAAACTGATCAAATTGTAAACATAACTTAATAAGCAGTATTGACGTTTTTTTTCTCATCCTGCCAGAAAGAGTGAATAAAAGTCCATCAATGAGCTATGCATACACCAGAATGTTGCCACTGAAAGCTACAACTTTATCCACAAAAACAAGCCCTCATACGGCCACATCGGTGTAAAGATAAATGTGTGGCTCTTGGAATGCGACGATGAAAAAAATTGCTTAGTCACTAAACAGTTCACAACAGGCTGGTCACTAATGGGTTAAAGGGATTGTCCCAGAATGACCACGTATTACTTATGCACAAGATAGGTTATAAGTGTCAGATCGTACGGGGGGGACCTCCATCAACTGCGAAAAGAGGGGTCCTATAACCCCCATGGTCGAGCATTCACATTGCCGCTGCATTTAAAGTTTAGAGAGCTGAAGATAACAGAGTACAGTGCTTGGCTATCTCCGGCAGTATCGTAGAGATGACACAACCGCAGCTCCATTTAAACAGGTGGTCCCCATTCAGGAGGTGTTAGGTCCCAGAGGTCAAACCGCCAAATATCAGACACTTTCCTTGGGACAGGTGATAAGTCGTCATTCTGGAACAACTCCTTTAACCCCTTAAGGACACAGCCTTTTTACACCTTAGGACCAGGCCATTTTTTGCAAATCTGACCAGAGTCCCTTTAAGTGCTGATAACTTTAAAACGCTTTGACTTATCCAGGCCGTTCTGAGATTGTTTTTTCGTCACATATTGTACTTCATGACACTGGTAAAATGAAGTCAAAAAAATTATTTTTTTTGCACCAAAAAATACCTAATTTAACAAAAATTTGGAAAAATTTGCAAATTTCAAAGTTTCAGTTTCTCTACTTCTGTAATACATAGTAATACCCCCAAAAATTGTGATGACTTTACATTCCCCATATGTCTGCTTTATGTTTGAATTGTTTTGGGAATGATATTTTATTTTTTGGGGATGTTATAAGGCTTAGAAGTTTAGAAGCAAATCTTGAAATTTTTCAGAAATTTACAAAAACTCTATTTTTAGGGACTAGTTCAGGTCTGAAGTCACTTTGCGAGGCTTACATAATAGAAACCACCCAAAAATGACCCCATCTAAGAAACTACACCCCTCAAGGTATTCAAAACTGATTTTGCATACGTTGTTAACCCTTTAGGTGTTGCACAAGAGTTATTGGCAAATGGGGAGGAAATTTGAGAATTTCATTTTTTTGTCTAATTTTTCATTTTAACCCATTTTTTCCACTAACAAACCAAGGGTTAACAGCCAAACAAGACTGTATCTTTATTGCCCTGACTCTGCCGTTTACAGAAACACCCAATATGTGGCCGTAAACTACTGTACGGCCACACAGCAGGGCGTAGAGTGAAAGGTGCGCCGTTTGGTTTTTGGAAGCCAGATTTTTATGGACTGGTTTATTTACACCATGTCCCATTTGAAGCCCCCCTGATGCACCCCTAGAGGAGAAACTCCCTAAAAGTGACCCCATCTAAGAAACTACACCCCTCAAGGTATTCAAAACTGATTTTACTTACGTCGTTAACCCTTTAGGTGTTGCACAAGATTTAATGGAAAATAGAGACACAATTTCAAAATTTCACTTTTTTGGCAGATTTTCCATTTTAATATTTTTTTTCCAGTTACAAAGCAAGGGTTAACAGCCAAACAAAACTCATTATTTATGGCCCTAATTCTGTAGTTTACAGAAACACCCCATATGTGGTCGTAAACAGCTGTACGGGCACACGGCAGGGCGCAGAAGGAAAAAAATGCCATACGGTTTTTGGAAGGCAGGTTTTGCTGGACAGTTTTTTTTTACACCATGTCCCATTTGAAGCCCCCCTGATGCACCCCTAGAGTAGAAACTCCAAAAAAGTGACCCCATTTTAGAAACTACGGGATAGGTTGGCAGTTTTGTTGGTACTAGTTTAGGGTACATATGATTTTTGGTTGCTCTATATTACACTTTTTTGTGCGGCAAGGTAACAAGAAATAGCTTTTTTGGCACTTTTTTTTTTGTTATTTACAACATTCATCTGACAGGTTAGATCATGTGGTATTTTTATATAGCAGGTTGTCACGGACGCGGCGATACCTAATATGTATACAATTTTTTTTATTTATGTAAGTTTTACACAATGATTTCATTTAAAAAAAAAAAAATGTTTTAGTGTCTCCATAGTCTAAGAGCCATAGTTTTTTCAGTTTTTGGGCGATTATCTTAAGTAGGGTCTCATTTTTTGCGGGATGAGATGACGGTTTGATTGGCATCTATTTTGGGGAGCATATGACTTTTTGATTGCTTGCTATTACACTTTTTGTGACGTAAGATGACAAAAAATGGCTTTTTTTACACAGTTTTTATTTTTATTTTTTTACGGTGGTCATCTGAGGGGTTAGATCATGTGATATTTTTATAGAGCCGGTCGATACGGACACGGCGATACCTAATATGTATACTTTTTTTTTATTTATGTAAGTTTTACACAATGATTTCATTTTTGAAACAAAAAAAATCATGTTTTAGTGTTTCCATAGTCTAAGAGCCATAGTTTTTTCAGTTTTTGGGCGATTATCTTGGGTAGGGTATGATTTTTGCGGGATGAGATGACGGTTTGATTGTTACAATTTTGGCGTACATGCGACTTTTATGATCACTTTTATTACCTTTTTTGGGAAGTAAGGTGGGCAAAATTTCAATTTCATCATAGTTTTTTATTTTTTATTTTTATGGCGTTCACCGTTCGGGTAAAGTAACATGAACGTTTTATAGATCAGGTCATTACGGACGCGGCGATACCAAACATGTGTAGTGTATTTTATTTTTTTCATTTTTAATCAGTGATAAATGTGTTTTTTGATTTTTACTTTTTTTTCACTTTTATTTACTTTTTTTTGACCCAGACCCACTTGGTTCTTGAAGATCCAGTGGGTCTGATGTCTGTATAATACAGTACAGTACAATATATATTGTACTGCACTGTATTTTACACTTGTCTGAACAGATCTATGCCTTTTAGCACAGATCTGTTCAGCACCATGGACAGCAGGACGCCTGAGACGGCGTCCTGTTGCCATGGGAACCTTCCTCGTCTGCTCAGTACTGGTCAGAACTGCGCAGACGGGGAAGGGTAAGGAGGGGATCTGTCGGGGGGCTGTCTGGGGGCTCTCTCCCTCCCCATCAGGGGGCTGCAAAGGCACAGCAGCTCCCCGATGGGAGAGGGAGGGAGCTCCCTGCGCTGTTAACCTTTTCCATACAGCGGACCGCTGTATGGAAAGGGTTAAACAGCTGACATCGCATCGCAGATGTCAGCCGTTTATACCAGGGTGCCAGCAATGTGCTGGCACCCTGGTATACCCACTAGAAACCAACGGTTATACAAGGGGAGGCGGGCGGGGGATCGCGATCCCGCCTGCCGCACCGCCCGCCTCCCGCAACCCTCCCCCTGCACCTCCCGCCACCATAAAATCATTCGGGGGTGCAGGGGGGTTAATAAAACGTTATTTTAGGCATATAAAGTTTCTGATCCCCGCGGTCCAGAAACTGCAGAAATCGCAGCAAACCGCAGGTCTGAATTGACCTGCGGTTTGCCGCGATCGCCGACATGGGGGGGTCACGGGACCCCCCCGCGCATTTAGCCTAGGTGCCTGCTCAATGATTTGAGCAGGCACCGGGTTCCGATCACTGCCGGCCGGGCGGCAGTGATCGGAACAACACATGACGTACCGGTACGTCATGTGTCCTTAAGTACCAGGACATCATGACGTACCGGTACGTCATGTGTCCTTAAGAGGTTAAGGCTAGGTTCACATATATGCCACTTTTTCCATCTTTCTGTTTACAGGATCATAAAAATAAATAAAAAAGAAAGGAAGTGCCTGATCCGGAATATTCCGGACGTCAACGGTGCCTGATGGACCCCAGTGGCCGTAATGGGAGCCATCAGGTTTCTGGCATGTAGCGGTATTTTGACCTAATGGAACCTCCACCACAGAAGTGAACCTTGCCTACACGATAACGCTACATATCAGGTAAGTCCCTGAACCTACCTGGTTCCCAGGGCTTTATAGGCCACGGCTCATCCTTCAGAGGACAGAGCTTGCTTGCTGTCATACTCTTGTATTCCTGTGCAGTCAGCTGTTTCATGTATTGTTTGCTTTCTTCAGAGAGATGTTCGTCCCACCAGGTACTGGTGCTGCCGTGCCGGACTAGCAGGACTCTGGATGGACAGCTGCCGGGAAGCAAGAAGGAAGCAGTTCAACCATATTCCAGATATACCTAGACACTGGAGTCACTGGTTCACAAGTCACATGACCACTGGACGTGGCACTGTTCACAAAGTTATTGTCACAGGCACTCTTCATAATCATCCTCCAAACCTTGCACCCAGAAGGAGGTACGAGTACAAAGAGGTCTGAGGGAGATCTAGAGCATGGTGGAAGACATTAGTAAAATGATCCAGCTCTGCCAAGAGGCACTGCGGTGGAATAATACAGGTCCTTCTCAAAAAATTAGCATATTGTGATAAAGTTCATTATTTTCTGTAATGTACTGATAAACATTAGACTTTCATATACACTGCTCAAAAAAATAAAGGGAACACAAAAATAACACATCCTAGATCTGAGTTAATTAAATATTCTTCTGAAATACTTTGTTCTTTACATAGTTGAATGTGCTGACAACAAAATCACACAAAAATAAAAAAAAAATGGAACCCATGGAGGTCTGGATTTGGAGTCACACTCAAAATTAAAGTGGAAAAACACACTACAGGCTGATCCAACTTTGATGTAATGTCCTTAAAACAAGTCAAAATGAGGCTCAGTAGTGTGTGTGGCCTCCACGTGCCTGTATGACCTCCCTACAACGCCTGTGCATGCTCCTGATGAGGTGGCGGACGGTCTCCTGAGGGATCTCCTCCCAGACCTGGACTAAAGCATCTGCCAACTCCTGGACAGTCTGTGGTGCAACATGATGTTGGTGGATAGAGCGAGACATGATGTCCCAGATGTGCTCAATTGGATTCAGGTCTGGGGAACAGGCGGGCCAGTCCATAGCATCAATGCCTTCGTCTTGCAGGAACTGCTGACACACTCCAACCACATGAGGTCTAGCATTGTCTTGCATTAGGAGGAACCCAGAGCCAACCGGACCAGCATATGGTCTCACAAGGGGTCTGAGGATCTTATCTCGGTACCTAATGACAGTCAGGCTACCTCTGGCGAGCACATGGAGGGCTGTTCGGCCCTCCAAAGAAATGCCACCCCACACCATTACTGACCCAATGCCAAACCGGTCATGCTGGAGGATGTTGCAGGCAGCAGAACGTTCTCCACGGCGTCTCCAGACTCTGTCACGTCTGTCACATGTGCTCAGTGTGAACCTGCTTTCATCTGTTAGGAGCACAGGGCGCCAGTGGCGAATTTGCCAATCTTGGTGTTCTCTGGCAAATGCCAAACGTCCTGCACGGTGTTGGGCTGTAAGCACAACCCCCACCTGTGGACGTCGGGCCCTCATATCACCCTCATGGAGTCTGTTTCTGACTGTTTGAGCAGACACATGCACATTTGTGGCCTGCTGGAGGTCGTTTTGCAGGGCTCTGGCAGTGCTCCTCCTGTTCCTCCTTGCACAAAGGCGGAGGTAGCGGTCCTGCTGCTGGGTTGTTGCCCTCCTATGGCCTCCTCTACGTCTCCTGATGTACTGGCCTGTCTCCTGGTAGCGCCTCCATGCTCTGGACACTACGCTGACAGACACAGCAAACCTTCTTGCCACAGCTCACATTGATGTGCCATCCTGGATAAGCTGCACTACCTGAGCCACTTGTGTGGGTTGTAGACTCTGTCTCATGCTACCACTAGAGTGAAAGCACCGCCAGCATTCAAAAGTGACCAAAACATCAGTCAGGAAGCATAGAAACTGAGAAGTGGTCTGTGGTTACCACCTGCAGAACCACTCCTTTATTGGGGGTGTCTTGCTAATTGCCTATAATTTCCACCTGTTGTCTATCCCATTTGCACAACAGCATGTGAAATTGATTGTCACTCAGTGTTGCTTCCTAAGTGGACAGTTTGATTTCACAGAAGTGTGATTGACTTGGAGTTACATTGTGTTGTTTAAGTGTTCCCTTTATTTTTTTGAGCAGTGTATTTTAGATTCATTACACACAACTGAAGTAGTTCAAGCCTTTTCTTGTTTTAATATTGATGATTTTGGCATACAGCTCATGAAAACCCAAAATTCCTATCTCCAAAAATTAGCATATCATGAAAAGGTTCTCTAAACGAGCTATTAACCTAATCATCTGAATCAACTAACTCTAAACACCTGCAAAAGATTCCTGAGGCTTTTAAAAACTCCCAGCCTGGTTCATTACTCAAAACCGCAATCATGGGTAAGACTGCCGACCTGACTGCTGTCCAGAAGGCCATCATTGACACCCTCAAGCAAGAGGGTAAGACACAGAAAGAAATTTCTGAACGAATAGGCTGTTCCCAGAGTGCTGTATCAAGGCACCTCAGTGGGAAGTCTGTGGGAAGGAAAA
Organism: Bufo bufo; assembly: GCF_905171765.1. Classification (NCBI taxonomy): domain Eukaryota; kingdom Metazoa; phylum Chordata; class Amphibia; order Anura; family Bufonidae; genus Bufo; species Bufo bufo. The sequence continues at coordinate 203,045,507 of NC_053393.1, forward strand.
AGTGTGGCAGAAAACGCTGCACAACGAGAAGAGGTGACCGGACCCTGAGGAAGATTGTGGAGAAGGACCGATTCCAGACCTTGGGGGACCTGCGGAAGCAGTGGACTGAGTCTGGAGGAAGACTGGGGAGAGGGAAATGCCAAAATGCCTGAAGTCCAGTGTCAAGTACCCACAGTCAGTGATGGTCTGGGGTGCCATGTCAGCTGCTGGCGTTGGTCCACTGTGTTTTATCAAGGGTAGGGTCAATGCAGCTAGCTATCAGGAGATTTTGGCGCACTTCATGCTTCCATCTGCTGAAAAGCTTTATGGAGATGAAGATTTCATTTTTCAGCACGACCTGGCACCTGCTCACAGTGCCAAAACCACTGGTAAATGGTTTACTGACCATGGTATTACTGTGCTCAATTGGCCTGCCAACTCTCCTGACCTGAACCCCATAGAGAATCTGTGGGATATTGGGAAGAGAAAGTTGAGAGACGCAAGACCCAACACTCTGGATGAGCTTAAGGCCGCTATCGAAGCATCCTGGGCCTCCATAACACCTCAGCAGTGCCACAGGCTGATTGCCTCCATGCCACGCCGCATTGAAGCAGTCATTTCTGCAAAAGGATTCCCGACCAAGTATTAAGTGCATAACTGAACTTAATTATTTGAAGGTTGACTTTTTTTGTATTAAAAACACTTTTCTTTTATTGGTCGGATGAAATATGCTAAATTTTGGAGATAGGAATTTGGGGTTTTCATGAGCTGTATGCCAAAATCATCAATATTAAAACAAGAAAAGGCTTGAACTACTTCAGTTGTGTGTAATGAATCTAAAATATATGAAAGTCTAATGTTTATCAGTACATTACAGAAAATAATGAACTTTATCACAATATGCTAATTTTTTTAGAAGGACCTGTAGTTCAGCGATGGTTGGCAGCTGTGCATGGGAGATCTGTCGCCCTGGCCAGTCGGGGTACAGATTTCGTGATTTAGCTGTCCAAGGGAGCTGCTGGATACCCTGAGGAGCACATTGTGTAGTGGGCAGGCGTTATCTTGTTGGAACACCACGTCTCCAGAGTCAAAAAAGGCAGTAAGACCGATTCCAAGATGTCCTGGACTTACTGAAGGCTGGTCAATGTTCTCTGCATGAATACCAGAGGGGAACGTCCATGGTAACTAGGGGTGGTCCACACAATGACACCTGGTGTGGGCCCAGTGTGTCTCCACACCATGCCACTCTGATGTGGCCAACATTAGCACCACGGCAGAACCCGCTTTCATCACTGGTGGCCACATCACAGTTCACAGGAGGGTCAGAGCGTCTACTGCCATCATGCGGAGACACACCAGGCGTCATTGTGTAGGGGGCCATTAGCGCCGTTCCCTTTTGGTAGTCATGAAGGGAACATTGACCAGGATTTGGGATGTCCAGGACATCATGGAACCAGCCCTACTGCCTTTTTGACTCAGGAGATGTTGTGTTCCAACAAGATAATGCTTGCTCTTCAGGGTATGGCATCCTGTATAACGGCAAAGGGAGATGCCACCCAGTATTAATGTGACCCTGCTGCAGAATCCAAAATGAAGGGTGCACCACCTTGGCTATGTGGTCATGGACCAAGCACCACCATCTCAGCTCAAAGGCTTTACATTTTCTTTTCTCATTGCCGGTAGCGTATGGATTGTCAGCAGATTTATCAAGCAATCACAGCACAGCTTTCATTTCTGAAGAGACTACTACCAAATGAAAGCTGCGCCGTGATTGGTTGCTGTAGGTAACAAGTGGGGTGTAAATAGCAGGGCAGTAATATCTATAGCATCAGCGTGCCCTGTCGGTCACTAATGCAGCACGCACACAGGGAGCGCCATGCTGCCAGTCACTCACCTGCCATTCACCGCACAGCTCCTGCCCAGCAACCCGCACCGAGCAGGGAAAAGCCTCCAGGCCAGCCCCGCAGCCATGGCTCCCGGAGGGTAAACGAGGACGACGGGCACAGGTCGGAGCTCTAGCGGCACAGGAAACTTGCCCTCTGCGGAGACATGAGAATGTCACTACACTCTTCCCGTCCCTGAATTCCTCTGCCCGGAAACAAGCAGCACAGGAAGAAACGTTCCGGCCGCGCTTGGGTTCCTGTGCTGCCGGGCTTCCCGAGTTATCCCCGAATGAATATTGCTTTATTAATGCTCATATTAATTATAAAATAGTGAAAAAGATCCACCCTGTATAAGCTGTCCTATCTATATACCCACCGTTCCCATAAAAGTTGTCACCCAGCTTTCCCATGTGAGGTGTGATACATGATGTGGTGTACCCCTAACCTAACCCATCTGAAGGGGCTGGGGGCATTACTGATATTGTGGCCCAGCAGGCTCCATACCTTTATTTTTAGAGACACCAGCTTTCGGGCAGCCAGGAGGCCGCCGTAGATTTCAGTCTGCGCCAAATCTATGACGAGGCCGGTGCTTCGGCATTCATTTGCCGCATCCTCCAGTGGCACAGGGGAAATGCAGACTGGCGAAGAAAATATTGGTCTTGATAAATGTCCCCCTTTATTGTTTTTTATTATTTATGCAATACCGCAAAAATGGCGTTAAAAGAGGTGAACAAAATGCAAAGTTTGGACCCTTTGTAGTAGCTGAATCTTTCATCATAGGGGCAGAAACCTTGCATTGTCCAGTACGTTGGACCAATAAATATTAGATAACGGACATTGCTGTCACCTCTTTTACCTTCTATATTCGTTGTCAGGAAAGAAAGCCATTTCAGAGAGCTTGCTTCCTAACATGCCAAACTGCGCGCATTTACTAACATTATACTTATAGACGTTACATGCATAAATTGCAAATATATGACATTTATGAGCAGCAAGTTACAATCACATGTCAATGATGTACAGATTGTCGTATTTATCAAAGGACTGCTAAATGGATATAGTCTGGTGAGAATATAAATAGACAATATAAAGGAACTGGTATGTCGTCTTCTTTTTTCCTTTTTGACAGAAATTGGCTGCTGAGCATGGAGGGTGGGAGTGCTATGCTAAACAAGCGGGCTGAAGCATATCGGATGGGTTGTGCCTTTTTTCTAACCATATGGTTTAGGGGGACCACATTTTGTGAAATTTGTCATGTACATGCGATACCCAACTGGAGAGTTCCTCCATCCTTTATATCTCCTGAACTTTCCTTATCCATTCTCCTAAAGAGGGGGTGTTGGCGCTTAACCAGTTTAGCGGTATAAGTAGTTTGGCAGCCATTATAAGAAGTGTAGGTAGATCATGTTTAGCAATGGGACAGGAATTGTCCGGGAGGTTTAGAAGAACCAGTGTTGGCGCGAGGGTGATGGCAGTATTGCAAATCTGGTTAATGGCTTTATTAATTTCTTCTCAGTAACGGAGTATCAGTGGACATTGCCACCAGATGTGTAGTGCAGAACCTACTGCTGTATGACATCTCCAGCATTCCGCAGGTCTAGTGGGTTGCAATTTACCATCTAGTAATACGTTTGTAGGAGTTTTCCTGTATACGGATACATCTAGAAGGACCATGTGAGCGAGTTAACATTTGGGAAACCTCAACCTCTGAAAAGGTCCTGTGGAGGTCTATTTCCCATTTCACAATATATATAGGTTTCAATGGGGCTTTCTCTTCCAATATTTTAGTGTATATGAGCCCAGTTTTACCTTTGCGGGGTAAATCAGCTATAGCTAAAGTTTCAAACCATGTGGGAATTTGATCTCCCTGTATTCTCTGCAGAAAAAGCCCACACAACCTGCTAAAGTGTAAATAATGTAGGGATGTCCAATTCTCTGCCAGGTGTGCTGTATGCAATTCAGAAAGAGTGGGAGTCTTTCGCCCCCTTAAAAGGTCACCCACTGCTACATCTCCTAACCCTATCCAGATACCCATGTCATCTACATAGTTCGGGTCTACAACATACGGAAGAAGGGATGTTGGCATGAATAATAAATAATAAAGGGATATTGTTGTGCAAGAGCTGATATCTCTGCTTTGGGGATATTAATACAAAGTGACGTATATTTCGATAAGTTAATTTTAAAATTAGACATATGGCCAGATGTGTCCATCAAGGAGATCAATGCTGGAAAAGTCTTTGCAGGGTCAGTTAGAAAAAGTTGCATATCGTCCGCAAATGCCGCGACGTGATGCGTGACCTTGTTGACAATCACTCCCAGAATGGAGTTGTCTTGTCGAATGACCTGAATAAGGGTTTCCAGGCAAAGGATGAAGAGGTTAGGCTATAAGGGGCAACCTTGCCTAATTTCATTGCGTATATGAAAGCATGGGGAGAGTGTCCCATTGTATTTTAACTCTGGCATGTGGGGAACAGTATATTGACAATATTGCAGCTATGAATTGGGTGGGAAATCCTAATTTGTGGAGCGCCATTTACATATAGCCCCAGTCGACTCTATCAAAAGCCTTCTCAGCATGTTTTGTGGCATACTCTGCTGCTTGAATAACTCTGAAGGTGCTATCTCTACACTCCCTCCCCCCGACAAAACCTGTCTGCTCTGGAGATATCAGGTTGCTTAGCAGTGGAGATATTCTGGCTGCTATTATTTTGGCCTATAATTTGGTATCTGAATTCAGCAATAAGATGGGTCTATAGCTAGGTGTAAGCTCTTGGTCCTTTCCCGGTTTGGGAAGAACTACTATGTGGGCTTCTAAGGTTTGCTTGGCCATTTAACAGGTTGGTTAAAGTTTTGTACAAGTCTAGGTCCTAGTACTGGAAAAAAACTTTTATAATATACTATAGGAAAGCCATCGGGTCCTGGACTTTTGCCTAGAGGGGTGCTCTTTAATGCTTGCTGCACTTCTTGTAAGGGCAAATATGTCTTGCACAAAGGCTTGGGTTGGGGGTGGAGGGGTTGGATTGAGGATATGACACATATGAATTGGGGATTGGGCATTGGATCTTGGGAGACCCTAGCAATGCCTGGAACACCAAAATTGATTAGGCATCAAAAAATACCCCAAAATACCCTAGCACTGCAGAACACCAAAAATATTAAACCACAAATACAATACAAATTCATCTTTATTTCATCATGATTAAAAATTCATAGATAAAATGACATACAAAATGAGCAGTTTTAGACCCACAATTCATCCACAAACACCTCCTGTGAAGAAGAAGGCTCACTATGAACCCACAAAAGCAGTTGTAACTGTCAACTATGTGAACACAGTTGATCCTAGCCAGAAACAGAAGCAGGACAGATTGTTAAAAAACATATAATAGAAAGCAGAATTTGGATGCTAGTTCAGACTAGTGTAAAAAGTGTGTTAAAAAGCCACAGAAAATAAATACCCATCCAAAAGTTGTATAAAGTATTGCTAAGAAAACATATACCTAAGAGCAAAGGAATAAAAAGGCAAAAATTATTGCAGCATGGATGCAGTGGATACAGACCAAACAACCCAGGAGATGACCAGCACCCGTACATGTGTTTCGCCCAGCTTCTTCCTCTGTTCTGTAGTTGGTGATGCAACACAGGATTTTTATATAGCATGTACAGTATTTTAGCAATTGGCGACTTTAATCTGTGAATTTGCCTGCTCTACTGCTTCATGCCTGAGATATTGCCACTCCTAGACACTTCCACTTCTTAGAAGGGGCAGATCTAGCAGATCAAAAATTTCACAGACTGACTTGTAACAAAGGTAGCATCCTATGGCAGGGAAGATGAAAGTTAGCTATGGACACCTTTGGGACAATTTTTTATGATTGCATTTTACTCATTTGGGGTTAAAAATCATTTTTTCCATTAAAAATCTTCAGCAGTTTTTGGGATACAGGGGTTAAAAATCAGAGTATCACTTCTCAGGCTCATGTGAAGCCTTTTCTTTCATCTCCTGACTTCGTAAACACTCATTATAGCTAAACTGATAAAATGAGGCTTAAATAAATGTTTATGTGGTTAGGAGATCAAATATAAGGCTTCATGTAAGCCAAGAAGTGATACTCTGACAGACAGATTTTGTAACCCCTGTAACTCAAAAGTGGCTGACAATTTGTAATAAAAACTAACTGAAAAAAATTATTTTAGCCTAAAATGAGTAAAAAGCAGTCACAAAAAATGTGCCCCAAAGGTGTCCATAGCCTTTAAAGGGGTTATCCGAGACCAAAACAGACCTTCAGACTTGGCAGACCCACGCTGGTGATAACACCAGCTCCCGCACCTGCACTTCCGTCATTTTAAGTTAAGTTCTTCAATCTGTGAAGTGGTGGTGCCAGCGGTGATGGGTACCAGTCCATGTGTCACGGATGGTGTACAGGAAACAAGACAATGCAATACAATTAATGACTCACTGGATCCACAACTAAGGAACAAAAGGGAGACCCCTACATGAGACCTGCCACTCTCCCTAGTTGCTCAGCCTATGCGAACACCCCAAAGGTGGATGGACGCATATCCACGTACCTTGGCTATCTAATACCTGAAGACCCTACAATAGTGAGGGGACACGACCACCGGCTCCCTACACAAGACACGGAGGGAGTCAGGGTCACCTGAAAATCCAGCAGACAGAAAATCACAAATAAAGGAACAGCACTTATCTTGCAGAGGACTGAGGAATAGAAACAGCATGCACACACACTCCAGGAAGTAGTATAAGCCGCAACCTAATGCATCATGGGGAGGAACTTAAAGGGAAGCAATCAGTCCAACTGCATGACAGCTGAGATAGACTAACGAGATGAGGAACTTAACCAAAACAAAGAAACTCAAGGAGGAGGATCTGGAAAGCTCCTGTCAGAGCTTCTCAACTGTCTGGTTGTGACAGTACCCCTCCCTCTACGAGTGGACTCCGGACACTCAGGGCCCACCTTCTCAGGATGGGACCTATGGAAAGCCCTGATGAGACGAGTGGCCTTAATGTCCGTCACTGGGACCCACATCCTCTCCTCAGGACCATAACCCTCCCAATGAACGAGGTACTGGAGGGAACCGCGGACAAGACGAGAATCCACAATCCTAGAGACCTGAAATTCAAGATTTCCATCAACCATAATCGGAGGAGGAGGCAAAGGCAAGGGTACAATAGGTTGAACATAAGGTTTCAAAAAGGACTTATGAAAAACATTATGGATCTTCCAAGTCTGAGGAAGATCAAGACGGTAGGCAACAGGATTGATGACAGACAGGATCTTGTAAGGCCCAATAAACCTAGGACCCAACTTCCAGGAGGGAACCTTCAATTTGATATTCTTGGTAGACAACCACACCAGATCACCAACATTCAGGTCCGGACCAGGCACACGTCTCTTATCTGCCACACGCTTATATCTCTCACTCATGCTCTTTAGATTATCCTGAATCTTTTGCCAAATAGATGACAAAGACGAGGAGAATCTGTCCTCATCAGGTAAACCAGAAGACCCCTCTCCCGAGAAAGTCCCAAACTGCGGATGAAACCCATATGCACCAAAAAATGGTGACTTATCAGAGGACTCCTGACGACGGTTATTTAAAGCAAACTCAGCAAGGGACAAAAAAGAACACCAATCCTCCTGATTCTCCGCCACAAAACAGTGCAGATATGTCTCCAGATTCTGATTGACGCGCTCTGTCTGGCCATTCGACTGCGGGTGGAAAGCAGAAGAGAATGACAACCGAACCCCCAAGCGATAACAGAAAGCCTTCCAGAATCTGGAAACAAACTGCGTGCCCCTATCAGAGACTATGTCTGAAGGAATACCATGCAATTTGACAATGTGGTCAATAAATGCCTGCGCCAGCGTCTTAGCATTGGGCAAACCAGGAAAAGGGATGAAATGCACTATTTTGCTAAAACGGTCCACCACCACCAGAATCACAGTCTTCCCCGAGGAACGAGGCAAGTCCGTTATGAAGTCCATGGACAGATGTGTCCAAGGACAGGAAGGAATGGGTAAGGGAAGGAGAGGACCTGATGGCCGTGAATGAGGGACTTTGGCACGAGCGCAAGTCTCGCAAGCTGCCACAAAACCCTCAACCGACTTACGAAGCGCAGGCCACCAGAATCTCTGAGCGATGAGATCCAGTGTGGCTCTTGCCCCCGGGTGCCCAGCAAGGACCGTATCGTGGTGTTCCTTAAAAATCTTGTGTCTCAAAGCGAGAGGCACAAACAACCTCCTAGGAGGACAAAGATCAGGAGCCTCTGACTGGGCTGCCTGCACCTCTGCCTCCAATTCAGGAAAAAGAGCAGAGACCACCACACCTTCAGCCAAAATGGGACCCGGGTCTTAAAAACTCCCACCTCCCGGAAAACAACGTGACAGGGCATCTGCCTTCACATTCTTAACCCCAGGGCGGAACGTGACAACAAAATTAAACCTTGAAAAGAACAAAGACCATCTGGCCTGTCTCGGGTTCAGACGCTTGGCTGACTCCAAGTAGGCCAGATTTTTATGGTCAGTAAACACGGTAATAGGGTGTCTGGCTCCCTCTAGCCAATGGCGCCATTCCTCAAAAGCCAACTTGATGGCCAACAATTCCCTATCTCCCACATCATAATTTCTCTCTGCGGAGGAGAGTTTCTTCCAGAAAAAGGCACATGGTTGCCATTTGGCAGGAGAGGAACCCTGAGACAAGACCGCACCCACCCCTACCTCAGAAGCATCAACCTCAACTATGAAGGGTAACGAAATATCAGGTTGTACCAGGATGGGAGCGGAAGCAAAACTCTCCTTGATATTAGAAAAGGCCTTACGCGCCTCTACCGACCAGGAAGAAAAATCTACCCCCTTTCTGGTCATATCAGTGAGTGGTTTAACAACAGAGGAATAATTCAAAATAAATTTCCTGTAATAATTGGCAAAGCCCAAAAAACGCATCAGCGCCTTCTGATTCTCAGGAAGCTCCCACTCAAGCACAGCGCGGACCTTCTCGGGGTCCATGCGAAAACCAGAAGCGGAGAGAAGAAACCCCAGAAATTGAATTTCTGGAACCGCAAACACACATTTTTCCAGTTTCGCGTATAATTTATTCTCCCGCAGGATGAGCAAGACCTGACGTAAATGTTCCTTATGAGTCTTGAAATCAGGAGAAAAAATCAAAATGTCATCCAAATACACTAATACAAATTTTCCCATTAAATGATAAAAAATGCTGTTCACGAAATGCTGAAAAACGGCTGGGGCATTCATCAAACCAAAGGGCATAACCAAATTCTCAAAATGGCCCTCAGGGGTATTGAAAGCAGTCTTCCATTCGTCTCGTTCTCTGACCCTGAGCAGGTTGTATGCCCCTCTTAGGTCTAATTTGGAAAATACTTTAGCCCCAACAACCTGGTTAAACAGGTCCGGGATCAGAGGAAGCGGATAAGGGTCACGAATAGTGATACTGTTCAGCTCCCTGAAATCCAGACAAGGTCTTAAAGAACCATCTTTTTTCTTAACAAAGAAAAAAACCAGCGGCAACAGGTGACTTCGAGGGTCGTATGTGTCCTTTTCTCAGACTCTCCGAGATATAAGCACGCATAGCGACCCTCTCAGGTTGGGAAAGATTGTATAAACGAGATTTAGGCAGCTTGGCGCCTGGGATGAGATTAATAGGGCAATCGTACTCCCTGTGCGGGGGCAAATCCTGAACTCCACTCTCAGAGAAGACATCCGAAAATTCAGAGAGGAAAGGTGGTACAGTCTTAGTAGAAACCTCAGAAACAGATGTCATGAGGCAATTCTCTCTGCAAAAGTCACTCCAACCATTTATTTGCCTCGCTTGCCAATCAATGGTGGGGTTATGTTTAGTGAGCCAGGGTAGCCCCAACACTAGAGGAGTAGGCAAACCGCTAAGGACGAAACATGACACATCCTCAACATGAGCATCACTCACAATTAAACGGATATTGTGAACTATGCCCTTTAATGATTTCTGAGAAAGTGGAGCGGAATCAATAGCAAAAACAGGAATATCCTTTCCCAAAGTGCATACCTGGAAACCATGAGTTATTGCAAATTGATTATCAATGAGGTTGACAGCTGCTCCACTATCCACAAAAATCTCACAAAAAATACTCTTGCTCTCTAGCGCCACCCTAGCAGGCAGGACAAAACGGGAACTACAAGCAAACGGAAAACCTTCAATTTCCGCCTCAACCCTGCCAATAGTAACAGACGGAACATTTTTAAAAGATTTTTTCCTTTTTGTTTCTTTATTACTCCCAGAAGACTGCCTGAATCTCCTAGAGGGACAAACATTGCCAAATGATTTATACCTCCACAACAAAAACAAACCCTCCCATGCGGGCTGAATCTTCTATTGTCAGAGGCAATCAACCCCAGCTGCATGGGCTCCTGCTCAGAAGGGGCTGACAGCGACTGAGACCCCTGCGCACAGAAAGAGACCGCTGCACTGTCCCGGGACTGAGTATGACAGGAAGGAGAGATCGCTCCTCTCTCTCTAAGACGCCTGTCAATACGAACGGCCTGAGACATAGCAGAATCCAAGGAGGTAGGTCTCTCATGAAAGGCAAATGCATCTTTCAATCCCTCTGAAAGACCATGGCAAAATTGACTTCGGAGTGCAGCATCATTCCAACCAGTATCAGCTGCCCATCTCCGAAATTCTGAGCAGTATATCTCTGCGGATTGTTTACCCTGGCATAACAGACGTAGTCTAGACTCAGCCAGAGCAATACGATCCGGATCATCATATATCTGACCCAGGGCTAAAAAGAATTCATCAACTGAACGGAGGGGCCGTGCCCCCTCCGGCAGCGAAAAGGCCCAGGATTGAGCGTTACCCCTGATCAGCGATATAATGATTCCCACCCTCCGTTCTTCATCACCAGAGGAATGGGGAAGAAGGCGAAAATGGAGTTTGCAAGCCTCTCTAAAACGCACAAAATACTCACTACCTCCGGAGAACGTATCCGGGAGCGAGATCTTAGGCTCAGAACAAACTCCATGAACGCAAGCTGAACCGGTCACTTGAAACTGAGAAAAAGTCTTACGGAGATCAGCTACCTCCAATGAAAGACCCTGGAAGCGCTCAGCCAAAAGTGAAACCGGATCCATTCTTGAGACTGTTTTGGCGGCTTATAATGTCACGGATGGTGTACAGGAAACAAGACAATGCAATACAATTAATGACTCACTGGATCCACAACTAAGGAACAAAAGGGAGACCCCTACATGAGACCTGCCACTCTCCCTAGTTGCTCAGCCTATGCGAACACCCCAAAGGTGGATGGGCGCATATCCACGTACCTCGGCTATCTAATACCTGAAGACCCTACAATGGTGAGGGGACACGGCCACCGGCTCCCTACACAAGACACGGAGGGAGTCAGGGTCACCTGAAAATCCAGCAGACAGAAAATCACAAATAAAGGAACAGCACTTATCTTGCAGAGGACTGGGAATAGAAACAGCATGCACACACACTCCAAGAAGTAGTATAAGCCGCAACCTAATGCATCATGGGGAGGATCTTAAAGGGAAGCAATCAGTCCAACTGTATGACAGCTGAGATAGACTAACGAGATGAGGAACTTAACCAAAACAAAGAAACTCAAGGAGGAGGCTCTGGAAAGCTCCTGTCAGAGCTTCTCAACTGTCTGGTTGTGACACCATGGTTCCGCCGTCATTCAGAAAGTGGTAATGAACCGCAGCACTCCCAGGTCTTCAAGCAATGTGTTGTTTATTCACCAAGATGTGCGACGTATTCGACCTCACATGGTCTTTCTCAAGCATGCTTGAGAAAGACCATTTGAGGTCGAAACCTTGCACATCTTGGTGAATAAACAACACATTGCTTGAAGACCTGGGAGTGCTGCGGTTCATTACTACTTTCTGAACATTACAAGAAATGACCACTCTGCCAAGCAATGGCAACAACTGTTACCCACATCAGCGGGTAAGGCTACTTTCACACTAGCGTTTCACGGATCCGTTTGAAGGGCATTTCAAACGGATCCGTCAATAAACTGACTAAACGGAGCCAAACGGAAGCCATTCAGACTGATCCGTTTGTACGGATCCGTCTGTTTTACGGATCCGTTTGTCACGTTGGTTTCCGTTTTGTCATCCGTTTAGCGGATCCGTTTTGGAAGGAAAAGCATCTCTAGGTTCCATCTTCATGTATTCAGATCTATAGGGTTGTAATGCTCCTATATTTCTCCAGGGCTATCTTGTTGAAGTTCCAAAGCTGGTCCGGCTTTGATAATGGACCACACCTTTCGGACTCTTGTACATGACTACATGCACTTAAAGATGTATAGTGTTCGTTAGAGGGCCATATGTCCCTGATCGTCATTGATCGTGCGTACAGGAGTACAGAGCATCATGATGCTGACCATGTTGTGCCGCAAACTGGGCTATTGTCCCGCACTCATATGATCTATTAGTGCAAGACTATATCCCCGCGGGCAGCTCAACTTGCACAGGATGATTGTACACTATGATGCTGTGTGCTCTCGTGCGCACGATCAATGCCACTACGGGACATATGGCCCGCTCACGGACCGTATGTCTCTTGGGGCATACAGTCGTGTGCAAGAGGCCTTAAAGGGGTTTTCTCATCTCATACAATGGGGGCATACCACTTTAAGATATACCTACATTGTCTTATAGGTGCGGGTCACACGGCTGGTACCCTCACATAATGTCACGGCTGTATGTGAGCAACAATAGTATACACAGTAAAAGAGCTACTGACTGGACCCAAACTAGGGAGGATAAAGGGTGACCCCTGTCAGACCCTCAAAGCTCTCCCTATGCTGCTAAGCACATGCCCGGATCCAAATGGCGGAACGAGGCATGCCCACGTACCTAAGACTGATGACCACTGTAACCCCTACAATAGTGGAAGGGGCACGGCCACCTGTGCCCTACTCAGTATATGGAGGGAACCGTGGCCACCTCAGATCCAGTCAGAAAATAATCTGGTACACAACAATGTCTGTACACTTAGCTGAAGGTGTTGCAGCCGCAGAGAAGACGGATCCAAGGACAGCTGGCAATATCCGGAGTGCTTGCTGCAGCAGAACACAGGTCCAGTGAACTGATAGCTACAAGTGAAGATACTAAAGCAAGAGCTACAACTGAAATGAGAACTATAATCCACGCCCTACAATAGGAGGAGGGGTGATATAAAGTGAGGGAAATCAAACGCATGAGGGACAGCTGGGAGGAAGGAAACCAAAAGTAAACAGAGCAGTGATTACTCCTCCCAGCTCTAGTAGTGACATCATCACAGGGGTGGAGAAACAGAGCTGTGAGAACGTCCCAAAGCTCTGGTAGTGACACATATATTGAGAACGAAGCCAAGAAAGTAGATGAGGTCGCACTGTGCTGCCGCCCTCCATTCACTTCTATGTGAGAGGCGGGGATTAGCGCTTGGTGGTGGACATACCATGGGAAATGTGTCCTACAGCAACAGTGCTCCCCGCTCCGTTCTCGATATAGGTGCGGGTCCTACCAATGTTTACCCACACCTATCAGACAATGGGGACATATTCAAGTGAAATCCCCCCATTGTCTATGTGAATACCCCTTTAAAAACTGTATGTCCCTTGCGTGTCCCTTGTGGTAATCACACTAGTTATATTAGCGTCATCGGGAAATCATTAAACGTTAAAATCACAATTTATTAATGAATTCCTGATGATGCTGATGGACCGTGACTCCCACAAGGGCTCATATGAAAGGGCACAAGATTGAACAATGAACAAGCATTTGCTTGTTCATGTGCCAATCATAGGGTCTACGATCAATAAAGAGCCAAAAGATAGCTCATTATTGATGGTCAGGTTTTAATGGATCTTACGACATTGGCACTAATGCTGTTTTGATATAAAAACTACCAAGGGTGTTGTAATAAACGCACAGTAGTGAGACTAGGGTAGTTTTAATTTCAACACAGCTATAGTGCCAAGGTTCCCTGTACAGGACAATAAAAACACAGACACAGTGCAGTAAAGTATAAACATTTTTTTATTTTTTATACAGAAAATAAAATAAATATAAACAAAAATTATATTTACAATTGTTCAAATGTTGTGGGGAGGTGGACTGTCGTGGGGTTGATGGTCTGGGGCTGGCAATGGTAGCCCCCCTGTCCTGGCGATCCACTGAGGTAAAACTACGGGCCACAGGAAAGGATGCAGGGCGCAATTGCGGGGTGTGGAGAAAGGAAGGGTCTGAGGAGGAGGGGACCCGAGCATGTGTAGAGGTGGAGGGAGGTTGAAAAGAAGTAGGAGGAAAATACGGGGCAGGAGAAGAAAAAGAAGCAGAAGGAAACACATGCTCGGGGGGGTGGGAAGGGAAAGATTGGCGGTACTGGCCACTCGTGTGGGATGGGTGGTAGGTGTGGGATGGGGGGTAGGTGTGGGGTGGGGGTGGGGGTGGGGGTTGGGGGCGGTGCATGATTTCCCATGACCCGTTCTCTAGCATGATCTTAAACTCATGCAACTGCTCGGGCGTCATTGAGTCCATCAAACTGATCATGCTTAGCCCATAATGGTAGTTTGGGCTGCGTTGAAATGCCGACTCCGCCCCCTCCCAGCGGCGAATCAAGTCAGCACCAAACTCCATCTGATGTTGGGCAAAACCTTCTAGAGCGTCGGAAATGACCTCTACAAGGTTCGCATAATCAGCTCGATTTGGCCTACCGGATCTCTGCCTGCTCACCAGGGCTCTCAAATTTTGACGAAAACCTAAGAGCCTCTGTTGAGCGGAGGGACCCGGTAGGGGACTCGGATTATCCTGAGCCGATGCATGAGGGATAGGAGGGCTGGCGCTGGCGATCTGTTCCGGTTCCGCCTCAGGAGGTTGGTCAGGCTCCCGAGTGCTGCTGGCACTTCTGTATAAAAAAAAAAAAAAAGGAAAGTTAGGAATTGTTCTTTAAATAAAACATCCATGTTCTATGCTATGTCTACCGTATACCATAGGGGGCTGGCCAAAACAGGGGAGCCAAACACTCCGCTGTCTTAGACAGCCCCTTAAACTCAGACGGAGAGAAAAGTTGTCCATCTGACTGTGGGGGGCTGGCCAAAACAGGGGAGCCAAACGCTCCACTGTCTCAGACAGCCCCTTACAGTCAGACAGAGAGAACAGTTGTCCATCTGACTGTAGGGGGCTGGCCAAAACAGGGAAGCCAAACGCTACCCTGTCTCAGACAGCCCCTTACAGTCAGACGGAGAGAACAGTTGTCCATCTGACTGTGGGGGGCTGGCCAAAACAGGGGAGCCAAACGCTACCCTGTCTCAGACAGCCCCTTTACAATTTATTTTTTGAACAGTTGTTATAAATATTTACCTTTTTGGTGCCATTGCCTTTCGTAGGAACCCCAGGGCCGCCGTATGGATGTAGGTGGCCCCTGAGGTTCCTCCGGAGCCACTCGGGGCCTGAACCTCCTTGTTGTAATCCCTCCTGAAGCGGTCCCGGATAGATCGCCAACGCGTTGTAACCAGTTTGACTATCGAAAAAACCGCAATTAGACTTACCGGTAATTCCGTTTCCTTGAATCCACCATGACGGCCCACCTTGAGATTGACCCTTGACCTCTGTAGGGGCAGGAACACATAGAGAGTTTAAGAACCCCTCACCCCTCCACCTCCTCAGTGCTTTACAATTACCCGAAAAGGTGGAACAAAAGTAAAAGGATATTAATCCATACCCTTAAACTCCTATCTATCCTAAAGTACGTAAGTATGAAAAGATATATTCGTAAGCATATATCTCCCCTTTTTTTTTTTTTTTCTTTTTTTTTTGGGAAGGGGAATAGTATGGGCCGTCATGGTGGATTCAAGGAAACGGAATTACCGGTAAGTCTAATTGCGGTTTTTCCATTTCATCCACCATGACGGCCCACCTTGAGACATAACAGATAACTAAAAGGGTGGGGATAACGCCTGTAAAACCCTCCGGCCGAAAAGAGTTTCATTCGAATCCGGAAGATTAAGACGGTAATGTTTTACAAAGGTATTGGTGCTTGACCAGGTTGCAGCCTTGCAAATCTGGTCAAGCGAGACTCCTCCTTTCTCAGCCCAAGAGGAGGCAGTGGCCCTAGTAGAGTGGGCCTTAACATTATCAGGACTGGGTATATTCTGGAACCTGTAACAATATTCAATGGTGGATCTGATCCATCTGGCTATGGAAGACCTAGCTAGTTTCTTTCCCTTATTTTTCCCCGAAAACTGAACAAGGAGATTGCCATCAACCCTAAAATCCCTGGTATAATCCAGGTACTGGATCACTGTATCCCTGACATCTAAGAGATGTAAATTAACACTAGACCCTGAAGATTCAGATCTGGGGATGGAAGGTAGAAAGATCTCCTGTTCCCGATGGAAGGGAGAGACTACTTTTGGGAGAAAACCTGGATCGAGAGTTAAACGGATGTGATCTTGGGTGATCTGGAGGTAGGGTTCCCTACAAGAAAGGGCCTGGATCTCTCCAATACGTCTTGCTGAGGTGATAGCAATTAAAAAGGCAGTTTTTAGGGAAAGGTGTTTTAAAGAGATTTCTGATAACGGTACGAAGGGAGGTTTTGTTAGGCCTTCTAGGACTATGTTAAGGTCCCAAGTAGGAGCCCTTGATTTCAGAGAGGGTCTCAATCTTGAAACCGCTCTAAAGAACCTCCTGATCCATCTGTGGTTAGCTAGGCTGCAGTCATAAAAGGAGCTGAGAGCAGAAACCTGGACTTTCAGGGTACTAGGTCTTAGGCCCAATTCCAAGCCGCACTGTAGAAAATCCAAGATCCTATTGATGGGAGGGGAGGAGGTGTCTGGGCGCTCCACTCCTAACCAGGAACAGTATCTCTTCCAGACCTTTAGGTAGATGGCAGACGTCACATTTTTTCCTACTGGCCCTTAGGGTAGATATCACTTTTTCTGAAAGACCCCTGTTTCTTAATGTCTCGCTCTCAGGATCCAGACTGACAGTTTGAATATCCCGGGGTCTGGATGAAGTAGAGGGCCCTGGACTAGAACATCTTTCTGGAAAGGGATTTCCCATGGATCCTCCAGCGATAGCTGTTTTAGAGTGGAGAACCAACTCCTCTTCGGCCACAAAGGGGCTATTAAGATCAGAGTAGTTGGTTCCCCTAGGAGTTTCTGGATGACCCTGGGAAGAAGAGGTATTGGGGGGGAAGGCGTAGGCCAGGTTCCAATTCCAGTGTATCGATAGGGCATCGATTGCCCAGGGTCTGTCTTCCCGGTTTAGGGAGCAGAAGCATTCCACCTGCGCATTCTTTCTGGAGGCGAACAAGTCTACCTCCGGACGGCCCCATCTTTCCGAGATCTTCCGGAAGATGTCCCTGTTCAGAGACCATTCTCCTGGATCTATCGTCCTCCTGCTCAGGAAATCTGCTATCGTATTTTCGCAGCCCTTTAGGTGGATGGCGGAGAGAGATAAGACGTTCTCTTCTGCCCAGGAGAAGATTCTTCTTGCTAACACACCCAAAGGCCGTGACCTTGTCCCTCCTTGATGTCGCAGATAGGCCACCGTTGTGGTGTTGTCGGACATTACTCTTAGGTGTTGCCCTTTTAAAAAACTCTCTCCCCTTACTAACGCCTCCAGGACTGCATACAGCTCTCTGTAGTTTGAGGATTTGACTCGTATCTCGGCTGGCCAGGAGCCCTGTAGAAGATGATCTCCAATCTTTGCACCCCAGCCTCCGAGGCTTGCGTCCGTGATAACCTGAACTGCCGGATGGTTCTGCCACTGTAGGCCTCCAAGCAGTCTTCCTCTTTCTTTCCACCAGTCTAGGTCTGTTTTTACGGCCTGCGGGATCCGGAAAGTCTTGTCCAGACTTACCTGCTTCCCGTCCCAGATGCCTAGGATCCAACTCTGGATCACCCTTGTGTGGCCTTGGCACCAGGCAACCGAAGGGATGCAGGCTGTTAGGCTTCCCAGGAGACTCATGGCCTTCCGGATGGAGCAACTGCGAGACCTCTGAAATGCTCGGATCTTTTCCACTAGAGTCGTGGCCTTGTCCCGAGGGAGGAAGGTTCTTAACAGGGATGAGTCCAGCTCCACACCCAGGAACCTTTTTCTCCTGGATGGGATTAGGGTGGATTTCTTTAGATTTATGATCCAGCTGAGATTGTTTAGGAATTCCGAGAATCTTTGCGTAGCTCGGAGGTTCTCGGACTCTGTTTTGCCCAGAATCAGGAAGTCGTCGAGATATGGGATGATTGTAATTCCCTCTTGACGAAGATAGGCCACCATCTCTACTACTACTTTTGTGAAGACCCTGGGGGCCGAGGAGATACCGAAGGGAAGGGCCACATATTGAAAGTGATGGATTGATCCGTCTTGACCCTTTATAGCAAATCTTAGATACCTCTGAGAGAGATGATGAATGGGGACGTGGTAGTAGGCGTCCTTTAAATCGATCGATGTCATGAACGCCCCCTTCAGGATCAGGGGAATTATGGATGGGATTGTTTCCATCCTGAACCTCCTGTATAGAATGGACTTGTTTAGGGGTTTTAAGTTTATAATGGTGCGAAAGGATTGGTCTGGCTTTTTTATTAAAAAAAGGCTGGAATAAAACCCTCTCCTTTCCTCTGGGATAGGGACCCTTTGAATCACCCCTAGGTCCAAGAGGTCTTGGACGCCCTGCCAAATTTTTGGAAGTTCTGATCTGCGCTGGTGTGAGATGCAGAATCTTCCTGGGGGGACTGATGCGAATTCTATCTTGTAGCCCTGAGAGATTACATTTAGAACCCAGGGATTTAAAGTTACCTGTTTCCAGGAAGATAGAAAACCCATCAGTCGCCCCCCTACTCTGGCGTCACTGCTGTTTGTTTGGTCTATTTTGGGGGTTGAGTATGAAGCCTCTTCCTCTCCCTCCTTTGGGATAGCTCCATCGGCCAGTTTTCCCTTTCCCCCTGTAGGATCTCTGCTGAGGCTGGAATTGACGAAAGGGCTTCTTTTTAGAATCTTTCTCCTCTGGGAACCCCTTTTTCTTGTCTGCTGCCCCCTCTAGGATTTTATCCAAAGTGGGACCGAAGACAAATTCCCCTGAGAAGGGGATGGAGCAGAGTTTAGCCTTGGAAGCCTTGTCCCCGGACCAGGCCTTCATCCATAACGCCCGCCGGGCTGCATTAGAAAGAGCCGCATCCTTGGCTGAGAAGCGGATCGACTCTGCAGAAGCATCGGCCAGAAATGCAGTGGCGGAGCGTAGAAGAGGGAGCGAGTCTCTGATCTCTTCTCTTGGGGTTTTATTTTTCAGGTGTACGTCCAACTCCCCTAGCCATATATACATTGCTCTAGCAACAGAAGTAGCAGCGATATTAGTCTTGACCCCAAACATGGCTGATTCCCAGGATTTTTTTAGGAGCCCGTCCGCCTTTCTATCCATAGGATCGTTCAACTGTGAGGAGTCTTCAAAGGGTAGAGCGGTCTTCTTTACTACCTTAGCCACTTGTAGATCCACTTTAGGGGTCTGATTGTAAAGTTTGCATTCAGTCGGTTCAAAGCAGAGCCTGTTTCTGAACTCCTTAGGAACGCCTAACCTCTTCTCCGGGTCTGACCATTCTTCCATTATCATCTCCTTTATATTTTCATTAATGGGAAAAACTATAGGGGATTTAGATCTAAGGCCCCCAAACATTTCGTCTTGTACCGTACGAGGTTTAGGGGTATCCTCGATACCCATTGTGGATCTAACTGCTCTCAGCAGCTCCTCCATTTCATCAGCGGAGAAGAAATATTTTTTATCCTCGTCCGGAATTTCCCCGTCAGACAAGGGTTCCTCATTAGGAAATTGTCTGGATGAGATGGAAGCCACTTCCACCTCCTCGCCCTCAGAGGAGGAGATAGCGGACAACTTGCGTTTCTTGGAGGGGATAGGAGTACTAGCGGGGGTTGTCAGGGTGGCTAAAGAGGACTTAATTTCGTCTGCAATAAAAGATTTCATTTCAGACAGAATATCTGGTTGTTCTTCTTTCCAAATTTCCGATGTGCAAGATTTGCACAACCTTTTTTTTGTAGTTCTCAGGGAGACGCTTAGAACAAGCGCAGCATTTTAGGAGTTTGGACTTTGGCTTTGACTCCTTGCTGCCCTGGAGAGGAAACAACCAGATATGCCAATTAGAATTTCAATGTCAAAAGACTGAAATATATACCCCCCAGAAGGGGACTCACGGTACTGGCAGTAGTGGGATCAGGGCCTTCCTGGCGGGGAGCAGGTGTCTCAGACATCGCGGTGCTGCAGGCAAGAGCTGGAGGGAACCGCGGTCTACTTTCCTTTTCAAATTTCCCGGCGTCTGACGTCATCAAGCTGCGCCTCTAGTGACGGCAAGAGCCGGTGCCACACGAGCCTATGAGAGGATGCGTGCGGCGTCCGGCCTGCCTCCTCGCCGTACCTGCTCCCCCAGCCGGTCACAAGCGCACAGCATGCAGAGGAAGAACGTCGCATACCGCACACCGCGCGCCCGCGAATCCGGCACCCCCGACTGCTTCCCTAAGGAGGGAAGGAAGTACGAGAGGTATGGGGGAGGGCCACAGGCCTCAGCATAGGCCGAGACGAGGGTCCTCGATGTTCCAAGCTGGCCAGCCTTAGCCCATGCCGCGGGAGGCCAGCTGGAGAACCTGCAAAGTAAAAACTAACGATGTAATCCTCCCTGAGGAGGATCCTCTCCACGTGTTGGCCCCTGTAGGGGCAGGAAAGCACTGAGGAGGTGGAGGGGTGGGGGGTTCTTAAACTCTCTATGTGTTCCTGCCCCTACAGAGGTCAAGGGTCAATCTCAAGGTGGGCCGTCATGGTGGATGAAATGGAAAAAACAATAAAAACTAAAATCAGCATGATGAAAGGAAAAGAACAATATTTTAAAGTATTAAAATACATATTGTTTTACTTACCATATTTCTCCTGAGCCGCCGCATCTAGATCCCCCCAGGTTTCAAAAACTTCAGCACAGATGTCCCTCCAGAGCCGCTGGGTACGACGATGATCGGCGTGGTGGCGGTCAGAGTGGTCCTATAATGCTGGACGCGCCTCCACCAGTTGGATGAGGAGCAGGTTATCTATGCTCGGAACCCCGATGTCACGGCTGAGGATGGGGGAAATCCTCAGCCGTGTGCAGCCCGGTGATGTTACGGCTGCTTGGCCATGAAGACAGGATTAGGGAGCAGGTCACCTCCTAAACGCATCCCTAACCTGACCCTGGCTCCTAGCTACATGAGCCAACCTTGATGGTAGGAGGGCCCATGCTCCGGAACCTAAAAGTCCCTGCTAGCCCTCAAGATGACCCTCACCTAGGAGCTGAGTAAGACAAGCCCACTCCTCCTAGACACGGAGGAGCAGGAGTCTCAACGGCCAAGCTGCAGGAAAAGGGGAGACATAAACAGCTCTATGGATATGGCAGGTGAACAAAGAGTTCCACCTACCTGCCACAGCCTTGCTGACTGGATCCCTGTGTTAGCAGGGTGCAGATCACAAACGCATCCCCACACAGGGACCCAGATCCATAGCTGCACAAAATCACATATAAAACATCACACGGACATCACACATAACTAGAAATAACTTAAAGCGACATTATGGTTATGACCACAGGGGTGGCTCTTACTGGCAGGTAATAAAGACATGAGGCTGCTCTCAGCTAAGCATGGCTGAAGCAACCTGCAGGCCTGCAAAAGCAGTGAGGCTTTATAGGCCAAGAAGCCACACCCCACAGTCGGACACACCCAGTGCACACACACACTAGGAAGGAGATTAACCCTTCCAACACCAGGGAAGGGAAAACACCACTTAAAGGAGATGTGCACACAATAACATAAAAAGGAAGTGCACACATACACACATAACACAAAACCGCATGCACAACGTAGCGAGCTGCAATGGCACAGCTCAGCCTGCTACGCTGCCACATACATACTGTTGCCAGCGGCAACCACAGGTGAGGCAAATACCACAGCCCTCACCTGTGATTGAACACCAAAGAAAACCGCTGACAACCGCATGCGGTTCAGGAGTCACGGTCATAGCCATGGCCGTGACACCCGAACTCCTCATCTTCCCTGGTGGAGCCTACGGAACCCTGAAAAAAAGGAAATACAAAATTGAATGTAAATCCTAATACAAAATGCTAATTAAAACTACTAATTCAATACTTACACGTCTACGACCGCCACGCTCATTCCCGCGGACTCTGGAGGCGACTGGGGGATCCTCGCTGGCGGCTCTAGGTGCAGATTGCTAAAAACAAATTATTTTTTTTTAGAAGACTGTACTTAAATAAAAAAAATAATTACGATATCTATATATATATATATATTGTAAGACGGGACCACTCAAACAGTCTCTTTTCAGGGTTTATTAGGCACATAGTACCGTACAGGCTTGCTTTCTTCAAATAACAGAACAGTCCAAATGAAATAACAAAACAGAGTGATACAGGCTTCTTACCAGCTGCAGTTTTCTCCCAGCAAATCCTCACTGCCAAGAGGTTTGGTTCAGTAGTCTTCCTCTCAGACCACCATCCACACACACTGCTCTCTGGCAGAGTATCTTTTTAAAAATCACCCTCGCACCTGTGTGTGTGGCGGTAACACCCGAAATGGAGTATGGGAGTGACCTTCCCACCCAAGCTCTTCAGTCACTCCTAAATCCCGGACCCAAATTCCAGCTACCACCAACTCAGTGATCTACCACCACTGGTCACTACTTACCTCCGGGATTTACATCACTGAGCGTAGCAGCCTCAGTGACACATACCTACCATCTATGATGTCACCCACTGCATGCTTACATATCCCCCCCCTCTGCCTAAAGCCGGGGGGCTTGGCACCTTCCATAACCAAACAATGGACTCTTGACAGGGCATCTGCATTGATGTGCAATTTACCTGGCCTGTGTTCCACCACATAGTCAAAATCCTGTAATGCCAGGAACCACCTTGTTACCCTAGCATTATTTCCCTTGTTTTGACTCATCCACTTCAGTGGGGCATGGTCTGAGACGAGTCTGAACTTTCTGCCTAGCAGGTAATACCTTAGGGACTCTAGGGCCCATTTTATTGCCAGACATTCCCGTTCCACAATCGAGTAATTCCTCTCACAGGGGTTCAGTTTCCTACTTAGATGCATGACAGGATGCTCTTCTCTGTTAACCTCCTGGGACATAACAGCCCCTAGTCCCACCTCTGATGCATCTGTCTGTACTATAAATTCCTTGGAGAAATCTGGCGCTATTAGCACTGGTTGCCTACAAAGAACGGACTTTAGTTCTACAAATGCCTTTTCTGCCTCCGGGGACCACTGAACCATAACTGACTTTTTCCCTTTCGTGAGGTCAGACAAAGGAGCAGCAATACTGGCAAAGTTGGGGACAAACCGCCGGTAATACCCGACTATCCCTAAGAAAGCCTGCACTTGGTTTTTTTTAAGAGGCCGGGGCCAATTCTGTATGGCTTCTACCTTGTTGGCCTGGGGTTTAATCATGCCTCTTCCCACAACATAACCCAAGTATTTGGCCTGCTCCATACCTATGGCACACTTCTCTGGGTTGGCTGTAAACCCTGCTTCTCTGAGTGAGTCTAGAACGGCCTGGACTTTACTTAAATGGCTTTTCCAATCCAGGCTGTAGATAACAATGTCATCTAAGTAGGCTGCTGCATATTCCCTGTGGGGAAGCAAAATGTCATCCATTGCCCTTTGAAATGTAGCAGGAGCCCCTTTCAACCCAAATGGCATCCTCACATAGTGGAAACATCCCTCTGACGTAGAAAAGGCTGTTTTCTCTCGGGCCTCTTTTGCTAATGGTATTTGCCAATACCCTTTGGTGAGGTCTAATGTGGTTATATACCTGGCAGGACCCAACCTTTCAACCAGTTCATCCACCCTAGGCATAGGGTAAGCATCCATCTTGGAAACCTCATTAAGTTTCCGAAAGTCATTACAAAAGCGCCAGCTTCCATTTGGTTTTGGGACCAACACAATTGGGCTGGACCATTCACTTTTGGACCTTTCAATTACCCCTAATTGTAACATCCTCTGAACCTCTTCTGAGACTGCTTGTCTACGGGCTTCAGGGATGCGATACGGTTTTACTTTAACCCTTATGTGGGGTTCAGTGATGACATCATGTTCCACCACATTAATGCAACCTGGTAAGCTAGAGAATATGTCCGTATTACGTTGCAACAACTCTTTAGTTTCCTGTCTTTGGGGACGTGATAAGGAACTAGCAATTGTCACCTTTCCAAACTCAGGACCGGAAACAGTGGGAGATAAGAGCGTAGCTGACAAGGACTCCCGTTCTCTCCAAGGTTTCATTAAGTTTACATGATAGACCTGCACTGGTTTCCTTTTCCCTGGCTGATGGACTCTATAATTTACTTCCCCAACTTTTTCCATCACCTCAAAAGGTCCCTGCCATTTAGCCAATAACTTGCTCTCAACCGTAGGTACCAGAATTAATACCCGATCCCCTGGCTTGAACTCTCTGATTCTGGCAGAACGGTTGTACTTCTCTGAGCTTCTTGGGCCCTCTGGAGATGTTCCTTCACTATGGGCATCACCTTGGCAATTCTCTCTTGCATTTGTACCACATGATCAATGACACTTCTGTATGGAGTAACTACAGTCTCCCATGTCTCCTTAGCTATATCAAGCAAACCCCGAGGGTGTCTACCATAAAGCAACTCAAAAGGCGAGAACCCTGTAGAAGCTTGAGGAACTTCCCGGATTGAAAACAACAGATATGGCAACAAACAATCCCAATCCTTGCCATCTTTCTCAATGGCCTTTTTCAACATGGCTTTCAAGGTTTTATTGAACCTTTCTACAAGGCCATCAGTTTGGGGATGGTACACTGAAGTTTTTAACTGTTTAATTTTCAGTAGTTTACACAGCTCGACCATGACCCTGGACATAAATGGGGTCCCTTGGTCAGTCAAGATTTCTTTGGGGAGTCCCACTCTCATGCATATATGAAACAACTCCCGAGCAATAGTTTTAGCGGAGGGGTTTCGTAACGGCACGGCCTCTGGATACCGGGTAGCATAATCCAGCACTACTAGAATATACTGGTGTCCCCTAGCTGATTTGTCTAATGGTCCCACTAAGTCCATGGCCGTTCTAGACTCACTCAGAGAAGCAGGGTTTACAGCCAACCCAGAGAAGTGTGCCATAGGTATGGAGCAGGCCAAATACTTGGGTTATGTTGTGGGAAGAGGCATGATTAAACCCCAGGCCAACAAGGTAGAAGCCATACAGAATTGGCCCCGGCCTCTTAAAAAAAACCAAGTGCAGGCTTTCTTAGGGATAGTAGGTATTACCGGCGGTTTGTCCCCAACTTTGCCAGTATTGCTGCTCCTTTGTCTGACCTCACGAAAGGGAAAAAGTCAGTTATGGTTCAGTGGTCCCCGGAGGCAGAAAAGGCATTTGTAGAACTAAAGTCCGTTCTTTGTAGGCAACCAGTGCTAATAGCGCCAGATTTCTCCAAGGAATTTATAGTACAGACAGATGCATCAGAGGTGGGACTAGGGGCTGTTATGTCCCAGGAGGTTAACAGAGAAGAGCATCCTGTCATGTATCTAAGTAGGAAACTGAACCCCTGTGAGAGGAATTACTCGATTGTGGAACGGGAATGTCTGGCAATAAAATGGGCCCTAGAGTCCCTAAGGTATTACCTGCTAGGCAGAAAGTTCAGACTCGTCTCAGACCATGCCCCACTGAAGTGGATGAGTCAAAACAAGGGAAATAATGCTAGGGTAACAAGGTGGTTCCTGGCATTACAGGATTTTGACTATGTGGTGGAACACAGGCCAGGTAAATTGCACATCAATGCAGATGCCCTGTCAAGAGTCCATTGTTTGGTTATGGAAGGTGCCAAGCCCCCCGGCTTTAGGCAGAGGGGGGGGGGGGATATGTAAGCATGCAGTGGGTGACATCATAGATGGTAGGTATGTGTCACTGAGGCTGCTACGCTCAGTGTTGTAAATCCCGGAGGTAAGGAGTGACCAGTGGTGGTAGATCACTGAGTTGGTGGTAGCTGGAATTTGGGTCCGGGATTTAGGAGTGATTGAAGAGCTTGGGTAGGAAGGTCACTCCCATACTCCATCTCGGGTGTTACCGCCACACACACAGGTGCGAGGGTGATTTTTTTTTCGTTTCCACGGGCACTTGTCCCCGCTCTCCCCTGGGTTTAAACCCCCTCTTACTGGGTTCCGCATAAACCTTGGGATTACCGGGAGTTATTTTTATTTTCTCAGCTCCTGCAAGGAGGTTCTCCGCTGCAGTGTACCTCTCGACCAGGTTTATCAGCTGGTCAGCATTCTGGGGATCTCCCTGGGCAACCCAGCGTTGTACTGGCCCGGGAAGAGAGTGCAGGTAACGATCCATTACCACTTTTTCCACCATCTGCTCTGGGGACGACGACTCTGGTTGCAACCACTTCCGTACCAAGTGGAACAGATCAAACATCTGTGACCTCGGTGGTTTGTCTTGGCAAAAGATCCACTGTTGTACCCGCTGGGCCTGGAGTGCAGGACTGACTCCCATGCGAGCCAGTATTTCCGCTTTTAATTTGCGGTAGTCTTTTGAATCCTGCAAGGTCAGGTCATAGTATGCTTTCTGCGGCTCCCCAGTCAAATATGGAGCCAGCACCTCAGCCCACTGATCTACAGGCAGTTTCTCTCTGTCTGCAATACGTTCAAAGACAGTTAAATAAGCCTCCACGTCGTCCTCATTTGTCATTCTCTGTAAAGCAGACTGCACAGTTTTCCGCACACCACCTGAAGCTTGCCCAGCCATATGCACCACTTGTGGTGCTGTCACAGCATCTCTGAGGGCCGCAATTTGCTCAGTCAATAGACGGTTAGTCTCGTGTTGCTGCGCATTAGCCTGCCGTTGAGCCTGTAAAGCCTCTGCATGGGCTCTTTGCTGCTGCTCCAGTGCCTGCCGCTGCTGCAGATTGCTCTGCACCATCTGCTTGAGGAGCTCCTCCATTTCAACAGATTCTTGTTGCAATCCTGCTGCTGCCTTAACCCACGACATTCACCACTGACAGGTTTTCATGTCGTTGCTCCTAGCAACCAATTGCCCGCATCCTCCACCATATGTGAGACGGGACCACTCAAACAGTCTCTTTTCAGGGTTTATTAGGCACACAGTACCGTACAGGCTTGCTTTCTTCAAATAACAGAACAGTCCAAATGAAATAACAAAACAGAGTGATACAGGCTTCTCACCAGCTGCAGTTTTCTCCCAGCAAATCCTCACTGCCAAGAGGTTTGGTTCAGTAGTCTTCCTCTCAGACCACCATCCACACACACTGCTCTCTGGCTGTAACGGTCGCGTACACACACACACACAGGGGGGAGGGAAGTGACCACTGCGCTCCACCCTTACCCCTGGCCCTGCCTACTTGCCTCGCGAGTCCTAATGACAGGGGACAACTGGACGGCAATCCCTAACTTGGAGTAAGTGCAGGGATGACAGACAGACAAACAACAGGACGTGAACGGACCGAGTCAATACCAGGAAAGCTGCAAAGTACAAATGGAGCAAGCAGAGAATTGTCAGGAGAAGCCGGGGTCATAAATACCAGGAGAGCAGAGAAGTACAAGAGGAGTCCTAAGAGAGTAGTCAGGTGGGAGCCGAGGTCACAATACCAGGACGGAAGCGCAGTACAGGAGGAGCAGACAAAAGGATGGTCAGGGAACAGGATCAGGTAAGTATTCAGCAGTCCAACAAATAGCCAGGAACCTAGAAATTAACAGGTAACCTGTAGCCAGCAGGCTGCCTGTATTTATAGTGGGGAGTGAGGGTCATGTGACGTGGCCAGCGTCACATGACCGACAGACCAACCAGTCGAGCACCGAGTGATCAGCTCGGCGCTCAAGGCAGACTAGGAGCAGGGAGCCACCCAGCTAGTAAAGCCGCCTTGGGAATGAGGTCAAACACAGAACCTTACTCCAAAAGCTAAGCAACAGTTCTGCGGGCAATGGGGGACCGAGTGCACCTTCGGAACACCGTGACAGTACCCCCCCTTTTACGAGGGGCCACCGGACCCAAGACTTCAGGCGATGGCTTTTCAGGGTGTTCTAAATGAAATTTACGAACAAGTCTAGGAGCATGAACCTCCCTGGCAGGTACCCAAGATCTCTCTTCAGGTCCATACCCCTTCCAGTGAATCAGGTACTGCAAGGAATTACGCACCTTCCTGACATCCACTATTTTAGACACCACATACTCGACAGCATCATTAACAAGAACCAGCGGAGGCGAGGCTTTTGATGGTACTACCGGTTCAAAATATTTTTTAAGCAAAGATTTATGGAACACATTATGAATGTGGAATGACTCAGGCAGCTCCAACCTAAAAGATACCGGGTTAATCACTTCCGTGATCTTATATGGTCCAATAAAACGAGGAGCAAATTTTTTAGAAGTTACCTTGAGAGACAGATTCTTGGAGGACAACCATACTTTATCCCCAACCTGAAAGTTTACCCCCTTGAACGTCTCCTATCGGCCTTGAGTTTTTGAGAACATTGAGCCCTTTCTAGGTTCGATTGAACCCGGGCCCAAACTGTGCACAGTTCGGAGGAGAGTTTATCCGCTTCAGGGTTAGAGGAGGAGACGGACGACCCAGAATGAAAACGGGGATGAAAACCATGGTTACAAAAGAAAGGGGAGACCCCAGCAGAAGAATTGACACGGTTATTCAAAGCAAATTCAGCCAACGGAAGGAATTTGACCCATAATTGCTGGTCATCAGCAACATACAACCTCAAGAATTGTTCCACAGACTGATTAAGGCGTTCAGTCTGCCCATTACTCTCAGGATGGTAGGCGGAAGAAAAAGACAATGAAATTTTACATCTTTGACAGAAGGCCCTCCAGAATTTGGACACAAACTGCACACCCCTGTCAGAAACAATATTTTCCGGGATGCCATGTAAACGAACAATCCCCCTCACTAAAATAGACGCCAGGGTTTTAGCATTCGGAAGTTTAGACAGGGGAATGAAATGAACCATCTTGCTAAACCTATCGACCACTACCCAAACCACAGTCTTACCCTCCGCCAGCGGTAGGTCAGTTATAAAGTCCATCGAGATATGGGACCAGGGTCTACTGGGAATGGGTAGGGGTCGTAGGTTACCAGCAGGGCGAGTCCTAGGTGTCTTGGACCTGGCACAAACCTCACAGGCTGACACGTAGGACTTGACATCCCTAGTTAGAGTGGGCCACCAATAAGATCTAGAAACCAGATCCTTAGTGCCCTCAACACCCGGATGTCCACAAAAGGCAGAATCGTGACACTCACCCAACAGCTGGAGACGAAATTGTACGGGAACAAACAACTTATCTGTTGGGGTGGATACCGGTGCCAGATGTTGTTCAGACCTAATGCGAGCCGAGATATCCTGGGTAAGAGCTGCTAAGAAGATTTTTGCTGGTAGGATGGATTCAGGTGGTACCTCAGTAGGTTGAAAAGCCTGGAAGCTCCGAGATAATGCGTCCGCCTTCACATTTTTACTTCCCGGCCTGAACGTGATGGAAAAATCAAAACGAGTAAAAAACAGAGCCCATCTGGCTTGACGGGGATTCAACCTCTTAGCAGACTCGAGAAACATAAGGTTTTTATGGTCAGTGACAACAGTTACACAATGTCTTGCCCCCTCCAGGAAATGCCTCCACTCCTCAAATGCCCATTTAATGGCCAGCAGCTCCCTATTCCCTATGTCGTAGTTTCTCTCCGTGGGAGAGAATTTCCTGGAGAAGAAGGCACATGGTCTCAGATTAGTGAGGCTAGCAGGACCTTGTGAAAGGACTGCTCCTACGCCGTCCTCGGACGCATCCACCTCCACAATAAAAGGTTTCTCCTGATCAGGCTGGATCAGAATGGGAGCGCTACTGAATGCCTTTTTTAATTTTTCAAATGAAGAAATGGCCTCAGTAGACCAATTCTCCAAATCCGCCCCTTTCTTAGTAAGGTCGGTCAACAGTTTAGCAGTTACGGAAAAATTCATAATAAATTTACGATAGTAATTGGCGAAACCTAAGAACCGTTGTAAGGCCTTTAAGGATGAAGGTCTTACCCATTCCTTAATTGCTAGTACCTTACCAGGATCCATCTTGAAGGCGTGAGGAGTCAGAACATGCCCTTGAAACAGAATCTCCTGTACACCAAAGACACATTTCTCTTGTTTAGCGGATAGCTGATTCTCCCTCAACACCTCTAATACTTGTTTAACATGAGACACATGGGATTCGAAGTCAGGAGAGAATATCAAAATGTCGTCAAGATAGACAATAACAAATTTACCTAAGTACTCCCTAAGAATGTCATTCATGAAGTTTTGGAACACAGCTGGGGCATTGCTGAGTCCAAAAGGCATCACTTGATATTCAAAGTGTCCTACCGGAGTATTGAACGCCGTCTTCCATTCGTCTCCCTCCTTGATTCGGATTAGATTGTATGCCCCTTTCAGGTCAATTTTGGAAAACCAGGTTGCCCCCAGAACCTGGTTAAATAAATCCGGAATCAATGGGAGGGAGTATCTATTCTGGACAGTGATTTTATTTAATCTCCGGTAATCGATACATGGCCTAAGACCACCATCTTTTTTCTTAACGAAGAAAAACCCCGCCCCCATAGGAGAGACAGAAGGTCTAATATGCCCTTTACCAAGGCTCTCCTTAATATAATCTTCCATGGCCTTGCGTTCGGGCATAGAAAGATTATAAATTCGTCCTTTAGGAAACTTGGCCCCCTCTACTAGCTCTATGGTACAATCATAAGGTCTATGGGGGGGTAGAACCTCCGGGGTTGGTGATGAGAATACATCAGAATATTCTCTAACAACAGAGGGTAAAGTATCAGACTTTACTGAGACCCCAGCCTGTACCACGGACAAGCACGAGTCACACTTAGGCCCCCATCTCACCAACTCCCCATTGGACCAATCTATAGTGGGGTTATGTAGTCGGAGCCAAGGCAACCCTAGTACCACCTCAGCAGGTAGGTTCTCCAGGACTAGAAGCGAACATCTCTCTGAGTGGCACACACCCACGGTTAGAGAAATCTCCGAGGTACATAAGCTCACCGTACCACCAATAAGAGGAGTAGCCATGACATGGATAGGAGTTGGTAAGGCAAACATAGGAATACCCAATCTTACAGCATACTCAGAGTCAATAAAGCTAGCCGCTGAGCCAGAATCAATAAAGGCCTTACCCCGCCATTTATCTACTCCCAGAGAAATCGTAATGGGTACCGAAAGCTTACATTTAGAAAATTCAGGGTGTACCTGGTCTTTAGGTTGCCTTGTCTTAGGAGACTTGACAGAGAGGACCTTCTTAGGACACTGGTTGATCCAATGGTCAGGATCTCCACAGTAAAAGCATTCTCCACGTCTGCGGCGAAGATTCCCTCGGGTCATGCCAACCTGCATGGGTTCCTCGGTGGAGACCTCAGCATTGTCTCTGGGATAGGCCTCTGGCTGGACCACCATCTGGGAAGAGAACTGTTGTTCCTGTCGTCTCTCTCTAACCCGTCGGTCAAGTCGGACAACAAGGGTCATCATCTCCTCTAAGGTCTCTGGAAGTTGATAACTGACCAGAAGATCCTTTAATTTATCAGACAGACCTGACCTGAACTGACTCCTCAGGGCTGGTTCGTTCCATCCTGAGGGGACACACCACCTTCTGAATTGGGTGCAATAATCCTCCGCTGGTAAATTGCCCTGAACCAGTGCTTTTAGAGCCGTCTCGGCTACTAGAGCCCTGTCTGGTTCATCATAGAGGGTACCCAAGGCCTGAAAGAACCCCTCCACAGAATACAAACAACTGGTGCCAGCAGGTAAAGAGAACGCCCAGTCCTGGGGATCACCCTGTAATCGGGAAATGATAATGCCCACGCGTTGACTCTCGGGGCCAGAGGACACGGGGCGCAAACGGAAGTAAAATTTGCAACTCTCCTTAAAAGAGAGAAACTTCCTCCGGTCTCCAGAAAAGGGTTCTGGGAGCTTAATCTGGGGCTCAAAATGCGGACTGGAGGCCTGAGGAGTGGAAGAACCTTGCCCTAACTCAAAAGAACTGAGTTTTTCCCCTAACTCCTGCACCCTCTGCGTCAGATTAGAGACATGGTCAGTCAGGGTCACCAGAGGATTCATAATACAGTGGTTATTGGGCCTGTTAATCTGTAACGGTCGCGTACACACACACACACAGGGGGGAGGGAAGTGACCACTGCGCTCCACCCTTACCCCTGGCCCTGCCTACTTGCCTCGCGAGTCCTAATGACAGGGGACAACTGGACAGCAATCCCTAACTTGGAGTAAGTGCAGGGATGACAGACAGACAAACAACAGGACGTGAACGGACCGAGTCAATACCAGGAAAGCTGCAAAGTACAAATGGAGCAAGCAGAGAATTGTCAGGAGAAGCCGGGGTCATAAATACCAGGAGAGCAGAGAAGTACAAGAGGAGTCCTAAGAGAGTAGTCAGGTGGGAGCCGAGGTCACAATACCAGGACGGAAGCGCAGTACAGGAGGAGCAGACAAAAGGATGGTCAGGGAACAGGATCAGGTAAGTATTCAGCAGTCCAACAAATAGCCAGGAACCTAGAAATTAACAGGCAACCTGTAGCCAGCAGGCTACCTGTATTTATAGTAGGGAGTGAGGGTCATGTGACGTGGCCAGCGTCACATGACCGACAGACCAACCAGTCGAGCACCGAGTGATCAGCTCGGCGCTCAAGGCAGACTAGGAGCAGGGAGCCACCCAGCTAGTAAAGCCGCCTTGGGAATGAGGTCAAACACAGAACCTTACTCCAAAAGCTAAGCAACAGTTCTGCGGGCAATGGGGGACCGAGTGCACCTTCGGAACCCCGTGTCATGGTCTTACCTGCTTGCTGCTCTCCTTCGTTTGACATGTGCTGGCGGCCATCTTGGGTCCTGGGTTTCTTGTAGCCTTCCACCCTGCGGCTCCTCCTTCCCCTGGGAGGAGCTGGATGCCTAGCTCATATATATAGGAGGTCTGTGGCTTCAGTTCCTTGCTTGGTCCTCTTGTGTTCACATGCTTCTAAGACTGCTGCTGCTTCTGGTTCCTGATCCTGGCTTCGTCTGACTACCCTGCTGGTTCCTGATCCTGGCTTCGTCTGACTACCCTGCTGGTTCCTGATCCTGGCTTCGTCTGACTACCCTGCTGGTTCCTGATCCTGGCTTCGTCTGACTACCCTTCTGATTCCTGACCTCTGGCTTCGCAAAGACTCTGCTCGGTTTCACCATCCGTTTGGACTTTTGCTTTACAGCTTTATTTTCAATAAAGCCTTCTATTTTCACTTATCTCTTGTTGTACGTCTGGTTCATGGTTCCGTGACATTAGGACCAAGCCATGAATTCTGACGGTACAGGGCCATCCTCGCTACCCACGCTGGTTGCCAGACTTGATCAGCAGGATCACCTGTTGGGTCGGTTCGCTGTGGCGTTGCAAACCCTGCTTGAACGCACGGCTCATTTCGCTCCCGTTGCCGATGGGTCGGTTGTCGCTCCTGGGCTCGCTCCTACTGCCGCTCCGGTTGTTGCGCCAGAGTCTACCCCGACACCTGTTGTTGCGCCTGCGGTGTTTCGGGGTATGACCGGTTCTGCCCCTCTTCCACGGCGCTTTGGGGGAGAGCCAACTCAGTGCCGAGGTTTCCTTAACCAGGTGGGCATTTATTTCGAGTTGCTGCCACATGCCTTTCCTACTGAGAGATCAAAGGTGGGCTTCTTGATCTCGCTGCTCTCGGACAAGGCCTTGGCCTGGGCCAGCCCTTTATGGGAGAACAACAATCCGGTGGTTGCCGAGTTTTCCGGTTTTGTTGCTTCTCTTCGGAAGGTATTCGATGTGCCGGCTCGTGCTGCCTCTGCTGCGAAGCTCCTTATGTCCATCAGACAGGGTTCACGATCCGTAGCTGAATACGCCATTGAGTTTCGTACCCTGGCAGCAGAGGTGGGCTGGAATAATGAGGCTCTGGTCGCTGCTTTCTCTCATGGTCTCTCGGATGCCTTGAAGGATGAGGTTGCAGCTAAGGACCTACCAGTTGAGCTCGAGTCTCTTATTTCTTTCCTGATTTTGATTGACACCAGACTCAGGGAGAGACCTTCCTTTAAGGAGAACCTGCGGAGGCCTTCTAACAGATTGGTGCCTACGTTTGCTGTCCCACCCGTGCCTCCCTCTCCTCCCACGCCTCCTGGGGATGACTTGTCTGGGGGTGAACCCATGCAGCTGGGGTTTGCTCGCCTGTCCGAGGGGGAGAGGGCACTCCGGAGACGCGAGGGCCGATGCATGTACTGTGGTCTCGGTGGGCATTTTCGGTTGGCATGTCCGAACCGTCCGGGAAACGCTCGTACCCTGAGATCCTGTCGGGGGCAGATCTTGGGTGGAGTCTCCTCGTCCCCGGTTTCCCGTGTTGACAAACCACTGATCACTGTTGTCCTCTCCTGGGTCGGGGGCTCGGTGACGACCCAGGCGTTGGTGGACTCTGGTGCTGGTGGTTTGTTCATTGATAGTGTGTTCGCTGCCGCCAATTCCATTCCTCTGCAGGCTCGAGGTTCCCCACTGGCTCTTGAGGCGATAGACGGCAGACCCCTTCTGCCGCCACACGTGACTCATGAGACCCTTCCAGTGGGGATAGCCATTGGTGCCGTTCACAGAGAGTCGGTCTGCCTCCAGGTTATTTCGTCTCCACACTACTCGGTGGTCTTGGGGTACCCCTGGCTCCAGAAGCATAATCCGACTTTCGATTGGAGATCGGTCGAGATCCTCTCGTGGTCACCGCAGTGTGGGGCTAGTTGCATCCATGGGTCTGTCAAGTTGCTGTGTACTTCCTCGGACTCTCTGTTGCCTCCTGAATACGAGGAGTACCGGGATGTATTCGATAAGGTGCGCGCGGTTGCCCTACCTCCGCACCGCCCATACGATTGTGCCATAGAGTTACAATCTGGTGCCGTTCCTCCTCGTGGCAAAGTCTATCCACTGTCGGTAGCGGAGAATGAGGCCATGGAGGAGTACGTGAGGGAGGCGCTTTCACGCGGACACATTCGCAAATCTTCGTCCCCGGCAGGGGCTGGATTTTTCTTTGTGAAAAAGAAGGGCGGTGAGTTGAGGCCTTGCATCGATTACAGGGGTCTCAATCGCATCACGATCAAGAACGCTTACCCGATACCCTTGATTTCCGAGCTGTTCGATCGCCTTAAAGGGGCCACGGTCTTTACCAAACTCGACCTGAGGGCGGCATATAACCTGGTAAGGATCAAGGCGGGCGATGAGTGGAAGACCGCGTTTAACACCAGGACCGGTCATTACGAATCCTTGGTTATGCCCTTTGGGTTGTGCAATGCGCCCGCAGTCTTTCAGGAATTCATCAACGATGTTTTCCGTGACCTGTTGCAGCAGTGTGTGGTAGTCTATTTGGATGACATCTTGGTATATTCTGAATCCATGGAGGCCCACATTCTGGATGTCAGACGAGTGTTGCAACGGTTACGAGAGAACAAGCTGTTCGGTAAGCTTGAGAAATGCGAATTTCACCGATCCCAGGTAACCTTCTTAGGTTACATCATTTCCGCTGAGGGGTTCTCCATGGATCCTGAGAAGGTTTCGGCTGTCTTACAGTGGCCCCAGCCCAGTGGTCTTCGTTCCCTGCAGCGCTTTTTGGGCTTCGCCAATTATTATCGGAAGTTCATCAGGGACTTTTCCATGCTGGCCAAGCCTCTCACGGATCTGACCAGGAAGGGCAGTAATTCCCAGGTCTGGCCGCTCGAGGCCATCCGAGCTTTTGAGGCCCTAAAGTCCGCCTTTGTGTCGGCTCCGATTCTGTCGCATCCCAACCCTGGGTTGCCCTTTGTCCTCGAGGTGGACGCGTCTGAGACGGGAGTAGGCGCCCTTCTGTCTCAGCGTAGAACACCAGAGGGTCCTCTGCTTCCTTGTGGGTTTTACTCCCGGAAACTGTCTTCCGCGGAGTGCAACTATCAGATTGGTGACAGGGAGTTATTGGCCATCGTGCAGGCCCTTAAAGAATGGAGGCACTTGCTCGAGGGTTCGGTGGTTCCGGTTCTCATCCTGACGGACCACAAGAATCTGACCTACCTTTCTGAGGCCAAGAGATTGACACCACGTCAGGCCAGATGGGCTCTGTTCTTGTCACGTTTTAATTACGTGGTCTCCTACCTACCCGGTTCCAAGAACATCAGGGCGGATGCCTTATCACGGCAGTACTCCGAGCTGTCCAGGGAGGAGTCGATTCCGACTTCGGTCATACCTCCGAATCAGATCCTGGCCGCCATTCGCACCAGCCTGACCTCTCCCCTGGGTGAGCAGATTTTGGCGGCTCAATCTGGTGCTCCCTCTGGGAGACCCAACGGCAGATGTTTTGTGCCTGAGGAGTTGCGCACTCGGTTGTTGCGAACCTACCATAACTCCAAGACCGCGGGGCATCCTGGAAAGAATCAGCTGTCCTGGGCTGTTTCACGTCTGTTCTGGTGGCCTTCCCTACGTTCCGACATCGCCGCATATGTAGCGGCATGCTCCGTTTGTGCCCAGAGTAAGTCCCCTCGGCACCTTCCGTTGGGCCTTCTGCAACCCATAGCCACCGGGGAGCGCCCATGGTCACACCTGGGGATGGATTTCATTGTGGACCTCCCTGCATCCCGAGGCCATACGGTCATTCTCATGATTGTGGATCGGTTTTCCAAAATGTGCCACTGTGTTCCTCTCAAGAAGTTACCCTCTGCACAAGAGTTGGCCACTATTTTTGCCAGGGAGGTCTTCCGGTTGCACGGTTTGCCTAAGGAGATTGTGTCGGATCGGGGGAGTCAGTTTGTGTCCAGGTTCTGGCGCGCCTTTTGCTCCCAGTTGGGGATTCATCTCTCCTTCTCCTCGGCCTACCACCCTCAGTCCAATGGGGCCGCAGAACGATCCAATCAGGCCTTGGAGCAATTCCTTCGTTGCTATGTCTCCGATCACCAAGACAATTGGGTTGACCTCCTGCCTTGGGCTGAGTTTGCCAGGAACACGGCGGTGAACTCTTCCTCTGGGACGTCTCCCTTCATGGCCAATTATGGGTTCCAACCTGCCGTGTTACCGGAGGTATTCTCTCCCCAGGATATTCCGGCTGTGGAGGATCACCTTTCCGCCCTACGTGCTTCTTGGGTACAGATCCAGAAGTCCCTTGAGGTCTCTGCGCAGCGCCAGAGATTCCAGGCTGATCGCAGACGAGCGCCTGCTCCTTCCTACCAGGTCGGAGACCGTGTATGGTTGTCCACCCGCAACCTCAACCTTCGAGTGCCCACTCCCAAGCTGGCGCCTCGCTTTGTTGGTCCCTTCCGAGTGCTTCGCAGGGTAAACCCGGTAGCCTATGCCCTTGCGCTTCCTCCTGGCATGCGGATCTCCAACGTGTTTCATGTCTCCCTGTTGAAGCCACTGGTGTGTAATCGTTTCACTTCCTCGGTTCCTCGGCCTCGTCCGGTCCAAGTGGGCAATCGTGAGGAATATGAGGTGAGCAATATCCTGGACTCACGCCTGGTCCGCGGTCGGTTGCAGTTTTTGGTCCATTGGCGTGGTTATGGTCCAGAGGAGCGTTCCTGGGTTCCCTCCGCAGATGTCCATGCTCCTGCCTTGCTCCGAGTCTTCCACGCACGCTTCCCTCAGAAACCGTTTTGTGCTCCGCGGAGGAGGGGCCCTTGAGGGGGAGGTACTGTCATGGTCTTACCTGCTTGCTGCTCTCCTTCGTTTGACATGTGCTGGCGGCCATCTTGGGTCCTGGGTTTCTTGTAGCCTTCCACCCTGCGGCTCCTCCTTCCCCTGGGAGGAGCTGGATGCCTAGCTCATATATATAGGAGGTCTGTGGCTTCAGTTCCTTGCTTGGTCCTCTTGTGTTCACATGCTTCTAAGACTGCTGCTGCTTCTGGTTCCTGATCCTGGCTTCGTCTGACTACCCTGCTGGTTCCTGATCCTGGCTTCGTCTGACTACCCTGCTGGTTCCTGATCCTGGCTTCGTCTGACTACCCTGCTGGTTCCTGATCCTGGCTTCGTCTGACTACCCTTCTGGTTCCTGACCTCTGGCTTCGCAAAGACTCTGCTCGGTTTCACCATCCGTTTGGACTTTTGCTTTACAGCTTTATTTTCAATAAAGCCTTCTATTTTCACTTATCTCTTGTTGTACGTCTGGTTCATGGTTCCGTGACACCCCGTGACACTGGCAGAGTGTCTTTTTAAAAATCACCCTCACACCTGTGTGTGTGGCAGTAACACCCGAGATGGAGTATGGAAGTGACCTTCCCACCCAAGCTCTTCAGTCACTCCTAAATCCCGGACCCAAATTCCAGCTACCACCAACTCAGTGATCTACCACTACTGGTCACTACTTACCTCCGGGATTTACATCACTGAGCGTAGCAGTCTCAGTGACACATACCTACCATCTATGATGTCACCCACTGCATGCTTACAATATATATATACTTACTTCTTGACAGCCCCGGTCCGGGCTTGGTCCACCTCCCCTGGACGCTGGCGATTCGGCAGGTGAGCTGGCCATAGCTGGAGAGCCCTCCGCAGATGATGAAGACGAAATCTATAATAAGAGCACATACTGATTAATGCAACGAATCAAACAGTAAAAACTCCAAGTGTTGATTTTATACTTACCGGCCACTGAATACGGCGGCTCCTTCTGGGTGGGTTACTCCAGTCAATAGTTGTCTTCTTTGA
The DNA here is from genome assembly GCF_905171765.1 of Bufo bufo. Lineage (NCBI taxonomy): Eukaryota > Metazoa > Chordata > Amphibia > Anura > Bufonidae > Bufo > Bufo bufo. The sequence continues at coordinate 203,084,172 of NC_053393.1, forward strand.
GGACATCTGTACGCAACAGAATACCAGACAAAATGCAGATAACGTTAAAGGAACTTGTAGAGCACTATTTCCTCATATATCAACAATTTTTTTTTTCAATACTTACTTTTTAAAATATAGATCTGGGCTTGCCCACCGCAGATATTTTCTATTCTTTTTTTTCTTTTTTTGGGAACGACCCTAATAATAAAATGATTAAAAAAATGAATCCGACAGGAGCCATAATCCCCCCCCCAACTGCCATAAACACCCCCAGAGACAGCAGCCCCGCATAGTGCCAGCAGCCCCCCACAATGACATCAGGCCCCCTGTTCCAAACAACCTTCCCACAGTGCCCTCAGCCCCCCAATGCCAGCAGCCCCCACAGTTCCAGCCACAAACACCCCCGCAGTGCCAGCAGCAACCACAGTTCTAGCCACAAACACCCCTGCAGTGCCAGCAGACCCCACAGTTCCAGCCACAAAAACCCCTGCAGTGCCAGAAGCACCGCACAGTTCCAGCCACAAAAAAACCCTGCAGTTCCAGAAGCACCGCGCAGTTCCAGCCACAAACACCCCCGCAGTGCCAGAAGCACCGCACAGTTCCAGCCACAAACACCCCCGCAATGTCAGAAGCACCGCACAGTTCCAGCCACAAAAAAACCTGCAGTTCCAGAAGCACCGCGCAGTTCCAGCCACAAACACCCCCGCAGTGCCAGAAGCACCGCACAGTTCCAGCCACAAACACCCCCGCAATGCCAGAAGCACCGCACAGTTCCAGCCACAAAAAAAACTGCAGTTCCAGAAGCACTTTGCAGTTCCAGCCACAAACACCCCCGCAGTGCCAGCAGCAACCACAGCTTCAGCCACAAACATCATACCATTGCCAGCAGACCCCCCCCCCCAGTTCCAGCCACACACGCCCCCCCCAGTGCCAGAAGCCCCCCATAAAGGCAGCCCACACCACCAGTGTCAGCGGCTCTCACTGTTCCAGACACACACCCCTTCCCAAGTGCCAGCAGCCCCCCACACCCTAGAAATAGAGAGATAGATAGATAGATAGATAGATAGATAGATAGATAGATAGATAGATAGATAGATAGATAGATAGATAGTAAAAAAAGAAAGATAGACAAACAGACAAAACTTCATACTTACCAGTCTCACCAAGTCGATAATCCAAAATGGCCGATGATGAGGGGGAGGGACAGGAAGTTACTGGGCATGCGCAGAGACGTGAACGGTTTCTAACGGATCCGTGTCAAAGCGGAGCCAGGACAGACGGATCCGTCCCTATTGACTTCCATTGTAAGTCTGAACGGATCCGCACGCCTCCGTACGGCCAGGCGGACATCAAAACGCTGCAAGCTGCGTTCGGGTGTCCGCCTGCTGAGCGGAACGGAGGCTGAACGCTGCCAGACTGATGCATTCTGAGCGGATCCTTATCCACTCAGAATGCATTGGGGCAGTACGGATCCGTTCGGGGCCGCTTGTGAGAGCCTTTGAACGGAAGTCACAAGCGGAGCCCCGAACGCTAGTGTGAAAGTAGCCTAACTAGCTGAGTGGTCCTGTGTGTCAAGAAGCACCAGGAAGTAGAGATCAGGAGAAAACTGGGAAATGAGAGTGAGAATGGCGGGAGATCAGTTAGTATTTTAGCTTTTTTACACCATTCTGATGCTTTTCTAAATTATGTTTATTGCCAGGGCAACCACTTTAATTGTAGTTTACTGTGCATTTACTATTCCAGATAAGTGGTGTATATATTTGTCAGTCAGTCTGTGTAGTAATTTGGTACACAGTTTTTTTTCTTTTTTAAACTTGTAACAGTATAGTAGTATGATTCTGTGATTGTACAGATGTATTATTGAAGTATAACATAGTGGTGTTATTGAGTTACTTTATTATGTCATTCAGTCAATGTATTACTAATTAGTCAATGTGGTAATATTTAGTCATGTATTGTAGTATTTCGTGGTTGTATGGGAGTATTATTCAGTTACTGTATGATGATATTATTTACATTTAATTATTGTGCCTTCAATAATTATCTTATGGCAAAACTATTTTACTGCTTAGCATTTTTACCTTCATAAACACTGGACAACTATCATTTCAACAGGGTGAAAAAAGATGTGGGGGTCATTTATCAAACTGGTGCAATCAATCAGATTCCACCTTTCATTTCACAATGGAGCTGTCAAAAATGAAAGGTGGAATCTGATTTGGGCAACTAAGCCAGTTCTCCTTTACACCAGTTTGATAAATGATCCCAATATTGTGAGTTTAGCCTAAGATCAGCTTGGCCTCTTTTAGAACAGCATTTATATAACTTGGATCAAACATTCTTGAAATATGAGTTATTTGTACTTTTTTCCAAGACAATAATCTCTTTACAAAGTAGGTCAATGAGGCATATGTGCTGGTTGATAGGCAAGCTGCAGGCAGAGTATGTAAACTAGCTGGTTACAGATAAAAATAAGATTTCTGTGTCGTTTTAACATTCACCTCCTGTTGCAAGTCCGCTCATCTGTCACGAAATTCATTGTAATAGGCTGTTTTTTTTTTAACCTAACACCTTCTGTAGAACTTGTGTTTCCCCACCAAATGCTGTGATCTTATGATACAGTATTTGCCTGTTTTTATATCCCAGAAATTAAATCTTAAAATATATATATATATATATATATATATATACACTCACCTAAAGAATTATTAGGAACACCTGTTCTATTTCTCATTAATGCAATTATCTAGTAAACCAATCACATGGCAGTTGCTTCAATGCATTTAGGGGTGTGGTCCTGGTCAAGACAATCTCCTGAACTCCAAACTGAATGTCAGAATGGGAAAGAAAGGTGATTTAGGCAATTTGGAGCATGGCATGGTTGTTGGTGCCAGACGGGTCAGTCTGAGTATTTCACAATCTGCTCAGTTACTGGGATTTTCACGCACAACCATTTCTAGGGTTTACAAAGAATGGTGTGAAAAGGGAAAAACATCCAGTATGCGTCAGTCCTGTGGGCACAAATGCCTCGTGGATGCTAGAGGTCAGAGGAGAATGGGCCGACTGATTAAAGCTGATAGAAGAGCAACGTTGACTGAAATAACCACTCGTTACAACCGAGGTATGCAGCAAAGCATTTGTGAAGCCACAACACGCACAACCTTGAGGCAGATGGGCTACAACAGCAGAAGACCCCACCGGGTAACACTCATCTCCACTACAAATAGGAAAAAGAGGCTACAATTTGCACGAGCTCACCAAAATTGGACTGTTGAAGACTGGAAAAATGTTGCCTGGTCTGATGAGTCTCGATTTCTGTTGAGACATTCAAATGGTAGAGTCCGAATTTGGCGTAAACAGAATGAGAACATGTATCCATCATGCCTTGTTACTACTGTGCAGGCTGGTGGTGGTTATGTAATGGTGTGGGGGATGTTTTCTGGGCACACTTTAGGCCCCTTAGTGCCAATTGGGCATCGTTTAAATACCACGGGCTACCTGAGCATTGTTTCTGACCATGTCCATCCCTTCATGACCACCATGTACCCATCCTCTGATGGCTACTTCCAGCAGGGTAATGCACCATGTCACAAAGCTCGAATCATTTCAAATTGGTTTCTTGAACATGACAATGAGTTCACTGTAATAAAATGGCCCCCACAGTCACCAGATCTCAACCCAATAGAGCATCTTTGGGATGTGGTGGAACGGGAGCTTCATGCCCTGGATGTGCATCCCTCAAATCTCCATCAACTGCAAGATGCTATCCTATCAATATGGGCCAACATTTCTAAAGAATGCTATCAGCACCTTGTTGAATCAATGCCACGTAGAATTAAGGCAGTTCTGAAGGCAAAAGGGGGTCCAACACCGTATTAGTATGGTGTTCCTAATAATTCTTTAGGTGAGTGTATATATATATATATATTAAGGGGGTCATTTACTAATCTGAAATATGCCTAAATTAGGCATATTTCAGACGCAGATGGCAGCACAACGGTTATCTGTGACTTCTCCCCGCTCACACCAGGTCTAAAAACGTGGACGTGGCCTGGGCGGGGACCCGGTATGACCATCTCATTTATCATTTTCTACTCCATTAAAAGGAATTAAATTAAATTAAATGTTGGAGATTGGTCGATTTTGTCTCTAACCAGCCAAGCAGCCCTTTAGGAGGAAAATAGAAAATCCTTTGGAAATGTTTCAGTAGATAATATTCTGCTTTTGTCAAGCAATTACAACTACAACAGTGTCTGTGCAATGCTGTACAGAACAAGTTTCATAACTGCATCAATTATTCACTTTGTTATCATTGATCTTAAAAGTTATGTCCACCCTCACTGCAATTCAGTCTATAGCTGCTAGGGAGATTTTTGCATCTCCATGGTAACAGACATCAAACAAACCTGTTGTAGTCTGATCTTTTAGTTATACTGTCTTCCATCTGTTCTCTACTTGCTAATCCCCCTTACTAATCTATTGTACCGAATGTATATTAGGAAGAAGTAGGGGATAGATAGCATGAAGTGTGACTTTGAGATCAGCCTACACAGGAGCTGTCTTGTCTGCTACTATACAGACACATAGGTATATGCTGTATCCTCTAGACACAAAATGGTAGACAAAAAAATTAAAATAGTGAAGAGTTGAAGACTGTAAAGTTACTTCATTACTTTTATACTGTATGGCAATTTGGAAGGATTTTGATTGTATGGGTTAGCAATCTTGTAATGTATTGTAGCTGCACAATTTTTATTTTGATGGACTTATGTCTTTTTTCAAACCGTATTAACGATGTAACTATGTAGCTATGTAACATTTCCAATTTAATAGCACCCTATTTTCATAGGGAGCTATTCTTCCTTTTTCCTTCTTTATGTAAAAGACTAGGATACTCCCAGACAATGGTATACCCAGGAGCCCTCTGGAATTCTGGAAAGAAAGGGATGCAAATGAGCTCTTAACAAGCTCTGCCTCCAAGGCCCATTTAAAGGGTCGCTCATTGACTAATAGGATAGCTGCCTTACATCTGGTGGCATCAGAGGCAGAGCTTGTTAAGAGCTCATTTGCATCCCTTTCTTCCCTATCATAGATGGGACATGTTTTAACACTCAAAGCAGGGTGGTTTCAGCATCCATCTCTTATCAGAGTAATTGTTCCTGTTATTTACTGCCTCTAAAATGCATTGATTCATATTGACTCGTGTTATGTCTCTGCTCTGTTGTGAACTCTGCTTCTTGCCTTGCTCTTTGGATTTGTCGCAGTTAATTTCATCTTTCCAGTTTGTAAACTGGCCTGGACTACTGACTCGTTCTACAAGAAAATTTAGACTAGCACATCAGAAGACACTGGTGCACATCCAAAAAGCTAGCATGCAGACAGCAAACAAAAACGTAACTTCTCATGCACTAGTCTAAATTTTCTTGTAGTATGTTTGAAGGGTAGCTCCCTCCTTTAGATTGAGCACTGCTCACCGATCTGCCCAGGGCTTCTGAGCAGAGTATAAATATAGCTGGTTCCTACACCACCCTGAACATTTTAGGCTTAGGTTAGGCCCAGGAGAGGCAATTATGTTAGTGTTAGGTACCCATCTGCAGAAGGCACCTTGATGCCGGTAGATGGGCTCGACACACATTTGATCAAAAATGCGAGCAAAGAGCTTCCATTTCTCAGTAGTGATAACAAAAAATTTCTGAAGTGAATGATATATTGGAACAGTCTTACCAGATCCACTGTAAGTTTATCTAATCAGATCGTATTTCATGCAGTGGACCGGGTCCAATGAGGTTGTTTCTAATGTGATCTGGTTGAAGGTAACCTGGAGAACTTGAGGTCTGTGTAGTCACAGTCATGTACATAGGAGTGGGTGCTGGTCCCTAGTTAACCCTAGAGAGAAGGGAGGGAACTGATGTGACCCTACCTATCTACACAGAGCAGGAGGCTTGCCAAATGTCTCTTTTTTATGTATTGCCCCTTTTGCTGGGGTTGTTGTTGTTATGGTGGCATCATTACATCCTTTGAGATGTGGCATTACAGTGGCATAACTATCTCTTTTATTTTATCCTGATTAGAGATCACCCTGGCCAGCATTTTCCCTGGGCGACTTGATGCAGAAAAATATTTTTGTCCCTTAAAAAAAGCCTTGGTCTGTGTTTTTACTGGAAAACTCACTCATGCAAGTCTCTCTCTTTCTTAGCATAGCTTTTTCTTAAATTAGAAATATTACTAATAAACACCCCCCTCATAAAGGCCTTAAATGCATCCCATACCAAATGGGTCCTTGCTGAGTTAGAATTAGTATCCCAAAATAATTCTATCTCCTGTTTAATCAATTCATGGTCATCCATTATAGAGATCCAATGAGGGTTAAATGGGGGCCTAAAACTGTATTTATCATCTACCATACATAACTCAATGGAGAGAGGTAGATGATCGGATAGAGACCTAGTCTCATATTTCATATTTTTTATGTATTACAATTAGTTTTTATTTATCAGGGCTAAATCTATCCCGGACATCGACTTCCCAGATTTACTAACACAGGAATATGCTTGTTTCCCCTTTTTTAAGTATCCCTATATAGCCACAAAACTTGCCTTATGGCAAAAACGGGACAAGGGGGACCTTTGGCGCGGGATATACGTAACTCTCTCCATGGAAACCCTATCCTTTTATGGATCAATAACACAATTAAAGTCCCCATTCACTATGGCAGGACATTCAGGCCACTGATCCATAAAAGTTAGTAAACAGTTAGGGCTCATGCACACGACCTTTTGCCCTCCGAGACATACGGTCCATGAGCGGGCCATATGTCCCGGAGCGGCATACATTGTGCGCACGGTTGCGCACAGCATCATAGGTCACTATGATGCTGTGCGCATCGGGCCGCCCGCGGGGCTATTGTCCTGCACTCACAATATCATATGAGTGCAAGACAATAGTCCGTTGGGCGGCCCCGTGCGCACGATGTATGCCACTCCAGGATATATGGCCTGCTCACGGACTGTATGTCTCGGAGGGCATACGGTCGTGTGCATGAGCCCTTAATTACATAAAGAGAAAATGGGGGAGGGATATAAACAAAAGCCAAAATGCATAGTTTCCGAAATAAGTTTCCATAAAGAAAAACAAATCTTCCCTGCTTATTGATAGAGGATGCCTGGCAGATAAATCAATCCCTTTGTGAATTAATTCTGTTACTCTTCTTGAATAGCTAGTAAAAGTGGAATGATAGGTCTGCATGGCCCATCCCCCACCGAGGCGAGGGATCTCCCCCTTATTAAAGTAGGTCTCCACTAAGCTGACAATCGCTGGAAGATGTCTCTGAACCCGATCACAAACTGCCTGTCTTTTTAATTTATCACCCCGAACATTTCAGGTTAGAATTCTAACCCACATTAATCAGCCAAAAAAAATATATATTCCCAAAGTGAAGACACATTTATTACCGAGTGTGAGGTCCCGAGCTACTTGAGAAACCTTGGCGCGGTGCTCGGGCTCAGACATGTTCTACACCGTAGGACATGTTGGCTAATCTCTCAATTTTAAAATCAGTTTGAGGGTTTAGTAAGACCGCAGAGTGCACCTGTCTTTGCTATTATTTTGTTATATTGTTATATTGATTATCACATCCACATAATTGCTATCTTATGTAGGAGGTCTATTGTGGTACTTGTGGTTCGCTGCGGGCATCCTCCACTGTATGCATTTTTGCTAGGGATCGTCATTAGCAACGGGCCACAAGTGCAGGATTTGCTCCTCTATATATATATGCACAACTGCATGTGGGTTTGAGCACTTTCTGCTTGTTTAATACCACGCCATTCTTTTCAGTTTGTATATATAGAGATGCCTGGAGGTGTATAAACTCCAATTTAAATGTGCCTGCTTTCCATCTACAGGCTACATTTAGGTGCACCTGTTAGGCCTGGGCTATATCAGCCAGTCTTGAGTGGGACTCGCAGACTCCTCCCTCCTCCCATTGCTAGCATGGTTACATGCTGGAGGTAACTGGTGAGTTGTTTGTGAGTCGGCCTCATGCTCCTGTAATTTGCCCACTGGCTCCTGGTATTGCCCATACGGCTCAGTTAGGTCCCGTGCTAGGTCCCGAGCTACTTGAGAAACCTTGGCGCGGTGCTCGGGCTCAGACATGTTCTACACCGTAGGACATGTTGGCTAATCTCTCAATTTTAAAATCAGTTTGAGGGTTTAGTAAGCCCGCTGAGTGCACCTGTCTTTGCTATTATTTTGTTATATTGTCAGTACCGTGCCCACAGCCTATCTGTCCTCCGCATCCTTGAATTTACCCTCACCGGGAATTTTTTCACTTTTAGCAACAAGATCTACCACCAGCTCAGGGGCACAGCAATGGGGAGCCCTTGTGCGCCATCTTACGCTAATTTTTTCCTGGGCTGGTGGGAAGAGACCCTGGTGTTTAGGGATGAGGTGACGGAGGATATATCATGAATAGGACTGTGGGCACGGTACATCGATGACATCTTTATCCTCTGGAACGGGGGTAAATCAGATTTTGAAGCATTTGTATCTTGTATTAATGACAACCAGATTGGCATGAGATTTACATGTGAATCTGACAGTTTGTCCCTACCCTTCCTGGATGTTCTAATCACCAAGAATAAGAGGGGAGAATTGGATTCATCCATCAATAGGAAGCCCAATTCTACTAACTCCCTCCTAAGGTGGGAAAGTAGTCATCCACTCCCCCTCAGGAGGGGGATCTTAAGGGGACAATACCTCCATCATAGGAGAAACTGTTCAGTTAAACAAGAGTTCAATGCACAAGCCGCTGATTTGAGGAGGGGTTTCCAACAGAGAGGGTATCCTGATGAGGTTCTTAGACCAGCATATAGGGCGGCATTAACAAAGGAAAAATCCTCCCTCCTCACCTCAAAAAATACTGATACTGAGAAGATTCTCAATATTCACTGGGACATCTTAAAGATGGATCCGGATCTCAGTGAAGTGATAGGTAATTCTCCCCAAATCACATACCGATGAGGGATAAGCCTTAGAGATAAACTGGTACACAGTCACATCACCAACTACACATTCGTCTTGGCTCCCGATCAGAACGAAGGGTAGTTACAGATGCGGTAATTGCATTGCGAGCAACCATATTCAGACCACAAAAACATTCACAAGCTACATAACGGGTAGAGAATACACTATGCAGCATTACATCAATTGTAAGTCACGGGGGGTGATATATCGCCTCATATGTGAATGTGGTCTGGAATATATAGGAAAGACCATATGAGAGTTCCGGAGGAGAGTGGGAGAACACCAGAGTGACATCTCACATAAAAAGGATACCCCAATATCTAAGCATGTACACCACAACCATAATGGTAGAGCCAAGATTCGGTATATGAGAATTGATCTGGTCAAGCCACCATCAAAGGGGGGGTGACTGGGACAGAGCACTTCTCCAGTGTTAAACCCGTTTGATTTGTTATTTTAGAACTTTAGCCCCCTTTGGCTTAAATGAACAGCTGAATTTCAGCTGCTTTGTATAGAACCAATTCCCCTTTTACCCACTGGCTCTTAAAGCTCTCTATAGGGGGGCCATATACTTATGTTCTCTCCTTGTAATTCCACTGTAACTCGCTGACTACCTTTCTTCCCTTGACCTATCCGGTGAATGGTGGAGATTGGGACTTTTCGTTCCACCCACCTCAATCGGTTTGTCTAGGAGCTCACACTTCATTATTTTATTGATTAAATTATTTTGTTAATTTGCACCAATAGCGCTATTACCAATTATGTGTATATATCATCACTTTTATGCATATTTCATCACTTGTATGTATATATCATCACTTGTACAGTACGAGGGCGCTATAGTTTGCAATATGTATTAAGTATCTAATCTGGGTATGTACTTGACTGGGCCAATATGAGTACGTTCAGTCTTTGACCAGTTGTGAGGAGGCTTGTCAAATAATGTCTCTTTTTTATGTATGGCCCCTGTTGCTGGGGTTGTTGTTATGGACGGGCACTATCAGTCGTGTCATTACATCCTTTGAGATGCGGCGGTATCCTAGATACGCTGGACGTGTTACCTCCCCTTTCTTCTTCATCCGGCTTTGCCCCACGTGACCGCGACGTGTGCATATGACATCATGCACACGGGACTCTGCCGGAGGCGAGGCGCGCGTCTAGCCGCCTCTTTAAAAACGCCATTAGTGGCTGCTGGTAGGCACACCCCCTAACCATAGGGGTATTTTTTTTATTTTTACTGATGGGCTAAATACATTTCCTGGGTGGCAGACTTTGCATTTACCTTTTGCCACTGGAAGGTATTATCATCTAGGATGCCACTCCATTTATAACTATGTAACTATCCCTTGCATGCATTAGATTGGCTTAAAGCAGTTTACCAAACCACTGCTGCAGCCATTACTAATTATCTGATCTCTGATACCCCCCTTTTTTTCTCCCCTGATGAGTTATTGACAGAAACGTGCCACGTCGGGAGTTGGCACTAGGGATCTTAGATTAGGGAATTGGCCATTATAGGGGCGGGTATCCGGACGGGGTCTCCCCTTTTGGGGCAGGTGCTCTTTGTAGATAGGTAGGGTCACATCAGTTCCCTCCCTTCTCTCTAGGGTTAACTAGGGATCAGCACCCACTCCTATGTACATGACTGTGACTACACCGACCTCAAGTCCTCCAGGTTACCTTCAACCGGATCACATTTGAAACAACCTCATTGGACCCGGTCCCCTGCATGAAATCTGATCTGATTAGATAAACCTACAGTGGATCTGGTAAGACTGTTCCAATATATCATTCACTTCGGAAATTTTTTGTTATCACTATCAGTACGGGGGTACCTATTAGGACCCTCTTAGTTTTAATGATATTTTTGTACTACACTAATGGTGTTCATTAGGACAGTTTTCTACTGCATATCTATTAAAAGTTATATTTTATTCTAAAATTACACTCCTCCTCTAGTTTGGGTGGGGACATGTTTTCTTTTTGTGGATATAATAGCTAACTATAATATTATTGTATTCTCATAAGGTAGTAAATAGGTTTTTAACTTAGTCAAGAATGGTAAAATGAGTGAAGTACTGTATGTTTCTTAACCATGTTTAAGTGATGCAGGTGGCTCTAAGCTTTAATTTGAGGGTATTTACATCCAAATCAGGGGAACGGTGTAGGAATTACTACAGTTTGCATATGTGCCTCCCACTTGTTAAGGGACCAAAAGTAATGGGACAGAATAATAATCATAAATCAAACTTTCACTTTTTAATACTTGGTTGCAAATCCTTTGCAGTCAATTACAGCCTGAAGTCTGGAACGCATAGACATCACCAGATGCTGGGTTTCATCCCTGGTGATATCTCTGGCAGGCCTCTACTGCAACTGTCTTCAGTTCCTGCTTGTTCTTGGGGCATTTTCCCTTCAGTTTTGTCTTCAGCAAGTAAAATACATGCTCAATCGTATTCAGGTCAGATGATTGACTTGGGCATTGCATAACATTCCACTTCTTTCCCTTAAAAAACTCTTTGGTTACTTTTGCTATATGCTTTGGGTCATTGTCCATCTGCACTGTGAAGCGCTGTCCAATAAGTTCTAAGGCATTTGGTTGAATATGAGCAGATAATATTGCCCGAAACACTTCAGAATTCATCCTGCTGCTTTTGTCAGCAGTCACATCATCAATAAATACAAGAGAACCAGTTCCATTGGAAGCCATACATGCCCACGCCATTACACTACCACCACCATGCTTCACTGATGAGGTGGCATGCTTAGGATCATGAGCAGTTCCTTTCCTTCTCCATACTCTTCTCTTCCCATCACACTAGTACAAGTTGATCTGTCCATAGGATGTTGTTCCAGAACTGTGAAGGCTTTTTTAGATGTCGTTTGGCAAACTCTAATCTGGCCTTCCTGTTTTTGAGGCTCACCAATGGTTTACATCTTGTGGTGAACCTTCTGTATTCACTCTGGTGAAGTCTTCTCTTGATTGTTGACTTTGACACACATACACCTACGTCCTGGAGAGTTTTCTTGATCTGGCCAACTGTTGTGAAGGATGTTTTCTTCACCAGGGAAATAATTCTTCCACCACAGTTATTTTCCGTGGTCTTCCAGGTCTTTTGGTGTTGCTGAGCTCACTGGTGCGTTCCTTCTTTTTAAGAATGTTCCAAACAGTTGTTTTGGCCACGCCTAATGTTTTTGCTATCTCTCTGATGGGTTTGTTTTGTTTTTTCAGCCTAATTATGGCTTGCTTCACTGATAGTGACAGCTCTTTGGATCTCATCCTGAGAGTTGACAGCAACAGATTCCAAATGCAAATAGCACACTTGAAATGAACTCTGGACCTTTTATCTGCTCATTGTAATTGGGATAATGAGGGAATAACACACACCGGGCCGTGGTACAGCTGAGAAGCCAATTGTCCCATTACTTTTGGTTCCTTAACAAGTGGGAGGCACATATCCAAACTTTTGTAATTCCTACACCGTTCACCTGATTTAGATGTAAATACCCTGAAATTAACCACCTCAGCCCCCCTAGCTTAAACACCCTTAATGACCAGACCACTTTTTACAATTCTGCACTACACTACTTTCACGGTTTATTGCTCGGTCATACAACTTACCACACAAATGAATTTTACTTCCTTTTCTTCTTACTAATAGAGCTTTCATTTGGTTGTATTTCATTGCTGCTGACATTTTAACTTTTTTGTTATTAATCTAAATTTAACAAAAAAAAAACAAAAAAATGACTTTTTTCACTTTCAGTTGTAAATTTTTTTAAAAAAAATACATTTATATATAAATTTTTCTCTAAATTTATTGTTCTACATGTCTTTGATAAAAAAAAAAATTGCGGACTGTATGCGGAACCATTCATTTCAATGGGTCTGCAAAAAAATCGAAGGTACTTCCGTTTCCGTATGTCCGTATTTCCGTTCCTTAAAAATAATAGAACATGTCTTATTATGGTCTGCATTACGAACAACGAAAGGACTGTTCTATTAGGGGCCAGCTGTTATGTTCCACAAAACACGGCATGCACACGGACGTCATGCGTATTTTTTGCGGATCCGTTTTTTGCGGACCGCAAAATACATACGGTCGTGTGCATGAGGCCATATACTGAGGGAAGTAAGCCCTAATGGAAAGTCGCTGGAATCAGAGGTACTGCAATTTAGTAAAGGTCAATATTCATTCTCAATATGTTTATATAGGAATGCAGATAAACCATTACCTACTGCATTATTATTATCATAATGCACAATGCATTTGGAGGGGTTTAAATGACGACAGGTTAAGGAAAAAGGTGCCTTACGGCTAGAAATAATATCAATGCTGAAGCAAATGTTATCTGTCGATCATGTGATAGACATACAAGTGTCGCAGTAAATAGAAGAAGGATGCCAGGTATAATATACAGCAATAAGAAACCTTGGCAGTCAATGCTTACAAAGACTGACGTACTGAACACTCATAATAATAACTCAGCTACGGCAGCATGCCTGGGTTCATCGCGAAAAGAGGCATGGTTTGTCATTCAAATGTCAAACTGCTCAAGGAAAAATGTCACCGTGGGTCTGTTCGGTTTTGATGGAGAGACGATAGTTTATCAATAAAATTGTTCCATTAGCAAATGTTATTTTGAAAATCCAACCATGTCAGCTTCAATGAAAAGATACAGAAAATAAAAGTGACACCCTCATAAGTAAGGAGGCGGCTGAAACGCAGGTTAAATATTAGGATTCGGATGTGAATTGCTGTCTAATGCTTTGAGGTTGCACGTAAGGAAATCAATGCACTGAAAGTCAGGGGAAGGAATGTATTTTATTTTTACCATTCATTTGAGCATTTGCACATTTCAGAGGTGGGATTTCCTGTAACTAAGAAATTGAAGAATTTAAATAAAATAAAATTTCAAGTTCAAATTTTTTGCTACTTGCTGTATTGTGTTTGTGTTGTGTAGGCAGCCGTGAGGTATGCAGAGCAAAATGTATATACAGTATAACTATTCCAAATCCTATTTTACCTCCTGAATGTACTTTTGTAGAATTAAAGGGTAAGGCTAGGTTCATAACTACGGTTTGTAAATCAGGGAGTATGTTCTGGCAGAGGAACAGACCACTGGAGTTACGGTGCCTGGTGGTGTCCGGCTATTTCGGATACAGTAACTCTGGTAGTCTGTTCCTCTGCTGGAACATACTAAAAGATTTACAAAGCATAGATGTGAATGAACCCTATGCAACGTTTGCAACATTTTTTCAATGATGTCACCTCAAAAATCAGTTTTTAAAGTAAGCATACAGCTATGTAGGGTAGGGGACCTGAAACATAATCATACCTTTCTTGTGAAAAGCCAGTTCTCTAATCCTGAGAATTGTTCCTTTAATTTTAATGCTCCAAAGACGTGGACATTTTCTGCACCATTACTTCAGCAGTAATGCCACCCAGTTCCTTCCCTCCAGAGTGACAGTTCCTAAGATTTCAGAACCAGTAGCGCTGATGCAGGGGAAGCCAGGCCCACCTCTTCAGCCCAGCCTAACTGAAAACCTTTTTTGCATAAAAAATAAAAAGTGGCACCTTAGGATGAGAGGGTCAGATTTTTACAGGAAAGGTATGGTTATGGCACTTACTTTGAAACAGATTTAGGAGGCAACAAACTTCCTTGTATCTAAAACTATAAAGGATGTAAAATAAAAAAAGGAATTAAAAATTCTACCATTGTGTCTGTACTGAATTTATGCAGTCCTGGGTTTCCATGGTAACAGACAACAAACAAACCCGTGTGTAGTCTGATTCAGCAGTCATCTGTTACTTCATCCTATCTGCCACTTATCCTACACCTGTTGGCTATCAGGAAGATAAGGCAGAGGAAGTGGAGTCTCTCATGAGTAATACGTGATTTTTTTTCTGCGAGGGCTGCAGAATTGATTTTTTGCTTCAGTTCATTATGGTAAAATTATTTGATCAGAGTATGAGATAGATATTGTTTAGTAAACAGGGGATACGTTGAAATTACAGTTATACAGATAAGCACATGAGGTGCTCTGTATAGTAGTTTTCCTAAAGACGCCCATATTGTATTATTATTTTATTATTATTATTATTTATTTAAAAGTACCATTAATTCCATGGCGCTGCACATCAAGAGGGAGTTACACATACAGAATATAAAAATACAATAAACAAGAAACAATTAACAGACTGGTACAGAGGGGGAGAAGACCTTGGTGATTGGAGAGGAGAAAAAGTACTAGTGCTAATGCTACATTATAAATGTGAGATTCTTGGCAAATATCCTTTGTAGAAACATTTGTTCCTGTCCGCCACTGGCAAGGCGATCTCTTTAGGACAGGAACCTACACTGAATACTACCTCCGCTGGTGCCATAATGGTCTGCATTAAGTTCAGAGAATGCAGATTCCTCATGAACGCTGAGCCCATACTATATTATACCTCTTTTGGTGCCACAATGGCCGACATTAAATTCAGGGAATGCAGGTTCCACATGTAATTTAAGCCCACTCTGTATTTTACCTCTCCTGGTGTCAAATGCCCTCCAATTAATGCATGGAGAGCAGGCTACAGCTTTATACTTGACCCAATTAAAATCAGCCTATGGGACAGACAGGTTAGCTAGGAGTGCATGGCCAATGAAGTCAGCCGCACTTCCAATGCAGACTGCTAAGAAAGAAATGGGGGTTTGTCAGCACATACCAGTGCGCAGGTTCACATCGCCATCTTGGAGAGAGGATCCAGGAGCTGTGTGTGAGGAGGATCCATTGACATTGAGGTGTGGGAGCAGCCTTCGGTGACCAGAACTACAGCCCAGTGAAGCTGAGTATGTTCAAGGCCCTGATCCTCTCCAGAGGAACGAAGATTGCTTCCAGGAACGTTGAAGAGAGCTAAGAAGCAAAGCAACATACACTGGGGTACCGCATGCTTGTTGGAGAAGCTTTTGTTGGGTTCACAGCCGCCAGCAGAGGCAGAGCAGACCCGGGTCGGTAAGACTGAGACCAGGCCTGTAGTTAGTTAGATAGTATTTATGTTTGTGTCAGGCCACAAATGTTGCTGGCAGTTCATTGCAAGGACTCCACAATTTAAAGTGACAATTCACACTAGAGAGCTGATAAACTTCCCCACAAACTCAAGCCAGGCTGGTGTTTTGCTCAGAAGGAATACTCTGGCAAGTACTGCAAGACCAGTTATGGGAGGGGGAATACTGTAGAGCATTGTAAGTTTGTAAGCTGTTGTGCTGCACCGCAGGCTAGCCTGTACAACACACCCAAACAGTTGTTCTTGATCTTTTAGGGTAATAATAGGTAAGGCATGGCTGTTTAATTGTGCCCGCTAGTAGGTAAATTACTGCACATTCCTTCGGCATCCATCGAAGGGCGCTGTGCTCTGCAGCACAAGGGTCTCAGCCTTCAGGCTGGGTGTATGTAAATTTATTGTGTGTTCCCAGCATTTGTGGTTGTGCTCATTGCCCAAGTTTAAAAAAAAAACAGTTTTGGCAAAAGCTGGTGTTGGGGTTGCTTTCCTCGTCCGTGACTTCGCTGTATCCTGGGGAGCCCACCCTGGTACATGGATTACAGATGCACTTCTATAAGAAGACACTAGAGGGACTGTAGATAGATAGATAGATAGATAGATAGATAGATAGATAGATATGAGGTGCACAGTATGACCACTTTATTACAGACACCCATATAGTAGCTGATAGCTCAGGATCCAATAGGTATTCTGTTTATTAATATTGTAGTCATATTGAGACCTGACTACAAATGTTACACAGATTTTGTGCAAACATTGGTCTGTGATTAACAAGACTTAAAATTAAAAAAAATGGATGGCTCACAGTAATTTGCATATAACTTTACAAATTCATGTATATAATACAACACTCTAAAAAACAATACATAAATATAAATAAATAAAAAAACAGAATTCATACACCCTATTATATGATAAGAATTTTTTGTGTTTACTTATATCACTGAGGGGTGGTCAGTGGGCTGGGCTCCAGTTCAACTGGTGAGCATCCTCTATTCTATTGTTAGTTATTTTGAATATTAACAACACTTGCCCACAGATTGTAGAATATAACCAATCACCTTTGATGTCATACAGAAAAGCTGCTAATTTCAGAAATCGATTAGTAAAAACAGATGTGTATAGGCATGATAAAGAAAATCAAACGTATTGGTAACTCAAACAAGTGGGTAGTTTTCCATGTATTGGTTGTGTAAATTGTAGGATGATGAGAAAGGGTACATTTTTTGAACATCTCATCATCCACGAGATTTGATTTAACTTGTGATTCCTCTTGGGTTATCTATATATTGCGGTGTCTGTGTAATCTATTATACTTAGGGGAATCAACTTGTAATATAAAAACACGCCAGATTGATCACAGATATACCATTAGAAAACAACATAAGGATTTACCTGGGTGAAAACACTTTATGGATAAAGATCATAAGGAACATGAGTTAAGGTTCATGATCCTAAATTTCATACCAATACTGAAAAAAAGAGGTTGGAATCGACTAAGAATTTTTACAAATTGTGAATTATTTTGGATCTTTCGCCTAAATCCATTAAAACCTAATGGTCTTAATTAGTGTTGACCGAACCCGAACTGTAAAGTCTGGGTTCGTACCGAACTTTGCGAGTTCAGATACCTGGACCCGAACCCGAACTTTGCCGGAAAAGTTTGGGTTTGAGTTCGGTGTTTGGTGTCCTAGGATGTTCAGCATCATTTTGTAGGCCCGAATACCGGTGTACAAATGGTGAGGACAGAACAAGTAGAGGCGGTAGTAGATTGGATGGCTGACAGTGCCTCGAGTTCCTTCACATTGTCTCCCACCCGGTCCCCTGCTTAAAGTGCAGAGTTGGCATCTGCAGCCCATGGGCATCTGTCTTTCACCTCACCCCCTTGCAAATTAGCAAAGCAGTCTGAGCCCCAAGTTATGCAGCAGTCTCTTATGGTTTTTGATGACTCTGCTGGAGGAGGTTTCCGTTGACCATTGACCTAGCCCTCCCCCAGAAGTGGAAGAGATTGAGTGCACTGATGCCCAACCACTTATGTTTCAGGATGTGGACATGGGAGGATCATCACAGCATGTCTCTGATGATGATGACGAAACACAGGTGCCAACGGCTGCGGCTTTCTGCCATGTGCAGACTGGCAAAGAGGGCAGGGGTGAAGAGTGAGTGGAAGATGATGTGGAGGATGATAAGGTCCTAGACCCCACATGGAATCAAAGTCATGCGACTGACGTGTGCAGTTCAGAGGAAGAGGTGGTGGTCACACAGTGCCAGCCGCACAGCAAAAGAGGGAGCAGGGTGCAAAAGCAGAGTGGCCGTCCCCTAACAGGTACGCCTGCTACTGCCCACCGCACCCAGGGACTGAGCACACCAAAGCCAGCTCCAAGGAGTTCCCTGGCGTGGCAGTTCTTCAGACAATGTGCTGACGACAAGATGCGAGTGAGCCTGAAGTGAGGCATAAATGTTCTAAACCTGAGCACCACCTGAATGACCAGGCATCTAAATGCAAAGCACGAGCTGCAGTGAAGTACACACCTGAAAAACTACAAAAGATCTTCCTCCCTCTTCTGCTGAGGTCTCGGCCTCTTCCTCCCCCTCTGGAGTGACAGTGGCACCTTCCACCCTGCAAACAGAGGATGTGGCAGCAACACCACCACCTCCACCACCGTCACCCAGCATGTCCACACTGTCCCACTGAAGCGTTCAGCTGTCCATCCCCCAAACACTGGAGAAAAAGAGGAAGTACCCCCCTACCCACCCGCGATCCCTGGCCCTGAATGCGAGCATTTCAAAATTCCTGGCCTTTGAAATGCTGTAATTCCGTCTGGTGGAAACAGAGACTTTTAAAAACCTTATGGCGGTGGCTGTCCCACAGAATGTGGTTCCCAGCCGCCACTACTTTTCCAGGCAAGTTATCCCTGCCCTGCACAATCAAGTGATGGACAAAATCAGTTGTGCACTGAGCAACGCTATCTGTCGCAAGGTCCACCTAACTACCGATACGTGGACCAGTAAGCACAGACAGGAACGTTATACAGTTGCAAGAAAAAGTATGTGAACCCTTTGTAATGATATGGATTTCTGTACAAATTGGTCATAAAATGTGATCTGATCTTCATCTAAGTCACAACAATAGACAATCACAGTCTGCTTAAACTAATAACACACAAATAATTAAATGTTACCATGTTTTTATTGAACATACCATGTAAACAATCACAGTGAAGGTGGAAAAAGTATGTGAACCCTTGGATTTAATAACTGGTTAAACCTCCTTTGGCAGCAATAACGTCAACCAAATGTTTCCTGTAGTTGCAGATCAGACATGCACAACGGTCAGGAGTAATTCTTGACCATTCCTCTTTACAGAACTGTTTCAGTTAAGCAATATTCTTGGGATGTCTGGTGTGAATCGCTTCATTGAGGTCATGCCACACCATCTCAATCTGGTTGAGGTCAGGACTCTGACTGGGCCACTCCAAAAGGCATATTTTCTTCTGTTTAAGCCATTCTGTTGTTGATTTACTTCTATGCTTTGGGTCGTTGTCCTGTTGCAACACCCATCTTCTTTTGAGCTTTAGCTGGTGGACAGATGGCCTTAAGTTCTCCTGCAAAATGTCTTGATAAACTTGGGAATTCATTTTTCCTTTGATGATAGCAATCCGTCCAGGCACTGACGGAGCAAAGCAGCCCCAAACCATGATGCTCCCACCACCATACTTCACAGTTGGGATGAGGTTTTGATGTTGGTGTGCTGTGCCTCTTTTTCTCCACACATAGTATTGTGTGTTTCTTCCAAACAACTCAACTTTGGTTTCATCTGTCCACAGAATATTTTGCCAGTACTGCTGTGGAACATCCAGGTGCTCTTGTGCAAACTGTAAACGTGCAGCAATGTTTTTTTTGGACAGCAGTGGCTTCCTCTGTGGTATCCTCCCATGAAATCCATTCTTGTTTAGTGTTTTACGTATCGTAGATTCGCTAACAGGGATGTTAGCATATGCCAGAGACTTTTGTAATTCTTTAGCTGACACTCTAGGATTCTTCTTTACCTCATTGAGCAGTCTGCGCTGTGCTCTTGCAGTCATCTTTACAGGACAGCCACTCCTAGGGAGAGTAGCAGAAGTGCTGAACTTTCTCCATTTATAGACAATTTGTCTTACCGTGGACTGATGAACAGCAAGGCTTTTAGAGATACTTTTATAACCCTTTCCAGCTTTGTGCAAGTCAACAATTCTTAATCGTAGGTCTTTTGAGAGCTCTTTTGTGCGAGGCATCATTCACATCAGGCAATGCTTCTTGTGAAAAGCAAACCCAGAACTGGTGTGTGTTTTTTATAGGGCAGGGCAGCTGTAACCAACACCTCCAATCTCATCTCATTGATTGGACTCCAGTTGGCTGACACCTCACTCCAATTAGCTCTTGGAGATGTCATTACTCTAGGGGTTCACATACTTTTTCCACCTGCACTGTGAATGTTTGCATGGTGTGTTCAATAAAAACATGGTAACATTTAATTCTTTGTGTGTTATTAGTTTAAGCAGACTGTGATTGTCTATTGTTGTGACTTAGATGAAGATCAAATCACATTGAATGACCAATTTGTGCAGAAATCCATATCATTCCAAAGGGTTCACATACTTTTTCTTGCAACTGTATCTCCTAATGCACACTGGGTAAATGCAGTGGCGGCTGGGCCTGAGGCAGATAGCAGTTTGGCGCATGTCCTCCCACCGCTGAGGATTGCAGGACATTTCTCATTGCCTCCTCCTCCTACTCCGCTTCCTCCTCTACCATCTCCTCATCCGGTCAGCGTAACACCTTCACCACCAACTTCAGTAAAGCCAGGGGGAAACAACAGCAGGCTGTTTTGAAACTCATCTGTTTGGGGGAAAAACCCCACACCGCACAGGAGCTGTGGATGGGCATGGAACAATAGACCGATTAATGGATAGTGTCGCTGAGCCTTAAGCCTGACCTGGTGGTGTGTGATAATGGGCAAAATCTCGTAGCAGCTCTGGAGCTAGCCAGTTTGACGCACATTCCTTGCCTGGAGCATGTGCTGAATTTAGTGGTGCAAAAAATTGCCTGAAAAATTACCCTGATATGTCAGAGCTGCTGCAGAAAGTGCGGGTGTACGGTGTTCTCACTCTGCTGCTGCTCGCCTGTCTGCACTGCAGCGTAACTTTGGCCTTCCCGCTGACCACCTTATATGCAACCTACCCACAAGGTGGAACTCCACCTTGCACATGCTGGAGAGACTGTGCAAGCAGCAGCAGGCGATAGTGGAGTTTCAGCTGCAGCACGCACGGGTAAGTCGCTCTGCGGAACAGCACCACTTTACCACCGAGTGGGCCTCCATGCTGGACGTGTGTGCCGTGTTGCGATGTTTCGAGTACTTCACCAACCTGGCCAGTGCCAATGACGCAGTCCTCAGCTTTACTATCCAACTTCTATGTCTCCTTGAAAAAACACTTTGGGCGATGATGGAAGAGGATGTGGCACAGGCGGAAGTGGAGGAGGAAGAGGGATCATTTCCACGGTTATCAGGCCAGTCATTCACAAGTGGCTTGGAGGGTGGGTTACTGCACCAACAGAGGCCAAGTAAACAACTGTCCAGCCAGGGCACAGTTCTGCAGGATGAGGAGGAGGATGATGATGAGGAGGAACCATGTTTACAGCAGGGTGGCACCCAAAGCAGCTTATGGAGCGTGGCTGGGGGGATACAGAAGACATAGATGATACACCTCCCACACAGGACAGCTTGTCGTTGCCTCTGGGCAGCCTGGCACACATGAGCGACTACATGCTCGAGTGCCTGCGCAATGACCGCCGAGTTGCCCACATTCTAACCAGTGCTAATTGCTGGGTGGCCACCCTGCTGGATCCCCGCTGCAAGGACAACGTGCTGTCCTTAATTCCATCACTGGAGCATGATCGGAAGATGTGTGAGGACAAGCATACGCAGGTAGACGCCCTGCTG
Source organism: Bufo bufo (assembly GCF_905171765.1). NCBI lineage: Eukaryota > Metazoa > Chordata > Amphibia > Anura > Bufonidae > Bufo > Bufo bufo. The sequence continues at coordinate 203,106,210 of NC_053393.1, forward strand.
ATAGCATTCATACCTGACAGCTGGGGCTCAGTGGAAGCACAAGGCGAAGGCAGAGGAGTAGGAGGAAGAAGTCAGCAACGCAGCTGGGCCACCGCCAGCACCTCAGAAGGGAGGGTTAGCATGGCTGAAATGTGGAAATGCTTTGTCAGCATGCCACAACAACCAGCACCACCAGCTGATACAGAACGTCTTAGCAGGAGGCAGCATTTCAGCAACATGGTGGAACAATACGTGTGCACATGTCTATACCTACTGACTGATGGGTGTGCTCCATTCAACTTCTGGGTCTCCAAATTGGGCACATGGCCTGAGCTTTCCCTTTACGCCTTGGAGGTGCTGGCCTGCCCTGCAGCAAATGTATTGTCTGAATGTGTGTTTAGCACAGCAGGGGGGGTAATCATAGACAGCCGCCTGTCCACAGCCAACGTGGACAAGCTCACGTTTATTAAAATAAACCAGGCATGGATCCCACAGGACTTGTCTGTACCTTGTGCTGAGTAGACAAGTATACTGGCCGCACCCAGCCATTGTTCTACTCCAGCACACTTTCTATTTGCGCTCTCTTTTTTATTTCCCAATGTTTTGGGGTCTTCCCAAATTTATAAAAAAATAAAGAAATAAAAACAAAAAACAAAAACAATGTTGGCTTCCTCCTCCTCCCCCGCCACTTCCACCTACACCACCACGTCCACCAACTCCTCAACCTCCTACTCCACTTTGACCTCTGCCTCCTAGTTCAAGATTATTATTTTTTATTTTTTTCTATTCTATGTTATTTTAAGTAATTTCTGTGAGAAAAATGGATTATTATTTACTGGCAGACCTGATTGTCAGTTGATTCACCTTTTGGCAAAATATGTACATGCAAAATATGATTGTCAGCTAGCAAGGGAGAAAGTCCTAGGCGTCCAGGCTTCAAGGAGGCCCCAGGTGGATAATGTCACACCTCAACCAGCCAGTTTGGAGGCAGCCAAATCTGCAGGAAAACCCCCAGCAGTCTCAGCTCTTGTCCAGGATCAATGATACCTGCCAGACATGTTGGCACCTACATTTCATAAGGAATTATGAATCGCCCGGCCATCGCAGGCGCAAACCCGATACATATTTGTGTCCCAGTGGCCATGAGGAATGTGCCCATGGTCTTTGCTTGAGGCTAGGATTCCAGGAAAGGGAGATATACATATCTCTCCACATAAACCAACTAATGGTACCATGTTTGGACTCTAGTTGTAGCTGGAACCCAGGCGGATCAATTGGGCCCGGAACCATCTTCCTGCGACATTCTGGTCTAGGGCTATGAGCCCTAAGGGCTTTATGGGTCGTTTGCTGCCAGCACCAGAGTAGGAGGGGTGGACCCTACCCATAGGCGGGGAGGGGAGCGGTCAGCTACAGATCATAAGCCCATGCAAGCCAGCGGGCGGCGTCTTTCTCTGAAGAAGGGTCACATCATGTAATGTGTTTAGGGAGACCCATGAACTAGCTGAGATCACTGTCCTCCATGTGACTACAGCAAAGAACACACCCCAACCGAAAGGACTTTCGTCTTACCCGGTAACTGACTTTTGCCCTGCTTAACCCTGTTGTACCCATATAACCTGTATCTGTAACCTCAGACCACTGTATATATTCTCTGTGTATATTGTATTATATCTAGTGTGCCCTTACGGCGATTAAATATATAATTTAATCTTGTGCTATCTTGTATCTCGATCGCGAATCCCCACGTCTGTGTTTTGGCCTAGGTTGGTTTCTCACCCTATATAATCCCGTTAGCGGACCGGGCTTATATCAAACGAGAAGCTGGTGGCAGATACCCGGGCTGAGACAGCACTGTTTTCACTGCGGCAGGGAAACGGCTCTCTCGTGGACAGGAGGTGTCTGTGTAAACTGTACCAAGCTGACTTTACCTGCTCCTCTAGAGGGCATAATGTCACGCTGTGGTAACCCGTGACCATACCGCGTCTCGTGAGCTCGACGTAGGCGACGTCAAGCGGGCACGAAGTGTGGTATTCGTCACCATTTTCCTATCCACATTTGTTTGCAGGGCAATTGTCCTGCTCTTACCCCCATTTTGCTTCCTTTTGCAGCCCTCTAGCCCTTACTACCACTATTTTGCCATTTAAATGCACCAAAGTTCAGGTCCCCATTGACTTCCATGGTGTTCGGGTTCGAGTTCGGGTCCCAAACCCGAACTTTGACCTAAAGTCCAGCTGAACCCGGCGAACCCAAACATCCACTGGTCCGCTCATCCCTAGTCTTAATGTAGACTTCAAGATTACCAATAGGATGCTAGAATGAGCTTGACATTAGATCGGCAGTGGTAGTCTTATTGCTCTTTATTACATAAGATTTCAAATTCTGACAATATATATTTTAGATATTTTAACACTTTTTATTTTCATAAAAATTGGGATATGAGAGGATGCCACATACACTAGAGTTAAGCAAAGCACTCGAGATTCGGTTCGGTTCAGGTTAGCTGAATTTTTTAAAAAGTTTGGTCTGAACCAAAATCGATTCGGACCGAAAGAAGTTGCTACAATTGCCCTGAAAATTGGTACATAACCCCCTTTTAGTTTTTTAGAAAAACTTGTTGTCTCTTAGTTTATTTTTTATGAATTTTCTTTTCTCTCCCTAAACTCTCGATCGCAATGATAGCACTAGTTAATGATGTCTGAGTGACGCTGATATACATAGCTATGGGTAAACGCACGCTTGACGGTGTTAACATACAGCATGCTTAAAAAAACACTGCGCGGGCAAATGTGTTATGCCTTTTCATATTCCAAAGCTTCCAAAAATTGTCCTTTATCCGGGTCAGATGATGTTTAAACACACATGGTGTTATGGGCTAAAAAATTGGCTATGGGGACCAAGCGTCCAAAAATTATGGTTTGACAGGGTCAGAATTCCTGGCCATACGACAGGCACAAGTGTTGCTTGTCAGAAGAAACAGTGGCTTGTTGTGAACAAGCTTAAAAAATTCTTCTTTTAATTGGCAGCAGCAGCAGTGCAGTGTGGATGTGGAAAGAGTGGCATGCGGCTTCACTAGTAGTAGCAGCAGAAGCAGCATAGCATGGAAAAACTAGGCAGTAGGTCGGCTGTCTATAGATTGTAGAAGTAATAGTAGTAGTGGCATGATGGTGGCAGTGGCATAATGAAGACAGGCAGCAACAGTGGCAAGATGGGGCACCGCCAGCAAGACCAGATCTATTGATCAGCCTCAGTCGGTGGAGTGTGGAAATCTTCCTGAATCCAGGCTTGGTTCATATTGACAAAAGTGATGTTTTGGACATTGGCTGAGGACAACTTGGTCCGTTTGAGTGTCACCACTATCCACCGTGGTGCTGAAAACCCTCTCCAAAATGATACTAGAGGCTGGGCAAGAAAGAAGAAAGAGAGCATGCTGTGTCAGTTCGGGCCACTGTTCCAGTCTGCCTGCCTAAAAATCCATGGGGTAAGGGAAAAGGGTAAGCTCCAGAGACTGGCCAAAGTTTAGGTAGACCTGAACCTGGGCATTGAGGTGGGAGCTGTCGGCTTGCTGACTGGCCTCAGCCTTGCATGGCACGTGGAAAAACGGCTCCATCATGTTGAGGAGACAAATAGCTGCTGCTACTGCTGCTGCGGCTTCTGCTGCTTGTGGTGGCGGGAGGGGGGTGACTGCGGGGAGGAGAGGAGTCTCTATTTCTGACATGCTGGCAGCAGGCATTTGCTCGCTGTAAGCTGTGGCAAGCTGCATACACAGTGTTTCCTGGTAATAATGTATTTTGTCCTCCCTTTTTGCAGGAGAAAACATTCCCCCATTTTGCTATGATAGCGAGGGTCTAAAACCTGTGGCTATCCAGTAATCATCAGACTGATGTCAACGATACGACTGTTACTGCGTAAACAAGCAAGCATACAGCTCCACCCCCCAATATGACGATTGGGTGTCCTGGCCGGTGGCATCGTCATCATCCTCTTGCTCCTCCACTTCCAACTCCTCCTCTTGCAAGGCAGCATCTCATCCTTCTCCTCCATGGCAGATTTCTTTTGTGTGTCCCCAATAGCTATAGGGTGGACAGCAAGATGCATTAGCTGTTCTTCAACCGTAGTACCCAGCTGCATGAGCGTCAGCGTCTATTCTAAGATAAATATGAGGGGGATGACATTGTACATGCCACAGTTGTCCCGGCTGGCAATCTTTGCAACCTCTTTGAAGGGCTTCAGCATCCAACAGGCATCTTGGATGAGCAGCCACTGCGTGACCTCAAAGCAACACATGTTCCCTGCTGCTGAGGATGTCTGGTACAGATGCTCGAGCGTGTGCAATGTTGAATTCTAGCAAGTTGGCACATCACGGATTAAGCGGCATAGCAGCAGGCTGTTCTGTTGGTGCAAGTCCAGGAGAACATTTCTCACCTCGTAAGAATGGCTGAAATTCTCCTATTTCGAAAGCGGTGCACCACTAGGTTGATGATGTGCGCCGTGGCAACGCTTGACTTGACACTTGATTGAAAGGGACGGGCCAGTATCCATGGAGGAGGAGATGGATAAGTGCCTAGTGTGGGAGCCAGGTTGACACAATCATGCGGGAAGGGGGGGGGAGGACCTGGCCTCGCTGCTGGAGTGCTGCCTCGCCGCTTCCAGAAAAGTATTTATCCAGTGGGCCGTGAAAGACGTACTGTTTCTGCCCATAAGAGCTGCTCCAGGTGTCCACCATGGTGTGAACCTTGCTCAAAAAACGAGAATCGCAGGCAACGGTCCACGTTTTTGGCCATTTGCGAGTATGAGGCAGGGATGGCTTTTTGGAGAAATAATGCCGGCTAGGTATCTTCCAGCAGGCTGAGAGCAGACCATTAGCTCCCTAAAGGCAGCAGACACATATAAATAGTATAGCAGCAACTGTATCACCCGTGAATTGGCCTGGAGCGAATTGCTGGGCGTGCCGAGTTGTTTTCTGACCATGGGTTCAGTAATCGATAACTGACGATGGAGCGGAGGAGGGTCTGAGCGGGAGAAGCAGAAAGGGATGATGACGATGTGAAAGACACTGTACTGCACGCTGATGCAGCCTGGAGAAGGAGGGAACTCCTGTTGCTGTAGCTGGCTGCCAACTTTTCTTGTGCAAGGGATAGGGTAATGCCGCTTCCTGTTGTTCTATAGAGCTGTGGTGCCTATGTTTGTGTTTCCCTGAGCACATATTATTTTGCTCTTGCACAGCTTGCACAGGACAATGCTTTTGTCTTCCGGCAGTGTGGAGAAAAAGACAGGAGATCCTCGCACAGTAGTAGAGGCAGCTGAGCTTAGCTCTGGCACTTTTTGGGCCTAACCCACCAACAGAATCAGTGGCATCACCAGATCCCAAAGCAGACGTGGCCCTGGCTGTTCTTTGGGAGGTACGTGGCCTCTGTAGTTTATTGCAGCCGCCATCACTCTCCACCTCTGATGTTGCCTCCTCATCAGCACCCCTATCAGGCTTCCAGGCATCATCGGTTCCTCACCCCCCCTTCCTGCAGCTTCTGACTGTGGGATATCATTGAGAGTTCTTTGCGCCCCTTCCTTGCTCTGCATTTCCCCTGACTTCCACTATCGCTGCCCCCAACCCCAATACCACGGCTGCGGGTGCCAGTAGTACCACCACCAACACGGCTATGCATGAGGTCTGCAGCCTCCTCCTCCACCTACTCCTCAGGGCAGTACAACCTCTGACTGCTCTCACACAATTTGTCAACAGGGAGACTGTCTTGACTAACTGCGATAGGGTGTGGTGGGGTTTTCTTGCCACTACTTAAGAAAAGGGAAAGCGTCTTACTAGGAAGGAGCAGTGAAGACTGAGAGGTCTCCACTGAAAGCCTTCTCTAGGACGCTGTGACCCCTGGCTCAGATTCCGAAATCACCTCCACATCATCCTGCTGCGACTGAGAGAAGGAGTGAGCCAACCAATCCACAATATCATCCTATTTCAATAATGTTGCGCCTTTCCAAAGTCAGCAGGGGCAACTGCAGCCTACTGTTACTACTACTACTACTAGTTCTGACAGGATAATTGGTGCAGCTACTACCCACATTCTGGCTCTGTGTCTTTCGTTTGGAACCCTTCTGTAGTCCTGACATTTTTGGGCCTCTCAGATAATGTTCTGCGCCACCCTGTGTATTGGTTTAGTAATGGTTTATATCCTGGTTTTAGTAATTTCAACAACCCCCCCACCCAAAAAAAATATTTTATGAAAATGTGTGGAGACAGAAATAAACATAAACGGATTTAGGCCCAAATTTGTTATCACTCACATATAATTTTGTGTGCTACCCTGTGTACTGGTGTAGTAATCACGTATATGCTGTTTTGGATATATTTAACAAACCCCAAAAAATTTGCACCATTAGAAAATAGAAATGAAGAGAAACGGATCTATTGAAAATGTGTGGAGACAGAAATAAACATAAACGGATTTAGGCCCAAATTTGTTATCACTCACATATAATTTTGTGTGCTACCCTGTGTATTGGTGTAGTAATCACGTATATGCTGTTTTGGATATATTTAACAACCCCCAAAAAATTTGCACCATTAGAAAATAGAAATGAAGAGAAACGGATCTAGGCCTAAATTCTTTATCGCTATCTTGTGTATTGGTGTAGCGATCACCTATATGCTAGTTTAATTCAGTTGAACAACCCCCCAAAAAATGTAAATGGAACTGTGTGGCGATAGAATAAATGGAAACGAATGATTGAGGCCTGACGCTTAATTTCATGTTATCAATCACAGGTAAATTGTTGCACTACCCTGTGTATTGATGTACTGATCACCTATATGCTGCCTTAATTAAATGCAAAAGTGCCCCCAAAAATAACATTACACAATAAATGAAAATTGATGATTGATGCTTAATTTTTTTATTATCACTCACAGGTAAATTGTTGCACAACCCTTTTCTTTTTTTTGCGATATGAAAGAGTCATGTTACTTTCCCCGCATGGTGAAAAAAAGAAAAACTATAATGGAATTGAAATTTTGCACACCTTACTTCCCCAAAAAAGTTTTAAAAATGATCAAAAAAGTCGTATGTACCCCCAAAATGGTACCAATCAAACCGTAACCTCATTCCACAAAAAATGAGCCCCTACATGAGACAATAGCCAAAAAATTGAAAAAAAATATGGCTTTCAGAAAATGGAGACACAAAAACATGTTTTTTTTCCTAAAATGCTTTTATTGTGTTAAAGTGAAAAAAATGAAAAAAAACTATACATATTAGATAATGCCGTGTCCCTAACAGCCAGCTCTTTAAAAATATCACATGACCTAACCCCTCAGATAAATACCATAAAAAATAAAATTAAAACTGTGCCAAAAAAAGCCATTTTTGTCACCTTACATCGCAAAAAGTGTAATACCAAGCGAACAAAAAGTCATATGTACCCCAAAATAGTATTAATCAAACCGTCACCTCATTCCACAAAAAATAACACCCTACCTAAGTCAATCGCCCTAAGAATAAAAAAACATGGCTTTCAGAAAATGGAGACACAAAAGCTTTTTTTTTTTCAAAAATGCTTTTATTGTGTAAAACCAAAAAAATAATAAAAAATAGACATATTAGGTATCGCTGCATCCGTAACAACCTCCTCTATAAAAATATCACATAATCTACCCCCTATGGTGAATGCTGTAAAAAAAAAAAAAAAATGTGCCAAAACAACCATTTCTTTGGTCTACTTACTCAATAAAGTGTAATATTGAATGATGAAAAAATATTATGTACCCAAAATTGAGACTATTGAAAATGTCAACTGTTCCCCCAAAAAACGAGCCCCTGCATATGATGATCGGCCAGAAAAATATAAAAAATATGTCTTTCAGAAAATGGAGACATGATTTATTTTCAAAAATGCTTTATTATGTAAAAGTGAAACCAATAAACAAAGAAAGTAGACAAATTTGATATCATCGCGTCTGTAACAACTTGCTCTATAAAAATAGCACATGATCTAACCTGTCAGATGAACATTGTAAAAAACAAAAAATAAAAACTGTGCCAGAACGGCCATTTTTGGTAACCTTGCCTAACAAAAAACTTAATTAACGATAAAAATCATATGTAACCCAGAATAGTATCAATAAAACGGTCACCTTTTGGTTGTTTCTACTGTAGGGTGCATCAGGGGGGCTTTAAATCGGACATGGTGTCTAAAGACCAGTCCAGGGTTAACAAAGTTTGTAAAATCAGTTTTGAATAACTTGAGGGGTTTAGTTTCTAAATTGGGGTCATTTATGGGTGGTTTCCACAAAGGGACTTCAGAACTGAACTGGTCCTTAAAAAAATGGTTTTGGAAATTTTCCTAAATATTTTAAGAATTGCTTCTAAAATTCTGAGCCTTCTAACGTCCTAAAAACTAAAATTATATCTACAAAATCATATGTAACCCAGAATAGTATCAATAAAACGGTCACCTTATCCTGTAGTTTTCAAAATGTGGTCACTTTTTGGTTGTTTCTACTGTAGGGTGCATCACGGGGGCTTTAAATCGGACATGGTGTCTAAAGACCAGTCCAGCAAAATTTTCCCTCCAAAAACCATACGGCGCTCCTTTTTTTCTGCGCCCTGCTGTGTGCCCTTGAAGCAGTTTGTGACCACATATGGGGTCTTTCTGTAAATTGCAAAATCAGGGTAATAGATTTTGAGTTTTGTTTGACTGTTAACCCTTGATGTGTTACAGGAAAAATATGGATTAAAATGGAAAATCTGCCCAAAAAATGAATTTTAGAAATGCCATCTCCATTTTTCTTTAATTCTTGTGGAATACATAAAGGGTTAACAAAGTTTCTAAAATCAGTTTTGAATAACTTGACGGGTGTAGTTTCTAAATTGGGGTCATTTATGGGTGGTTTCCACAAAGTGATTTCAGAACTGAACTGGTCCTTAAAAAAATGTTTTTGGAAATTTTCTTAAATATTTTAAAAATTGCTTCTAAAATTCTGAGCTAACGTCCTAAAAACTAAAATTACATCTACAAAATGATGCCAACATAAAGTAGACATATGGGAAATGTAAAGTAATAACTATTTTGTGAGGTATTACTATCTACCTTAAAAGCAGAGAAATTCAAATTTTCTGTAAATTTAAGATTTTTATAAATAAAGGTAATTTATATTGACTCAAATTTACCACTGTAATGAAGTACGAGAAAACAATGTCAGAATGGCTTGGAGAAGTAAAAGTGTTCCAAAGTTATTACCACATAAAATGACCAAAATTTGGCCTGGTCCTAAACCCCTTCAAGACCAAGTTAGTTTTTACCTTCAGGACCAGGCCATTATTAGCAAATCTGAAATGTGCCACTTTATGTGGTAATAACTGTAAAACGCTTTTACTTATCCATGCCATTCTGAGACTGTTTTCTCGTCACATATTGTACTTCACGAGAGTGGTAAAATTGAGTAAAAAAAAAAATCATTTTTATTTATAAAAAAATAACAAATTTACAAAAAAAAATGGAAAAATTAGCAGATTAGCAAATTTCTATTTCTCATTTTTTATAGACTGTAATACCTCCAAAAATTGTTATTACTTTACATTTCCCATGTCTACTTCATGTTTGGATCATTTAGTGAAGTTTAGAAGCAAATCTTGAAATTTTTCTGAAAATTTCTAAAACCCACTTTTTAAGGACCAGTTCAGGTCTGAAGTCACTTTGTGAGGCTTACATATAAGAAACCACCCAAAAATGACCCCATTTTAGAAACTACACCCCTCAAGGTATTCAAAACTGATTTTACAAACTTTGTTAACACTTTAGGTGTTCCACAAGAATTAAAGGAAAATGGAGATGAAATTTCAGAATTTAACTTTTTGGGCAGATTTTCCAGTAACAACGCAAGGGTTAACAGCCAAACAAAACTCAATATTTATTACCCTGATGCTGTAGATTACAGAGACACCCCATTTGTGATCATAAGTTGCTGTACGGGCACACGGCAGGGCACAGAAGGAAAGGAATGCCATATCGTTTTTGGAGGGCCATGTCACATTTGAAAACCCACTGATGCACGCCTAGAGTAGAAACTCCAAAAAAGTGACCCCATTTTGGAAGCTATGGGATAAGGTGTCAGTTTTGTTGGTGCTATTTTAGGGTACATATGATTTTTGGTTGCTCTATATTCCACTTTTTGTGAGACAAGGTAACAAAAAATAGCTGTTTTGGCACCATCTTTATTTTTTGTTATTTACAATGTTCACCTGACAGGTTATATCATGTGGTATTTTTATAGAGCAAGTTGTTACGGACACGACAATACCAAATATGACTACTTTTTTGAGTTGTTTGTTTCAGTTTTACATAATAAAGCATCTTTGAAAAAAAAAATTTTTTAGTGTCTATATTCTGAAAGCCATAGTTTATTTTTATTTTTTTGGGCGACTGTCTTATGTAGGGTCTCATTTTTTGTGGGATGAGATGACGGTTTTATTGGTACAATTTTGGAGTGTGTATGATTTCTTGGTATTACACTTTTTGTGATGTAAGTTGACAAAAAATGGCTTTCTTATTTATTTATTTTTTACGGTGTTCACCTGAGGGGTTAGGTCATGTGATATTTTTTATACAGCAGATGATTACGGACGCGACAATACCTAATATGTATATTTTTATTTATTTATTAAAGTTTTACGCAATAACAGCATTTTTGAAACATAGAAAATCATGTTTTAGCGTCTCCATATTCTGAGAGCCCTAGTTTTTTGTTTTTTTTTGGCCGATTGTCTTAGGTACGGTCTTATTTTTTGTGGGATGAAATGACAGATTAGTATCATTTTGGAGTGCATATGACTTTTTGATCGCTTGGTGTTTTTTTATTTTTTGGGTGATTGTCTTAGGTAGGGGCTCATTTTTGCGGGATGAGGTGACGGTTAGATTTGTACTATTTTGGGGGGCATATGCATTTTTGATCGCTTGGTGTTGCAATTTTAGTGATGTAAGATGACAAAAAAATGTTTTTTTATCACAGTTTTTATTAAACTTTTTTTACAGTGTTCACCTGAGGGATTAGGTCATATGATATTTTTATAGAGTCGGTCTATACGGACGCGGCGATACATAATATGTCTTATTTTTTTCCCTATTTTTTCCATTTTTTTTTTTACTTTTTTTTTTTAAAAAGGACGCTTTTTTTTTACTTGAACCTTTTATTTTTTTAATTATAAAAAAATACTTTTTTCACTTAATTTTACTTTTTATATTTGTCCCACTGTGGTACTTCATCTTTTCAGTTTTTGATCCCTGTTTCAATTCAGTACAATACATTCTTTATTGTACTAAATTGAACTGTCAGCGTCTCACACAGTGAGACGCTGACAGTTGCCTAGGAGACCCAGCGCTCATGCTGGATCTCCTGGGCTTCCGTAGGCTGGCCATGGCAACCATCAACCCCCTGCCAGCGCAGCTCGGGGGGGGGGGGATGGATTCAGAGGGAACCCCCTCCATCTGTATACCACGCACGTGCCGCGGTCAGCGCTCACCGCCGCATGTACAAGGAGCCGCATTCGCTCACGTACATGTATGTGATAATGCAGGAAGGGGTTAAGGTAAAAAATGGGTATGTCCTAAAGGGGTTAAGCACTATCTGCCCTGATAAGGGACAATTTTTGGAATGTTTCTAATATTAAAAAGCATTAGCAAATGATGCAGTGTGTTTTCAAACACGCTGTTTATTAACACCATCAACTATGAGTTTACCCAAAGCTACATATGTCAGTGTCTACCAACGCCTTTCAGAACCAGCGGGTTCCTTCGTCAGGGATCAGAACACGTTGGTTCTGAAATGCGTTGGTGAATTTTTGCACTATGGAAGCATTTGTAGGACTGCTGTGATGTCACACGACATGCTCCTAAACCTTTCACCTGCCGGCTCCTTCATGCACGCGTCAGCTACCGGCCGGAGTGGCGCGCGCATAGGAAGTTGAGCCAGAAGCGCTCCAGAAAAAACTTCACCAACCCAGCGGAGAAGATCCGAAGACCAATCCCGCCAATCCCGCTGATCCTCTATCTTCTGGGCAGGTAAAATTATTGCTTTAATAATAACAATTTTCACCTATGTAGCCTATGTAGCCAGTGTATTCTAAACACGTCCTTCATCAATCTCCTGACCAGCGTGGGTATTCAAAGTACAATACTATTTATACATATGTTTTATTGAGTCAGGGCAGCGAACTCTGTAGAAAATACCCTAGCGGCGGCTCCCCCGAGCTTAGCTCTGGGATGTAGGAGATTGATATAGCGGTACCGCAGGTGCTATAATTTATTTATTTATTTAGTTTAATAGGTTTGGATTTAAAAAAAATAGATGCTAGTGGCAAGATATTGGCTCCAAAGACAGCTCCAAATGCTTTTTTCTTCTTGAACTTTGGGGTTCACTATGGTATCAGAGCCTGGGCCCCCCGGAGGTTCTTCTGGTACTCTGATGGGCCAGTTTGGGGCTGGGGCTTCAGAATACCTGCATCATATACAATAAACCAGTTTTACATAAACCTATTGTGAAATTGAGGCCCCACTCCTGGGAGAACTGATGTGTTTCAAGTTGATCTTATGAAAAACTTTGTATAGGAGAAGATGCACCACATGTGATTTCTTACTGATTGGCCATTCATGTGTAACATCCTCTTACCTGAGTGGCGTAAAATTACGGAGGAGAAGGTGTAAACATTTTAATGTGGATGGAACTGTTATGGGGGCAATTAAGTGCACTCAGGCTGTTTATTATATGCTTGTTATGGGAAGAACTGTCAAGTTTGGACTTTTTATATATACTTACTATTCATAAAGATCCCTTGTACTGATTAGCTTGTAAGGAGCATACAGACGTAGAAAATAAAAACTTTACACTTAGCCTGTTAAATATATAATTGCAGCAAATTGACTTTTTCAGCGATTTTTGTTATGTTGTCAATTTAAAGTTTACTGCAACAGTGTATTTAACATGTTGTCAAGTTAATGATCGCTACATCTGTATGTTAATAAATGCAGTAGACCATGGTAGATAGTCATATGTATTGAAGTGTGATTGTCTAGGACCTAATATTGTAGTAATTAAAACATACTGTAACTTTTATTTGTTTTGCAGATAAATCATAGTAAACAAAAGGTGCTCAAATAGTACGTAAAACTGAGGCTTGTTGTCAGGTGTGTTCCAGACAGCGGTGCTGGGTTTGTGTTACCGGATGATCTCAGTGGGTTACAGGACTACCCTAGGTATTAAAGGGTTGCTAAGTTCTGTCGGTCACAAGCAGAGTATACTGTAATTTCTACGTGTACCAAGGATGTAAACACACACTATCTGCTGCACAACAGTTAAGGTGGATTTAGACGGGCCAACTGAGTGGCCAATAATAGGGAAGGAACCATTCCTTCCCTACAGCCAACTGCTTGTTCAGTGAAGGAGACCACACATTTGCATGCAGCGATCTTCTTCACTGTGTGAGGATGGGGGATCCCTCGTTCTCATACAGAATCAAGGCTTCTGAGTAGCAGATCGCTGTTTAGACCACACGATCTGCTGCCCTAAAAGCCATGATCAGTGGTGCCTGCATGACCGACAGGATCACCTGATGAATGACCGTTTCGCTCATTCATTGGGTGATTGGCACATTTAGATGGCCAGATGATTGGGAACGACTATTAGCAGGAACAGTCGTTCCAAATCATCTAGAACCGTAACCCTCTGATGCATTTCGCCAAAAGCATGTCTCTTCTGGGAACAGCGTGACGGGTCGAGTTCAGTGTATTGGCAGTGGCCCTGAAGAGTCATGCTTTTGGCTAAATGCCTTGGAGAGTTAGGATAGATACCCAAAGAGAGGCATCCGCTAGTTCAGGCCTGAGGTTCCAGAGGCTGGGGGTCGCTCTTTTCAGAGTAGGTGCTCCAACTACAGCCACCCTAGGGATAATTCCCCCCCGCCCCGCATATGCAAGCAATATCACCTTTTTGTTTACTACCTTTTATCTGCAAAACAAATAAAAGTTATGTTTCAATTACTACAATATGAGATCCTAGACAATAGTGATGAGCGGGAGGTGCCATATTCAATTTCGCAATATTTCGCAAATATTCGATTTAATATTTGTCTTATATTCGTCGAAATCGAATATTCGTCATTATTTTATTTATCGCGAATAATATGCGATTTAATTATTCGCGTATTGCGATTTTCTTTTAACTGTATAAGGAAACTTTCCTATTGGTTGGCTATGGCTATGGCTAATATGTGTATTTTACGAATTTTCGCTATATTGCTATAACTTCATTTTTTAGAATATTCGTAATATAGCAATATTAGTTATAGCAATATAGCGAATATTCGTAAAATACACATATAGACTGTAATTTAGCTAATATAGTGCTATAATAACTTTTTTTTATAGTCAATTTTTTTTTTCTCTTTTGAACTTTAGTTTTGGAAAAAATATACACTATTAAAAAAAAATACTATAGCACTATATTAGCTAAATTACAGTCTATATGTGTATTTTACGAATATTCGCTATATTGCTATACATTCTTGTTTTAGAATATGACGAATATGACGAATATTCTAAAAAACTAAGTTATAGCAATATAGCGAATATTCGTAAAATACACATATAGACTGCAATTTAGCTAATATAGTGCTATAATATAATTTTTTAATAGTGTAAATTGTTTCCAAAACTGAAGTTCAGAAGAGACCAAAAAAATGAGACTATGAAAAAAATATTATAGCACTATATTAGCTAAATTACAGTCTATATGTGTATTTTACGAAATATTCACCATATTGCTATAACTTTGTTTTTTAGAATATGACTAATATGACGAATATTCTAAAAAACGAAGTTATAGCAATATAGCGAATATATTCGTTATTTTGAATATTGTTATTTCACTTTGGCATACTGCTCCCCGACAAGCGCCCCTGTCACCATGGGAACGCCTGTGGGTTAGAATATACCATTGGATCTGAGCTTTCACGATCTCAGGGAAATCTCAGATCCGATGGTATTTTCTAACCCACAGGCGTTCCCATGGTGACGGGAACGCTTGTCGGGGAGGAGTATGCGAACGACTGTACAGATTGTAAAAAAAAGCAAATATTCTAAATAACGAATATATTCCCTATATTGCTTTATATTAGTTTTTTTAGAATATTCATCATTTTTTTCCATATAAATGATTCTTTCCTGCTTAAGTTGCTTGTGGGCCAATGACTCATTGACCCACAAGAAAGAAGCAGGGAGGAATCATGTTTTCAGATGTAAAAAAATGACGAATATTCGATATAGCGAATATATAGCAGTATATTAGAAATATTTGCGAAATAGCGAAGTTGCGATATTCGCGATTAATATTCGCTATTCGAATATTCGCGCTCAACACTACTAGACAATCATACTTCAGTATATTCCTCTCTAGGAGCTGATAGGGTGTCAAAACACATACTCCAGATACCACATGTAATAGTCCTATGTATCAATAATACCTATGGGTGTAGGGGTTTTTTTCACAACAGAAATGCATAAAAGACACAACAGTTTAACAGGTTAACAGGCGCTTAATTTATTCATAAAATCCAACAATGTAAAATTATTGTAAATCTTTGTTTATCACAGTATTATATCACCCCCAAAATGGTACATTATCCTCAAATGTGCTTTTACAGCCACCCCATTAAAACTGAAGACTTCTTACATAGTTTTTTTTTTTTTTTCCAAAAATTAAATAAAACTAGAAACAGAATAAAAGATTGAGCATTCGCCTGAGACAAGGACTCAAGCCATCGGCACACCATACAATAGAATATATTCATTTCATACATATGCTCCCTTCTCTTTTTATTGGTTTTATTTACAAGAAAAGCATAGGCAGTTCAATAACCTCACAAAAATATTCCATGCCAAAGTTTATCAAGGTATGATTTCATGCAAAATGTAACTGGATCAAAACCACAAAATAAGAGGATACAAATTTGTTGTTCACTGAACTTGACAACAGACTGCGGTACATTCAGAGGATTCCTACATAGGAGTAAAGGAGTCAAGAACCTACAAGGACCAACTTAAATCCAGAAGAAATTGTAAACTTGCTGGCCCTAGTTCTAGCCCAAAATATCATCAAGGTGCAATTTAAAAGTCACTCTATACATTTATGCTGCTTTGTCTTAGAACTTTCTCTCATTTGGCAAACCAATGCACTTGGCTAAAGTACTAATTTATGCAATAACCAACATGCTAAACCATTATACATTTTTATATTTTTTGCATGCAGGGCTTTTTAATATGATTGCGCTGGTTTTCTATGTGGTTTTACAGCTGTAAGACTTAAAATGACAATGGGTAAAGCTATATACTAGAACTGACTGAAACATTTAGAACAGTATATATATTGCCTTAATCTTACTCTCCATCCTTACTATTAGATGCCAAAAATCCTTGGTGACCTTATAGTAGACGTTTAGCAACAGCTATTCTGCTCTGCAGTACTCTGTAGAAACTGAATGAATATGAATATCAGGCTCAGTGAAAGGTGGTTATGTTTCCCAAAGTTGAGCCCTTTTTTAGTATTTACCTCGCATGCGATCTACAGATGCATACATATAGAGTATTATGTGAAGATTTTCTGTGCAGTTTTACTTATGGAGAATCCACAGTGTAATACAGTACCTGAAAAGTAGATGAGATTAAAAAAATATCTCACCTACACATATTGGAGGGAATATACCACATCCTGCACTCATTTGGTACATTTGGCGTAAAGTATGCCAATGTAGATGGCAGCAAAACTAATTTAAAATATTACCTTCATGATAAATTCCCCCTATGCATATTTCCCACATGTAAATTAACAGTAATTGGGTCAGTGATTTCCATCAGTTCTTTCGAACTAAAACTGGAAGTGGTTTTACATAGAGATAAATTATAATGGAAAGGTTTGTACGTGTTTTGTTCCTGTCCTTTTTGACCCACACCTGGTTTTGGCTCTCAATCACTGATGGAAATCAATGAGCAAACACTGAAGAGTGAACTAGGCCTAATACATGTGGATTTTGGTGTGGATGTGCCACAGGTCCTTGAGCAGGTACACTAAAGGAGGCAAGTCGTCGATGTGCTTTGAAATTTGCTCTTCGTGCTTAACTTTTTGGGTTGCTTTCTGTTCTTCTCTGATTTTATTGCCACAAAGAAAGTCACACTCTTTTAATGGTATAACTTATTTGATGAACATGACGTTTACAGAGTTGTGCCACTTCCCATTTAAATTTACCTTGTTATAGTAAAACATGTTAGGGTGGGCTTACTATTGAGGCTCTGCACCATATTTTGAATATTTTTTGGGCTCGGCCAACAACTGCAGTTATTAGTATGCACAAGGGATTGCAAAAAATGGCTACGGGCTAAAGTGGACTGTTTAGAACTTCATGAACGCAAATATACTGCATGCACAAAGCCTGGAGAGCATCACCTCGAGTCCTTTCTGTAAAGAACCATTGGCACGCTGTGGTGCACTATCTTTCCCTGATAGGGGAGAGAGTACCTCTGGAATATACAGTAACATGCAGTGGAAAATGCCACAACTAATTTTTTTTTCACAGATTCTGTATGAATCCATGAGAAAACAATTAAGTCTTCATATAAAATCAGAGAAGACAGTATTAGCTAAAGTGGGTGCAGAATTATGGGTCTGAGCAACACGGATCTGTGAAATGACCGTGTACTTAAAGGGGTTATCAGGTAATTTATATTGATGACCTATCCTCTGGTCCGACACCCAGAACACCCACCGATCAGCTGTTCAACAAGGCCAGCGTTCAGCGAGCATCGTGGCCATATGATGTCACATACATCGATGACATGCTCTAGTTGCAGCTCAGCCCATTAAAGTGAATGATGCTGAGACGGAATACCAAACACGCTGCTGTACAATGTGCTTAGAAAGCGGCCGGGAGAAGGCCGCTCTCACCAGAGCTCCGGTGAGTGTGGCGGCTCCCTGTAACAGCTGTGGATAGGTCATCATTATATTTACCTGGTTAACCCCTTTAAGGGTGAACTGTGAGAGTATTTAAAGAGGACCTATTGGCTCCCTTGACATCTCTATTTTGAATTCTTTGTGAAATAAAAATTCAGGAGTATCTTTTCTAAAATAACAAGTACATGTTACTAGTTGGAGGTCTGTCCTTACAAACTGTGACACTGTCTAATCATTGCTGATTATTTAGGGACAGAATCTGTGAGGAATGACAATGTCCAATTGTCAATTTACAAAAAAATATTCAAATGGAATAATTGTACGTTGGCAAAATGCACAGTCTCGGGAAAGGATGCTCCAGAATTGTTATTACATGGGGCATGCAATTAGCTACTAAAACAGACATGTCGGGGTAGGCGACAGGTAATGTTTAAGGTTAAAGCCACATGGTCAGATTTCCTGATGTGGTTTTGGAAGTCTGAATTAAAAAACTAGAAGTCGTATTTGTCCTTCACATTTTCTCTCATTTTATAATCCAATCCTGATTTTGGCTTCTCATATGACATCAGGAAACCTGACCATGTGGCCGTACCCTAAAAAATTACATTGGATGCACTTTTTGGTAGACTTTTTTCATTTGCTGTCATCTCACTCAGTCATGTTTTACTGCACTCAAGTTAAAAATTAGGAGACTCCTGATCTAATGGATAGTAAGTATAGTCCATTATCAAAATATCAAAAACTAACGGGACAAGACACCTAGCCTAATGCTGCAGAATGATTACTTACAAGTACAACGCAAAAAACTATTGCTCGTTTTCTTCAATAAATCATTCTAAAACTAACACCTTGACGGTATTACCCACAAAAATTTTATAAAAATATTATTTTCTCCAAAAAACAATAATTATAATTTCTTTAGGATGAAAAGACAAAAAAAGGCCTTACAAGTATTGGACTTTAGCATATGTACATATATGTACTATGGATGTAGAACACAAGCTGATGAAGGCATGATAGCAGCCTGCAAAAAGACGTCCAGTCTGGACCTAATGGTGACTTGCAGCCACATCATTTGCAGTTTGTCAAGAATGCTAAGATAAGCTTTGAGTTAGAAATGTCTTATAATTCGTAAAACCACCTTTGGAATGATTTTGGAAATTAAAGATTTTATGAAAAAGTTTGGTTAGGTGATAGTGTGTTTACTATCGACCTATCCTCAAGATAGGTTATCAATATCAGATTTGCGAGGGTCCGACACCCCACATCGCCAGCAATCAGCTGTTTGAAGAGAAAGCAGCACTTGTACAAGTGCGTCCCCATTCACTTCTATGGGATGGCTCCATAGAGGTGAATAGGGATACAATAGTTGTAAATTCACTGCTCACCACAGCAATTGCAGAGAAAACTGCTTTCTCTTCAAAAAGCTAATCGGAAGAGGTGTCGGGTGTCAGACCTCCACCGATCTGATTTTGATGATTAGAGATGAGCGAAGTTTTTAAAAATTTGATTCGCCCAATTTGCCGAAGTTCGGCACGAAATTCGCTTAGTTACGAATTAATTCGTGACAAATTGCTATAAATCAGGTATACCCAGGCCACTCTGCTTAATCATATTCTTGCTATTTGGTGGCCCAATCTCAGTGTGAAGGCTTGGAAGTTAACCCTTTCCCGACTGCTAACAGTAAATTTACGTAGGCAGCCAAGCATTTAAAAATGGCGCGCGCTGGTGCATGCAGTGGGCACCATGGCTTTTAAAGAGCAGACACCTGGCACTAATGTCAATGACTGGTGGCAATGCCAGCCATGGACTTTTAACCCTTCAGATGCCGTGGTCATCCGGGTTTGCTCCGGTTCCCCCAGCAGAGATCGGGGGAGCCAGAGCGTGTATGCAGCAGCCCCTGTCCTCCTGTGTGATAGTACCAGAAATGGTACACAGCACTGAGGCAGGAAAACCTTCCTCAAAGCAATAACATTGAGGGATCCACAACATGGTGGATCAAACATGGCTGATTTTTGTAGCAACACTGTCCCTAACGCATGAGCGCTTGCCACGTCTCTCCCTGTGCTCAACTCACAGGGCAATGGCAGAGACCGTGCGGGATCAGGGTTTTATAGGGCTGTGACATCACAGCGGATGACTACTGGAGGATTGGCTGGTTTTCACTTTGTAACACATGCAGCTGCCATTTTAGGAAAAGCTGATCCGTAACAAGAAGCGCAAGGAAATTCGAATTCGTGTTAAATTGAACTTTTCCTGAACTTCGCAGCGAATTCGGCTTTGGATGTTTCAATTCTCTCAACACTATTGATGACCTATCCTGAGTTGTAGTCTCAGTTTGTTTTACACTTTAATGTTTGTTTAAAAAAATAATAATAATTAAGTTGGAGAAAATAACTAGCTTAGCTGAATCTAAGATTGCAATGAATCTCATTTTCTACAGTAGAATACATTGTCTAGATTTAGAGTCCGGGAGTTGTAAACTTCTACATAGTCTCTATAAAGACTAATATAAGTGAGTAAAGTAAATGATAATATTAAAAAGGTTTCATTAAACAAAAAGATAATGCATCCATTTGATCTACTTCAGTCTCTAGATATATAAAAGTGCTTATACAGTCGTACCCATTATTGTCACCAGCTGCCCTCTGCATAGTTCACCACAGCAAATAACACTACGTATAGCTTAGAAATCTGGAGCAACATGGTAGAAGAGCCTAAAATAGTGCAATATTAATATCATACATAAAAATTCAGCATGCTAAACCACAGCAAATACAAGATACACATAGCTCCATACACCTTACATTACAGGTCATTTTTATTCCTACTGGAAAGAAAAGTAATTTTTTTTAGAATTGGGGAGACAGTAGATCTGTTTTGGGGTACAATAAATTAAATGACAGATTGAAAAGAAGAATGGACAAAATTATCTATTGCTTTAGAGCAGGTATCAAAAATCTAAGTGGAAAAGGATCAGTGGTTCTAGCTGCTATGAAAATAAAATCTTAAAGCTATGCCCTCAATGAACATATTAGTGAGCTACAGAATTTTAAATGGGACTCTTCCATCAAACTTTTTTTTATCACATATTTAGAATCTATTTGTGAATATTCTGTATTTTTTAAATAAAAAACAGGTGGATGGTTTTCTTGATATACTTTTTGTAGTATCTCTATGTATTCTTCTTCTAGTCCTGGGTCTGTAACTTCCTCTCTCTTTGGCCTTTTAGTACACCAAACAGCTTTGCTTAAAGGCCCCTTTACATGGGCCAATTTTGCAGGCAATTGGGAAGGAAGTGTTTATATGCAGCGATCTCTTCCATAGTATGGGAAGGAGCAATGGCTAGTTCCATTGCTCGTCCCCTTACAGACTCGTTGTTTGCTGGTAGCAGAAGCTGTTTACTCAACACGATCTGCTGCCTGCAAACAATGATTTTTGTGAACGCATGAATGATGCGATTACCCTATGAACGAGCATTTTGCTAGTTCATTGTGTAATAGGCAGCACCCTTACATCGCCAGATAATCGCTAACAAGTGTTTCTATGAATGTTTGTTAGCAATTATCTGGTGAATTCTTGTGTGTATAGAGCCCTTTATCTCTCTGTGATTTTGTAGTAAAAAGGTCACAGAGAGGCACGGAGCATTATCAATCATGTTAATGCTCCGTGTCTCTGCTGTCCAGAGCGAGGCTCGGCACTCTTTCACGCAGCGGATTACCCGCATGGCATCCGCTCGTGTGAAAGAGCCCTAACTCTCTCAGTCAAACAATCACTGTGATCAGATACAGCCCCCCTGTAGTGACTCAATTAGAGCATCACACAATTCACTAATCGACGCAGTGCTCTTCTGTGGGCATCTTTATCTAAGCCTATCAAGAAAAAACTGAGCTTTGATAATGTTATCCCATTTCTACACCTACTATTATCATGAGGTTAACCTTGCAGATAATACCTTTACCTAGCAGTAAACTGATAATGGATTACCAATCTATTTAGGAGGTCTTATCATTTGTACTGATTGCTACAGAAGGACAATATTTTGTATTTTATTTTCAATGGCATAGCATTGCTGAAATAAAAAAGAAAAAGCCAAAATTCTAAAGCAAATTTGCTCCCTTCCAACTTCCTCAAGTTCCTTTCCAGAATTGTTCGAACAAATGCAATGCAATATTTCAGATATGAATGTAATAGTAATGTAATATAATACTTGTGCGTTGCGTGAAAATCGCAGCATGCTCTATATTGTGAGTTTTTCACGCAACGCAGGTCCCATAGAAGTGAATGGGGCTGCGTGAAAATCGCAAGCATCCACAAGCAAGTGCGGATGCGGTGCGATTTTCACGCATGGTTGTTAAGGAGACGATCGGGATGGGGACCCGATATTTATTATTTTTCCTTATAACATGGTTATAAGGGGAAATAATAGCATTCTTAATGCAGAATGCTTAGTAAATTAGTGATGGAGGGGTTAAAAAATAATAAACAAATTTGACTCACCCCAACCACTTGGTCGCGTAGCGGATCTCCTCTTCTTTCTGCAGGACCTGGGTAAAGGACCTTTGATGATGTCACTGCGCTCACCACATGGTCCATCACATGATCCATCACATGGTCCATCAAATGATCCATCACCATGGTGATGGACCATGTGATGAGCGCAGTGACGTCATCAAAGGTCCTTTACCCAGGTCCTGAAGAAAGAAGAAAGAAGGGCAGATCCGCTACGCGACCAAGTAGATGGGGTGAGTTAAATTTGTTTATTATTTTTAACCCTTCAATGGACATTTTACTAAGCATTCTGTATTAAGAATGCTATTATTTTCCCTTATAACCATGTTATAAGGGAAAATAATAAAATCTACAGAACACATAACCCAAACTCGAACTTCTGTGAAGAAGTCCGGGTTCGGGTCTGGGTACCAAACATGCCGATTTTTCTCACGCATGTGCAAAACACATTAAAACGCTTTGCACTCGCACTGAAAAATTGCACATTTTCCCGCGACGCACCCGCATCCTATCCGGCCCTTACACGCGACGCCCGTGTGAAAGAGGCCTAAGTATATTCCCTCTAATGGGCCCAGCACATGGGAGGGCTGTTGTATGATATTTGATAACCCCTTTAATGTTATTGCAACATTCTATACATTTTTAGATTTTTATGCATAAAGCATAGTTTGTATTTGTACATCCCACTTAAGTTTTTTTACATTGTATTTGTCAATTTACTAATCCCAAAATGGAGTCACATGTCAGATTATCATATTCAGTTACTCCCTGTGCTAATGAAAAAGCAGCTATATTGCAATAATTTCTACCATAAACGTATCAAATGAATATAGTGTATAACATATATTCTTAATTCTTGTCTAAAAACTTCTAATATGAAGCTATCATTCATAACCTTTAAAATACTTTATTAAGGGGCTATTGTCATCAGGAATCATTTTACCACTATGTGTTTGAAATATGTTATCAAAGTAATATAATAGTATGCTAACAGGTGCGCATCCACAGAAAACTTCAATCTAGTGAAAGCAGTGATAAGAAATCTACAATATTGTTTCCCTGGCTGTTTGACAGGCACCAGCGAGTCCTTCTCATAATCTTGTGTGCTAAATACTGATCACTGACAAAATAAAAACCATACAACCTGCAGAATAAATGTTTCTTTAGGGTTGCCATTTTGGTCTCTTTGAAAAAGCTATTTCTAATGATGGGGTAAGCTATGACTTGACTATGTACGATTCTGCAAACCAAGATACAAAGCCCCCCACAATAATATGTAAACAGATACTGAGTAACAATATCTTTATTAATTTAATATGACATCATGATAATTTAAAACCAGTCACAACAATGGCATGTGTATATATATAAGTAAGGAGGTCACAATGGTCAGGTAGTAAAAAATATATAACGTATAATATATATAATTTTATACATGTTAAATATTTTTTTACTACCTGATCATTGTGGCCTCCTTACTTATATATATATATTTACCGTTGTTGTGACTGGTTTTAAATTATCATGATGTCAAATTAAATTAATAAAGATATTGTTACTCAGTATCTGTTTACATATTATTCTGGGGGGCTTTGTATCTTGGTTTGGTGTATTTGTTTGTATTTGACCCACACCATTCCACCAGCGGTTATTGGTTGGTGGTTCATATATTTTTTGGGGGGACTATGTACGATTCTGGTACAGGGGTTCTCAAACATTCCTTTTGGGACCTCTTGCCAATTACAGATGGAGTAAATGCCAACCACAAAGCGTCTTCTGAGGGACCATTACAAACCAGTCTAAGAATCCTTGTTGTCAATTACCCTTTCTTATGCTTGGCCACTGGTCAAGGGCATCCTTGCTCAATGAATACAGCTGTATGCCTAAATAGTGGTGTCCAGTCTGAGGACTGCTATACTAGACAACCAAAATTTAAATTAAGCAGTTATTAATAAATAGATAAATCCCAATATAAACTGTACTAAATTATGTCACTTATGATTAATTACGTGTAGAATCTCGGATAAATAAGCTATTGTGTTTAAGAGAAGCCACAACCAGGTTTAGAAAAGCCCTGATTTAGAGAACCCTGGTTTCCACTGTCTTATGTATTACGTCTACTATGTATATTGCAAACAGTATCAGAATGTACTGCATAAAAATACATGATGCAGATAAAATGACATATACCTGGGTTTTGGATTATAGTACAATAAATGGCTTGCTTTTAGGGTTAACTGAAATTTCACTATATTAATGCCTTCATTCTGTGCTTTTTGTTTTGTGCTGACATAGTCTATATGCTACAATGTGCTTTTAGAGTATTTCCTAGGTAAACACTTAATATAAAATGAAAATCTACATGTATCAGCCCTGACGTTGGTAGATATAATTTTGCAGTTCTTCTGCTGGTACACATAGGGCTGTCTAAATATGCTAGCCTGTGTCACAATGTTATAGTCATTAGATCATACAGCTATAGAAATAATAATGGGTTTAGCATATTAAAAATCTGTCTGGACTTGCCGTTATAAATGTCCATTCCTTTTACAAAATGCCGCAATTTCTGTATTCTGAAAATGGCTACAAAATTGAAAGTAGGCCACTTGTATCAAGAGGTAATTTACTAGAATCTGTAAGCCCGGAATTGTATTTCTGACATGCACAACACCATGAACTTACAGTCTAATGAAGAAAAAGGTTGTCTTTTGTCCGGAAGATAAAATGGTGTAGTCTATGAGCTTTCAAGATATATTTCAAAAGGTTTTAAAGTGTAAATATGATAAGAAATTTAGCAAAATTCCAACAAATCTGTATAAAAAAACAGAAACATTTACCATCTTTTGAGACAACATGCTGTAATTATTTTTTGTTTCCATAAAAAGTCTTTAACAATACAGCTGCTATGCTGATCCAAGCCTCCAGCAACACATGCAAGAAAAAAATAGATTGGTAAGTTAAAAATCACTAAAACGTGCTATATATTGTTATTATAAGGATTAATATTATTATTTTGAGACACTGTATAAGTTCAAGGTCCTAGTGTCCTGGAAGACTCGTATTCAGATGCACATTTTGGTTTGATCCCTTTGCCATTGTAATAGTCCACAACTTGGTTTGGAACTTCAGCCAAAACACTTTTTGCAAGAGCAGCTGGAGAAGCCTATAGGTAAAAAATAAAGGAGAAAATAATTTAGTCTGTAATTTTTTCCAATAGTATTACCCATCCAGCCACTCAAACTGAATAAGAGGGGGGGGGGGGGGGGGGGGGGGGGGGGGGGGGGGGACACACATAGGAAACCAAAGCATAAACATAATATCCTACCCTAATATATATTTTATAGATTCATTGTAGAACACAGATGACGCAATCTAGCAAAGTCGCACATCTGTGAGATCTTCACATTCACCTTGAGTCCTCGCCACAAACTGTAAGAGACTTCTGGAGGCAGCATATGAGACCACTGACTATAATGCGCCAACAATGTGGAATTAAGCAGAGCCAAGAGGATGGAAAGTGGAAAGGTGGTTTCCTAGCATCACTGTCACTTTATTGTAGTGATCTTAGGGGGTCAGAAAGGTTAGACCTCCACCCACTGTTCAGACAGTAACAGGATAGGCCAACCCTGTAGGGTACAGCCACACAACTGCAGGTCAGTTCACCCTGCAATTTTTATTTTTTTGCAGCATATTAATAAGAATTCTCAAAATCTCTTCCACTTTGCTGAATCTGTAAATCCGCAAAGGCAAATCAACAGCATTTACACAAAAACAAATGTAATCCAAGAAACATGTCACAGCCACTATCTCTGGCTGTGACCTTCCGTCCTTGCTCATTCGGCGCTCCTCGCTGAAGTTTCATTTCTGTGTGTTATTTGTGGTTCTGTATGGGTTAACTCCCCTGTGTTCCTATTAGGAGTTAATCCTCTCTGTCTGCTCCATGGGTGTGGCCTCTCTGTTGCACCCATGGAACCTGTATATAAGGCTGAGGTTTCCTCAGTTCTGGGTCAGCTCTCCTGGTGTGTGTTGTCTTGTCCTGTCCTGCTCCTGGTTTGTACTCTCTCTCCCATGCTGCTGACCCATGGGATCCGTGTCTGTCTGTCTGTGCTCTGTGGGTTTCCCTACTTGTTCATTGACGTCCTTTTTCCTGTCTTTCTGTTATCTGTTCTGCCAGTTATGTTTTGGTTACTTTGTGTGTATTCATATGTCTGTGTTCGGCAGGCCCTTGCTGCACCTTTCTTTGGAGCAGAGTGGTATGCGCAAGGCCATGCAGTTTACTACTGGTGGAGCAAGTCCTTCTCTGCTCATTGCCACTCCTGCTCCCTTGCGTGAACTCCTGCTTGTATTTTTAGTTACCTTGTGTGTATTCATATGTCTCGGTTCAGCAAGCCCTTGCTGCAGCGCGCCTAGCTGCAGAGTGCTATGCGCAAGGCCACGCAGTATACCACTGGTGGAGCAAGTCCTTCCCTGCTCATTGTCACTCCTGTTTCCTTGCTATGTACTCCTGCTTGTGTTATAAGTTGCCCTGTTTGTATTTGCCTGTCTGTTATGTATGCCTATGTGCCGTCGGTACCTTCTGGTACCTGTTGTCCATTCGTTCCTGCTGTCACTGTCTAGTTCATGCTCCAGAGTGGACCCTGGCAACTTCCTGCTGCAAATTCTAACCCTACCATCTGGGGCCCTAGTGAATACCAGGAGTTGCTTAGTCACGCCCCTCTGGAGTATTACTAGACAGTGGCGCAGTGGGGGTTTTCTCCCACTGTGCTGACGGTACATAGAGCTCATGTTTTGTCTGTGCTGCCTTCCCTGTGTGTCTGTACCTGATTTCCGTTTATTTATTGCTTGACGACGCGGTGGTCTCTCCTGGGACCTCCAACTCGTGACAAAACATGTCCATATAATATTCAACAAAAGAATAAGGTATTCTATATACACAATACTGGATACATTTATACCGGTCTTGATGGTGTTGTCTGGTTTCAGGGGGGAAAAAAAGCACACTTTCTACATACGTAAAAGAACTGAGCATTACTTACCTGACAGATGCCGCAACATTGTTCCGATTCTCAGTGTTAGGCTTGCTTTAACTGGCTGCAGCCACGTTGACAACACATAACCACTTCAGAGAATTACTGGCTTCAGCAGTGTGCCAAAGAGGCCAGCGATTGGCTACAGCAATCACTTGTTGTCAAAATGATGTCACTACTGCAGCCAGGCAAATATATACTGGCCAGGAGAACCAGAGCAGAATTGTGGGATCTGTCAGGTAAGTAATGCTCAGTGGTTTTTTGCAGAAGTATCCTCTGTATTGTCTGTTTTTTTTCCCCTCAAACCAAACAACCCATTTAATTTTCTCATTTCTATATATTTCCCAGGGGGGCCCTGTTTGTCTCCTTCTTTTCTCCCATCTAAGCAATATATGTGGGAAAAGGGAAAAGTTTTTTATGCTTTACTCTTGCTAGGAAGCATCTTGCTGTAACAGAAACCTTTGGCAGTGCCCTGTCTGCATTGGATACCAAATAAAGCTAATATCTGCAGCCTTAGAGGGGTTTTCTAACCTTTGCATCTGGATTGAAAATCAACACAAAGGGACGTGCTGTCTCCATCTATTTATTTTGTTTGGACTATCCTTAGGATAGGTCATCAATATCTGGTCGCTGGGGATCTGACCCACGACACCTTCGCCTATCAGCTATTTGCTGCGGAGGCGGCATGCCTTATGAAAGTTGCGAGTGCTGCTTCCTTTTCATTACACTAATCATTGTCTCCTGTGGAGCAATTGCGTAGTGTAATTACAAGTACTCACTCTTTAGCACTTTCAAGTGAGTGGAGCGAGTATTAGTAATTACACTCGCTTCCCGAGATGACAGTCAGCATTATGAAGTGCAAGTAGCGCTCGCAAGGAGTGCCGCCTCCTCTTCAAACAGCTGATCGGCAGTGGTGCTGGGTGTCTGCTGCCGATCAGATTTTGATGATCTATCCTGAGAAGAGGTCATCAATATAAAAATCCCTGCACAACCGCTTTAACAGCATTTAGAGACAGGCTTTACAGCAGCCACCATGGGCCACAGACAATATGGACAGGAGGGGACCTCATAGACTTCTCCGAAAGAGATTTCTAGGCATGCTCTGTGACCTGTGCAGAGGTCAGGAGGGAGCAGGTAAGCTTTGACAATAGTGGATCCTGTGATATCTAATCTTCCATTCTAATTCTGCCTGTAATGATAAGAAGGTCACTTTACTGGAGTTATCTGTGCAGACCAAGAAGTGGCAACTATTATTAGACTTACTGGCCAGTACGAAAATTATTAGCATATATAGGCTTTATAAATATAGATATTGACATGGAAAATTAAAAATAACATCACCAAAAATTCTTTAACTCGTCCCGACATGATGTAATGGTACATCACATGTCGGATCTTTAAAGATGACACCCACTCCGGAGCAGAGCGGGTGCCATAGCCACAGGGTGTTTGCTGTGTGAAACAGCTAATGTCTGTGACCAGCAAAAATGGCAATTGCATTTGACATTTAACCCCTCATGTGACCACGTCATCTGAGATTGCAAAACCTGGAAATTATGCACTGCTAGGTCTGGAAAGGCTCCCCTGGCGGCAATCGAGGGAGCCACTCATTGCCTGTGAAAGGCCAGGGCCTGCTGAGGCTCCAATTACAGGTATATTCCAAAGTAGACCAGCAGGTGGCAGCACTACATTGGAATATATACCATATTGTAATGGATAAAATTCCATTACTTTATACAAATTGAAATCCAATGATTACATATTGTAGTCACGTAGGGTGACTTAAAAAAGTGCGGGGAAAAAGTAAAAAAGTTTTTAAAAATTAAAAAATATAAAAGTTCAAACATCATAGGCATAGCCCCATCCAAAAATGCCTGTACTACTAAAATATACAGTTAATGGTGTAGCAGAAATAAAAAATCTAAATTGCGGATTCACATATTTTTTTTTTGCCTTCCTCTGGATCAACTTGCAGGATAACAGGCTGAACGGGATGGACAAATGTCTTTTTTTGGCCTTATATACTATGTTACTATGTTACTATGTTACTGTTTTTAAATTGCTTCATCTTCCAAAAAATTAAATAAGAAGTGATCAAAAAGTCATACACACCCCAAAATGGTGTCACTAAATAGTACAGATCTCCCCACAAAAAATGAGTCACCTCAAACCTCTGTAGATATGTCTATCAGAATATGGGGATAAAAAGTAATTTTTTCCCCAACTTATCGTACTGACCTGGAGAATGTCAGTTTTACCACGAGAGAACGCTGTGAAAACAAAACCCATTTTTTTTTCCAGCTGTCAAATGTATTCCAATTAGTAATGCCTTAAATATTAGTTTTTGGACCTGTTCTTTTTTTATTTTATATTTTACTATTTTTAATTGTTAATGATTTCACAGGGGTTTAGTTTCCCCCCCCTCCCCCTTTGTCTCACCCGACCATGAAATTACAGCTAGTAAATAATGTTGGTCACAGTGAGGTAAAAAAAGTAAAAAGGGTTAAAATGAAATCACCTTCACTGATTCCTGCTGCTCCCATTGTAATGCTTAATGGCTTCCTGCTGGACTCTGCTTTCTGGTCCTCTCTTGACACTGACGAAATGACTGGTGGTGCTCAGACAATCATTGGGCACAACAGTGACCTGCCTCAGCCTCTGATTGGCTGATCTGGCATCTTCAAGCATATCCCGTGTGTCAAGAGTGAAACAGTAAGCAGAGACCATCAGTGAGAGATAAGCTACAGGGCAGGGTATAGGTGAAAGTGAGAATCCCTTCTTTCAAATGTTTTATCCCACCCCACCCCACCCCACTCCTCCACTGCATGTACAACCCCTTTACACAGCCATGAAATATGGACACTAGAGCTCAGTGGTACCAGAAAATATAACTGAACAACATGGAATAATGAAATATCATATTAATATACAGTACAAATAACCCAGGAAAAAAAAAATTTGAAATATAAAGAGGTTGTCCATTTTGAACAATTGAATTTTTGCAAGATGTGTCCCAGTGATCCCCCAGATCCCTCAGCTGTATTCTCCCTGCTTTGTAACCTCATGAAAATCCAAATATTACACAGTTTACATTGAAATTATAGACTACATGGCCCCTCTTTACAACACATTATGTGACCTATCCTGCCTCTCTACCAGACAATAAAATAGATATAACTTACCAGAAGGGAAATAGCATGTACAGGTACCACCCTGCAACCCCCCCCCCCCCCCCCCAATCCACAGGCCACTACTGATGCAATATGTGCACTGAAGGATGAGTTGCTAGAATTAGATGGCACTACTGGTAACAATGACTAATAGTGTTGAGCGAATTGAAGTCGGATCCAAATTTCAGGGAAAATTTGGTTCCCTGAATGGCAGTAAAAAAAATAAAAAAAAATAAAAATCATACTTACTTCATCCATTTGCTCACGATGAGCTGGCTACCACCATCTTGATTGAAGATCTCGCACAAAATCCCATGGCCCACAAGATTTCGGCTAGATCTTCAATCAAGGTGGCGGCCGGCTCTTCGCGAACAAGTTAAGTATGATTAAATTTTAATTTTTTTTTATTTTATACTGTGTTATTACTGTCAGATGCCACGATCAGCTATAAACGGGGCATCTGAAGAGTACATTGACGAGGAGAGGCGCAATCACGGCTCCCTGTCATTGCACCCACTACTTACAATGAAATGCGCTTCGTAACAAAGTCATTTGTCACAAAGCTAATTTTTTGGTAAAATTTGGTGAAGCAGCCAAATCGAATTTTTGAATACTTCCCTCATCTCTAATGACTACTATCAAACTAGGTGGAGATAGTACTTCATATTTCAGCAATGGCCTCAACCACCTTCGACTTGTTCGGTGGTGAGCCTCAGTATTCATATGCTTTGTGTAAAAGTACTGTAAGTACAATTGAATTAAGCAACTTGGTATCTCGAGACCTGACAGGGAATAAATAATTCCCATCTTTCTGTCAATGTTTATATTGTATGAGAATACTTTTGTGTAAATTATATTCGCGTGCGTGAAGGATAATATCCGATATTTGAATAAATACATTTTCGTTCCATTAACCGATCTAAACTACACGGCTTTTAGATAGATAAAGCACAAATGCTGATTTTATGGCATATTAAATGCAAACATCTTGCTTGTGAATAAAATGAGGTTCTTCATGACTAAACAGTAATCATCATGGATGTAAAAGATAAACACAAAGTTAATTTGAAGATCTGGAGACCATTTTTAATTAAAGTACTTGAAGGAGAACTGGATGAAGCGGCCTTATTCAGTCACATAGTCAATGGGACTGGTACAGCAGTGGCATTTTCATGATATTAATAAAAGATTAATTAAATTCGATATGCTTTGTTTTATTGAAGAATGACCAATTTAATTATGTTATGGCCTTGGATGAAAACTTGCAATGGGAAGAAAAGTATTGTCTGAGTATTTCAATCAAGCTAAGAACACCGTGACATCTCTGGCATTTAAAGTGGCATTGGGTGCAATTTTCCAATGAGAAATTGAAATCTATCATGGTCAAGTTCAGGTGATTTTGACTTTCACGCTTCACATTTTGTACCCACTTTTATAAAAAAAATATATAAAAAATAATGAAATGTTCTAGCAGAAATAATCAGATCATTGCACTCCCAGGCATCGCATAAAGTGATCTTGTCTGGGTACATATTTGATTCTCCTAGTGACAAAAAGGTAATGTGTAATGTTGACCGAAAAGTTTGATTTGCCATGAAGCTGAATTTCCTTGTACTTTGTGGTAACGAATCAATTTTTCCTGAAATGGCGGAGAGGCCGTTTCGGCCATCTTGATTGAAGAAACTGTGCAAAATCTTGCACGCAATGACGTGTGACTTTATCAAGTCAGCATGCTGGCCAGGCGTGGAGATGTCATCAGTGATGACATTACCAGGCCTTGCCAGTGGGATGACCTGGTGACGTCATCACTTCAGCGTGCACAAGAATTTGCCCGGTTTCTTCAATCAAGATGACCGTGACGGCCTCTCCGCTAGCAAATGGATAAGAGGAGTATGTTTTCCCCTGAATTACCCCTGAAAGGCCTCAATGTTACTGCCAGATGCTGCAATCAGCGTTGAACGTGGCATCTGGGGGGTTTAATGAAGGGGGGGAACGATCTCTGTTCCCCATCACTGCCCCCACTACATACAATGGAATACGATTCCTGATGAAGTAATTCGTAACAAATAAAATTTCTTTGTGAAATTCGGAAAAGCAGCTGAATCAAATTTTTTATAACTTTGCTCATCTCTAGTAATGTGCATCATTTAAAGAAGACCAATCAGGCTGAGGCAGCTAGAGCGAATCAATTGTAAACTAATCAGATTCTGATGCATCTGAATTTTTGGTGATTTGATTGAGCTGAATGAAGGTGGGAAATCCAGAAAAAAAAAAGAGACCTCCATGTCATACACAAATTTTCAGGCCAAACAGAGCACTTTTCATTCAGGTAGAGTCGTTTTGGACTTGAATGGAATCTGTTGACTGATTTGACCAAATAGAATTTTCAGCAATTTGCTCATCTCTAGAAGCAGCTTACTTTATTCATGAGTAGAGTTTGTCATATGGCTTGTATGTTATCGTGCATGTAGTCTGCAAATAACCTTAGAGGGTTAATTGTAACGGTGACACATATAAAATACCGAACTCCGCTATGTAACATCAGTATTTCCCATTGTGAATGATGCTCATACATCAGTGTAGAACCAGGCACTTATTGCATGTCAATACTGAATGACTGATGACCTGAGGGTTATATTAGTGATTTATTTCTAAAATATTCTAGTTATTAATATATGGACAAGTTTGGGACCTTTTCTTTTTTCCAGAAAGGAAAGCCGCTGGACAGTATTGTGTATCAGTATTTATAAGCTCAAACCAGTTGTGGTTCTAAAACAGAGAAGAGGTTCAAATCTTTCCATTATGCTTTGTAGGTTCCACTTCTGCTTTTGGCTTATAAATATAGATAAAAAATCGGCAGCATAAATTGAGGCGGTGTTGATTTCAAATCCTCAGAATGTCAGTGTATGTTAGGGTGAAGTCTACTGCAAATCCACTACAAATCCATTGGTAATTCAACTGCAGAATCACTGCAAAATCCCAGAAAATCTATCCTGAGTGGCCATACCTTAAAGTGGTTTCCCACAGAATAGGTAATAAATGTTTGAACCCTGTGAGTCCAACCACTGGGACCTCCACCGATCACAAGACTGAGGGTTCCTGACTCTCCTGTGTGAATGGAGAGGTCCTGAGTATGTGTGACCACTGCTCTTTTCTATGGGAGATTGCTGACCATCATTCCACCTCTGTTGTGTTTTTACTGTGGTTTGGTACTTATGGCTTGAAGGAAATGTGTCATCAAAAATGTTATCTGACAGTTAAAACCAGATAGTGACACATATCCCTTTTGTCTAATCTGATTTTTTTTTTCTGATTACAGATTTCTTAATTTTATTTCCTGAACATGATTATGGGGGCGGCCATCTTGCCTTAGCTGTTTTTAACAGCATTTAGAAAGCATTTAGAAAATTGCTTTACGGCATACCCATGGGCCATAGACACAATGGAAAGGAGGGGCCCTCGTTGACTTCTATGGGAAAGTTTTCTAGGCATACTCTGTGACTTGTGCAGAGGTCATTGTACAAGAAAAGAATAGATACGCTTTGACAATCACCTATTGTGAACTGTAAGTCCTGTCTTGTCTATACACAGAGGTGATATCATTATAGGCAGGGATAGAATGACAGATAAACAGGTAACTGCACTAAAGTGATCTGTACAGGCCAAGAAGAGCAAAGAAAAAGATGGTCATCAGCACATCCCAATGCACAGGTGCAAGCTGCCATGGCTAGAAACATGAACAAAAAAAATCAACGTAACAGCACTCTGCAAACACAAATAAAGTACAATAATGCCATAGTTATAGAAAACATTCTGGTGCTAGGCTAATTTTGTAAATATGAGATTCTTGTCAAATACATTTTGTAAAAAATTATTTGGGCCCGTCTGCCAAACGTCAAGGCGATCTCTGTAAGATGGGAACCTAACACTAAATACTACATGTTATGTGCTATAATGGCCACCATAAAATTCAGGGAGTGCAAGTTCCACATGCATGCTGGG
Source organism: Bufo bufo (assembly GCF_905171765.1). Classification (NCBI taxonomy): domain Eukaryota; kingdom Metazoa; phylum Chordata; class Amphibia; order Anura; family Bufonidae; genus Bufo; species Bufo bufo. The sequence continues at coordinate 203,140,892 of NC_053393.1, forward strand.
TCCACCCTGCCTTTTACCATTTTTGGTGCCATAATGGCCTCCATTAAATCCAGGGAATGCAGGTACCAACATGCATGCTAAGCCCACTCTATACCTCTCCTGGTGCCAGATGGCTTCCAATGAATGCAATGAGAGTCCACTCTATGCCTCTCCTGGTGCCAAAACGCTTCCAATGAATGCAGTGAGAACAGGCTACGGCTTTATACTTACACTAATTAAAATCAGCCTATGGGGAAGACAGGCTGGTCAGGTGGCCGTTATGGCACATAACAGGTAGCATTTAGTGTTAGGTTCCTGTCTTACAGAGATCGCCTTGACTTTTGGCAGAGGGGCACAAATAATGTTGTACAAAATGTGTTTGCCAAGAATCTCATATTTACAAAATAAGCGTAGCATTAGCACCAGAATGTTTTCTATAACTATGGCATTATTGTGCTTTATTTGGTTTGCAGAGTGCTGTTGCATTGTGTTTTTTTCTTTGTGTTTCAGTCTGGTGTCAACATATAGTATATAATATTTGTTTGTTTGTAGATTTAGGGACTTTCAAACTTCTCCCTAGTTTTAGTGTATATCTAATAAACTATTTAAGTTTTATCTTAATCACAACGTTTCTTTCAGCTGTGACTCCTTAAATAATCGCGAAATTTAAATTTCCTAGCAGAGTTTTTCAGAAATATTTACTTAGTCTATTGCTTATATCAGGGATGGCAGGTTTTCTGTCTTCAGGAATCAGCACAGAAAAATGGGATGAGGAAGCAAAATTTGTGTTCTCTGAAGCATCGCTACCACCAGAAGCGAGTACTCTTAGTCTGTCTGGTTCCTTTAAACAATTAACGAACACATACAAGGATCACGTGAGGGGTTGGTGGGAGACGCAGACCCTGGATACATATATTAAAAATAAGATCGTTCCGAGAGGGCTGCGTTTTCCATTCCTCCCCACGGTCAGGGTTCAGTCACCAGCTTTTAACAAAAAATGGGAGCGAGAATCCATAGATAGCTCATTACGCCTGATGGTATTACTCCTAGAGGAGGAGAAAGTGGTTCATGAAAGAAATACCCGTCTTTTACAAGAACAGATTGAAGCTATTAAAAAATTCGCTGATAGCCCTGAGTTTTCCCGCAAGTAATTAGTTCTCCAACAAACAATTGAGCGGTTTGCGTCACAACTTAAGACACGCAAACATACTCAATATTTACGTGACACCTCAGATTTTAAAGAGGGCCGTATTTTGGACTTTGCGGGTAAAACAACAAAGGTGATAGAAGGTGAAACTGAGCCCTCCTCTTTCGAAGGGGAGACTGAGCTAGAGGGTCCTTCCCAGACTACCACAACTTTCCCCATATTCTCTACATCTAGGGGAAGATATAGAGGCAGAGGTGGCAGAGGTAGAAGACCACGCCAACGTGTTTTTTTTTTAGGGGTACCACCGACAACGTACGCACTCAGGGACAGAAAGAATCAATAGTGCCAAGCCATAACCTGTTGGTCGAGGATGGGGCGCATAATGTCATGCGAGATAACACCCTCTGATGACATGCAAATTATAAATCTATCTGATAGACCCCTCAATGCACTTGAGACACGGGTCCTGAAAAAAGGTTTATCCTTCGTCCCGACCAATAAATTCAACCTATTCAAGTGGGTCAAGGATTTGACTCTCTTTGTAAGAAAGTTGAAGTGGAAATTTTTTTTTTGCCACACATGACAAAGTGCAGTGTGTGGGTCTTTGAATTAACCCAGATGAGTTGGAGGACGTCCGTGTTCTAGCAGGATTGCTGGAAGAGGGTGAGAGGTACCTGGCGAAGGGCCTTTCACTAATCTTAAATCCCAATCCACCAAAAATCCACCCATAAGTCATAATACGCCAATGGACATATTCCTTAAAGAGGACCTTTCACCGATTCTTACCCTATGAACTAACTATACAGACATGTGGAGCGGCGCCCGGGGATCTCACTGCACTTACTATTATCCCCGGGCGCCGCTCCGTTCTCCCGTTATGCCCTCCGGTATCTCCGCTCACTAAGTTATAGTAGGCGGAGATTCCAGTCCCTAAGTTATGGTAGGCGGAGTCTGCTCTAGCGCTGGCCAATCGCAGCGCAGAGCTCACAGCCTGGGAGGTTATTTTCTCCCAGGCTGTGAGCTCTGCAATGCGATTGGCCAGCGCTAGAGCAGACTCCGCCTACCATAACTTAGGGAACGGAGATACCGGAGGGCATAGCAGGAGAACGGAGCGGCGCCCGGGGATAATAGTAAGTGCAGTGAGATCCCCGGGCGCCGCTCCACATGTCTGTATAGTTAGTTCATAGGGTAAGAATCGGTGAAAGGTCCTCTTTAAAGTCACCACTGATCAGTTAAGCACCCTAGAGGGATGCAGAACTGGGAATTCAAATCTCTCTCGTTCGGAGATGGATGCCCTGTTATCCCTTGAACGTGATTCATCTATTGTGATGAAGCCATCTGATAAGGGGGGGAACATCGCAATCATGGGATGGGAACAATACAGGGCTATGTGCCTCAACATCCTGAATGATAGTAATTGCTACAAAGTGTTGGAAATCAACCCTACTGATAAGTTTAGGAGTGAACTGAGGAACATTCTTATGTCAGCTCTGGCGGAGAATTTTATTAATCAAGCGGAATTTAATTTTCTGCTCCCTAAACACCCGGTGGTTCCCTGTTTCTATAGCCTCCCCAAAATCCATAAAGGGATTACTCCCTTAAAAGGGAGACCTATAGTTTCAGGAATTGGTAGTCTCACGGAGGGCATTAGCATATACGTGGTCAAGATCTTGCGACCATTTGTATTGGCCCTTCCATCATATGTGAGGGACACAACGGATGTGATCAATAAATTGGAAGGTATTAAGATTGACGATCAGACCTTACTCGCTAGCCTGGATGTGGAGGCGCTCTACAGCTCCATACTCCATATAAAAGGGTGTGGGGCTGTGGGGACCTTCTTACAGGAGCGAGGTACATATCTGTGGCGACATGGCGAGTTTGTATTACAACTGCTGCAGTTCATTTTGGAACATAATGTGTTCCTATTTGACCGCCGACTATACCACCAGCTCAGGAGAGTGGCAATGGGGAGCCCCTGTGCACCGACCTTTGCCAACCTCTACCTGGGCTGGTGGGAACGGGAGGTTATCTTTGCGGAGGAAACAAAATGAATGAACCCATCACATAGGGTTGTGGCTACGTTATATCGATGACGTGCTGATCCTCTGGCCAGGGAGTGAGGGTGACTTTAAGAACTTTGTCACCTACCTCAATAAAAATGACCGAGGTCTGTATTTTACGTCTGAGATTCAGAAAAATCAGATTACATTCCTGGACCTCGCAATATTCAGAGATATGGAGGGGAATCTCTGCACACGTCTTTTTCGTAAAACGACGGCCACAAACAGCCTCCTCCAATGGGACAGCTGCCACCCTCAGGCCTTGAAAAAAGGTATACCAAAAGGGCAATATCTGAGCTTGCGCAGAAATCGCTCTAGGCCTCCTGACTATCAGGTGGCAGCAAGGGACCTTCAAGGTCGTTTTGAAAAGAGGGGGTACCCACGACAGGTCCTTAAAAGTGCATATCAACATTCGTTGGCGGTTAACCGGGATGCACTACTGAAACCACGGGCCAGAGAGGATGAGTCAAATCAAATCCGTATCATTGTCACGTTTGATGAAGCACACAAAAGTGTGAGAAAGATGTTCTCACTCAGTTCTGGGGTATTTTGAGATCAGACCCAGATGTGGGACATCTGGTGGGGACCACTCCCACTATTACATTCCGCCGTGGCCGAAATTTGAAGGAGAGGCTGGTCCACAGTTTTTTGCAAACCCCACAGCCAGGAACGTGGCTCGATCGGCAACCTAGGGGGACCTTTCGCTGTAGTGGCTGCGTTGCCTGTGAGGCGATCCAACGGGGGCAAACCTTTACCAGCACAGTGACACAGAGACAATTTACAATTCTATCCTTCATAAATTGCAGGACCAGCGGGGTCATCTATTTAGCCACGTGCATGTGTGGTCTGCAATATGTGGGCAAGACTGTACTGGAGTTCAGGCGGAGGATAGGTGAGCACCTCAACGATATCCGCAATGGTGCGGATACTCCCATCGCACGCCATGTTTCCACCGAACACGCTGGCAATGTGGGGGCTATTAAGTTCCAGGGTATTGAATTGGTCAATAGGTCTGCAAGAGGTGGGGACCATGATAGGAGACTGTTACAAAGGGAGGCAGAGTGGACGTTCAGGTTGCGCACTGTGCGTCCTGATGGCCTGAATGAACATATATCATATGTCTGTTTTCTGTAACTATACAGTGGTCCCCAGCATAATACCCTAGGTATATATATATATATGTGACTACACCACGGATCTAATACACCTAACAGTCCGTCCTACTGATCTCTGTCCTAATTGGACTAAGTCATCTTCTATCTATGAGCTCATGTGTATATGTTTTGATTACTTCAGCACACATGGGGTTAATGTATCTAACAGGGAACTCAGGTATATGGATGACTGATCGCCGATATGTATATTACTATTTGCTATTCTATATATGTGCACTGTTCCAGTGCGACATTTTTTGCATTCAGCACTATTTCCATTCAGTTTTTTCATGGGCATTGTATTGAAATGAATCGCCGATTGTTCCCTGTAAAATATTTGTGAGTGTGTTGCAGGAACGCGGCATGAAGAGGGGCGGGTCTCTCACACACCCACCTTATGTGACTCACCAGCTGCCGCTGGATCCGCCGTGGGAGGGGTTTTCTCCCTATTTAAACTGCAGAGAGCGGCGGCCGTATTACGGCCACCATAGCGCCGGAGCTGTCGCCTCACCACCAGAGGCTGACGGCACCTACATGTTTGTCCAACATTTAACCTAGCTCCTGATGAGCCTCTACAAGGTGAAACATTGAGCTTGAATAATAGGTTTAGGGCACGGACTTAGAGCATCCACATGCTATTTAGGGCAGATAGCCGTCAGCTGGATTAGTTAGGACCTTGAGTGTTTGCTGCATGGAGGGGCATGCAGGGAGGATTTTTTCACCTGGTGTTCATTTAATGAGGGTCACCTATACAAAGGTGGTTACTCCCCTCCCCCTGGCAACGTTTAGTCCTAGACTTGGTAACCCTGTACTTGATGTTATAGCACATGATTACCTGTGATTTGTAGTTCTTTCACAGGTGCTGTCATTGCATGAGGTTACCACTGTTTATCCAGCAATTATACATATGTTGTATGACTAGCTGATGCTGTAGTTGCTCCGCACCTGTTGTACAGCCACATGTACTGGTGGGATCTTTACGCATCTCTTAAACGTCTAGTGTCAACATATAGTATATAATATTTGTTTGTTTGTAGATTTAGGGACTTTCACACTTCTCCCTAGTTTTAGTGTATATCTAATAAAATATTTAAGTTTTATCTTAATCACGTTTCTTTCAGCTGTGACTCCTGTGTTTCAGACCAAGAAGTAGCATCTCTTAGGCCAGTGCAAAAACTGCAGGAGTTTCTGGCTTTTGTTTAAATATAGATATTGACATGGAAAATGAAAGCAAAAATCACTTAAATTAAACAATAAAGTTTAACATAAGAATGTAATTTAAACAGTAGTTCATTTTCTGGTGACACATTCAATTAAATTGCTGGCATGAAGGGGATGCAAGTTCTGAAAATCAGCCCTATTCACTTGATTGTGGCAAAACAATGTGAACACAGTTTTAAAGGGTAATGGCATATTTCTACTACTTGACTTCACGTGCTGACTAGTAGTGTCTTGACCGGATAAGAATAGAGGACTATTTGTTGGACCAGAATGTGCAGAACTGTCCATAAAACTGCAAGTGGTGCCAGGTACATGGTGCCAGGATTTCTACATTCAAACAATCAGTGGGGATACCACTTGTAACGCCCTTGGCTTGTACTAGCCATATACCCAGTGGTCCCTCAAGTTACAATATTAATTGGTTCCAGGACGACCATTGTATGTTGAAACCATTGTAACTTAAGTAATCAGTTCTAAAGCCCCAAAATGTCATCCAACATAAGAGAAAATTATGATTTAAGAAGAATAAGCAGATAACTAAAACAGATAAAACAAGTCCTTACATATAACAGTCAGTAATAGCTGCTAACTAGCAACTAATCCAGCTATTTTACCAGAGAAGTGGCCTTGAGTGGTTGGATCTGAGTCTGAGGCATTGTATGTTGAGTCTGGTTTCAATTTATGATGGGCCAGAGAAGACCATTGTACTGTATGTTGAATATATTGTATCCTGAGGGATCACTGTATAGTAACTTCTTACAACCATAATACCATTTAGTTTACACAGAAACAGACCTACCTATAAGTATTTTATATAAAGTCTGGGAGAAAAAGTCAGCAATTTCAACCTCATTAGCTTGACAAAAATATCGTACAGTACTAATAGAATACAGCGTGACAACCATTTTCTACAAGCAAGGCCGTCATCATTCTGGCTGAAAATACCTCAGGGAGATATACTCTGCATACAAAGAGGCAGATGTTCGATTATATGGATAACATACTACATCGATTTTATACTGTTTGTTTCTGAAACTCGGAGGGTTTCACAATGTAATATGTTTAGATAAAAGATTACGAGGGAAAAGTCTACAGGACTCATTAAAAAGACCAGTTAATTTATGTAATTTGTGAAAACCTCTGACACATTTACAATGCAGCTACTAGGTCCTGTCATCTGGGAATATACTATATGACATAAGCTCGATCCACCTATCTGGCTTTAAAGAGCTGTTTGTTTCTGGATGTAAATGTAATCATGTATACACAGCTGTTCACATGGGGGGTGCGAAAGCTGTATCTTGCCAAGCGGAGTATGAGAGGTTTATTTCTCAAGTCGCAGTATCTTAAAGAATCTGGATATATATTGTACGTAGGTGGTAATTATATGTGGTTACTCATTTCGACCTCTCTGGACCCTTAGTATAGGTATAAATTCACTACCTCACTGTCTCTGGTTTTATTGCAGGAGTAAACAGATTTTTTTATGTAGTGATGTTTTTTTTTTTTATTGGGATTTTATTGAGATTTTAAATACAAATATATATATATATATATGTTAAATGTAGAAACAAGAACACCCACACACAGTAAAAAAGCATATCAAGTGCAGTAAATTGATTGCCAAAGCATAAAATAATACACCTGGAATAAAAAAAATGCCTGGAGAGTTAGGGGCAACCCCTAAAATACTGAATTATGGAGGATGAGGGCCAGGATGTCACTGATACAACTAAAAGTTGTAGTTAAAGGAGGTTTAATAGTGAAATGTAGAAGAGAGAAGGAACAGCGTAGAAGAATGAAAAGAGGCAGAAGGAAATCAGTGACTATATCATAAAATGGATCCACAGTCGTTTAATTCAGCCATCAATAGCCCAAAAAGATGCAGTTCAGACCACAAATGGGGTAAGTAGGGCCATACTATAGTGCTTCTTTAGAATGTGCTAGTTCATACCCAATAAACTGTTATACTTGGATGGAATTAGCATGTCACCATTTGTCTCTTGGTAGCGGAGGGTGGCTGAAAGTTGATGGTGGTCTAGGATGGATTATGGATTAATATATATTATCCCTGATTAGCTGTGAATAAAAAGTAGTAAAACTGTGGTGTTTTGTAGAAGTGAATCGGTTAATATTGGCATCTCTGATGTTCTGAGGTAGTGATGGAATTAATGATAAACTCTGTGGTGGTCTACTGTACTTGGAACTCTTGTGAATTATGGGGCCTCCAGGAATCATATATTTGTAGTTTAGTAGGAAAATCTTTTTAAGGTCTTAAGGTGGATTTAGACGCACCAATAATCGTTAAGATTATCGAGAATGACCATTCCTGCAAACGGTCGTTCCCAACCATCTGGCCGTCTAAATGTGTCGCTGATCACCTGATGAAAGAGCGAAACGCTCGTTCATCAGGTGATCCTGTCGTTTATGCAGGCATCACCGATCATGGCTTCTGAGCAGCAGATTGTGTGGTCTAAACAGTGATCTGCTGCTCAGAAGCCATGAGTCTGTATGAGGACATGGGATCGCTAAAGTGATTCCCCCGTCCTCATACAGTGAAGGAGATCACTACATGTCTCCTTCACTGAACGAGCAGCCGACTGTCGAGAAGGAACATTTCCTTCCCAACAATTGGTCACTCAGTCAGACCATCTAAATCCACCTTTAGTGCTGGCACACCTACAAGTATAGCCTAGTAAAATATGAATGTCAACATGGCTGGGGGTTAGAACAGTGGAAGGATATTACATCCCTGCTTGTCTAGGGCATTGAAAGTGGTTTATGTAATTATGGTGTTAATTAATACCCGGTATCTAGTGTCATACTCACTTCCAGGCTCCAGTGTTGTCCCTACAGTCTGTGGCATGAAGTTGAACATGACTGGCTAATCATGTTCAGGTTATTAACTGTTCATAGTGTCGATGTAGGTAGGCGGCAGAGATGACAATGTGAATATGATCTAACGATGGTTTAACAAACAACTATCTCTCACGTCCCTCCCCATACACATGCACGTTTGGTGTGGCTGGAGAGAAACTAGCCACTGTCAGGTACCTTCGGCAGTGGCTTACCTCCCAAGAACAAAAAGATCAACTGTCTGATCCTACTCTTCTCTGAGATCTATCATCAGAGAATAGTCAGGAGGCCCCCATGCACATTATTTGGTTGGCCTGTCCCATCGAATTCAGTGGGTTTGGCCAACATTAATCAAATGTGTATTGCCAGCTTTACAGCTACAGAGGGCAGAATGCTTTATCTGTATGATGGTCAATCACCAGTGGATATCTGACTCACATTTTGGGATGAAATTATAACCGTGAACTGGATGAGTTGATGTTAACTTTTAGATTGTTAATTGGTAAAGTATATCACATTCACATGTAACTCATAAATCATACATTAAATAATAAATGTCTGTTCTTGAAACTAACAATGATAAATGTCATGCTCTGTCTGTCACACTCAGATAATCAGGCTTTGGAGGGATACATACGTGTTTGAAATTCCTGAATGGCACAAACTGAACAATATCCCGCAGTACAGGCTCTCCCTTCGGTGACCTCAGTATGCCATCATCTCCATCCAACATCTGCATGTCACTAAAATCAGCATTTCCAACACCGACGATGATGACTGACATAGGAAGATGAGAAGCGTGAACTATGGCTTCCCTGGTGTCAGCCATGTCTGTGATAACCCCATCCGTTAAGATGAGCAGAATGAAGTATTGCTGCAAACAAATACAATATTATATTAATTATTGCAGATATTGTGTAACATTAGAAGAAAATGATACTAGAACAAGCAAAGTATCCTTCAGATATGCTGGTCCACTAACAAGACTGCTGCTTCAGCTTGTCCACCCAAGCCACCGTAGGTCATCAAAGCAGAGCTACATATTAACAATCTTCTGTAGCCACATTGCTTCCACATTGTTAGACAGAAGTGACACAGTGCTTTGGCTATGACCATGAGTGATAATATTGAATTTCACTGTGCCATTTAGATCTAGGATTGCTTATAGCTCCATACTAAGCAAAGAGGTGTTGCCTCATCTGGACAACTAGTTCTTTGAAGACATTCTAATAATTGCCTTATGTTCAGATTATGTAACCGTACAACTTAATTCCCTAGGATCAGCTTTTTAGCCAGGTGAATACACACGTGTAAAGAGCCCCGTGGGATTCGGTGTAGAGGATGGGAGTGGTAGTGGCCCTAATTTAGTATTGTAGTGTCATGGTGTCCTACCTCAGGCCATTGCTCCCTGAAGTCCGTTACAGTGAAAGTTATAGCAATAAAGAATGAGGCCAGTGTTGAATCTAACAGAGTCCTTTTTACTAAATGCAACGTAGAACCGGAAATACATACAGTAGAAGCAGGCTAGGCAGCAAGGATATTGAAGCAGGTTGCTTGGTGGCAATTTAGCACTTAGATGATGCTGGCCTAGTGGTTGTTTGGTAAAGGGTGGCTTAGTTGTATTATCTCACTTCACAGCAGTGTCTGTAGAAGCTGAATTTAGCAGTTCACTCTGCTGTCTTTATCTTCTCAAGGCTTTGCTTGAGGCAACAAAGTAATGGTTCTCTCTGGAGAATTCTCTGTAGGAGAAGGAGCACTACAGTCTGCGTCCTCTCTACTCTAGACAGGAACTCTCCCTCCTAGCAGGAAGCAGGACCAGCCCACTCCTACCAAAAGGGGAGGAACAGGGTGTTTAACCCTGTTCCTGCCAACCTTTGCCATATCTTCCTTGCGAAATGCAATGCATAACAATAAATAATTTGTAGTACCCCAGGCCTGGGTTACTACACATGTGGCCATTCAAGTAGTATTACATAGAACCAATTTAAATGAATGAAGAACCATGAGAGTTCATGGTCACATTAACTCCTCCAGAATTGGAGTGACTCTATTCAGAGGCTGTCTGCTCATGCTTATAGAGGGGGTCACGAACAAAGGACCTCATTCTAAAATGTTGATATGTCATAATAGGCATTACGGAGAGACACTGGCACACCTGACAGCATTGTCCTGAAATTTTAACATTAGGAGCACTTATGCCTTGAAGCAGCCATTCTGGGCACCCCCAACCATCTGGTCATAGACATGCTTGTCTGTGTCTGATATCTGCTCACGTGTATTTTCCATGTCGGAAAGAGGAGAAGTGAAGTGTAATGTGGGAGCAGGGACAAGTAAGTGCTAAGGCACTTTGTGATCATGGAGAGGCAAGCACACATAGTCTTCTCCTTTATGGAGTGTGAGAAGGGAACCTGCATTCTCTTGATAGGTGGGACTTCTGGAAGTGGAATCCTGTGCATATCAGACATTTATGGCATATACTGTACTTTCAATATGTCTTAGGTAAGGATACCCCTTTAAATTTTGTTATGGCCCTTAGAAATGGTTCAGTCGGACAATGCTTTAACCGCTTGCCGCCACGCTAACGCCGAAAGGCGTCATTGCGGCGGCTCCCCCAGGCTACGCTAACGCCAATAGGCGTCATCTCGCGTGAGCCGAGATTTCCTGTGAACGCGCGCACACAGGCGCGCGCGCTCACAGTAACGGAAGGTAAGAGAGTTGATCTCCAGCCTGCCAGCGGCGATCGTTCGCTGGCAGGCTGGAGATGTGTTTTTTTTAACCCCTAACAGGTATATTAGACACTGTTTTGATAACAGCGTCTAATATACCTGCTACCTGGTCCTCTGGTGGTCCCCTTTGTTTGGATCGACCACCAGAGGACACAGGTAGCTCAGTAAAGTAGCACCAAGCACCACTACACTACACCCCCCCCGTCACTTATTAACCCCTTATTAGCCCCTGATCACCCCTGATCACCCCATATAGACTCCCTGATCACCCCCCTGTCATTGATTACCCCCCTGTCATTGATTACCCCCCTGTAAAGCTCCATTCAGACGTCCGCATGATTTTTACGGATCCACTGATAGATGGATCGGATCTGCAAAACGCATCCGGACGTCTGAATGAAGCCTTACAGGGGCATGATCAATGACTGTGGTGATCACCCCATATAGACTCCCTGATCACCCCCCTGTAAAGCTCCATTCAGATGTCCGCATGATTTTTACGGATGCACTGATAGATGGATCGGATCCGCAAAACGCATCCGGACGTCTGAATGAAGCCTTACAGGGGCGTGATCAATGACTGTGGTGATCACCCCATATAGACTCCCTGATCACCCCCCTGTCATTGATTACCCCCCTGTCATTGATTACCCCCCTGTAAAGTTCCATTCAGACGTCCGCATGATTTTTACGGATCCACTGATAGATGGATCGGATCCGCAAAACGCATCCGGACGTCTGAATGAAGCCTTACAGGGGCGTGATCAATGACTGTGGTGATCACCCCATATAGACTCCCTGATCACCCCCCTGTCATTGATTACCCCCCTGTCATTGATTACCCCCCTGTAAAGCTCCATCCAGACGTCCGCATGATTTTTACGGATCCACTGATAGATGGATCGGATCCGCAAAACGCATCCGGACGTCTGAATGAAGCCTTACAGGGGCATGATCAATGACTGTGGTGATCACCCCATATAGACTCCCTGATCACCCCCCTGTCATTGATTACCCCCCTGTAAAGCTCCATTCAGATGTCCGCATGATTTTTACGGATGCACTGATAGATGGATCGGATCCGCAAAACGCATCCGGACGTCTGAATGAAGCCTTACACGGGCGTGATCAATGACTGTGGTTATCACCCCATATAGACTCCCTGATCACCCCCCTGTCATTGATCACCCCCCTGTCATTGATCAACCCCCTGTCATTGATCACCCCCCTGTCATTGATCACCCCCCTGTCATTGATCACCCCTCTGTCATTGATCACCCCTCTGTAAGGCTCCATTCAGACATTTTTTTGGCCCAAGTTAGCGGAATTATTTTTTTTTTTCTTACAAAGTCTCATATTCCACTAACTTGTGTCAAAAAATAAAATCTCACATGAACTCACAATACCCCTCACGGAAACCAAATGCGTAAAATTTTTTAGACATTTATATTCCAGACTTCTTCTCACGCTTTAGGGCCCCTAGAATGCCAGGGCAGTATAAATACCCCACATGTGACCCCATTTCGGAAAGAAGACACCCCCAGGTATTCCGTGAGGGGCATATTGAGTCCATGAAAGATTGAAATTTTTGTCCCAAGTTAGCGGAACGGGAGACTTTGTGAGAAAAAAATAAAAAATATCAATTTCCGCGAACTCGCCATGCCCCTCATTGAATACCTTGGGGTGTCTTCTTTCCAAAATGGGGTCACATGTGGGGTATTTATACTGCCCTGGCATTCTAGGGGCCCCAAAGCGTGAGAAGAAGTCTGGTATCCAAATGTCTAAAAATGCCCTCCTAAAAGGAATTTGGGCACCTTTGCGCATCTAGGCTGCAAAAAAGTGTCACACATCTGGTATCGCCGTACTCAGGAGAAGTTGGGGAATGTGTTTTGGGGTGTCATTTTACATATACCCATGCTGGGTGAGAGAAATATCTTGGTCAAATGCCAACTTTGTATAAAAAAATGGGAAAAGTTGTCTTTTGCCAAGATATTTCTCTCACCCAGCAAGGGTATATGTAAAATGACACCCCAAAACACATTCCCCAACTTCTCCTGAATACGGCGATACCACATGTGTGACACTTTTTTGCAGCCTAGGTGGGCAAAGGGGCCCATATTCCAAAGAGCACCTTTAGGATTTCACAGGTCATTTACCTACTTACCACACATTAGGGCCCCTGGAAAATGCCAGGGCAGTATAACTACCCCACAAGTGACCCCATTTTGGAAAGAAGACACCCCAAGGTATTCCGTGAGGGGCATGGCGAGTTCCTAGAATTTTTTATTTTTTGTCACAAGTTAGTGGAAAATGCTTATTTTTTATTTTTATTTTTTTTCATACAAAGTCTCATATTCCACTAACTTGTGACAAAAAATAAAAACTTCCATGAACTCACTATGCCCATCAGCGAATACCTTGGGGTCTCTTCTTTCCAAAATGGGGTCACTTGTGGGGTAGTTATACTGCCCTGGCATTTTAGGGGCCCGAATGTGTGGTAAGGAGTTTGAAATCAAATTCTGTAAAAAATGACCTGTGAAATCCGAAAGGTGCTCTTTGGAATATGGGCCCCTTTGCCCACCTAGGCTGCAAAAAAGTGTCACACATCTGGTATTGCCGTACTCAGGAGAAGGTGGGGAATGTGTTTTGGGGTGTCATTTTACATATACCCATGCTGGGTGAGAGAAATATCTTGGCAAAAGACAACTTTTCCCATTTTTTTATACAAAGTTGGCATTTGACCAAGATATTTATCTCACCCAGCATGGGTATATGTAAAAAGACACCCCAAAACACATTCCTCAACTTCTCCTGAATACAGAGATACCAGATGTGTGACACTTTTTTGAGGCCTAGGTGGGCAAAGGGGCCCATATTCCAAAGAGCACCTTTCGGATTTCACAGGTCATTTTTTACAGAATTTGATTTCAAACTCCTTACCACACATTTGGGCCCCTAGAATGCCAGGGCAGTATAACTACCCTACAAGTGACCCCATTTTGGAAAGAAGAGACCCCAAGGTATTTCGTGATGGGCATAGTGAGTTCATAGAAGTTTTTATTTTTTGTCACAAGTTAGTGGAATATGAGACTTTGTAAGAAAAAAAAAAATAAAAAATCATCATTTTCCGCTAACTTGTGACAAAAAATAAAAAGTTCTATGAACTCACTATGCCCATCAGCGAATACCTTAGGGTGTCTACTTTCCGAAATGGGGTCATTTGTGGGGTGTTTGTACTGTCTGGCCATTGTAGAACCTCAGGAAACATGACAGGTGCTCAGAAAGTCAGAGCTGCTTCAAAAAGCGGAAATTCACATTTTTGTACCATAGTTTGTAAACGCTATAACTTTTACCCAAACCATTTTTTTTTTACCCAAACATTTTTTTTTATCAAAGACATGTAGAACTATAAATTTAGAGCAAAATTTCTATATGGATCTCGTTTTTTTTGCAAAATTTTACAACTGAAAGTGAAAAATGTCATTTTTTTGCAAAAAAATCGTTAAATTTCGATTAATAACAAAAAAAGTAAAAATGTCAGCAGCAATGAAATACCACCAAATGAAAGCTCTATTAGTGAGAAGAAAAGGAGGTAAAATTCATTTGGGTGGTAAGTTGCATGACCGAGCAATAAACGGTGAAAGTAGTGTAGTGCCGATTTGTAAAAAAGGGCCTGGTCTTTAGGGGGGTATAAACCTGTGGTCCTTAAGTGGTTAAAGACAGACTAAATTTATTGTACTAGACTTAAATATGATTCAATCACAACGGCTGATTTCAGAAAATAAAACTGTACAGTAAACCACAGGAACAACTCTCTGTTCTCAGGATTCTCTGAAGGTAATAAGTAAGAAAGCCTATTATATAGCTATGGGTTAAAAATATCAGACATTTTATATTAGCACATCATGGCTGACAGATTGCTGTTCCAGAGAGTACTAGCTTCAGATGAGATGACTGCTTGACGGCTTGTTATGATCCCATGAGTTCCAACAGTGTCACAAGAGCAACGTCTGTTACTTGCAATATTGTTAATACTGGCATCCAATTTCTAAAAGTCACACTATGAAGGCTTATGAGGTATTTCTATGACAAATATACAAAATGGCAAGATTTCAGAGATAACTTACAAGGTACATTTAAAATTCAGGTTTAAGGTTAATGTAACAGTATTTAGGCTGAGGAACCGTGCCAATATATGACAATAGAGTGTAGTTATTTCTGTGGGGTTACATAGAAACATAGAAACATAGAATGTGTCGGCAGATAAGAACCATTTGGCCCATCTAGTCTGCCCAATATACTGAATACTATGAATAGCCCTTGTCCCTATCTTATATGAAGGATGGCCTTATGCCTATCCCATGCATGCTTAAACTCCTCCACTGTATTTGCAGCTGCCACTTCTGCAGGAAGGCTATTCCATGCATCCACTACTCTCTCAGTAAAGTAATACTTCCTGATATTACTTTTAAACCTTTGCCCCTCTAATTTAAAACTATGTCCTCTTGTAGCAGTTTTTCTTCTTTTAAATATTCTCTCCTCTTTTACCTTGTTGATTCCCTTTATGTATTTAAAAGTTTCTATCATATCCCCTCTGTCTCGTCTTTCTTCCAAGCTATACATGTTAAGGTCCTTTAATATTTCCTGGTAAGTTTTATCCTGCAATCCATGTACCAGCTTAGTAGCTCTTCTCTGAACTCTCTCCAAAGTATCAATATCCTTCTGGAGATATGGTCTCCAGTACTGAGCACAATACTCCAAATGAGGTCTCACTAGTGCTCTGTAGAGCGGCATGAGCACCTCCCTCTTTCTACTGGTAATTCCTCTCCCTATACACCCAAGCATTCTGCTAGCATTTCCTGCTGCTCTGTGACATTGTCTGCCTACCTTTAATTCTTCTGAAATAATGACCCCTAAATCCCTTTCCTCAGATACTGAGGTTAGGACTGTATCACTGATTTTATATTCTGCTCTTGGGTTTTTACGTCCCAGGTGCATTATCTTGCACTTATCAACATTAAATTTTAGTTGCCAGATTTTTGACCATTCCTCTAGTTTTCCTAAGTCCTTTTCCATTTGGTGTATTCCTCCAGGAACATCAACCCTGTTACAAATCTTTGTGTCATCAGCAAAAAGACACACCTTACCATTGAGGCCTTCTGCAATTTCGCTGATAAAGATATTTAACAATATGGGTCCCAGAACAGATCCCTGAGGTACCCCACTGGTAACAAGACCTTGGTCTGAATATACTCCATTGACTACAACCCTCTGTTGCCTGTGCCTCAGCCACTGCCTAATCCATTCAACAATATGGGAGTCCAAGCCCAATGACTGCACTTTATTGATAAGCCTTCTATGTGGGACAGTATCAAAAGCCTTACTAAAGTCTAGATACATGACGCAACATTTCATGTCCTCAACTGTGATATCACAGTTGCAAAAAAATTAAATAATACTGAATTAGGTGATATGGTAAGGGATATGTATACACTGTATACAGGGGTTTGGTCTGGGGGCTGTATTTATATAGGACACCTGCTCTGAATTACTGAATTACTTTTGGGGTCTAATGGGCCTGGTCTGGATTTTGAATTCATTTTTGTGTCTGTTCTTGGGTCTGTAGTAAATTAGGAGAGCTAGTTTGGGTCTGTATTTATTTAGGACTTTGTTTATTGGTTTGGTCTGAGTCTGAATTATTTTTGGGGTGTGGTCTTGAGTCTGAATTAATTTTGAGGTCTAGTTTTTAGTTTATGATCTAGCTCGATCGTTTATACCATGAATTAGATCAGATTCCACTTTGATTTAGTGGTTCTGACCCTTCTTAGTCCTCTTTCTCTTTTCTCATATACTCTTTTTTGATCACTGCTTTGCTCTGGATATGGACGCCTTGTGTATTGTTTACATGGTTGCTTGGTTACCCTGTCAGCTGTTGTAGCGCATCGCCAGGGTGCGCTGCGCGCCGGGTCACGTGGGGACGCTGCTACGTCCCCTTGGGAGGCGGGCTGGAACGCATGGTGTGCGTTCCACCCCTCCTTCTGACGGGTATGGCGTCTCCATGTTTTGACCGCGGTGCGCATCATCAGGTGGGGATGCGCTCAATCGTATGTGACAGCTGTCTTAGGTGAGTTAATTATACTTGGGGCCCTTTTTGGATATAAATTTGGGCTGAGGGCTACATTATATTACCTCCTGACGACGCTGAGGCGAAGCGCGCGTCGAGGTTTCTGGCTGACCTGTGCTGTTGTTTATGCCCCCAATTATGTCCTGCGGTATGTATTGCCTACTTGTTTTAGGTGCTTTGAGATAGATTGTATTATAATATCTGTTGCCTCCTGATGCCCTTACTGCACCATTGTTCTTAATAGTAGTATTTATCTATGCTATGATATACTTTTTAGGTACGTTACCTAGGGGCATATAAGGTTGGTCACCATGTGCCATTTGTGTACATAGTTATATTTATAATTATGCGGGACATGTGTTACATCTGTTTGAGGGTGGCAACAGCAGAGGTTAGGGTATTCTGGCACCCTTATATATCTGTTGTTTCCTTTTCATTCTGACCTTTATACTGTGATATGTTTTGTTTATGGACTTTTTTAGGTAATAAAGTGAATTTATATTTTTTGATTATTTTGGGGATGTGTTGTTATTTTTGAGTGAACAACAACATTATAGGTACATTATGGTTATTGTATTTATGCCCTGATCCAATTTTGGTCTATTGAGGCCTGTTTCGGTTTTGTCGTTTTTAGTTTAGACTGGTCTGAAGACCACATTTATTTTTGTGCCTAATCTTTTGTGCTTAGTGCCTATTTTGCCTGCATCCTGTGTAGTACCATGTTTGTTTTATCCCTGAATTATCCACTGGGAACAGAACATCACAGCAGAAGGGCAGAACCTGGGGAAGAGAGGAACATGCCAGTGCAGACTGTTGTACATAGAGAGAGAGAGTGCGAGAGACAGCCTGACAAGAGTGAATATGCCTGGCTTTGGCATTGTACAGTTGTGTCTCTCCTTCTCAGGCTCCACATCCTATTAGATAAGAGGAAGATAAACCGTGGCTACCGGTGTTGAGTTAGACAGAAGGAAAATGGAAACCTACTGACTGCTGGAGAAGCATGGTAGCAGCAGGCCGATCTCTGATTCACCCACTACCCCCCATTTTAAAATTTCTGGGGTTACCCCAGGTTGGCTACAGCAACTGAAAATGTTCTTCCTTTGTCCCAGTTTTAATTGATGTTCCTATTATACTGAAGAAGCTTTTATGGCATTTAAACCTCTGGGACAGTCACTAATCTAGAAAACTATCTATCTATCTATCTATCTATCTATCTATCTATCTATCTATCTATCTATCTATCTCATATCTATCTAGCTCTCTCTCTCATATCTATCTCTCTATCTATCTATCTATCTATCTATCTATCTATCTATCTATCTATCTATCTATCTATCTATCTATCTATCTCATATCTATCTAGCTCTCTCTCTCATATCTATCTCTCTATCTATCTATCTATCTATCTATCTATCTATCTATATCATATCTATCTATCTATCTATCTATCTATCTATCTGGGAGATTTATCTAAACAAGTACAAGGGAAATGTGCAGCATTCGCACGTAGCAACCTTGACTGTAACTGGCTCCTTGGGGCACCTGCTCAACTTTTCCTTTGCACTAGTTTTGATCAGTTTCTCCTTTGTGTATTAATATTTCTGTGCCTCACCGTGGAATCCAAAGTGTTTGTCTCCTCTGAAGCCGACTTTGCCACTTTTTGAATAATGGGAGCAATGTTGGTGGGCCCATACAGCTGTAACTTAGGCAGGCAGTTCTGATAGGCTTCTACCACTCCTTGTATACCTACAAAGAAAAAATACAATATCAAATATGGGTATTTATAAAGGAAGCAATATGGCAAGCACCTGCATGAGGATGTGAAAATGGGCAAAATGCAAAGTAGATTGTGATACCACATTACAGAAATAGTCAGTTACTTATCTTATGGTAATCTTAGGCTACTTTCACCCTTGCGTTTTTTCAATTCTGGTATTGAGATCCGGCAGAGGATCTCAATACTAGAATTAAACGGATCCGTTTTGATTTTCTGCAGGCAATTTAGGATGAATTAAGGTGAGTTAATGTCCCTGAAAACCTGTTTAAGGGTACGGCCACACAGCACAGTCATGATCAAGTCGGGTTGCGACCGTGCTGTGGTCAAGAACCACACTGGCGATTAGCCTGCAACTCTTTTTTTTAATTAGTGAAGACCGCACTGCTTAGTCGGTCTTCATTGTTAATGGCTGCACGGTAGTGAAGTTGCCGCACAGCCATTAACTAATGAAGATTGACTATATAGTGTGGTCTTCATTAGTTAAATGAAAGCCAGCTGTGGGCTAATTGGGCGTGCGGTTCTTTACTGCAGCACGGCCGCATCTAACCGGATCACGACCGTGTCGTGTGGTGTACCCTAAAGGGGTTGTGTAAATCAGGAATCAAGCCAGCACTACCCATATAGCCTCTCGTGCAAAGACCTGCTCCAGTCCGTAAACACCTGGCACCCCCAGCTGGTTGAAGGGAAGGCTGCGTGTATAGGAATGAGCTGTCCCATTGAAATGTATGGGACGGCTTGCAGTTACACCTGCTCACTGCTGCGCTGCCGACGGCGAGCAAATAAACAAACAAGGGATTGCTGCGCTGGCTTCAAGCATTTTTTTTTCCTTATACAGAAGGGTATTTAAAAACTCCTGGAAAAAAACCCATTGCTGCACTATTTAAAAAAAAAAATAATGCAAATTCCCATAGACTTTCTGCTAACTTCTAGAGTTGGCATTTCTAAACAGACTTTTTCAAAAGCTTCAAATAAGGCAAATTTGGCAAAAATTCCATTAAAAAAATTATGTGAACCCACCATTGCATGGGTATCATTAATGGAATCCAACACAATGATACAGCAGCTTCCTACAAGTCTTCGTTTGCATGGCAACCTGTAATGTTATGCAAATTTGCCATATTTTTCACGTTATAATATGCAAATTTTTCCCCCAAAAAATGGCAGTGCTTCTTCTAAAGTGAATGCTATTGAGTGCTTCCATTATGGTAGTGCTTACTAGTATGCAGGAGGTGCGAGGAGAGGTGAGTTTAACTGTGGTTGTACTTACCACCCCCTGTTCTTCTCCGAGGGCTGCACTGCACAGTCCTGACTGTGTATAACATCTGGACATAGTGCATGCACTATGACCTGATGGTGTGCAATGTCAGGTCACAGTGCAGGGCAGGCCCGGAGAAGAACAGGGGTGGTGAGTGCAGGAAGACCAGCTGAATGTGCAGAGTGGTGGCGCCCTCTGAAACATTAGAGTTGAGTTAATTTAGTTATTTTTGGTCTGATCAGACATTTGAAATGGGGTTCTGATATTGTGCCTTATATGGGGGTTTGATCTTGGGGTCTGATCTGAGGCCTGATATGGGGGTCTGGGTTGAGGTCTGATAAAGGTTGAGTGTCTGATGTAAAATATATTTTTTAGAATTTTCCTCCTCTAAAACATAGGTGTGTCTTATAATGTGATGCGTTTTATAAAGTGAAAAATGCGTTATATTCTCTCTCCCACTGCTTTGTCTGTCAATCTTTATTGTAGTTAGTGTATTCTATCCATGGACCAGGAAGATTTGGATGAACAGTGCTATAGCTCTCAAGTAGACAGGAAATACTTTGAAATATCACAACAGTGCAAGGAACTGCACATGGATGAATACAGAGCATCCACTATTGTGCATCAATATGAACAGAATGTGCAATTTAGTAATGATTGCCGGGAAAGGCTCATTAGAACTAAGGAAGTCTTTCCAGTATCTTAATAATGGCATCAGGTTGCTGTGGGGTATTTACAATAGATTGAATAACCTTGCATAGGGAAGTAAGCAGGAATATGAGCTTCAGAATGCATTCATCTAATTCATCTAGTGTCTTGTATGTATATATTATAGGGCACATTATTTACAAAATTACTTGCGGCTGTGCAACAGATGGGACCCAGCAATGCTGCATCAGCTGCTGTTGGTAAGATAATAAACTCATGCATCTTTTCTCTGCACATACCATCCAACTATCTTGAATGTTATTGATACAGAAGAACAGGGAATGGTGCTGATTGTACCTACAGAAAGGTTTGTTATTTTTTATTTTTTACAAAAATGTGATGATATGATAAAATGTAACATATATAAGGCTTTGTTCACACCTTAGGCTACTTTCACACTAGCGTTTTTCTTTTCCGGCATAGAGTTCCGTCACAGGGGCTCTATACCGGTAAAGAACTGATCAGGTATGTCCCCATGCATTCTGAATGGAGAGTAATCCGTCCAGTTTGCATCAGGATGTCTTCAGTTCAGTCGTTTTGACTGATCAGGCAAAAGAGAAAACCGTAGCATGCTACGGTTTTATCTCCGGCTAAAAAAACTGAAGACTTGCCTGAATGCCGGATCCGGCATTTTTTCCCATAGGAATGTATTAGTGCCGGATCCGGCATTCAAAATACCGGAATGCCGGATCCGTCCTTCCGGTCTGCGCATGCGCAGACTGAAAAGGTGAAAAAATAAATGCCGGATCCGTTTTTGCCGGATGACACCGGAAAGACGGATCCGGCATTTCAATGCATTTTTTCGACTGATCAGGCATTTTTAAGACTGATCAGGATCCTGATCAGTCTTACTAATGCCATCAGTTAGCATACATTTTGCCTGATCCGGCAGGCAGTTCCGGCGACGGAACTGCTTGCCGGATCTCTCTGCCGCAAGTGTGAAAGTAGCCTTAGGCTACTTTCACATTAGCGTTTTTCTTTTCCGGCATAGAGTTCCGTCACAGGGGCTCTATACCGGAAAAGAACTGATCAGTTTTATCCCCATGCATTCTGAATAAAGAGTAATCCGTTCAGGATGCATCAGGATGTCTTCAGTTCAGTCATTTTGCGCGGACCTTTAAAAATGAGAAAAAAATTAATACCGGATCCGTTTTGCCTGATGACACTGGAAAAACAGATCAGGTATTGCAATGCATTTTTCAGACTGATCAGGCATTTTTCAGACTGATCAAGATCCTGATCAGTCTGAAAAATGCCTGATCAGTCAGAAAAAATGACATGCGTTTGCATACAGTTTGCAGTCAGTTCAGGCAACGGAACTACCTGCCTGAATCAAACAACGCAAGTGTGAAAGTACTTGTAATATGCAGAATGCATCCATAAGGTTCTATTTCCAGATTCCAATGTTTGGGAGAGTGTAGTCAGTTAATAGGACACTAAAGATGCCATATTGCTTTGGAGGTATATTTTGGGAGTAGAGATAAGCAAATCGTTCAGAATTCGATTCAGGGTATGACACTTTAGGACTTATATTTTTCTCTGTAATCTCTCACTTTTTTATTGATTTTTTAAATTATTTTTCTCTTTCCCCAAAAAAGTATTCACCCATATCAAATACAAAATTTGAGTAGAATCAGATTAGTTTAGAATTGATTCGCTCATCTCTAGGTGGGAGATAAGCCCCTTTCAGACGAGCGAGTTCCATGCTAAGGACTCGCAGCCTGAGTATGCAGCAGCTCCCGTCCTGACCTCCCAGTCCCAGCACTGACAGGGTCTCATAGCATTATATTGATGTGTAATACAATGAAACCCTTAGAGGTCTGGAATGCATTGGATAACACTGACATACCGCTGTAAGTGTTATCCAATAAATTCCAGAACTGTAATTCTATGCGACCTGGTCAGGATGGGAGCTGCTGCATACTCATGCTGCAAATCCAGAGTGTGGAACTTACTAGTCTGAAAGGGGCCATCACTAACCAAACACTGACCGCGTGAAAGCGGCCTAAATCATCAGGATATCTATACCTCCCAACTTTTAAAAAACACAAAGAGGAACAATAGCTGTGGCCTGTGTAGCACGGCGTGGCAATGTTTTCACACTAGGCCAACCATCTAACTACATCCAAAACATCATTATGTAAACTCAGTCCCCTTAATGCCCCCACATAGTAATTATTCTCCCTTTGTGCCAGCACACAATAGTAATGCCCACACTGTGCCCCCCTTCACAGTAGTAATTCCCACATTGTGCCCCCTTCACATTAGTAATGCCCACACATTAGTAATGCCCACACAGTGCCCCCTTCAATTTAGTAATGCCCACACTATGCTCCCTGACTCTAGTTATGCCCACATTGTCCCCCTTCACAGTAATTATGGCCAGATTTGCCCCCTTCACAGTAGCTATGGCCAGGTATGTGCCACCTCACAGTAGTTATGGCCAGATATGTGCCCCCTCAGAGTGGTTACACCAGATATGTGCACTCTTCAGAGGGTAGTGGACATGTATGTGGACACGTATGTGCACTGCTGCTTCATTCTCATGGGGCAGTTTGGCAGCACTTGTGGACCCACATTCTCTTGATCACTTGGGGTTCCAGTGTTCGATCCCAAGTTCAAAAGGATTTTTTCCTCTATCCCTTGTATAGGGTATACGTCTTATTAGTGCAAAACCCCTTTAATATTTTTATCATTGCTATATTAAGATATGTCCCACACCAGACTTTTTTAATAGAAGTGCTGATGTGACCCAATGTGGATAAATAGAATTGTAAAGAAATCAATAAATGACAAAGAGAAAGCATTTAAATCACTAAAGGAGGGGAGTGAGGAAGCATTGAAAAACTATAAGGAAAAAAACTGAATATGTAAAAGACAAATAAAAGCAGCCAAACTAGACACCGAGAAATTAATTGCCAAAGAGAGTTAAACTAACCCTAAAATGTTCTTCAATTATATAAATGGTAAAAAGTATAAATCTGAAGGTGTCGGCCCTTTAAAAAGTAATGAGGGGGGAGTTGCAGAGAGCGATGAGGAAAGAGCAAAGCTATTAAATATTTTTTTCTCCACTGTATTCACTGAAGAAAATAAACTGTCAGATGCAATGCAGAAAGTAAAAGTAAATTCCCCATTAAAAGTGCCCTGTCTGACCCAGAAAGAAGTACAGCGGTGTCTTAAAAAGATTAAAATAGACAAATCGCCAGGACCAGATGGCATACACCCCTGTATCCTAAGAGAATTAAGTAGTGTCATAGCCAGACCCTTATTTCTGATATTTAAGGACTCTATACTGACAGGGAGTGTTCCACAGGATTGGTGCATAGCAAATGTGGTGCCAATATTCAAAAAGGGTCCAAAAACAGAGCCCGGAAACTATAGGTCGGTAAGTTTAACATCTGTCGTGGGTAAACTGTTTGAAGGTTTACTAAGAAATGCTATCTTGGAGTACCTCAATGAAAATGAGCAAATAACTCCATATCAGCATGGCTTCACGAGGGATCGGTCATGTCAAACTAATTTATAGTTAGTATATAAAATGAGAATGCTTGGACTAAGGAAAAAAGTTTTTATGTGAGTAAGTAACTGGCTCAGTGATAGAAAACAGAGGGTGGTTATTAATGGTACACACTCAGATTGGGTCACTAGTGGGGTACAGGGGTCAGTATTGGGCCCTATTCTCTTCAATATATTTATTAATGATCTTGTAGAAGGCTTGCACAGTAAAATATACATTTTTGCAGATGACACTAAACTGTGTAAAGTAATTAAAGGGCTTCTGTCACCCCCCAAAACTCATTTTTCATTTTTGGGCATATTAAAATCCTTATTGTACGACTATTCCCTATATAGGGCTCTTACCTTGTTCTGTGGCTTCGTTTCATAAAAAAATCAAGCTTTTAAAATATGCAAATGCAGATGAGGTCTTCTCTTTTGGGTTTAGAGGTGACGTCATCGGCGCAGGTGCACTAAGGGAGTGCTGAGGAAGCGAGCGTCCTCTCAGAGCGCCTGCGCCGAATGAAGACACGTAAGGCGCAGGCGCGGGATTTGAAATGCTGACAGGGCCAGCCGGAGGAGGAGAGCGCTCGCTGGCCCTGTCAATCAACTGGAGGAGGGGGCGTTTTTTTAAAAGGAGGATGCGGCGGCTACCAGCAAGTAGACGCCTTACTTGCTGGTAGTGAAGTCATTTGCATATTTTAAAAGCTTGATTTTTAATGAAACAAAGCCACAGAACAAGGTAAGAGCCCTATATATTGAATAGTCGTACAATAAGGATTTTAATATGCCCAAAAATGAAAAATGAGTTTTGGGGGGTGACAGAAGCCCTTTTACACGGAAGAGGACACTATACAGCTACAGAGGGATCTGGATAGATTGGAGGCTTGGGCAGAGAAGTGGCAGATGAGGTTTAACATTGACAAATGTAAGGTTATGCACATGGGAAGGAATAATGCAAGTCAGCAGTACATACTAAATGGTAAAACACTGGGTAACACTGACATGGAAAAGGACCTAGGAATTTTAGTGAACCGCAAACTAAGCTGTAGAAACCAGTGTCAGGCAGCTGCTGCCAAGGCCAATAAGATAATGGGTTGCATCAAAAGTGGCATAGATGCCCGTGATGAGAACATAGTGCTACCACTTTACAAATCACTAGTCAGACCACACATGGAGTACTGTGTACAGTTCTGGGCTCCTGTGAACAAGGCAGACATAGCAGAGCTGGAGAGGGTTCAGAGGAGGGCAACTAAAGTAATAACTGGATTGGGTGGACTACAGTACCCTGAACGATTATCAACATTAGGGTTATTCACTTTAGAAAAAAGACGACTGAGGGGAGATCTAATAACTATGTATAAATATATTAGGGGTCAGTACAGAGATCTATCCCATCATCTATTTATCCTCAGGACTGTGACTGTGACGAGGGGACATCCTCTGCGCCTGGAGGAAAGAAGGTTTGTACACAAACATAGAAGAAGATTCTTTACGGTAAGAGCAGTGATACTATGGAACTCTCTGCCTGAGGAGGTGGTGATGGTGAGTACAATAAAGGAATTCAAGAGGGGCCTGGATGTGTTTCTGGGGTGTAATAATATTACAGGTTATAGCTACTAGAGATGGGTCGTTGATTCAGGGAGTTCTGATTGGAGTCCCCTAAAGTGAGGAAAATTGGCTTCTACCTCACAAGGGTTTTTTGCCTTCCTCTGGATCAACTTGCAGGATAACAGGCTGAACTGGATGGACAGATGCCTTATAAACTATGTTACTAACACTATCAGTAATATATGTAACATGTCTACAACCCTACATTATTTCACCAACCATTACCTATAATTGGCCAACCACACTGCATCCAAAAAATGAGCCATAAACTACATGTGACTGTGAAACACATTATTGATATTAATGGTCATATCAGTATGGATGGAGTTTTTGACAATTGCAGAAAACCACTCACGGTATCCAGAGCTCTCCCTCTGTTATAAAATGACTCTTTCTTTTTCATTTAAAGATTATGGGAGAGATTTATCAAACTGGTGTAAAGTAGAACTGGCTTAGTTGCCCATAGCAACCAATCAGATAGCACCTTTTATTTTCCAAATGAGCTCTGAAAAATGAAAGGTGGAGTCTGATTGTTATGGGCAACTAAACCAACCCTATATAGCTTCATAGTGTGTATATATTATAGATATTATTTTCACAGCCCAGCCCAGATCTTTGTTTATGATCCACCCAGGATTTTGGCTGATGAAGACACATAGAAAACTGTACTGTGTGAGCAACTTAAATGAATATACGTAACCTTTCTTTTACTATTTTCTCTGTGTTATCTCTGTGTACATTATAAAACAACCATTCCAACGTTCACCACAGAAATGTAATGTTACCTGCACATTCTGGGTTGTCTTCATTAAAATTTATTGCAAAGTCATGGGAAACCTTAACAAAAGAAAAAGAAAAAGTAGATAAACCTTTGCAGATAATTATATAGGTCAATACAGTATTGAAAGTCACATACAGGACTGGAAATCTATGATGGCACTTTATCTGAAAGCTAAAAAATGCCTAATTCAAAATGTCATAAAAAGCACATGCATCAGTTACAGATGTAGCCGAGCTCAAATTGACTCTGATAACTCTGATAACACACGTCACAAACACAATGTTATCTCGTGCCATCTTGTGACAAAAGCCATTGAAATACATTGAAAGAGTTAACCTTTGTGTGCCATATTTTACTTAACGTGTTAACCATCAAGTTTAGCTCGGCTGCATCTGTATATCGGACAAAAACACCATAACCAGTGTCCTATACAGTGGTTGCACAATGGCCTCAGGCTACAACATTTTAACATATAATTGTGTTTCCTGGGCCATTATAAAGAAAGTATTTTCAACATACAATGTCACAGACCATCAGCATCTGTGGTATGTGTGATTGGCTGGAAGATCCAACCAATCAGCAGAGGCTTTTTATGGGTATTACTGAAATGCCTGCACTGATTAGCAGTCTAATACCGCCTCTCTACAGTACAGGGAAGTACAACGTGTCCTATACTGCTCTTTACTTGTACCAGAATTAGCTTTGTCCAGATGAGGGTATTTAGCTTATTCTTAATATTCTATTTAATCTATATTTTGGGCTGACATTTTGGTGGCTTCAAAAAGTATGGCCTCAATGACTTCAACTTACAAAGGATGTCTATAGTCGATGAAAATTATAAGTCTACTTTTATACGTGCGGTACAGCCAGTGGCATACATAGAGAGGTAAGGGCCCCATAGCAAGGATCAAACCACTAGCAAGGATCAAACCTCTTTCAAGGACCCTTGGCTTGGGCCATTTTTTCCACTGCCTCATTTGCTAAAAGTTGTTTCTTTAGAGAGTCCTGACCAGGTTTTCACCCCCAGTAGAAGAGGAGATGATCCCAACTGGGCCCCCTCTTGCCCTGGGCCCCATAGCAGTTGCATGGTCTGCCGCTATGGTAATTATGCCCCTGGGTACAGCCATTCATCAGGCTGTCCCAGCAGAGTTCTCTGGATCTGGCATAGCCAGATAGTGACGCTTACCCGCTGGACCCCATTGACTATAATAAGGACTGGCAGGGATCTAGCTGCTCTCTGGCATAAATGCTGGGATTCAACCAGACAAAAACCATTGTGCGCAGCAATGCTTGAACGGCTGAATCCTGGCATTTATGCCGGGGAGGAGCTGGATCCCCAACAGTTCACATTACAGTCTGTGGGGCCTGGCAGGCACGAAGCACTATGCTGGTTCCAGAGAACTCTGGCAGAATGTTCTCTGATGGAACAGTCTGTTGGATTGTTCGCCAAATGTGTTAAACTAGCCTTAACCCCTTAGTGACTGCCGTAAAAACACGTATGGGTGGCCACTAAGGGGTTAATAGACTACTGTATTTTAACAGGAAAGAATTCCTTCATAGAAGATAAAATTAAAAGTGATGCATGTAACATATCAGTTAGTGCATGATCAGTTTGGAGTTTGTGTCCCGACCATGTAAATATATGTCAGTGGTGTGAAAGGGGTGTGCAGGCCAGGCTTACCAGCTGAGCCTGCTCCATATGCGGCAGTTGTCAGCTGACTAATACATCTGACACCAGCTAGTTATGGCTGGGATTGGAGATAACTCCAATAGTCAGAGGAAGGGGGCTCCCTCTGGTCTTACCTGTGCATCGCCGGACTTGTGAGTCAAGATGGCAGCCCGCATGTGTTCGTTTGCGAACACTGCGAACTGGCCATCACTGGGTCTAACTGCCAGGACTTCCACTAATCACACATGTGCACTGCACTCCATTCATCTCCATGGACTGCTGGAGATAGCTGAACGCTGTACTTGGCTATATCTGTCAGTCCCAAAGAGAACACAGGACACCCGCTGTCATGTTGGGTGGGGGTCCCAGTGGTCGGATTCCCACTGATCCTTTGGGTAGGGGATAAGTTTAAATCTTGGGACAGCCTCTTTAATGAATAGTTTGGTGGTTGATCACTTGGGTGCAGAAAGATGGAGCAGAAATACAGTTGTAATCGTGTTCTTTGATGTGTTTGTTTTCTTGCACGATATAAAGCTTTGTGTGCGGTGCATGAAAAACACATGGTTCCCCTGTGATCACACTCACCCTGAGGAGAGCATTACATTTAGCTTGCTCTTTGGTCTGTTTTGACAGCTTGCACTGGGATGCACAGCAGTCAGGCTGTAAAATATAGAGGGCTCTGGCCCTAGAGAGCATTGACTCTGCTGTCTAAATTTACCAGTCACCAACAAAACAAGATGCTGCCAACCAGACTTATTAGCTACATGGTACGCAGCCCACGTACACACACTTGGCAGAGTTGCCAACCGTTCAAAAATTTCTGGACAGTCCATAAAAAAAGATGTCTCTGATTTTTTGGAGGCTGATGGTACTTGACTAGATTATTTTGGTGGTAATTATCACCATTTCACAGAGAACAGTAAATGATGGTAATGAGCTCCTATCAGTATGTTGAGCTATAGACCTGTATTAATTATAATCTTTATCATTCATTACGGTTTTCCAGTTTGTCTGTAAAAAATGTTGGCGGTCTGTGAATTTGGAATAAAGCTGTCAAGAAAAAAGAAAAATTCTGGTTGTCAGCCCTGGCACTGGGTCTGTCACTTTCCATCAGAATACTCTCACATTGACTACTGTTGGCTTCAATTTTACTCAAATTCTTCATATATCATAAAATATAGTCATTGGGAAAACCTTTAATTACTTTGAAGTCAGAGGCTGGCACATCTAGCAGTGCTTATCTCCAGGAATAGACACGCCAGTGAACATCAAGTATGACCTATAGGGCTTTCCCCTCAACACAGTGCTTGACAGCCTCCATATATCTTGTGCTTTGATGTCAATTTTTCTTTGACACCAGGGATTTTTCCACCATAGATTTTCATGGAATATTGATTGGATATTTCATCAATGTTTGATGTGTGTGCTGCCCCAACCACTGGCACCGGGCTGTGCCACAGGGAGAAGAGAATAAAGCAGAGAAGACAGCTTGTCTTTCCCCGGCACTACAGCCCCTTCATTCTAGGTATCAGAGGTGGTCATGAAAGTCAGAACTCTACAATTCCAGAGGGCAGGGGCAGCAAAGGAGACCTGCCAAATCTGCTTGAACGCATTCCCAATCCTTTGGTTTTCACATACAGTACTACAGATTTAAGATGTTTATTAAAAAATACTGAAAAAAATGAATACAGATCAAAGTATTCTGTGAACAGTTCAATACGTTACCTTAAATTCTGGGGGTATTCTGGCACCAAAACCAAAGGCAGGAAACATTTTGTCACTATGGGAAAAAAAAATACATGCCAGTCACATAATTGTTTTACACGCGCATTTCAGTCCTAAGAAGGCACTCTGCTACCAAACTGCAACATAAATATCTGGCAATAAAATCATAAAAAGGGAACTAGATTCGCAATAGAAAACAATATAATACACGGGCCCACATTTACTAATAGGAGTGCACCTACATTTTGGTATTAATTGTGCCAAAAAGTGGCACAATTTGCCGTATCTAGGTTTAGAGGAGGTTTTTGTGCCCAGTCCAAAAAGGGCCAGGGCTCCACAGGAAAGGCATGGCCTAAGATGCAACATTTTGTGACGTTTCGTCACAATTCTGGCGTAAAATGATGTCTCAAAGTACGCCAACCAATAGTTGGTATAGAGTTTGACTAAAAGTGTCTATACCTGCACCACATTTATCATCCAGCCTGAGCCCCCTTCGATAAATCTGGTGGAGGTCTAGACAGCTTTTCTAAGCTCACACCATCTTTAGGATACATAAATCTGCCTCATTATATTTCAAGTATATTCTCAGCAACAAATTAGTAACATGACTTCATTCCTGAATACTAATGATGCAGTAACCTAGTGCCTTTAGCTTCTGACTAAGGAATTAGCTTTCTGCCTTTTATCCTACTGTATGTTAATTTTTCTATCACAAGTCGACCAGAAGTTCCTCCTCCTCTCGAGTCTCCTTGGCAGCCAGCCACAGTAAAGCAAACTTTTCCCCTTCTTTTCATCATATTCTTGATTGACTCTATGTATGCGGAGTGTAAAATGGCCTGGCAACCTATCAATCTGTAAGGTGGGATGCTGTGAAGTGTAGCTCAGTGGTGGATTCACTCAGACATGGCTTAAAGAACACCTGTCAGCAGGATCAGCCCCATAAAACCAGGTATACTGCTTGATAGGATTGATCCTGCTGATTAAAATTGTACCTGTCCTATGAAAATCGGTTGTGAGGTTCCTAAAAAAAAGACTTTAATTCTTTATGCAAGTGAGGGTTTCAGTGCACTTTGCACTCAGTGTAATCTGCAGGATCAACCCTACCAGACAGTATAGCTGCTGACAGGTTCTCTTTGTTCCGAGGCTCTGCTCCCGAGTTAAGGTACTTTTTCCTAATATACAAATTAGGACTTTGGTGCAATGAGGGCATCACCATTGCTCTTGTTGGGCCCAAGCTCTGCTCCTTTCTGTGATCAGCCCCTCCTCACTGCCTTGATTGACAGGTCCAGGCAGAGACAAAGCAGCCAGAGAGGGGCTGGACACGGAAATAAGTGGAATTTGGGTGCAACAACAACAATGGTGATCAGTGATGACCAGTTCGCCGTGTTCATCTGCGAACACATGCGAGCTGCCATCTTAAATCACAAGTCCGGCGAGGCACAGGTAAGTCCTTACCTGTGCCTGTGCACGAGCCAGTCTGAAACAAATGCGGTCACCGCGAGCAGGCAGTTCCGAGAACAGCCCGATAAAGGCCCCCGGCGGCTGTTCTCGGAACTGCCTGCTCCCGGTGACCGCATTTGTTTGAGACCGGCTCGCGCACAGGCACAGGTAAGGACTTACCTGTGCCTCGCCGGACTTGTGATTTAAGATGGCAACTCGCATGTGTTCGCGGGCGAACACTGCGAACTGGCCATCACTGATGGTGATGCCCTCATTGCAGCAAAGGACTAATTTACATATTATGAAAAAGCTCATAACTCGGGAACAGAGCTTTGGATCAACAAAAAGAAAACAGTGTTTTAATCAGGAGAACCACAGCTATGTGCCTATACAAATATTTGGAAAGGGAGGTCGCTGGTGACAGATTTATTTAGATTTTCTGAGTGTCTACCTGCCAAAGGTTTTAATATAGATCAATATAACTAGCAGTTTGGGACATAACTGACTGTGAAATTAGTCCGGTTTAAGTAAGGGTTAAAGGCTATGGACACCTTGAAGGGCATTTTTTTAGGATTCCATTTTACTCATTTTTGGCAAAAAATATTTTTTTCAATTAGCCTTTATTATAAAAGTTCATCCATTTCTGAGATACAAGGGTTCAAAATCTGTCTGTTTTCCAGCTGTCACAGTCTATTTTCTTTTAATCCTGTCATCTGATGGCTCATGTGTAGCTCTTATCTCTGATCTCATAAACACTCATTATAGCTCAATTCTTATCAAACTGATAACAATATGACTTAAGTGTTTGAGGCCAAGAGATCATAGATAAGAGATACACATGAGCCGTCAGAAGATGGGGTTCAAAGAAAACAGAGTAAAGCGCAATCTTAAAAAAAAAATGCCCTGGAAGGTGTACATAGCCTTTAAGAAATGAATTCCTTGTAAGAGTTTTCTAGCTGCAAAATGCAAAATTATTGTAGCTGGTTACGGTATGTGGTTACATCCATAAGAACATTTTAAGCAAATTGTAAAAAAATATAGCGTTTAACATAATGCTTATCTCGACATTGATTTGGGGGTTTAAAAAGCTGTCCAGATAGCGCATGGGGATTAAAAACATGCTGACTATATTACATTTATGCAATTAGCTTTCTAACCTAGTAAGAACCATGCCATCATCAAAAGGGAACTGGGATGGAGTAGCCATCTGCAGGAATTTGCAAACCTTCTTTGTGATTTCTAGGAGTCCAACAGAATGCATGAAAGCTTCTTCAGATGTACTGAATGCAATTATCTTTTTCTGCTAGCACCTAGAGTGTATTATTTGCTTTTCTTTACATTGGTTACACAAACTGAAGTTCACTTTTATTAAAAAGGGATGTGCTAGTCTATTCATGTATAATAAAGCAGTTAATATAAATACCAACTCTATGGTTTTGGATGGCTCCAGGATCAGCAGGTCTTGGAAGGTCTACAGTACTTCAATGGATGACGTTATTAGAAACTCTCCTCTTTCAAGACAACTGATTGCCGACTGGAGTAAGAGACAGCTATGGCTGCAACAATAAGTAGCTGACTCTTAAATTACCATCCTTATGGAGACCACATTGGAGTTATCAATTCTTGAGCACTGCAGACAGTTGCTAAGAAACAACCTTGGAGATGTCAATCAACCACTGTGTTACTATTTAGCACTGTACAGTAGTCTACCAGCCTCCTAAGGTACCTCCAGTCCTTTCCTGCACGTCAATACGGTACCAGGAAGTAGCGATAGATGATCATCAGAACAGGAGCTGCGGGCGGTTGTCGATGAGGTTGCATATCCTTCTTCTGTTCTAAAGAATCCCCCCCACCCAAACCCCTTTAAACCATGTTTTTCAATGGCTTAATGCTAAAATATTTTTGTAAGTATATATTTAAGTTGAGTATGTCTTTAGTGAAGGTTTGAGTGAACGCTTAAAGAGGTAAAACGTTATCCATAAGCATTCATGTAGGCACTGGTCAGCATAAAAGGGGGTCTCTGTGCCCCCTTCTCTTAGCCAAGGAGAAGTTGTTTGCTAGAAAGAGCCTTTCCCAACCGGGAAGACTTAGGCTACATGCAGACCACAGTGAAAAAAAAGTCTGTTAAAAACTGACATTTTTAACTGACGTTTTTTTCACTGATGCCTTTCTGAGAAACGGACGTTAAACATCCACCCATTCAATTGTATGGGGGCAGTCTGTCAGTGAAAAACGGACAAGATAGAGCATGTTCTATTTTTTGACATCTGTTTTTCACTGACAGTCCAAAAAACTGCCACGTGAATAACCCCATAGACTACCATTGGTCTTAAAACGGATGTGTGATGGCCGTTAAAAAAAAATGTACATCACATGTCCGTTTTTCACTGTCGGGTGCATGTAGCCTTAGCATGGCCATACCTTATATTATTATTTTTTATTTGAAAGTGCCATTAATTCCATGGCACTGTTCATCCAGGCGGGGTTAAAACAACTATAAAAATACAATGAACAATAAAGTATTAACAGACTGGTACCGAGGCTTAGAGGACCCTGCCCGCGAGAGCTTACAATCTATAAGGGAAGAGGACAACACAGTAGGTGAGGGTATAGGCTGCTCATGTGGCTCTGTGGTGGCAGCATGCTATTGCAAGTGGTAGGCTTTCCTGAAGAGGTGGGTTTTCAGGGTACTCTCGAAGGTTTGGATGTCGAGGTAGTGAGTTCCAGAGTAGGGGAGAGGCCACTGAGAAATCTTGTAGTCAATTGTGAGGAGAACAGAGGAGGAGGTCTATGTAATAAAATATACCGTATATAGTTCTACTGCACAAGAAATACCGTATTTTTCGCCCCATAAGACGCACTTTTTCCTCCCCAAAAATGGGAGGAAAATGCCCCTGCGTCTTATGTGGCGAATGCTGGCAGTTTTACATCGCTGGATGCGATGTACGGAGCGGGGGCCGGGGGAGGGACTGGGAGGAGGAGCTGGGGGTCGGCAATAGCGGTGGGGCGGTGCGGTCACTGTACTATAGCCCCGCCCCACCACTCCGGTATTGTAATATAAAATGTATTATTGAATTAAACGTTATTAAACATGCCCCCCTCACTCCTAATACTACCGTATATCCTAATTGCTTGTGTATAATGCCGGCAGGCAGGCCGGGCGGGCGGCAGCGTAACTCCCTGATGTCACGTGCCTGCACCAACTCCTTTATGAATGAAGCAGGCGGCGCAGGCAAGTGACGTCAGTGAGTGACGCGCCGGCCGCCCGTCCTGCCTGCCGGCATTATACACAAGCAATTAGGGATGGGGGTCTGTGGATGGCACTGTTATGGGGTGGGGGGTCTGTGGATGGCACTGTTATGGGGTGGGGGGTCTGTGGATGGCACATATATAATACTGCCATCCACAGATCCCCCCCCTGTAACAGTGCCAGCCACAGATCCCCCTCCCCTGTAACAGTGTCTGTCATCCACAGATCCCCCCATAAGTGTCTGTCATCCACAGATCCCCCCATAAGTGTCCGTCATCCACAGATCCCCCCATAACAGTGTCCGTCATCCACAGATCCCCCCATAACAGTGTCCGTCATCCACAGATCCCCCATAACAGTGTCCGTCATCCACAGATCCCCCATAACAGTGTCCGTCATCCACAGATCCCCCCATAACAGTGTCCGTCATCCACAGATCCCCCCATAACAGTGTCCGTCATCCACAGATCCCCCCCATAACAGTGTCCGTCATCCACAGATCACCCCCATAACAGTGTCCGTCATCCACAGATCCCCCCATAACAGTGTCCTTCATCCACAGATCCCCCCCATAACAGTGTCCGTCATCCACAGACCACCATTAGTTCCAAACCCACCAAAAGCACACCTTTTGGTTAAAAAAAAAAAATCTTCTTATTTTCCTCCCCAAAAACCTAGGTGCGTCTTATGGGCTGGTGCGTCTTATAGGGCGAAAAATACGGTATGTAGCTGGACCGGCAATGCTATCTTGTTGCCCTATATATCCATTATATGCAAATAAATGTTTTCATCGTTTTTGCGTTTGTCATCTTAATGAAAGGATGACCGATACACAGAATTGCCATAACCTGCCGTAGTGTTTCACAGGGATCAATGCGGAGAAGATAAATTGGATTCTTTGGGGCAGATAGCGATCCATTTTAGGATTAAATTACATCCCAGGGAATTGTTAGCTTCTCCATGAAATTCTGTGTTTCAGCATGGATCTGCCTCTTTTGCATCTTTGGTAATCATTACCTTAGCTCCTCTGGAGTCCCATATTGTAATACAGATGTAATGGAGCAAATTCTTACCTTTCTATTTTAAGCTGAAGGAATTATATATAAGATTTGTCTAAAGAAATGTGAACTGTCGTATAACAGCTTGACAAAGCATTCTGACTGACGTCTCTACTTCTATAAATTCTCCGGCAGCCGGTGCTGCTCAATACCACATGTCATCTCTGATTTAGCACAGCGTACTGCTAAGCAGGTGTGATGTCTGCGGGTGGTTTGCTACCTAGGCAGATCACAATCACCGCTTTCTACAGTGCAAAAGCTGTCAATCAGCCCAGGTCTTGTAAGTACGGTATAGAAACCAATATTACATTTTCAGCAAATTGAATAATTTTGCTTTTGTCAAGTCCTTTCCAGCCAATCAATAGCAGACCTTTGAAGTTCGGGATCAATCTTGTTAGATTGACACAGAATATGGACCAAATATGACTGAAAGTGAGGATTTTATACATTGACCTTGATATATCGTGCAGCTAGAGGAAGTCATTCTGCTTAATCAATACCTTCTGCACTGCTCTGTTAATATGATCCTATGGCAGAAGGCCAAAGTATGACAGATGACAGGACGATGAGAGAAATAAGGGAAGAATATTGTCCGTTTGTAAGAACTGATGCAGCTGGGCAGTTGTGGGGTTAATAGAAAATTGTATTCGAATGAATGCCATTACATATAGTACAAGTAATATAAATGACAGAAATAAATATAAAACATAGACAATATCTCACAAAATGATTTGTATTTTTTCTTCAGTAGGTATGTATGATAATTGTTTATGCATATAAATATTTCTTTATGTTAGCATGTAAGATCTTTAATACATATTTACTGTTTTCACTTATTTTTCCCCTTATAGTGATGATGACAGCCCCTATTATGGTTTATGGACTTGGCTCCAGTATAAGGGCTAATGCACACAATCGCGATCAGTCGAGGAAATAAGGTCGGTGTGTCTGCTTGATTTACCAGGACTGACCATGGCATCGCTTAACTAAACTGACTGTATCATAGTGTTTTATGATATACTGTATTTTTCGCCATATAAGACACACTGACCCATAAGACGCACCTAAGTTTTAGAGCAGGATAACAGGAAAAAAATATTTTTCATTAGTCCTGAAGTCAGATCCCAAATGCTAATCAGAACTCAGCTGACAGCCCCAATCAGACCCCCAATGTTAATAAGACCCCAATAAGACCTCAGATCAGAACCCCAACCAGACCTCAGCTCAAACCCTCAGATAAGAGCCCCAAAATAAATAAGACCCCCCTTCAGACCTCAGATCAGCCCCTATATGCCTCTCATCAGCCCCCATATGCCTTTTATCAGCCCCCATGCCTCATACCACATAAAATGAAAAAAACACTTACCTCTCCTGCTCTGAACACCACTGCCCTTCACCTCCAGTGATCTTCTTCCTCCTGCCATCGGCTGTGCTGCAACCCGACGCACACAGTGTGAGGTCCCAGAGTGCCCTCACTCTGTGCGCAGCCACAGCACAGCACAGCAGACAGCCAAGGTCCAGGAAGAGGTGAATACAGAGCCTGGGCTGATCACGGTTGTGTGCATGAGCCCTAATCAGCGTGTTTGAAGCAGACAAGCAAGCTGACCCTTCCAAAGGCCATTTTCACATGGTCAGTATTTGGTCAGCATTTTTCATCAGTTCCTGTAAGTCAAAAACAGGAGTGGAAACTACAAAGAGATTTTGCCTTACAAATACTGATGAAAAATATTGACCATATACTGAACATGTGAAAGTGGCCATAGTATGAGGTTCAACATCTAGCATAGGAATTTTTCATTGGTATCTGTAAGTAAAATACAGTAGTGGGTCCAAAACACAGAAAATACACAAATCTTTCCATTATACATTTTTCTCTGCAGGCTTTACTTCTGGTTTTAGCCTAAGTGGCCTTAGGCTACACAACAACATGTAGGCTGCTATGGTAAAACACACTAAATATTAGTGAATGTTGTGTTGTGACCTGCAAAATCCCACAAACACAGTTGAAAAGTCATCATAAATAGGGATGAGCGAACCCGAACTGTATAGTTCGGGTTCGTACCGAATTTTGTGGTGTCCGTGACACGGTCCCGAACCCGAACATTTTTGTAAAAGTCCGGGTTCGGTGTTCGGCGCTTTCTTGCCGCTTTTTGAAAGGCTGCAAAGCAGCCAATCAACAAGCGTCATACTACTTGCCCCAAGAGGCCATCACAGCCTTGCCTACAATTGGCATGGCTGTGATTGGCCAGTGCAGCATGTGACCCAGCCTCTATATAAGCTTGGGTCACGTAGCGCTGCACGTCACTCTGCTGATTCAAGCATAGGGAGAGGTTGCTGCTGCGACGTTAGGGCGAGATTAGGCAGATTAACTCCTCCAAAAGACTTCATTCTGTGATCGATCTCCAGCTGTGGATAATTGAAGTGCTAATATCGACTTGCTCACTTTTTTTAGGCTGCCCAGAGCGTTTTTAGATCACTTTTTTCTGGGGTGATCGGCGGCCATTTTGTGGCTTGTGGTGCGCCAGCACAAGCTACCACCAAGTGCTTTTAACCATCAATAGTGTGGTTATTTTTTGCTATATCCTACATCAGCTGCAGGCTGAGCCTGTGTCACCGAAGTGCATTTAACCATCAACAGTCTGGTTATTTTTTGGCCATATACTACATCAGGTGCAGGCTGAGCCTGTGTCACCCAAGTGCATTTAACCATCAACAGTGTGGTTAATTTTTGGCCATATACTACATCAGGTGCAGGCTGAGCCTGTGTCACCCAAGTGCATTTAACCATCAACAGTGTGGTTAATTTTTGGCCATATACTACATCAGGTGCAGGCTGAGCCTGTGTCACCCAAGTGCATTTAACCATCAATAGTGTGGTTATTTTTTGGCCATATACTACATCAGGGGCAAGTTGAGCCTGTCACCCAGCGCCTAAAAAATAGACCTGACATTTCTATTCAACAAAATCTGTACTGTTTTAGCTGGTCAAGTTATTTGTAGTGACCGTAAAAGCACAGTTTTTGTTCTGGGGTGAAAAACTATTCCCAAATTTGCCATTCTCAAAATAACTAAGTAGTTTATGTTATATGAGGCCTACTTGAAATCTATCCCAAAAAGGATATCTTAGATTCAAGGTGCTGATAGTGTCATTCAGAAAAACTTAACACACACGCTACTGTGCAGATACAAGTCTAATTCTGTGATTAAACGTATACCTGTCACACAGCGCAAAAAAAAATAGGCCTCACATTTCTATTCAACCAAATCTGTACTGTTTGAGCTGGTCAAGTTATTTGTAGTGACCGTAAAAGCACAGTTTTTGTTCTGGGGTGAAAAACTATTCCCAAATTTGACATTCTCAAAATAAGTAGATTATGCTATATGAGGCCTACTTGAAATCTATCCCAAAAAGGATATCTTAGATTCAAGGTGCTGATAGTGTCATTCAGAAAAACTTAAAACACACGCTACCGTGCAGATACAAGTCTAATTCTGTGATTAAACGTATACCTGTCACACAGCGCAAAAAAAAATAGGTCTCACATTTCTATTCAACCAAATCTGTACTGTTTGAGCTGGTCAAGTTATTTGTAGTGACCGTAAAAGCACAGTTTTTGTTCTGGGTTGAAAAACTATTCCCAAATTTGACATTCTCAAAATAACTAAGTAGTTTATGCTATATGAGGCCTACTTGAAATCTATCCCAAAAAGGATATCTTAGATTCAAGGTGCTGATAGTGTCATTCAGAAAAACTTAACACACACGCTACCGTGCAGATACAAGTCTAATTCTGTGATTAAACGTATACCTGTCACACAGCGCAAAAAAAAATAGGTCTCACATTTCTATTCAACCAAATCTGTACTGTTTGAGCTGGTCAAGTTATTTGTAGTGACCGTAAAAGCACAGTTTTTGTTCTGGGGTGAAAAACTATTCCCAAATTTGCCATTCTCAAAATTGTGGTGAACGGGAACAATGAGGAAAACATCTAATAAGGGACGCGGACGCGGACGTGGACATGGTCGTGGTGGTGTTAGTGGACCCTC
Source organism: Bufo bufo (assembly GCF_905171765.1). NCBI lineage: Eukaryota > Metazoa > Chordata > Amphibia > Anura > Bufonidae > Bufo > Bufo bufo. The sequence continues at coordinate 203,180,978 of NC_053393.1, forward strand.
TGGTGCTGGGAGAGGACGTGGCCGTTCTGCCACAGCCACACGTCCTAGTGAACCAACTACCTCAGGTCCCAGTAGCCAGCAGAATTTACAGCGATATTTGGTGGGGCCCAATGCCGTTCTAAGGATGGTAAGGCCTGAGCAGGTACAGGCATTAGTCAATTGGGTGGCCGACAGTGGATCCAGCACGTTCACATTATCTCCCACCCAGTCTTCTGCAGAAAGCGCACAGATGGCGCATGAAAACCAAGCCCATCGGTCTGTCACATCACCCCCATGCATATCAGGGAAACTGTCTGAGCCTCAAGTTATGCAGCAGTCTCTTATGCTGTTTGAAGACTCTGCTGCCAGGGTTTCCCAAGGGCTTCCACTTAGCCCTTTCCCAGGGGTGGAAGAGATAGAATGCACTAACGCACAACCACTTATTTTTCATGATGATGAGGACATGGGAATACCACCTCAGCACGTCTCTGATGATGACGAAACACAGGTGCCAACTGCTGCGTCTTTCTGCAGTGTGCAGACTGAACAGGAGGTCAGGGATCAAGACTGGGTGGAAGACGATGCAGGGGACGATGAGGTCCTAGCCCCCACATGGAATGAAGGTCGTGCCACTGACTTTCACAGTTCGGAGGAAGAGGCAGTGGTGAGACCGAGCCAACAGCGTAGCAAAAGAGGGAGCAGTGGGCAAAATCAGAACACCCGCCGCCAAGAGACTCCGCCTGCTACTGACCGCCGCCATCTGGGACCGAGCACCCCAAAGGCAGCTTCAAGGAGTTCCCTGGCATGGCACTTCTTTAAACAATGTGCTGACGACAAGACCCGAGTGGTTTGCACGCTGTGCCATCAGAGCCTGAAGCGAGGCATTAACGTTCTGAACCTTAGCACAACCTGCATGACCAGGCACCTGCATGCAAAGCATGTACTGCAGTGGAGTAAACACCTTAAAAACAAGGAAGTCACTCAGGCTCCCCCTGCTACCTCTTCTGCTGCTGCCGCCTCGGCCTCTTCTGCTGCTGCCGCCACCTCGGCCTCTTCCTCCGCCTCTGGAGGAACGTTGGCACCTGCCGCCCAGCAAACATGGGATGTACCACCAACACCACCACCTGCGTCACCAAGCATCTCAACCATGTCACACGGCAGCGTTCAGCTCTCCATCTCACAAACATTTGAGAGAAAGCGTAAATTCCCACCTAGCCACCCTCGATCCCTGGCCCTGAATGCCAGCATTTCTAAACTACTGGCCTATGAAATGCTGTCATTTAGGCTGGTGGACACAGACAGTTTCAAACAGGTCATGTTGCTTGCTGTCCCACAGTATGTTGTTCCCAGCCGCCACTACTTCTCCAAGAGAGCCGTGCCTTTCCTGCACAACCAAGTGTCCGATAAAATCAAGTGTGCACTGCGCAACGCCATCAGTGGCAAGGGCCACCTAACCACAGATACGTGGACCAGTAAGCACGGCCAGGGACGCTATATCTCCCTAACTGCACACTGGGTAAATGTAGTGGCGGCTGGGCCCCAGGCGGAGAGCTGTTTGGCGCACGTCCTTCCGCCGCCAAGGATCGCAGGGCAACATTCTTTGCCTCCTGTCTCCTCCTCCTCCTACTCAGCTTCCTCCTCCTCTTCTTCCACCTGCTCATCCAGTCAGCCACACACCTTCACCACCAACTTCAGCACAGCCTGGGGTAAACGTCAGCAGGCCGTTCTGAAACTCATATGTTTGGGGGACAGGCCCCACACCGCACAGGAGTTGTGGCGGGGTATAGAACAACAGACCGACGAGTGGTTGCTGCCGGTGAGCCTCAAGCCCGGCCTGGTGGTGTGCGATAATGGGCGAAATCTCGTTGCAGCTCTGGGACTAGCCGGTTTGACGCACATCCCTTGCCTGGCGCATGTGCTGAATTTGGTGGTGCAGAAGTTCATTCGCAACTACCCCGACATGTCAGAGCTGCTGCATAAAGTGCGGGCCTTCTTTTCGCGCTTCCGGCGTTCACACCCTGCTTCTGCCCGCCTGTCTGCGCGACAGCGTAACTTCGGCCTTCCTGCTCACCGCCTCATATGCGATGTGCCCACCAGGTGGAACTCCACCTTGCACATGCTGGACAGACTGTGCGAGCAGCAGCAGGCCATAGTGGAGTTTCAGCTGCTGCACGCACGGGTCAGTCGCACTGCGAAACAGCACCACTTCACCACCAATGACTGGGCCTCCATGCGAGACCTGTGTGCCCTGTTGCGCTGTTTCAAGTACTCCACCAACATGGCCAGTGGCGATGACGCCGTTATCAGCGTTACAATACCACTTCTATGTCTCCTTGAGAAAACACAGGGCGATAATGGAAGAGGAGGTGGCCCAGGAGGAAGAGGAGGAAGAGGGGTCATTTTTAGCACTTTCAGGCCAGTCTCTTCGAAGTGACTCAGAGGGAGGTTTTTTGCAACACCAGAGGCCAGGTACAAATGTGGCCAGACAGGGCCCACTACTGGAGGACGAGGAGGACGAGGATGAGGAGGAGGTGGAGGAGGATGAGGATGAAGCATGTTCACAGCGGGGTGGCACCCAAAGCAGCTCGGGCCCATCACTGGTGCGTGGCTGGGGGTAAACACAGGACGATGACGATACGCCTCCCACAGAGGACAGCTTGTCCTTACCTCTGGGCAGCCTGGCACACATGAGCGACTACATGCTGCAGTGCCTGCGCAACGACAGCAGAGTTGCCCACATTTTAACGTGTGCGGACTACTGGGTTGCAACCCTGCTGGATCCCCGGTACAAAGAAAATGTGCCCACCTTACTTCCTACACTGGAGCGTGATAGGAAGATGCGCGAGTACAAGCACACGTTGGTAGACGCGCTACTGAGAGCATTCCCAAATGTCACAGGGGAACCAGTGGAAGCCCAAGGCGAAGGCAGAGGAGGAGCAAGAGGTCGCCAACGCAGCTGTGTCACGGCCAGCTCCTCTGAGGGCAGGGTTAGCATGGCAGAGATATGGAAAAGTTTTGTCACCACGCCACAGCTAACTGCACCACCACCTGATACGGAACGTGTTAGAAGGAGGCAACATTTCACTAACATGGTGGAACAGTACCTGTGCACACCCCTCCACGTACTGACTGATGGTTCGGCCCCATTCAACTTCTGGGTCTCCAAATTGTCCAAGTGGCCAGAGCTAGCCTTTTATGCCTTGGAGGTGCTGGCCTGCCTGGCGGCCAGCGTTTTGTCTGAACATGTATTCAGCACGGCAGGGGGCGTCATTACAGACAAACGCAGCCGCCTGTCCACAGCCAATGTGGATAAGCTGACGTTCATAAAAATGAACCAGGCATGGATCCCACAGGACCTGTCCATCCCTTGTGCAGATTAGATATTAACTACCTCCCCTTAACAATATATTATTCTACTCCAGGGCACTTCCTCATTCAATACTATTTTTATTTTCATTTTACCATTATATTGCGGGGCAACCCAAAGTTGAATGAACCTCTCCTCTGTCTGGGTGCCGGGGCCTAAATGTGTGACAGTGGCCTGTTCCAGTGGTGGGTGACGTGAAGCCTGATTCTCTGCTATGACATGAAAACAGATTCTGTGCTGACATAAGGCCAGATTCTCTGTTACGGGACCTCTCTCCTCTGCCTGGGTGCCGGGGCCTAAATGTGTGACAGTGGCCTGTTCCAGTGGTGGGTGACGTGAAGCCTGATTCTCTGCTATGACATGAAGACAGATTCTGTGCTGACATAAGGCCAGATTCTCTGTTACGGGACCTCTCTCCTCTGTCTAGGTGCCTGGGCCTAACTGTGTGACAGTGGCCTGTTCCAGTGGTGGGTGACGTGAAGCCTGATTCTCTGCTATGACATGAAGACTGATTCTGCGCTGACATAAGGCCAGATTCTCTGTTACGGGACCTCTCTCCTCTGCCTGGGTGCCTGGGCCTAAATGTGTGACAGTGGCCTGTTCCAGTGGTGGGTGACGTGAAGCCTGATTCTCTGCTATGACATGAAGACAGATTCTGTGCTGACATAAGGCCAGATTCTCTGTTACGGGACCTCTCTCCTCTGCTTGGGTGCCGGGGCCTAAATGTGTGACAGTGGCCTGTTCCAGTGGTGGGTGACGTGAAGCCTGATTCTCTGCTATGACATGAAGACAGATTCTGTGCTGACATAAGGCCAGATTCTCTGTTATGGGACCTCTCTCCTCTGTCTGGGTGCCGGGGCCTAAATATGTGACAGTGGCCTGTTCCAGTGGTGGGTGACGTGAAGCCTGATTCTCTGCTATGACATGAAGACAGATTCTGTGCTGACATAAGGCAAGATTCTCTGTTACGGGACCTCTCTCCTCTGTCTGGGCGCCGGGCCTAAATATGTATCAGTGGCCTGTTCTAGTGGTGGGTGACGTGAAGCCTGATTCTCTGCTATGACATGAAGACTGATTCTGCGCTGACATGAAGCCAGATTCTCTGCTATGGCATGAAGAGACTGATTCTCTGCTGACATGAAGCCAGATTCTTTGCTATGGTGACTGATTGTCACTACCAGAGTTTTGAGACGTTCTCACAGCTCTGTTTCTCCACCCCTGTGATGATGTCACTACTAGAGCTTGGAGGAGTCCTCCCAGCTGTTCCTCCTGCGTTTGATTTCCCTCCCTTTAAATCACCCCTCCTCCTTTCTAGGCTGTGGATTATAGTTCTCATTTGAGTTGTAGCTCTTGCTTGAGTATCTTCACTTGTTAGCTTTCATTTCACTGGACCTGTGTTCTGCTGCAGCAAGCACTCCGGATATTGCCAGCTGTCTTTGGATCCGTCTTCTCTGCGGCTGCAGCCCCTTCAGCTAAGTGTGCAGACATTGTTGTGTTCCTGTTTATTTTCTGACTGGATCTGAGGCGGCCACGGTTTCCTCCATATACTGAACAGGGCACCGGTGGCCGTGCCCCTTCCACTATTGTAGGGGTTACAGTGGTCATCAGTCTTAGGTACGTGGGCATGCCCCGTTCCACCATTTGGATCCGGGCATGTGTTTTAGCAGCATAGGGAGAGCTTTGAGGGTCTGACAGGGGTCACCCTTTATCCTCCCTAGTTTGGGTCCGGTCAGTAGCTCTTTTAACTGTGTATGCTCTTGTTGCTCACATACAGCCGTGACATTATAATCCACCAAAACCGTCCTTTTTGACATGGATCCGCTTTCTGGCCTGGTTGACCGTATGCAGGGTCTTTCTTTGGAAGTAGCGGATCTCCGTCAATCTATGTCTCAGCTTCAAGCATTGGGCTCTGCTCCGGCTCATGGAGTCTGTTGCGAGCCAAAGGTCTCACTTCCGGAAACGTTCTCCGGGGGCAGTGAGATTTTTGTTCGCTTCAGAGAGGCATGCAAACTCCATTTTTGCTTGTGTACCCACTCCTCTGGTAATGAAGAGCAGAGGGTGAGGATTGTCATCTCCCTGCTCAGGGGTAATGCTCAGACTTGGGCTTTTTCGCTGCCATCAGGGGATCCTTCCCTTCGATCCGTGGAAAGATTTTTTGTGGCCCTGGGGCAGATATATGATGACCCGGATCGTGTTGCTCTGGCCGAATCTAACTTACGTGTTTTATGCCAGAACAAACTGTCTGCGGAGCTTTATTGTTCTGAATTTCGGAGATGGGCAGCTGATTCAGGTTGGAATGATGCTGCACTCCGGAGTCAGTTTTGTCATGGTCTCTCAGAGAGTTTGAAAGATGCGTTTGCTTTCCATGAGAGACCAACGTCCTTAGAGTCTGCCATGTCATTGGCGGTACGCCTTGACAGGCGTCTAAGAGAAAGAAACGAGACCTCTCTGTCCAGCCATTGTCAGTCTAGGGGCAGTGGTGCGGACTCATTCAGTGTGCAGAGGCCTCATCCTGTCTCGGTCCCCTCTGAGGAGGAGCCCATGCAGCTAGGTCGGCTTGCCCCTGATAAAAGAGGATTTAGTCCTCAGAGTATGGTGTGTTTTTGTTGTGGGGGCATAGCTCATTTTGCAAATGTTTGTCCGTCTAGGAGATTCTTGAACTGTACTAAGAGCAATAATAAGAGAAATACCTCAAAAGGTAAATCATCAAATTCTGCTTCATCTGCTACTTTGGGCAAAGTTGATGTAGGAATTGATGCTTTTCCTCTGACCTGCAGTTCCCGTTTTCTCCTGTCTGCCAGGGTGGCGCTAGAGAGCAAAGTCGTTTCTTGTGAGATTTTTGTCGATAGTTGAGCGGCCGTCAATCTTATTGACACTCAATTTGTAGCCATGCATGGTTTTCAGGTTTGCACATTAGAAAAGGATATACCTGTTTTTGCTATTGACTCTGCTCCACTCTCACAGAGATCCCTGAAGGCATTGTTCACAATATCCGGCTAGCTGTAGGTGACACTCATGTGGAGGATATATCTTGTTTTGTCCTTAACGGATTGCCTTCTCCTCTAGTTTTGGGGTTACCCTGGCTCACTAGACATAACCCCACTATTGATTGGCAAGGAAGGCAAATAAATGAGTGGAGTGACTTTTGTAGAGAAAATTGTCTCACGGCGACTTTTGCAGAGGTGTCTACTAAAACTGTGCGATCATTTCTCTCTGATTTCTCGGACGTGTTTTCCGAGAGCGGTGTTCAGGAGCTACCTCCTCACCGGGAGTTTGACTGTCCCATTAACCTCATTCCCAGCGCCAAGCTGCCAAAAGCACGCCTCTACAATCTCTCACAACCGGAAAGAATCGCAATGCGAACCTATATCTCCGAGAGTCTCGATAAGGGGCATATTCGTCCCTCAAAATCACCTGTTGCCGCAGGTTTTTTTTTTGTTAAAAAAAAAGATGGCTCTCTGAGACCTTGCCTAGATTTTAGGGAGCTGAACCGTATCACGATTCGTGATCCCTATCCCCTTCCTCTGATCCCGGACCTCTTCAACCAAATTGTTGGGGCCAAGGTTTTTTCCAAATTGGATTTGAGAGGCGCGTACAACCTGGTCAGGGTCAGAGAGGGGGATGAATGGAAAACGGCCTTTAATACTCCTAACGGGCATTTCGAGAATCTCGTTATGCCTTTCGGCCTGATGAATGCTCCGGCCGTCTTTCAGCATTTTGTTAATAGTATTTTCTACCATTTAACCCCTTCACGCAACATCACGTACATGTACGTGGGGGAATGTGGTGCCTCACCGCATTCCCACGTGCATGTACGTGATCGGCTTTCACTGTCAGCGCAGGGAGCGAAGCGCTGAAGCTCCAGTGAAGCCGGCGTGCTGGGGTTGCTAGGCAACCAGAGAAGCCGGCAGGAGCTGTATTGGAGCTCTGACCCGCCCGCGATCGCTGTGATTGGTCCATTACTGCAGAGGGACCAATCACAGCGCATCGGGGCAGGTAAGAGGGGGTTAGGGAGGGACTATGTGCTTCTCCTTCTCTGATCGCCCCAATTCCTGTCAGGGAAGCGATCAGAGAAGGAGATAGTGTGAAAATATTCCCCACCTATGACGAGTATACTCGTCATGGCGCACTGCTACTTAGCGCGCCATGATGAGTATACACGTCATGGCATAAACTGTCACCATGTCTGCAGACATGGTGACAGCGCTGAGATCCCGGCTGTCACACACAGCCGGGCACCTTAGGTCAATGCCGAGGGGGGTCCTGTGACCCCCCCATGTCGGCGATCGCTGCAAACCGCAGGTCAATTCAGACCTGCGGTTTGTAGCGGTTTCTGATCGCCGCGGTCCCTGACCGCGGGGATCAGAAACTTTACTATGCCCAAAATAAAGCTTTTTCACCCCCCCTGCACCCCTGAATGATGTTATGTGGGCGGGTGGTGCAGGGGGGGTGTCGCAGGCGGTGGGGAGGTGCGGTAAGCTGCGGGAGGCGGGCGGTGCGGCAGGCGGGATCGCGATCCCCCGCCCGCCTCCCTTTCAATGATCGTTGGCTTCTAGTGGGGATACCAGGGTGCCAGCACATTGCTGGCACCCTGGTATAAACGGCTGACATCTGCGATGCGATGTCAGCCGTTTAACCCTTTCCATACAGCGGTCCGTACGGACCGCTGTATGGAAAAGGTTAACAGCGCAGGGAGCTCTCTCCCTCTCTCATCGGGGGGCTGCTGTGCCTTTGCAGCCCCCCGATGGGAGAGGGAGAGAGCCCCCAGAGAGCCCCCCTCAGCCCTGTACTTACCCTTCCCCGTCTGCGCAGTTCTGACCAGTACTGAGCAGACGGGGAAGGTTCCCATGGCAACAGGACGCCTCTCAGGCGTCCTGCTGTCCATGGTGCTGAACAGATCTGTGCTGAAAGCATAGATCTGTTCAGACAAGTGTAAAATACAGTACAGAACAATATATATTGTTCTGTACTGTATTATACAGACATCAGACCCACTGGATCTTCAAGAACCAAGTGGGTCTGGGTCAAAAAAAAAGTAAAAAAAAGTGAAAAAAGTAAAGTTTCAAAAAAACACATTTATCACTGAATAAAAAATAAAATAAAAAAATACACTACACATATTAGGTATCGCCGCGTCCGTAACGACCTGATCTATAAAACGGTCATGTTACTTTCCCCGCACGGTGAACGCCATAAAAATAAAAAAATAAAAACTATGAGGAAATTGAAATTTTGCCCACCTTACTTCCCAAAAAAGGTAATAAAAGTGATCAAAAAATTCGCATGTACGCCAAAAAAGTACCAATCAAACCGTCACCTCATCCCGCAAAAAATGAGCCCTTACATGAGACAATGGCCCAAAAAATAAAAAAACTATGGGTCTCAGACTATGGAGATACTAAAACATGATTTTTTTTTTGTTTCAAAAATATTATTGTGTAAAACCCTGATAAATTATAAAAAGGTAGACATATTAGGTATTGCCATGTCCGTAAGAACCTGATCTATAAAAATACCACATGACCTAACCCCTCAGGGGAACACTGTAAAAAAAATTAAAAAAAACGGTGTCAAAAAAGCTATTTTTTTGTTACCTTACATCACAAAAAGTGTAATAGCAAGCGATCAAAAAGTCATGTGCACCCCAAAATAGTACCAATCTAACCGTCATCTCATCCTGCAAAAATGATACCCAACCTGAGACAATCGCCAAAAAACTGAAAAAACTATGGCTCTCAGACTATGGAGACACTAAAACATGTTTTTTTTTTGTGTCAAAAATGATATTATTGTGTAAAACCTAAATAAATAAAAAAGTATACATATTAGGTATCGTCACGTCCGTAAGAACCTGCTCTATAAAAATAGCACATGATCTAACCTGTCAGATGAACGTTGTAAATATTAAAAAATAAAAACAGTGCCAAAACAGCTATTTTTTGGCAAATTTTCCATTTTAATTCATTTTTTCCCATAACAAAGCAAGGGTTAACAGCCAAACAAAACTCAATATTTATTGCCCTGATTCTTTAGTTTATAGAAATGCCCCATATGTGGTCGTAAACTGCTGTATGGCCACACGGCAGGGCGCAGAAGGAAAGGAGCGCCATATGGTTTTTGGAAGGCAGTTTTTGCTGGACTGGTTTTTTGACACCATGTCCCATTTGAAGCCCCCCCGATGCACCCCTAGAGTATAAACTCCAAAAAATGACCCCATTTTGGAAACTACACCCCTCAAGGTATTCAAAACTGATTTTACAAACTTTGTTAACCCTTTAAGTGTTCCACAAGAGTTAATGGCAAATGGAGATGAAATTTCTGAATTTCTATTTTTTGTTACTTTGCCTCACAAAAAAGTGTAATATAGAGCAACCAAAAATCATATGTTCCCTAAACTAGTACCAACAAAACTTCCACCGTATCCCGTAGTTTCCAAAATGGGGCCACTTTTTTGGAGTTTCTACTCTAGGGGTGCATCAGGGGGCTTTAAATGGGACATGGTGTCTAAAAACAATCCAGCAAAATCTGCCTTCCAGAAACCATATGGCATTCCTTTCCTTCTGCACCCTGCCGCGTGCCCATACAGCAGTTTACGACCACATATGGGGTGTTTCTGTAAACTACAGAATCAGGGCCATAAATAAAGAGTTTTGTTTGGCTGTTAACCCTTGCTTTGTTACTGGAAAAAAAATATTAAAATGGAAAATCTGCCGAAAAAGTGAAATTTTGAAATTTAATCTCTATTTTCCATTTATTCTTGTGGAACACCTAAAGGGTTAACAGCGTTTGTAAAATCAGTTTTGAATACCTTGAGGGGTGTAGTTTCTTAGATGGCGTCACTTTTATGGAGTTTCTACTCTAGGGGTGCATCAGGGGGGCTTCAAATGGGACATGGTGTCAAAAAAAACAGTCCAGCAAAACCTGCCTTCCAAAAACCGTATGGCATTCCTTTCCTTCTGCGCCCTGCCGTGTGCCCGTACAGCGGTTTACGACCACATATGGGGTGCTTCTGTAAACTACAGAATCAGGGCCATAAATAATGAGTTTTGTTTGGCTGTTAACCCTTGCTTTGTAACTGTAAAAAAAATATTAAAATGGAAAATCTGCCAAAAATGTGAAATTTTGAAATTGTGTCTCTATTTTCCATTAAATCTTGTGCAACACCTAAAGGGTTAACAAAGTTTGTAAAATCAGTTTTGAATACCTTGAGGGGTGTAGTTTCTTAGATGGGGTCACTTTTATGGAGTTTCTACTCTAGGGGTGCATCAGGGGGGCTTCAAATGGGACATGGTGTCAAAAAAACAGTCCAGCAAAATTAGCCCTCCAGAAACCAAACGGCGCACCTTTCACTCTACGCCCCGCTGTGTGGCCATACAGTAGTTTACGGCCACATATGGGGTGTTTCTGTGAACATCAGAGTCAGGGCAATAAAGATACAGTCTTGTTTGGCTGTTAACCCTTGCTTTGTTAGTGGAAAAAATGGGTTAAAATTGAAAATTAGGCAAAAAATGAAATTCTCAAATTTCATCTCCATTTGCCAATAACTCTTGTGCAACACCTAAAGGGTTAATGACGTATGTAAAATCAGTTTTGAATACCTTGAGGGGTGTAGTTTCTTAGATGGGGTCACTTTTATGGAGTTTCTACTCTAGGGGTGCATCAGGGGGCTTCAAATGGGACATGGTGTAAATAAACCAGTCCATAAAAATCAGCCTTCCAAAAACCAAACGGCGCACCTTTCACTCTACGCCCCGCTGTGTGGCCGTACAGTAGTTTACGGCCACATATTGGGTGTTTCTGTAAACGGCAGAGTCAGGGCAATAAAGATACAGTCTTGTTTGGCTGTTAACCCTTGCTTTGTTAGTGGAAAAAATGGGTTAAAATGAAAAATTAGACAAAAAAATGAAATTCTCAAATTTCCTCCCCATTTGCCAATAACTCTTGTGCAACACCTAAAGGGTTAACAATGTATGCAAAATCAGTTTTGAATACCTTGAGGGGTGTAGTTTCTTAGATGGGGTCATTTTTGGGTGGTTTCTATTATGTAAGCCTCGCAAAGTGACTTCAGACCTGAACTGGTCCCTAAAAATTGAGTTTTTGTAAATTTCGGAAAAATTTCAAGATTTGCTTCTAAACTTCTAAGCCTTATAACATCCCCAAAAAATAAAATATCATTCCCAAAACAATTCAAGCATGAAGTAGACATATGGGGAATGTAAAGTCATCACAATTTTTTGGGGTATTACTATGTATTACAGAAGTAGAGAAACTGAAACTTTGAAATTTGCAAATTTTTCCAAATTTTTGGTAAATTAGGTATTTTTTTGTGCAAAAAAAATAATTTTTTTGACTTCATTTTACCAGTGTTATGAAGTACAATATGTGACGAAAAAACAATCTCAGAATGGCCTAGATAAGTCAAAGCGTTTTAAAGTTATTAGCACTTAAAGTGACACTGGTCAGATTTCCAAAAAATGGCCTGGTCCTTAAGGTGAAAATGAGCCCGGTCCTGAAGGGGTTAATGGGGAAATTTGTATTGGTGTATCTTGATGATATTTTGATTTTTTCCCCTGATGTTCAGACCCATCAGGATCATCTTTTTCAGGTTCTGCAGATTCTGCGGGAAAATAAATTGTACGCCAAGCTGGAGAAATGTCTTTTTATGGTATCGGAGATTCAATTTCTGGGTTTTCTCCTCTCTGCTTCTGGTTTTTGCATGGATCCGGAGAAGGTCCGTGCTGTACTTGAGTGGGAGCTTCCTGAGAATCATAAGGCATTGATGCGCTTTCTGGGTTTTGCGAACTATTACAGAAAGTTCATTTTGAATTATTCCTCTGTTGTCAAACCCCTTACTGACATGACAAAAAAGGGGGCAGATTTTTCCTCTTGGTCGGAGGAGGCGCTTGCAGCTTTTTCTAAGATTAAAGAGAGTTTTGCGTCTGCTCCCGTCTTGGTGCATCCCGATGTTTCCTTACCTTTTATTGTTGAGGTGGATGCTTCCGAGGTGGGTGTGGGTGCGGTTTTGTTCCAGGGCCCTTCTCCTGCCAAATGGCGACCCTGTGCCTTTTTCTCTAAAAAACTCTCCCCGGCAGAGAGAAACTATGATGTGGGAGATAGGGAGTTGTTGGCCATAAAGTTGGCTTTCGAGGAATGGCGCCATTGGTTGGAGGGGGCCAGGCACCCTATCACCGTTTTTACCGACCATAAGAATCTGGCATACTTCTAGTCGGCCAGACGTATGAATCCGTGACAGGCCAGATGGTCTCTGTTCTTCTCCAGATTCAATTTTGTTGTTACATTCCGCCCTGGGATCAAAAATGTGAAGGCTGATGCTCTCTCTCGCTGTTTTCCGGGAGGAGGAAACTCCGAGGACCCGGGTCCCATTTTGGCGGAGGGGGTAGTTGTTTCTGCTCTATATTCCGATTTAAAGGCCGAGGTCCAGGCTGCCCAGACTGAGGCACCTGCCCGTTGTCCTTCTGGGAAGTTGTTTGTGCCTCCTGAGCTACGTCACAAACTCTTCAAGGAGCATCATGATACTGTTCTTGCTGGTCACCCCGGGAGTAAAGCCACGGTAGATCTCATTGCTCGGAGATTTTGGTGGCCGGCTCTTCGTAAGTCGGTGGAGGGTTTTGTGGCTGCTTGTGAGACGTGCGCTCGCGCTAAGGTCCCTCGTTCATGGCCTTCAGGTTCCCTTCTCCCGTTACCCATACCTTCCCGTCCTTGGACACACCTGTCCATGGACTTTATCACGGATCTTCCTCGTTCCTCAGGGAAGTCGGTGATCCTGGTGGTGGTGGACCGTTTTAGCAAGATGGCTCATTTCGTACCTTTCCCTGGTTTACCCAATGCTAAAACGTTGGCGCAAGCTTTTGTCGACCATATTGTTAAATTGCACGGCATTCCCTCTGATATTGTTTCCGATAGAGGCACGCAGTTTGTGTCCAGGTTCTGGAAGGCTTTCTGTTCTCGCCTGGGGGTTCGGCTGTCCTTCTCTTCTGTTTTTCACCCGCAGTCGAATGGTCAGACTGAGCGCCTCAATCAGAATCTGGAGACATATTTGCGCTGTTTTGTGGCAGAGAACCAGGAGGATTGGTGTTCATTTCTCCCTCTTGCTGAGTTTGCTCTGAACAACCGTCATCAGGAATCTTCTGATAAGTCACCATTCTTTGGTGCATATGGGTTCCATCCGCAGTTTGGGACATTCTCGGGAGGGGCTCTTTCTGGTTTACCTGAGGAGGAGAGATTTTCCTCGTCTTTGTCTACCATTTGGCAAAAGATTCAGAGTAATCTTAGAAAGATGAGTGAGAAGTGTAAGTGTGTGGCTGATAAGATACGTGTGCCTGGTCCGGACCTGAATGTGGGTGATCTGGTGTGGTTGTCTACAAGAAATATTAAACTGAAGGTTTCCTCCTGGAAATTGGGTCCCAAGTTTATTGGGCCTTATAAAAGCTTGTCAGTCATCAATCCTGTTGCCTTCCGTCTTGATCTTCCACGGGTTTGGAAGATACATAATGTATTTCACAGATCTCTCTTAAAACCATATGTCCAGCCCACGGTACCCTCCTCTTTGCCTCCTCCTCCGATTTTGGTTGATGGCAATCTGGAGTTTGAGGTTTCCAGAATTGTGGACTCTCGCATTGTCCGCGGTTCTCTTCAGTACCTCGTTCATTGGAAGGGTTATGGTCCTGAGGAGAGGATGTGGGTTCCGGTGTCGGACATTAAAGCCACTCGCCTCATCAGGGCATTTCATAGGGCTCATCCTGAGAAGGTGTGTCCTGGGTGTCCGGAGTCCACCCGTAGAGGGGGGGGTACTGTCACTACCAGAGTTTTGAGACGTTCTCACAGCTCTGTTTCTCCACCCCTGTGATGATGTCACTACTAGAGCTTGGAGGAGTCCTCCCAGCTGTTCCTCCTGCGTTTGATTTCCCTCCCTTTAAATCACCCCTCCTCCTTTCTAGGCTGTGGATTATAGTTCTCATTTGAGTTGTAGCTCTTGCTTGAGTATCTTCACTTGTTAGCTTTCATTTCACTGGACCTGTGTTCTGCTGCAGCAAGCACTCCGGATATTGCCAGCTGTCTTTGGATCCGTCTTCTCTGCGGCTGCAGCCCCTTCAGCTAAGTGTGCAGACATTGTTGTGTTCCTGTTTATTTTCTGACTGGATCTGAGGAGGCCACGGTTCCCTCCATATACTGAGCAGGGCACCGGTGGCCGTGCCCCTTCCACTATTGTAGGGGTTACAGTGGTCATCAGTCTTAGGTACGTGGGCATGCCCCGTTCCACCATTTGGATCCGGGCATGTGCTTTAGCAGCATAGGGAGAGCTTTGAGGGTCTGACAGGGGTCACCCTTTATCCTCCCTAGTTTGGGTCCGGTCAGTAGCTCTTTTAACTGTGTATGCTCTTGTTGCTCACATACAGCCGTGACACTGATTCTCTGCTGACGTGAAGCCAGATTCTCTGCTATGGGACCTCTGTCCAATTGATATTGGTTAATTTTTATTTTTTTAATTTTTATTTTAATTAATTTCCCTATCCACATTTGTTTGCAGGGGATTTACCTACATGTTGCTGCCTTTTGCAGCCCTCTAGCTCTTTCCTGGGCTGTTTTACAGCCTTTTTAGTGCCCAAAAGTTCGAGTCCCCATTGACTTCAATGGGGTTCGGGACGAAGTTCGGGTCGGGTTCGGATCCCGAACCCGAACATTTCCGGGAAGTTCGGCCGAACTTCTCGAACCCGAACATCCAGGTGTTCGCTCAACTCTAATCATAAATCCAATCTGCTGGATTATTATACATAAATCTAGATTATTATTAGCTGCACGTCCAAACGTTGCTATGTAGCTCAAGCTTAAAAAGCACCTGTCAG
Source organism: Bufo bufo (assembly GCF_905171765.1). Classification (NCBI taxonomy): domain Eukaryota; kingdom Metazoa; phylum Chordata; class Amphibia; order Anura; family Bufonidae; genus Bufo; species Bufo bufo. The sequence goes on from NC_053393.1 coordinate 203,196,188, forward strand.
TAGGATCAACCATATTAAACCAGCGATACTTCCTTCTAGAGTTGATTAACATCATACCTGTCTTGTGAAAATTGGTTGCAGTGTTCCAGAGAAAAGATATTTTTATTTCTTAAGAAAACAAGGGTATTAGTGCCCTGAGGGGTGGGTCTAGTCCCTTGGTGCACCTCAGCTCCTCAGCTTTCCAGTGCTGGACACGCCCCCCTGGACACCGAAGCCCTCGTTTTCCGGAAACGCGCAACCGATTTTCTCAAGATAGGCATCATTTCAATCAGCAGGATCAATCCTGGCAGGCATTATGTCTGATTTAATCAGGTTTATCCTGCTGACAGGGGCTCTTTAGAAAAAAAACATAAAAGCTCAGCAAAGAACTGAAAAGGTAAAAGAACCTAGACCCTCAGAGGGTAGGTTAACACAGCTGCATTTTCACAAAGATCTCAGCATGTACTTTGAATGTTGGGTCATGTATTCTACACCAAAACCCATGTAAAATATGCGTCCAAACCACACTCCATTGTTTGCAATTATAATTCTGATTCATGTCTCTATGGGACTACAACTCTGCATGTATTTTGAGGGAGAATCAACAAACACCTTTCATTTGTAGAGTGCAATTGTCTGCATTTTTCTTCTCCATCAGACCTATGCTCCTGGCTGGAGACAATAACATAAAATGCAATGCCAACTACAATCAAGCTCTGTGCCCTTCGCAGTAGTAAAGCCCCCTTATATAGTGCTGTGAGTCTCAAAACTAGTAGCAGTTTTGTTGGCCTCCCGCCGTGGGTAATGAGATTCACGATGGAATGAAACATTTCAAGACAAGAGCTTTCTCAACCAAATCTATATACCTGGCTAGAAATATAAAATGCTTACTACTATCAAGCTTCTCTTCCCTTTGCTCACGTTGCCTGTCACACATGGATAGGTAGGATAAGAGTGTCTCAATAGATAGGAAAAGAAACATCACTACAACTACTTCTGTTGAATTTTTGATTTTTACTCTACTTTTGAAGACGTGGTAGCAGGCGACATTCTCTACAGCAGGTGGTGAGGTTTTCTGCATTTAGCATTCCTCCAGCCGAGGGCCATGATTTTGTTGACAAGCTGGGATGCTTTGTATATATTTTTTTGTAGTTTGCTATATGCTTTACCCTTCTGAGCACTGGTATGTTTTCGTTTGAAGTGTCCACTTCCGCCAATATAAACTACTATAGAATCTGCCATGTCAGTAAGCTTACTAGATCAGGTCTGAAAAATTGGGATGAGACTCTCTCTTGTCATTGCCTCGTTTTATTCAGATTTTGCGTTAATCTTCTCTTTGTACTTGACCCTACTTGGGAGGCTTTTGGTATCTCTGTGGGAGTCTTGCCTGTTGATACATTACTACCTTGTGTTATTTCTGATGAGTAAATTAATAGTGTATCTACGTATGTATTTTGAAAGCTATTTCTCAGTAGTTTTTGCTATGCCATGAAAATATTTCATGTTACAACTGCATATGTTTGTTGGATATCATTGATTTCTACTGTAAACTGGTATAAGCATTGCTCAACATGGTAATTTTCAAATGACTGTATAGCTATATAAGGTGTCATTTATTAAGACCCGCGTTTTAGATGCTGGTCTCAATAACCCTGCACTGACGCCGGCCTCTACATAACTTCCACCTAAATCTATACCAACTCCCTTGTCGGTGTAGATTTAGATAATTGTCTATGCCTAAAACATGCCACACTCCCTTTTTTAGGAATTGGCGTACATGGCATGGATAGGGAAGAAGATGCAGATTTGGCCTCAAATCCCTTTGCGACCCCATAATTGCCTTAAAAATGACGTTAAATGCCCCAAATGAGCTTCTACCTTTGCCATATGTCTTTATGACTATCAGGGAGAAAGTGTAAAGGAATTATTCATCTCAGTCAATCCTAATGTGATGAGCTGTAATCTGTGGGGAAGTGTAGTAAGTGTTCAATATCTCTGCAGCACCACTGCAGATGAAATTAGGCATTACACAGTACCCATTCAAATGAATGGGGTGCCTGTCTAATGCAAAAAAGGTAAGGTCCTCCAGATGAAGAAACACTCTTTGTAAGCACTCTTCTATCTGGCCAAGAAATGAAAATCCAGAATTGTTATAGTTAATTGGAAGCCCTTTACTCTTGTTTTAGTCCATCTACTCATTTTCTAAGCACTAATTTTTTGCAACATACCTGTGAATTGTTGGCTAGCAGCAGGCAGGGATAGACTGGTCGTAGACCCTACAGGGAAATTTCCCAGTGGGCTGCTACCCAGGGGGCCAACCAAGCCCACCTCATGACTGCTGGCTGGATGCATAATGATCTAATGCTCTCGGCATTAATTATCGCTATGTGCCTCAGGTACTTATGCACCTGGCACGCGGCCACAAGTGCCCTCCTAAACTCACTGGCGGATCCAGGGGGGGGGGGCAACAGGTCAATTGCCCCCTCCACCGAGAATATAGCAAGAGAGTGGGCGCCGCTCCGTTCTCCCACTGTGGCCCCGTTACCTTCTCCTGCACTGTAAGGTAGTTGATACTATCGGAACACCAGGGAAGAGTCTGCTCTGTTTCTCCCTGGGCGTTCCTTCTCCCTGGCTGTAGCACTGTCCAATCGCAGTGCAGAGCTCACAGCCTGGGAGTTTTTTTTCTCCTTGGCTGTGAGCTCTGTGCTGCGATTGGACAGCGCTACAGCCAGGGAGAAGGAACGCCTAGAGAGAAACAGGACAGACTCCTCCCTGGTGTTCCAATAGTAGCAACTACCATACAGCGCAGGAGAAGGTAACGGGGCTGCAGCGGGCGAATGGAGCGGCGCCCAGGGATTATAGTAAGTGTAGTGAGATCCCCGGACGCCACGCTACAAATACAGATAGTTATCTTACAATGTTTGGACCAATGAAAGGTCCTCTTTAATACGTTTTTCAGGGCCCCTTCACATACACTGGCGCGGCATTGGTGGCCCACCCTTTCCCTTCCACCCCCCTCCCCATGCATCTTACTGCCAGCCAGCCAGCCAGAATCAAGCCGGTACAAGCCGGCACCGTTCTAAATAGGCCCACCCACCAAGTTCCGGGCCCGGGAACTGGAAGTCCAGAACAGATGAGCGCCGTGCGGGAGTCGGGACAGGGACGGGACCTCACCTTACGGGTTGTGGACAACTGCGGCGGTGCCAGTGACAATGTGACAGACTTTGCCCCTCCCAAGACCAGGCTCTGGATCCGCCACTGCCTAAACTCAACTGTATCACCAATCTCAGTATGGCGATAAAGTGGAATACTGAAGCAGGGGTGGCAGTATTTAGTGCTGCACTGTAATATTTGGTTTTGCTGGGGCAGTATTTTTTGCTGTACTACGGTATTGCTGTCCCTGCCTACTTATGTTTCCCGCCTTCTGTCAATTTGGAGCTATCTACAACATGGAGCCTCTTTTAGGCAGTCTGCCTCTGACAACAGGAACCACAGATAGCAGTTATCTACATTGTATTTTCATGTTTTTGTGGTGAACAGCATAGTCACAATCTTTTTTTTACAAATGCATAAGTATTAACACTATACTGCAATTGATTTATTTCTGCTATTTATTAGGACCCAAAAGGTATGGGCCAGTAGGAGCTCATTTTTTAGGAAGGAATTTTTATTTAAGCATTTAGACTTTGGGTACTAAGCATAGCCACTTTTGCCCTACATGGATTTACTCTATTCTATTCTGGTATCAGGTAGTTTATTTTCCACTGGGAGTATGGTACCCCATAATGTGGCTGGTAGCAGTGTAGTGATAATTTATTCAGACCAATCACTAATCAGCAGTATGGTCACATGACCTTCATGGTACTAGCTTGGCTTGCTTGGAACCTCCTCAGATGTGGTACAAAAATAAGTACCAGGTACTATCAGAATGTTTGGCTAGCGATAAAATGGAAAAACAGGGTAAAGTTGGGTAGAGTCAAGCTGGTTCCAGGCAGTGGAAAATGATCTATAATTAACAGGTTAGCCATTATTGGGACCACCATAAATAGTGACAACCACCAAAATAGAATAAACAAAAGAAGAAGAGTCAGTAGTTAATAAAATCCAAAGCAATGAGAGATCAATCGTACCCTTTCCATTTCTTAAACACTGCTGATGGTGGCCATCAAGAAATGCCAACCTATTTCATATTATTTTTATTGGGCCCCCTAGAGAGTTGTTACATTTTCGAGTAATACTTGAGAATGTTATTCTGAGCTGAATATCAGAACATTTTCACAGCAATCAATAGTTAAACTCATAAAGTGTGATGAGAAACCAATAGTTATTAGTAGAGGATCCGCTTTCTGAAATATTAGTATTGTTATCTAGCGTTAAGACACTTAGATATTTCCTTTACTAAGCCACTCTCCACACTGCTGGTCAAAAGTATTTAGTGCAGCAAAACTGCAAATATACAACCTTATCATATAATTGTATTGTACCAAGGACAACTAATAAGCGGGCAGTGTACTACAAAGTGGATTCTGTCACCTTCTGTCTCTGTTACATATTGTAGTTTTCTTTGGAGCATGCTTATTATCAACTATAAAAGGCACCTGAAGCAAGACTTTAGGGAATACCTGTACATGGGCCACCGTGGATAAACATCTTCTTGCATCAAGAGTTAACAATAATTATAATGCTACAGACAAGCCAGTTATTTGGACATGGCAAAGAATTACAAAGGGACACATAATAAGTTCTCTTGAGAAGACCAACGCTACAAATCATGTGTTACCTGTCATAGTCTTGGCAAATTTCCCCAACAGCAACCAGTGCTTTCAGATACTCATTGGGCTGGTAAGGATGGATATAGTGCAGGGAGCAACTGTTCCGTGGGTCACCGTTTGATGCTGTGAAATCAATTGCTACCTGGAAGTGAATGGAAGATGTCAAACAATATCTACAACAAAGGACAAACTTACCATGTATTGTATGGTATCTCATAATAAAAACAGGAGTCAATTTTGAATATGTAAAATGTAGACAATAATGACTACTGAATTTAAGGTGGCTGATCTGGTAACAGATGTGTCCTGTTGCAATCTCTATAATAAAAATTTTCGGTATGATGCTTCTCGTATGATATGCAGCAATGTTACATATTTACAGTTAGCTATGATAACATATTGTATAGGGGAATTTGTCAACAGCTTTACGCCACTATGTTGTCAAAATGTTGCCCTGCGTGTGTGAGACACACCCCTGAGGAAGCAACTTGGGTTGGGGGCATGACAGGAGACCAGCAATTTTAACTTTTTTAATATGTTTGTCCTTTTATTTATTTTGTAAGTATAATAAATTTGCAGGACATCAAATGGTGTTTGCGATGCGTCACTAATTTTGGCCCCCATCTCTGTTTAAAATACAGTGGAAGCAGGAACAGAGTCTTGGGTAAAAACGCCTTTGTGTGTAGCAGTGATTGACTACACTGTGAGGAAGACCTAGAGCTGTATGTGATATGTATCCTGGGATAGCTTGCTCAGACTGATTGCAGCCCGATTTTATTTATCAGAAATTTTCCTGGTGTGAATAGATCTCACTTCCCCTGCAACGCTCAAAGTAGGATACACAATTAGTTTTTCTTTGATTTTGACTTTAATCTTCTGAATAGCCTAAGCATAATGTAAAAGTGTCTCATTGTACACAATATGCTCTTATAATAGGAATTATTTGCTACAGCCACATTACACACACTCCAGTGTTGTACTTAGACGGGTTACATAGTTAATACGGTTGAAGAAAAGACATAAGTCCATCAAGTTCAACCAAGGGATAGGTGGGGACGCGAATCCCAGAAGGAATTGAGACTCAGATTTCTACACGTTTTCATAAGCACTAATGTTGTTTTTACTTTTAAAAATTAATCTAAACCCTTTTTAAAACTGTCCACTGTTCCTGCTGTGACTACGTCCTGAGGAAGTCTATTCCACAGATTCACTATTCATACAGTAAAGAAGCTTTGACGCTTCCGGAGACTGAACTTTTTCCTCTCCAATCGGAGGCAGTGCCCCTTGTCTTTTGAGTGTATTTTACACAACAGTTTTTCACCGTATTTTTTGTATGACCCATTTATATATATTTTTATAGGTTAATCATGTCCCCCTTAGACATCTCTTCTCAAGACTAAATAAATTATATTCTTTTATTCTTTCTTCATAACTTAGACCCTCCATGCCCCTTATCATTTTAGTCGATCTCCTCTGTACTTTTTCCAGTTGTAGTGCGTCCTTTCTATGGACTGGTGCCCAGAACTGAACTACAAATTCCAGATGAGGCCGCACCAACGCTTTGTAAAGTGGTAATATTACATCCCTGCCCCGCGAGTCCATGCCTCGTTTAATACATGACAGTATCCTGGTGGCCTTAGAAGCAGTTGATTGACATTGTATGCTGTAATTTAATCTACCATCCACAAGGACACCCAAATCTTTCTCTATAAATGACTCTCCCAGTGTTATATCACCTAGGACATATGAAACACGGAGATTATTACTACCAAGATGCATAACTTTACATTTGTCCACATTGAACCTCATTTGCCAAGTTGATGCCCAATAATTTAGAGTGTTCAAGTCAGCTTGTAGTATATGGACATCTTCCATAGACTGTACAGTTCTACATAGCTTAGTGTCATCTGCAAAAATAGAAATGGTTCTATTAATCTCATCCTCGATATCATTAATAAATAAATTAAATAATAAAGGGCCCAGCACTGAACCTTGGGGTACACCACTTATAACCCAGGACCATTCTGAATAGGAATCATTGACCACAACTCTCTGGACATGGTCCTTCAGCCAGTTTTCAATCCAAGTACAGACTGTACTTTCCAAACCTATAGACCTTACTTTACCTATTAAACGTCTATGAGGGACAGTATCAAAAGCCTTTGCAAAATCCAGAAACACTACATCCACAGCCGCTCCTCTGTCCGGGTTACTACTCACTACTCAAATTAGGTTAGTCTGACAACTTCTGTTCTTGGTAAACCCATGTTGGTTATCACTTATAATATTATTTACAGTCACATACTCCTGTATATAGTCCCTTAAGAGTTCTTCAAACATTTTCCCACAACAGAAGTTAAACTAACTGGTCTATAATTACCTGTGAAGGACCTTGATCCTTTTTTGAATATGGGCACCACGTTTGCCTTGTGCTAATCACTTGGCACTGTACCAGTACCTAGAGAATCTTTACAAATTATAAACAGAGGCATAGCAATGACTGAACTGAGCTCTTTAAGCACTCTTGGGTGTAATCCATCTGGACCCGGAGCCTTGTTCACATTTACTCTATTTAACTTGTCTTTGACCATATCTGCAGTTAGCCAAGTGAGTATATTACTGGATGTACTAACAGCCCCAGCACCACAGTTTTAAGCTCCTTCAATGTTCTGTGATGGGATTGAGGCTCTGAAAGCATTTTGAAAAAAGCTGCTATTGATCCCCATGGCTGTCAGCCTGTAGGTTTCAAGGGAACCCAGTAATCCATGACATTACTTGGGTACTATATTTATCAAGACTGGCGTACCCATGTGCCAGTCTTGATCTCACTACTCTGGTGTGAGATGAGTCTAATTTATTAAGTGGCCGATGCCTCTTAATACATAAGGTGCATCTCTGCCCTGCCATGAGCCAGAAACTGAAGGGGCTGGTGCAGACTTCAGCTATAACTTATGCCAGGCATAAGTTATAGTATGTCTGGTGGGTAGCACGAAACCCCACCCTTCCACTAATCCCCACCTCTTTTTCTTGCCACTTTAGAAAAGTGGTGAGAGACCTAAATAGCCGCAAATTATGGTGCACATATATGTGCCATAATGTATGATTTTTTTAAAGGCATAGTAAATGTCCCTCACTGTGTCTTATCATGTGACCACAATGGTTGGAACTAATATTTTTTGTATTATAAAAGCATCAAAGGGGTTTTCCAGAAGTACTATGGTTGTAGCAGATATGTTGATGTAGTTTCTTACCTTAAGTACATCTTCCCCATGTTTTTTTTTCCCAGCTATCCTGACCCCCTTTCACCATGTAAACAAATCACTCTTGTCTGTCTCCATCCTGAATGTAGCACTTCCTGTTTCTGTATCCAACCAAACCCATGATGCACTTCTCCTTCCTGTGCCACAGCTCTAGCACCGCCCCTAACAACACCCAGCTATGTAGTTTATAGCTTCTCCCACCAGCTAGTTGCATGGACACTCCCCTATCATTTCTCCGGTTGCTGATTTGACACGCCCATGAATATAGCATCACATCACATGAAATAAGAAAGACCTGCATGGACAGCCCACAGCAGAAGATTGGAGCAATAAAGGCAAAATAAATACATTATAAAATGACAGCTACCTTCATATTTGTTTCTTTTAATGGATGTTGATGCAAACCAGAAAACCCCTTTAATATATGTACATTAACAACAATATAGGATATATTATGTAGACACTGTGGCTAGTACTATACTGTGCCCTAGCCAACACTATTATCTATGTACACTGGCTGACAGTTGTAAAACTGTACACTGTATTCTGTAGTATATGCCCCCTATAGCCTTATGTCAGTGAAACTGTATCTAAGGAGGACCTGTCATGTCATTTTCTAGCCTGAATGTAGAATGCCGAAATATCCCCCCTTCCCCATCCCAAGGAATCAGCGTTGCTAGTTTTGGATCTTGATATTTTATTGAGGTCATGTTCTGTCTAGAAGGTCGTCACCAGCATTTATTTCCCATCTAGGAGCGAACAGCTTTGAAGCATCTGCTTCACTCCCTCTGGAGAATCAGTGCCAATGACCGCCCCCTTGACTTTGCATGGCCTCAATAACATATCAAGAGCCAAGACCAAAGGCATGGATTGCTCAAGAAAAGAGTGTGGGTACTTTATGTGATGGGGCAGCATATGTGGTGCAGGGGCTACATTTAAAAAAAAACTAGGACTATTGGTGGATGTAACAGGTCCTATTTAATATTATTTAGGGCATTTTTAAATGAATGCAGCAATGTGTAATATAAAATAGATGGTATGTGGACTTGTTGGATGCTCGGCACTATTATATGGATACTGATGTTGAGTTTATGAACACTGTATAGCACTATTATTTGGGAACTGTATCATTTCTACATCTATGTGTTTGTGCAGCATACATTAGAATCAGAGGATATGGATATACAACTATCAGCAAATTTTGGAAATAAAAGGGGGGAAATCATGTTTTCCCATTATAAAGTACTGAACACAGCTTGACCTCCTGCACTTGGATAAAAAACATCCATTAAAGGTTAGGATGTGGAATGCGGACTGAGCCACTAATATTGATCTCACTCTTTTAACATAAGAGCTTTGGGAAGACTTTTGAAACCAAACAGATACATTACTAGCGTGTGTAATAGTCTATTATTATGACTAGCAACTGTACAGGAACAATAGAGGAACAGCGTGATGGCAAGGAAGTTCTCATTAATGCTGTCAATTAGTAAGTATGTCTTTGTGGTCGCCTCTGAAACCTTTGCTTATCACCATAGTTATTCTTCCCATCAAACGCCCTATTCTACACAGCTGCCGCTTCTCTAGTCACCGCGCGACTGTGTTTTAGTTTGAAAACATGTATAGTAATTGAAAGAAATAAGATCTGATCTGAAATTCTCCGAAATGCATGTCAAGCATTTTGTGGAGGCCAACCCAAGAGAAAAGCTTACACAGTGAAGAAACAACACGGATCAATGATCCCAAGACTTCTGGGGTCAAACTAATGAGCACGTGCAGAAGTCTGCAATCTTCCCACCTGACATAAACGGGACAAGAGTGTTTGGCCTCACGTAGATATCAAATATATAGTTACAAATGAAACATTTTCTCTAGAGTACATCTCCAGCTATGAATATTATTTTGTTTTTGGGCTCAACAGTTCTGAGGATTCATTTTATTTAATCTTTATGTCGGTCAAAGTTGTTTTTTTTTTAACACAAAGCACCAAATCTCCTACTTCTCGTCACACAGTCACAGATGAAATCCTACCATGCTGGTTGTCTGCAGTCTCCTCCAGGGGGAGCACATAATAGAGGTTCTATAGAATTTTGCCCACCAGAGCATTGGACCTGTATGCGGTATATAATGATGCTTCTAATAAGGGCGGTTTATTAAGATCACAGAGCAATTTTAAGTTTGAATCAGAGAAGCAGGTAATTGGGGGGGATATCAAAACTGGGGCTCAAAGCAGGGGGAAGATGCTGTTTAAGAAGCATTGTTATATGCTAACCCGATGAACTCCTTCCCCTGATGCCTGATTCCTTGGCTAACCCGATGAAATCCTCCCAGCAGCAAAATGAGTATATATAGAGATAGACTGTATATGAAACGATCTGCCCACAACCTGCCCACAGCCTACGTGCCTGTATGTGCATGCATAGATTCATGTATGTAGTGCATACCTTTATGTAGTAACTGTACATTTGTGTGTGTGTGTGTGTATATATATATATATATATATATATAGTGTTCAAATGCATGTTTATTCTTGTTGCATGTTCCAGCGTGTACAGCATGTGAGCATGCCTATAAGGCTACTTTCACATCTGCCTTTTTTCCTTTCCGCTATTGAGATCCATCATAGGATCTCAATAGCGGCGGAAAACGCTTCCGTTTTGTCCCTCATTCATTGTCAGTGGGGACAAAACTGAACTGAACTAAACAGAATGCACCAGAATGCATTCCGTTCCGTTTGGTTGCGTCCCCTTCGCGGACAGAATAATGTTGCAAGCAGCGTTTTTTCTGTCCGCAATGTGGTGCAGAGCAAGATGTATCCGTCATGACTCACAATGTAAGTCAATGGTGGCGGATCCGTTTTCTCTGACACAAAAGAAAACAGATTCGTCCCCTATTGACTTACAAAGGTTTTAGAGACGGATCCGTCATGGCTATAGAGATAATACAACCGGATCCATTCAGTACGGATGCAGACGGTTGTATTATTATGACGGAAGCGTTTTTCCTGATCCATGACGGATCCAGCAAAAACGCTGGTGTGAAAGTAGCCTAAATAGGGAGTGTATGTACAGTATGTGTGCATGTGTGTGTGCAGATCTGTATATGATACGTACAGTGGATATAAAAAGTCTACACACCCCTGTTAAAATGTCAGGTTTCTGTGATGTAAAAAAATGAGACAAAGATAAATAATTTCAGAACTTTTTCCACCTTTAATGTGACCTATAAACTGTAGCACTCAATTGAAAAACAAACTAAAATCTTTTAAGTGGAGGGAAGAAAAAAAAAGAAAAAACTAAAATAATGTGGTTGAATAAATCTGCACACCCTCTTATAACTGGGGATGTAGCTGTGTTCAGAATTAAGCAATCACATTCAAAATCATGTTAAATGGGAGTCGGCATACACCTGCCATCATTTAAAGTGCCTCTGATTAACCCCAAATAAAGTTCAGCTGCTCTAGTTGGTCTTTCCTGAAATTTTCTTAGTCGCATCCCACAGCAAAAGCATGGTCCACAGAGAGCTTCCAAAGCATCAGAGGGATCTCATTGTTAAAAGGTATCAGTCAGGAGAAGGGTACAAAAGAATTTCCAAGGCATTAGATATACCATGGAACACAGTGAAGACAGTCATCATCAAGTGGAGAAAATATGGCACAACAGTGACATTACCAAGAACTGGATGTCCCTCCAAAATTGATGAAAAGACGAGAATAAAAATTGGTCTGGGAGGCTACCAAGAAGCCTACAGCAATATTAAAGGAGCTGCAGGAATATCTGGCAAGTACTGGCTGTGTGGTACATGTGACAACAATCTTCCGTATTCTTCATATGTCTGGGCTATGGGGTAGAGGGGCAAGACAAAAGCCTTTTATTACGAAGAAAAACATCCAAGCCAGGCTACATTTTGCAAAAACACATCTGAAGTCTCCCAAAAGCAAGTGGGAAAGGGTGCTATGGTCTGATGAAACCAAGGTTGAACTTTTTGGCGCAAAAAAAACACTGCACATCACCAAAAGAACCCCATACCCACAGTGAAGCATGGTGGTGGCAGCATCATGCTTTGGGGCTGTTTCTCTTTAGCCTTAACTCAGGCCTTAGTTAAGCTAGAGGGAATTATGAACGGTTCCAAATACCAGTCAATATTGGCACAAAACCTTCAGGCTTCTGCTAGAAAGCTGAACATGAAGAGGAACTTCATCTTTCAGCATGACAACGACCCAAAGCATACATCCAAATCAACAAAGAATTGGCTTCACCAGAACAAGATTAAAGTTTTGGAATGGCCCAGCCAGAGCCCAGACCTGAATCCGATTGAAAATCTGTGGGGTGATCTGAAGAGGGCTGTGCAGAGGAGATGCCCTCGCAATCTGACAGATTTGGAGTGTTTTAGGGTGTGTAGACTTTTTATATCCACTGTAATTGCATTTATGCGTGTAATGAGTTTACATGCTTGCCTGTCAAAAGAGGGCACATTCCTATGTGTAGCGAGAATGACTATTTGTTTAGCGATGAATGTCATTTTATATAACTGGAAGGCAGTGCTCCTCTCCTGACAAGAAAAATTATGTCCATGCTGTTAACTAGAGATGAGCGAAGTATTGAAAAATTCTATTCGGCTACTTCGCCGAATAAAAATAAATAAATGTTTGTAAGTAGAGGGTGCAATGACAGGGAAAAGCATCATTGTACCTCCTGAGATGTTGCGTTCAAAGCTGATCGCGGCATCTGACAGCAATATTACAGTGTAAAATTAAAAACAAAATTAATAAAATCATACTTAGCTTCATCCATTTGATCGCAAAGAGCCGGCCGCTGCCGTCTTGGTTGAAGATACAGCGCAAAATCTTGCGTGGCCAGTGATGTCATCATCACGTCAGCAGGCGTGATAATGTCATACGTCAACACGCATGGCATTTTGAGCAGGATCTTCAATCAAGATGGCATTGGTCGGCTCAGGAAAAATTGATTTGTTACCACGAAGTACAGGGATATTCAGCCTTCGTTAGGTTCAATTCGCTCAACACTACTGTTAACCATGGTGGGAGACCATAAAGTGTTCATGATCACTAAAGAGGTTTCACACTAACCACATTTATGCCCTATTCACATTATACCGGTTAAGGGTCTGATTGCTGGTGGTCCATCAGCTGGAACCCCCAGTGATCACAAAAATAGAGTTCCTAGAGTCCCTTTTAGAATGGAGTAGTAGTGTGTATGCGTGACAACCACTTTATTTACTTTTATGATTGCTGAGTATAGGGCTCAGCTCCAGTGAATTGTTATAATGGTGGTAGTGGTAAAACACCTTTAAAGGAATTGTCCAGCTTTTTATAAGTTTTTTTTTTTTTTTTATTCTCCCCCCTCCGCGCTGGACCTGTGAAGTCAAGCATAGTTACTTGCTCCTGTCACTCACTTCTGGTTCCTTTAGTCCACTGCTCTCTCCGCCAGACTCTACATGTAAATTTCCAACATGGACAGGGATCAGGTCCAACAACGACCCGGTGACATGCTGCTTGGGGGACTACAGTGTGGTGAAGATCACAGTTTACCAAAAGAGCCAGAACCAAACCGTGGTGAGCAGGTAAGTATTGCTTTACTCCATAGGTAGGGAGCAGAATTTAAAAACTAATATAAAGCTGGACAACCCCTTTAATGTTTCAAAGATAGCAGACAAACATATCTGGCTTAGGTTAGATCCCCTATGGAGTGGTAGAAAAACTCACCTAAGCATGATGTAATATGGCACATGCCAAGGGTTGTGCAAGAAAACTTATTTATGTAGCCATTAGTGTTGATCGAGCATGCTCGGCCGAACACCATTTTGACTCAAGGATCGAGCAGAGGCTATTTCTGCACCCTCCTCTCTTCAGAGCAGGGTGTGACTTGTTTAATGCTTGGGTTCTCCCATTGACTTCCATTGTGCTCGGGGGCTCTGTAGAGCTCCCGAGCATCCCAAAGTGTTCTACTCGTGCATCAGAGCACCTGAGCATTTTGGTGCTCAATCAACACTAGTAGCCATGCATCCATTTTCTATATGTACAGGGAATGCAGAATTATTAGGCAAGTTGTATTTTTGAGGATTAATTTTATTATTGAACAACAACCATGTTCTCAATGAACCCAAAAAACTCATTAATATCAAAGCTGAATATTTTTGGAAGTAGTTTTTAGTTTGTTTTTAGTTTTAGCTATTATAGGGGGATATCTGTGTGTGCAGGTGACTATTACTGTGCATAATTATTAGGCAACTTAACAAAAAACAAATATATACCCATTTCAATTATTTATTTTTACCAGTGAAACCAATATAACATCTCAACATTCACAAATATACATTTCTGACATTCAAAAACAAAACAAAAACAAATCAGTGACCAATATAGCCACCTTTCTTTGCAAGGACACTCAAAAGCCTGCCATCCATGGATTCTGTCAGTGTTTTGATCTGTTCACCATCAACATTGCGTGCAGCAGCAACCACAGCCTCCCAGACACTGTTCAGAGAGGTGTACTGTTTTCCCTCCTTGTAAATCTCACATTTGATGATGGACCACAGGTTCTCAATGGGGTTCAGATCAGGTGAACAAGGAGGCCATGTCATTAGATTTTCTTCTTTTATACCCTTTCTTGCCAGCCACGCTGTGGAGTACTTGGACGCGTGTGATGGAATGTCCTGCATGAAAATCATGTTTTTCTTGAAGGATGCAGACTTCTTCCTGTACCACTGCTTGAAGAAGGTGTCTTCCAGAAACTGGCAGTAGGACTAGGAGTTGAGCTTGACTCCATCCTCAACCCGAAAAGGCCCCACAAGCTCATCTTTGATGATACCAGCCCAAACCAGTACTCCACCTCCACCTTGCTGGCGTCTGAGTCGGACTGGAGCTCTCTGCCCTTTACCAATCCAGCCACGGGCCCATCCATCTGGCCCATCAAGACTCACTCTCATTTCATCAGTCCATAAAACCTTAGAAAAATCAGTCTTGAGATATTTCTTGGCCCAGTCTTGACGTTTCAGCTTGTGTGTCTTGTTCAGTGGTGGTCGTCTTTCAGGTTTCTTACCTTGGCCATGTCTCTGAGTATTGCACACCTTGTGCTTTTGGGCACTCCAGTGATGTTGCAGCTCTGAAATATGGCCAAACTGGTGGTAAGTGGCATCTTGGCAGCTGCACGCTTGACTTTTCTCAGTTCATGGGCAGTTATTTTGCGCCTTGGTTTTTCCACACGCTTCTTGCGACCCTGTTGACTATTTTGAATGAAACGCTTGATTGTTCGATGATCACGCTTCAGAAGCTTTGCAATTTTAAGAGTGCTGCATCCCTCTGCAAGATATCTCACTATTTTTGACTTTTCTGAACCTGTCAAGTCCTTATTTTGACCCATTTTGCCAAAGGAAAGGAAGTTGCCTAATAATTATGCACACCTGATATAGGGTGTTGATGTCATTAGACCACACCCCTTCTCATTACAGAGATGCACATCACCTAATATGCTTAATTGGTAGTAGGCTTTCGAGCCTATACAGCTTGGAGTAAGACAACATGCATAAAGAGGATGATGTGGTCAAAATACTCATTTGCCTAATAATTCTGCACTCCCTGTATGGATAAGTATATACAGTATTTACGGTCGTCATATAGATGTTATTGTTCAACGATGTTTTGTGATGCATTTTACCTACCAAAATGTGTATGTGCTTGTTTCATAGTGTATTGGAATTTGTGGGATGTAAACAGCCTATGATCTGTTCCCCTGGGGACATTCAGTATATATTTTTAGTTTTACTGTCTCTGAGTGTCATTGTTAAAGGGGTCATTCCACAAAACATTTTTATTGCAAAAGTACAGAAATGGTGTTAAATCCACTGATCAGAGTCTCTTTCCCCCTCTGGCAGCTGATAATATAGTCTCTTTTTAATTTTTTCTGCAGATAGGTATTGTAAGATCCAGAGTAGTGAAGGTAGAAGTTGTGGAATCTACTCTATGTAATCCCCTAAAAACCAAGCAGGGAAGAAGAGGAGAAAGGTGCAGTATTTCTGTTGGCAGCTCTGCTAGCAGTCTGAAGTAAGGTTACAAAGGGGTGGTAACCAGTTTGGGGATGTCCCTGCACAGGCTCACTCTATCCAATCAGTGCTACCATATTCAGACTATGTAGGTAACCCCAACTGGTTACCAATAGAAATGAGCGAATATTTAAAAAATTTGATTCGCCGCTTTGCCGAATTCTTTTAGAAAAATTTGGTTCGATCCGAATAAATTCGGGGCGAATTACGTTAAAAAACTGCAATTTCCTGGCTGCAGAGAGCCTTTATAATGGTGTAGAACACTGTGCCCTGCAGTTTACATGCATACAGAGTCTGCTTTGCTAGTAAAATAATACTGTGAGTCCGTATGACATGCAGATGAGAGGCGTCGCTCTTAGAATCACTGCACACTTCACTTACTTAGGCAGTCATGGGCCAAAACTGACCAAATAACTCACGTATGAACTCAGCCTTACAGGTCAATGTTAGCGCCAAGAAGAAGCGCACTCCTTTTACACCGTCATCAGCTGATTCCACATAGATATCTACAGAACCTGTTCTATTAAACATACAAGTAGAGCTCCCCGACAGAGTGGAGAGGGTGTCAGCAGTAAGTTTGTGTTGACGTCACTGATTAATTTGCCTTCCTCTGATCCGTCAGAACAATAACCCCACAATAAAAGGATCCTGTCTGTTCAGCATCCGCCTTCACTCGGTCAGTAATCCGTCAGTATTGCTAATGCAAAAAAAAAAAAACTGAAGTGGAACTAAAACAGAGATGACACATCAATGGAATATTTGCATGTCTTATGTGTTTTGTACCCACTCCTGCTTTTGGTTACCAAATCACAAGCCAATTTTGATAGGACCATACAGGCTTTACAGCTGCTACACAGACAGGATCCATTGTGCGTCTAATTTTTCCTTCCTTCTGACAGATCAGAAGACGGGTTAAATAAATGATGATGTCAGCCAAGTCGAAAAGGCTAAATAGTGGCTCAGTCATGAAGTGTGGAGGTGGCGGCAACATGAGGAGACCACAGAGTGGCCCAATGACAGAGACTGGAGGTGGCGGCAGTATCAGGAGGCCACAGAGTGCCAAAGTGACATAGTATGGAGGTGGGTGGCAATACTAGTACCCGCTGAAGATGGTGGGTGAAAGAAGGAGCACTTGGCATCAGATGTGTGGCATCAGATGGGTGGCATAATCTAAATAGTAGCTAAGGCAGGTAGCCAGAAGAAACCGGTCTTTTTTGTCAAAGTGTTGGTGTGGCACCATGGATGATCTAGTCTGATGCATCAGGAATTGGTGTGGGAAATCCTGGGTGATCCACCGCGTATTCATCTTGACAAAGGTCAGTCTCTCCACATTTTGGGTGGACAGGTGAGTTCTTCTTGGGGTCACTATGGCTCCCGCCGCACTAAACACCCGCTCTGATGCCACAGAACTGGCCGGGCAGGACAGCTTTTCCAGGGCAAACTCGGCCAGTTGCAGCCACGAATTCAGTTTGGCTGCCCAGTAGTCCAGCAGATCTTCAACTTGGGGTGACAGGGTGCTGTCCAAGTATGCCACCAGCTGCTGGTTCACGTTTTGCTCTATGTCTAGCTGCTGGTGAGTAGTTTCTTCACTATGCGGGTGAAGAAAGCTGCTCATCTACGACTCTAAACTCAGGCTGCTGATGATGGAGCTGGTACTGCTCCTAACACCCCACCCCTCCCCAGCAGCCATGGCAGTGTAACATGAGTGCAGAGGGCCCCCCTGGTCAGACCTGCGAGAGGATGAACGATGGCGCAGATAGGCAGCGGCCAACTGACTACATAGGATGTCTCTATAGTAGTTCAGTTTGTCCTCCCTCTCAGCGGGTGTAAAAAAGGCACCCATTTTGGACCGGTAGCGAGGGTCCAACAAGGTGGAGAGCCAGAAGTCATCCCTCTGCCGAATGGTGGCAATTCGGCTGTCATAACCCAAGCAAGTGAGCATGCAGCGGGCCATTTGCGCAAGTAACTCAGAGGGACTCCCTGCCTCCATCTCCACTGTATACTGCCACAGTGTGCCTGGGTCATCTGCCTCGTCTTCCTCATCTCCCTCTTGCTCCTCTGGCTGCTCCAGCTGCTCCTCTCCTGTCACCTGTGTAAAAAAAAAACACTCATTTCGCTACACATTGCTTGTGCTCCAAAGTCCTCCTCCAGTTCAGCCCCCACAGGGCTCATGTGGCCGTGAGATCTAGGCGCCACGTCTCCAGTATCTGTTCCAGGACATGAAGCAGTGGAATGACGTTGTTCATCCCGTAGTCCTGGCGACTGACAAATAACATGACATCCTCAAACTGCCTGAGCAGACGGTAGGTGTCACGCATGAGCTGCCACTGGCTGACATTGAAGTTAAACAGGGGAGTACTCCTGTCCGCTTGGGTCATCAGGAAATCGTTTATGGCCTTTCTCTGTTCGTACAGTCGGTCCAACATATGGAGGGTGGAATTCCAACGGGTGGAAACGTTGCATATGAGCCTATGTTGGGGGATGCCGTTCTGCTGCCGCAGCTCAAGGAGGCTTTGCTTTGCGGTGTACGAGAGGCTGAAGTGCATGCAAAGTTTCCTGGCCATTTTCTGCTTGTCTTGCAGATGGGGTGAAGACTTCAGGAACCGCTTTACAACCAGATTGAACACGTGCGCCATGCAGTGCGCATGGCTCAGCTCTCCTTGACGCAATGGCGACACCATGTTCTTCCCACTGTCGGTCACCATGGTTCCGATTTTGAGTTTTCAAGGAGAAAGCCAGGATTCGATTTCTTGATGAAGGACGCGGAGCAGTTCATCCCCTGTGTGACTCTGTTCGCCCCAGGCAAACTAGGTGCAGAACAGCGTGACACCGCCTTGCCCTGCACATGTGATATGCTGGTGGGGCACTGTGAATTGTCCCTGCAGTGGAGGCTTAAATCACGGTGGACATTGTCGCAGGACCGACGGCGTGAGAACGTGGAGGCGGAAGCGGCATCACCTGGCCAAGTTGCTGGTATGGCTGGGCAGGAACCAAAAGTATCCAGTGGGCCGTAAAGGACATATATTGTCCTTGACCGTAGTTACAGCTCCACACGTCGACTCTGCCGTGCACTTTGGCTGACACCGACAGGCTGTTTTCTCTTGGCAATCGCTTCGGTGATCGACTGCTGACGGAATGACTGATTAGGAGGAGGAGGAACAGGAGCATCAGGACCAGCAGATGATGGGAAGGACAGACAGCTCCCTTCGGCTGAGATGGTGGAGCCTTGACTGCTTGAAACCGGGTGTGTGCCAGTGGGTGATGCAGCGGTTGCTGTGGCAGGCTGGACCACCACATCAGAGCCACGGTTCTCCCAGGCCACTTTATGGCGACACTGTATATCAGGGCTGGCCAACCTGCGGCTCTCCAGCTGTTGCAAAACTACAACTCCCAGCATGCCTAGACTGCTTACAGCTATCAGCCTACAGCAGGGCATGGTGGGAATTGTAGTTTTACAACAGCTGGAGAGCCGCAGGTTGGCCACCCCTGCTGTATATGTTGGCACAGGGCCGTAGTGCCAATATTGGCACCCTGCCCACGCTTCACCTTCTGCCCACAGATTCTACATATGGCCATGTTCACCTCCTCCGGCGGCTTAAAAAAAAACTGCCACACCGCTAAGTAGGTGATTTTGCCGCTGCCTCCGTGAACCCCTGCACTGCTACTTCCCGGGCATGTAGGCTCCCACGAAGCGGGTGGTCTACCCCGGGCACGTTTGGCTCCCGACCTCCCACTGCTGTCACCCTGCTGACTCCCGGCCACACTAGCGACTTGCTGGCTCCACCGCTGGCTCACGTGCAAGCTGCCACCCTCTTCTCCCAATGATAATGAAGCCCCTTCGTCACCCTGCTCCCAAGTGCGATCATCTACATCATCATCATCGAATACTGTCTGCAAGTCACTGATGTCCTCCTCAACCATCTCTGGGTCAGGAGTCTGACTGCTCGCTACACCAGCTCCCACGCCACTCTCCTCATCACTACTTGCCAGCCTAGCAGAGGAAGCGGCGGATGTCTCCTCCAGATCTTGTTCTGAGCCCACAGCATACAATACTTCTGTGGCAACGGGAACAGAAAAGAACAGAGGCAGTTGAAGACAGGTGAGGGCACTGGGCCTGCTCCCGGGCCATGCCATCTAAGGGTTATGTCTGATGAACCCACGGACTCTTCGCTGGGGGCATCTGATGTCACTTGCGGCGAAGTCGAAGATTGAGTCAACCACTCAAGAACAGCTGGGTTGCTGGTCACGGCTCGACCGCTAGCCGAGACTGGTAGCTCAGGCCTCTCGAAGTGACCCCTGCTACCACGGCCCCTTACTCTGCTGTGACCTCTGCCTGCGCCAGAAACATTTAGGCCTCTGCCACTCCCCTGTACAGGGCCTGGCACTTCTCTGCCTGACATACTGTTGAATGAAATAAATAAAAAATAAATTAAAACACCCCACAAAAGCCTTTACTACAAATAACCGCTGCGCGGCAAATATATTTTTTCTTTTTCCGCTAAAACACCCCACAAAAGGCTTAACAAGAAATAACTGCACCGCAGAGCGGCAAATTTTTTGCGCTAATACAGGTCACAAAAGGGTTAACAAGAAATAAATGCACCCCTGAGCAGCAAATGTATTTTTTCTTTTCCGCTAAAACACGCCACAAAAGCCTTTACTAGAGATAACTGCACCGCTGCGCGTCAAATATATTTTTTCTTTTTGAGCTAATACACGTCACAAAAAGCTTTAAAAGAAATAACTACACCGCAGAGCGGCAAATATATTTTTGCTTTTTCCGCTAAAACACCCCACAAATGCCTTTACTAGAGAAAACTGCACCGCAGAGCGGCAAATATATATATTTTTTTCCGCTAAAACACCCTACAAAAGCCTTTACTACTGATTACTGCACCGCAGAGCGGCAAATGTATTTTTTCTTTTTAAGCTAAAATACGTCACAAAAGGCTGTACAAGAAATAACTGCACCGCTGAGCGGCAAATGTATTTTTTCTTTTTGCACTAATACACTTTACAAAAGGCTTAACAAGAAATAACTGCACTGCAGAGCGGCAAATGTTTTTTTTTTTCTGATAAAACACCTCACA
Organism: Bufo bufo; assembly: GCF_905171765.1. Taxonomy (NCBI): domain Eukaryota; kingdom Metazoa; phylum Chordata; class Amphibia; order Anura; family Bufonidae; genus Bufo; species Bufo bufo. The sequence goes on from NC_053393.1 coordinate 203,217,350, forward strand.
AAAGCCTTTACTAGTGATAACTGCACCGCTGAGTGGCAAATATATTTTTTATTTTTCCACTAAAACCTTCCACAAAAGCCCTTACTACAGATTTCTACACCGCAGAGCGGCAAATGAATTTATTATTTTTGTGCTAATAGACGTCATAAAAGGCTTAACAAGAAATAACTGCACCGCAGAGTGTCAAATTTATTTTTTCATTTTCCGCTAAAAAAGCCCATAAAAGCCTTTACAAGAGATAACTGCACCGCTGAATGGCAAATGTATTTTTTCTTTTTACACTAAAACACCCCACAAAAGCCTTTACTACAGATTACTGCACTGCAGTATGTATTTTTACTTTTTGCGCAAATACACATCACCAAGGGCTTTACAAGAAATAACTGCACCACTGAGCAGCAAATATATTTTTTCTTTTTGCGCTAACACACGTCACAAAAAGCATTAAAAGAAATGAATGCACCACAGAGCGGCCCATATATTTTTTCTTTTTCCGCCAAAACACCCCACAAAAGTCTTTACTACAGATTACTGCAGAGCGGCAAATGTAGGCTGTAAAAGAAATAAAAGCACTGAGCGGCAAATATATTTTTTCTTTTTCCGCTAAAACACCCCACAAAAGCCTTTACTACAGATAAGTGCACAGCACAAGGGCAAATAAGACGTAGAAATATTTCCTTGAAAAAACTAGTGTTGGGTGAGCATGCTCGGCCGAACACCATTTTTACTCGATCATCGCGATGATCGGCACATCGCGGTGTTCAGCCGAACACAGCGTGTGCATGAGCGCGATGCTCGAGTCTCCTCCCCACACGTTTGTTGGCTGCTACGCACTGTAATGCCGTAGTCATGTTGGTTACTGGCATTACAGTGATTGGCTGGCCAAAACACGTCATCGGGGGCTATATAGCACCCGATGACACGTGGTTTGGCTCAGTCTTAGTCAGGGAGAGCTACAGCAGAAAGGATAGATAGTGTAGGGACAGGAATTGTTTAGTGTTGATAGATGTTAGAGACCCAAAAGTCCTTTTAAGGACTATTGTTTTATCTGGCTGCAATATATATTATTAGTGCAACCTATGCTAAATTTCGTGCAATTGTTTGGCCGCTGCTGACAGTGACACAACTTTGTTACATCAGTTGTGTTACATTAGCGCATCCTAAATATCAGTGACATTCAGCGCAATTTTTTTGCCGCTGTTGACAGCGACATTACTTGCGCTACATCTCCTGTATAACGTTTGCGCATCCTAAATATCTGTAACATTCAGTCTAATTTTTTCGCCACTGGTGACAGCGACATTACCTGCGCTACATCTCCTGTATAAAGTTTGCGCATCCTAAATATCTGTGACATTCAGTCAAATTTTTTCGCTGCTGGTGACAGCGACATTACCTGCGCTACATCTCCGGTATAACATTTGCGCATATTAAATATCTGTCACATTCAGTGTAATTTTTTCGCCGCTGGTGACAGCGACATTACTTGCACTACATCTCAAGTATAACGTTTGAGCATCCTAATTATCTGTGACATTCAGTCTAATTTATTTGCTCATACACTTCCAAAACCTGCGCTACTGTACATGTGACATACTTGCAAGCATGTATACCATTTAATATGCTCAAGTCGAGCAGTAAGGGACGGGGAAATGGCCGTGCTGTTGATGGTGCACGCAGAAGCCATGGCCCTGGGCGCGGTGAAACTGTGCCTGCTGCCAGAGCACAAGAAACACACTCATCCACGATACCTAGCTTCATGTCCCAGTTTGCAGGGCGACGCAGGACACCACTCTCGAAGTCACACCAGTGCGACCAGGTGGTTGGTTGGACTGCAGCAGATAATGCTTCTAGTCGGTTAAGCATCACGCTGTCTTCCACAAAATCCAGTCTTAGTAGCCAAGAGTCTGGTCAACAGAATCCTCACCCTGATCCTCCTTCCTCCCACCATGGAGAGTCTTGGCAAACAAGTTATCCCACACTTGGATATTCCGAGGAGCTCTTTTCAGCGCCATTCCTTGATTTAGGACTCTCGCCAAACCCGCTTGAAGAGGGACATAAGGAGATCTTGTACACTGATTCCCAAACTCTTGAGCATCCAAAGTCAGAAGAAGATGATGGTGGGGAGTGGTAATTAGTGTTTCACAAGGTGGATGATGATGATGAGACACAGTTGCCAATAAGTCAACGGCAATTAGTGTCTCAAGAGGTTCATGATGAGGATGAGACACAGTTGTCAATATTTGAGGTTCTTGTTAGATCAAGTTAGGAGGATGACCAGAGGGAGGAAGTGGAAGAGGAGGTGGTGGACGATGAAATCACTGACCCAACCTGGGAACCAACCTGGGAAGGTGGCAAGCCGAGCGAGGACAGCAGTACAGAGGGGGAGGGATCCGCAGCGCCACAACAGGCGGGAAGAGGCAGTAGGGTGGCAAAAGGGAGAATGCGGGCCATACTAAACAGACCCGCAACTTTTCCCCGAAGCACCCCCTTGCGGTAATCTCTATTGCCAAGGCGCAGGTGTTCCGCAGTCCGAGGACTATAAAAAAATTGTTATTTGCAACCTGTGCTGTACTAAAATGAGCAGGGGCATGAACACTAGGAACCTCACCACCACCAGCATGATCTGCCACATGGCATCAAAGCACACTAATAGGTGGGCCGAACGCCTGGGTCCACAATCAGTGTCTGCGGGTCACACCACTGCCTCCTCTTCCCATGTGTTAGGTGCTGGCCAATCCCCTGTCCAAGACGCAGGCCCTGATACCTCCCTCCCTGCACCTGGACCTTCGTAAGCACCATTAGCTAGCACATCCACTTCTGTGTCCCAGTGCAGCGTACAGATGTCCATACCCCAGGCCTTTGAATGAAAGCGCAAATACCCAGCCACCCACCCACAGGCCATAGCAATATATGCGCACCTTTCCAAATTGCTGGCCCTGGAAATGTTGCCATTTTGGCTTGTGGACGCTGAGGCTTTCCACAGCCTGATGGCAGTGGCCATCCCTTGTTACTCAGTCCCCAGCCGCCACTATTTTTCCCGGTGTGCCGTCCCCGCCTTAAACCAGCATGTGTCCCGTAACATCACCCGTGCCCTGACCAACGCAGTTATTGGGAAGGTCCACTTAACGACTGACACATGGACAAGTACTTTTGACCAGGGACGATACATTTCCCTGACGACACACTAGGTGAATGTTGTGGAGGCCGGGAGCGAGTCGTACCCTGGGATGGCACAGGTGCTACCGATGCCAAGGATTGCGGGCCCTACTTCCATCAGGATTTTCGCCAGCACCTACATTAGTGACTGCAACCCCCCCCTTTTCCTCCTCCACCTCCTCCTCCACTTCCACCTCTGAATTCTCATCTTGCAGCACCAGTCAGCCATCAATCAGTAGCTGGAAAAAAGCACACTGTTGCAGAGCTGTGGCAGGGTATAAGGGACCAGACTAAGTTGTGACTCTCGCTACTCAACCTACAACCAGGCATGGTTGTGTCTGATAATGGTCGTAAATTGGTGGCGGCTTTGAAGCTCGGCAAGCTCACACACAATCCATGCCTAGCCCACATGTTCAACTTAGTAGTTCAGCCGTTCTCAAAACCTACCCCAATTTGCCTGAGCTACAGGTGAAGGTGCGCCGCATGTGTGCCCATTTCCGAAAGTCATCTACAGCTGACGCCAGTCTGGCAACGCTGCAGCAGCGCTTGCAATTGCCGGCTCACCGACTGTTCTGCAATGTGAGCACGCGCTGGAATTCAACGTTCCACGTGTTCGCCAGGCTTTGTGAGCAGCAGAGGGCAGTAGTGGAATACCAGCTGCAACATGGTCGTTGCCTTTCCAGTCAGCTTCCGCTCTTCACAAGTGACGAGTGGGCATAGATGTCTGACCTCTGTGAGGTTTTACGCAACTTTGAGGAATCAACACAGATGGTGAGAGGCGAAGCCGCTTTTATCAGCGTAACTATCCCACTTCTGTGTCTACTAAAACGCTCGCTGCTCACAATGAAGGCGGAAGCTTTGCATGTGGAAGAGGTGGAAATGGGGGAAGACAGTACACAGGGTGATAGCCAGACCACCCTCCGTTCGTCTTCTCAGTGCAAATTGGATGATGATGATGATGAGGAGGAGGAGCAGGAGATGGTTGCCTACACTACAGACGGTAGTACCCATAGCAGGTTTATTCCATCTGTTCAGCGTGGATGGCCCGAAGAGGAGGAAGAGGAGATTGAGAGTCATCCTCCTGATGAGGACAGCGGTCTTGTATGTTGGGACTCTTGCACATATGGCTGACTTTATGTTATGCTGCCTTTCCCGTGACCCTCGTGTTATATGCAACACCAATTACTGGTTGTTCACCCTTCTCGACCCCCGCTACAAAGAGAACTTCTCATCTCTCATTCCTGTGGTGGAGAGGACTAGCAAAATGGTGCAATACCAGAAGGTCCTTGTGGAAAAATTGCTCCAAAAAGTCCCAGCTGACAACGCTGGCGGCAGAGTATGTAGCTCCTTGGGCAACCGAGAAGGGGAGACGAGGGGAACACACAGCAGTTCCAACAGAGGCAGGGCAACAATCTCCAAGGCCTGGGACAGTTTCATGACACCCCGCCAGCACCCTCACCCTGATGCGCAGCCTAGTGTCACAAGGAGGGAAAAGTTTTGGAAGATGGTAAAGGAGTACGTAGCAGACCTTGTCAGCATCCTCAGTGATCCCTCTGTGCCTTACAACTATTGGGTGTCCAAGCTGGCCAAGTGGCACGAACTAGCCTTGGAGGTGCTGGCCTGCCCTGCCGCCAGCGTTTTGTCAGAGCGAGTATTTAGTGCTGCTGGGGGCATAATAACTGATAAGCGCATCCACCTGTCAACTGAAAATGCTGACAGGTTGACTCTTATCAAAATGAACAAGGCCTGGATTGCCCCTGACTTCTCTACTCCACCAGATGAAAGCGGCTGAACATAAAGGCACTTTAAATGTGTTTTATGGTGTATTGAATACACTGTATTCCCATGCACCTCTTCCACCACAAAAAAGGGTATATGGTTCAATCTTCCTTTTCTCGTCCTCCTCCTCCTCCATCATATCCACATGCTTCTTAGGCTGCCCTCGCTCCTAATGTTTTAGAGGGTCAGCTCAGCAGCAGACCCTCACCTCTAATGTTTTAGATTGTCAGATCAGCAGCAGGCCGTTGCCACTAATGTTTTAGATGGTCAGCACAGCAGCAGGTACTCGCCCCTAATGTTTTAGAGCAGTGATGTCCAACCTACGGCCCGCAAAGCCGTGTCATGCGGCCCGAGCAGTGACCGGACTTTATCAGCGCAGGGAGAGCTGCGAACGGCACAGACAGCAAAGCGATGCTGCCTGTGCCTGCAATCTCCCCGCCCAGTGCCGCCTCCTAGCTAATTTATTCACTGCACTTGCCTCTGTGAAATTGAAGAGAAGCACTGTAATCTCGCACAGGCGCACTGGCAGAGGCATTGAAGTGCGCATGCACCGTCTTCCTGGCCTCTGCCAGTGCGCCTGTGGGTGTGGGGGGGGGGGATATCTGTGGATGACACTGAGGGGGGGGGATATCTGTGGATGACAACGAGGGGGGGGTGTATCTGTGGATGACACTGAGGGGGAGATATCTGTGGATGACACTGTGCCTGCTGCTGTGGATGACACTGAGGGGAGGATATCTGTGGATGACACTGAGGGGGGATATCTGTGGATGACACTGAGGGGGGATATCTGTAGATGACACTGAGGGGGGTGTATCTGTGGATGACACTGAGGGGGGGATATCTGTGGATGACACTGAGGGGGGGATATCTGTGGATGACACTGAGGGGGGATATCTGTGGATGACACTGAGGGGGGGGGTGTATCTGTGGATGACACTGAGAAGGGGTATATCTGTGGATGACACTGAGGAGGGATATCTGTGGATGACACTGAGGGGGGGGGTTATCTGTGGATGACACTGAGGGGGGGTTATCTGTGGATGACACCGAGGGGGGGATCTGTGGATGACACCAAGGGGGGGGGATCTGTGGATGACACTGAGGGGGGTGGGATCTGTGGATGACACTGAGGGGGGTGATCTGTGGATGACACTGACGGGGGGATCTGTGAATGACACTGAGGGGGGGTCTGTGGATGACACTGAGGGGGGGATCTGTGGATGACACTGAGGGGGGGGGATCTGTGGATGACACTGAGGGGGGGATCTGTGGATGACACTGAGGGGGGGGGGATCTAGGGAGGGGTGCGGGGATGTTGGGGTGGGAGCTCTGGAAGGGATGGGAGGTCTGATAGGTATGTGGGGGTGGGAGATCCGGGAGGGGGGGCCCATAAATTTTTTTGCTATGGGGCCCAGTCATTTCTAGCTACGCCCCTGATTGGTAAGATTGGGCAGCACTGGAGCGATAGAGCGCCCTGCTGTAGGAGAAGCCGACAGGAGATGAAAGAAGATGGGCCAGCTCCTGGTGGTGTCGAGCACACGGCGCAAGCATGGCGGTGGAGGATCTGACTGAAGCCTAAAGACCAGACATCAAGGTAGACCTGCAGATGAAGGTGACAGCGCAGTATGTGATGTATACATGTGTGTAATGTATGTAGTGCAGTGTGTGATCATCACATACTGCACTTACATACATTACACACATGTATACATCACATGCCCCCTCATAGTAATAATGCCAAGATACAGTTGCAAGAAAAAGTATGTGAACCCTTTGGAATGATATGAATTTCTGAACAAATTGGTCATAAAATGTGATCTGATCTTCATCTAAGTCACAGCAATAGACAATCACAGTCTGCTTAAACTAATAACACACAAATAATTAAACGTTACCATGTTTTTACTGAACACACCATGTAAACATTCACAGTGCAGGTGGAAAAAGTATGTGAACCCCTAGACTAATGACATCTCCAAGAGCTACAGTAATTGGAGTGAGGTGTCAGCCAACTGGAGTCCAATCAATGAGATGAGATCGGAGGTGTTGGTTACAGCTGCCCTGCCCTATAAAAAACACACACCAGTTCTGGGTTTGCTTTTCACAAGAAGCATTGCCTGATGTGAATGATGCCTCACACAAAAGAACTCTCAGATGACCTACGATTAAGAATTGTTGACTTGCATAAAGCTGGAAAGGGTATAAAAGTATCTCCAAAAGCCTTGCTGTTCATCAGTCAACGGTAAGACAAATTGTCTATAAATGGAGAAAGTTCAGCACTGCTGCTACTCTCCCTAGGAGTGGCCGTCCTGTAAAGATGACTGCAAGAACACAGCGCAGACTGCTCAATGAGGTGAAGAAGAATCATAGAGTGTCAGCTAAAGACTTACAAAAGTCTCTGGCATATGCTAACATCCCTGTTAGCGAATCTACGATACGTAAAACACTGAACAAGAATGGATTTAATGGGAGGATACCACAGAGGAAGCCACTGCGGTCCAAAAAAACATTGCTGCACGTTTACAGTTTGCACAAGAGCACCTGGATGTTCCACAACAGTACTGGCAAAATATTCTGTGGACAGATGAAACCAAAGTTGAGTTGTTTGGAAGAAACACACAACACTATGTGTGGAGAAAAAGAGGCACAGCACAGCAACATCAAAACCTCATCCCAACTGTGAAGTATGGTGGTGGGGGCATCATGGTTTAGGGCTGCTTTGCTGCGTCAGAGCCTAGACGGATTGCTATCATCGAGGGAAAAATGAATTCCCAAGTTTATCAAGACATTTTACAGGAGAACTTAAGGCCATCTGTCCACCAGCTGAAGCTCAACAGAAGATGGATGTTGCAACAGGACAACGACCCAAAGCATAGAAGTAAATCAACAACAGAATGGCTTAAACAGAAGAAAATACGCCTTCTGGAGTGGCCCAGTCAGAGTCCTGACCTCAACCCGATTGAGATGCTGTGGCATGATCTCAAGAAAGCAATTCACACCAGACATCCCAAGAATATTGCTGAACTGAAACAGTTCTGTAAAGAGGAATAGGCAAGAATTATTCCTGACCGTTGTGCACGTCTGATCTGCAACTACAGGAAATGTTTGGTTGAAGTTATTGCTGCCAAAGGAGGTTCAACCAGATATTAAATCCAAGAGTTCACATACTTTTTCCACTTGCACTGTGAAAGTTTACATGGTGTGTTCAATAAAAACATGGTAACATTTAATTATTTGTGTGTTATTAGTTTAAGCAGACTGTGATTGTCTATTGTTGTGACTTAGATGAAGATCAGATCACATTTTATGACCAATTTGTACAGAAATTCATATCATTTCAAAAGGTTCACATACTTTTTCTTGCAACTGTATGTGCCCTCTTCACAGTAGTAATGCTCACACATGCTCCCTCACAGTAGTAATGCCCAGATATGTGCCCTCTCACAGTAATAATGCCAAGATATGTGCCCTCTTTACAGTAGTTATACCCTGATATGTGCCCCCTCACAGTAGTTATGCCCAGATATGTGCCCCCTCACAGTAGTTATGCCCAGATATGTTCCCTCTTCACAGTAGTAATGCTCACTCATGCCCCCTCACAGTAGTTATGCCCTGATATGTGCCCTCTTCACAGTAGTTATGCCCTAATATGTGCCCTCCTCACAGTAGTTATACCCGGATATGTGCCCCCTCATAGTAGTTATGCCCAGATATGTGCCCCCTCACACTAATAATGCCAAGATATGTGCCCTCTTCACAGATGTAATGCTCGCACATGCCCCCTCACAGTAGTTATGCCCAGATATGTGCCCCCTCACAGTAGTTATGCCCAGATATGTGCCCTCTTCACAGTTATGCCCTGATATGTGCCCTCCTCACAGTAGTTATGCCCTGATATGTGCCCACTCACAGTAGTTATGCCCAGATATGTGCCCCCTCACAGTAGTTATGCCAGATATGTGCCCTCTTCACAGTAGTAATGCTCACACGTGCCCCCTCACAGCGTTTGCATTTCTTTCTGGCAAAGCTACCTGGTTCCGGCCCTCAAAATTTATACCAAGTCTAGTGCGGCCCTCAGACGAAAAATGGTTGGGGACCACTGTTTTAGAGGGTCAGCTCAGCAGCAGATCCTCACCCCTAATGTTTTAGATGGTCAGCTCAGCAGCAGACCCTCACCCCTAATGTTTTAGATTGTCAGATCTGCAGCAGGCCCTCGCCCCTAATGTTTTTGAGGGTCACCAGCAGGCCATCAATCATAATTTTTCAAGGGTGTGTATGATGCCCTCCTTTATGTGTAATAAAGGGTGTATTGGAGCACTGGTTCCTTATAATTTTTTGCAGCCCTTTCACTTAGTGCATAGGCTTTATGACTGTAGGAGTCCCACTACCTGAACAATTGTACAACAATGTGAGGGGCCATCCTTTATGTGATATACAGGTTGTATCGGAGTGCCTCTTCCTTGTAATTTTTGGCAGCACTTGCACTTTATATAATAAGTAAATATACAGGAAAGAATGTTTCCTAACAATTTTTCCTCTAAAATAGTTTTTTATCTTCGATTTTGTGCGTATTATTGTCAGTCTGTAAAATTGAGGTACTACTCGGACAACATCGTTCCCAGCAGCGACCTGGGAGTCCAATATGCATCCAGACATTCTCCCCATGCTGTTTCCGAACCATTTCGGTGGTGTTTCCATCAAATTTTTTAAACCTTTTCCTGTGAACCAGACACGCTCCCCTCTTCAGAGCAGGGGGTGCCTGGTTTAATGCTCAGGTTCTCCCTATGACTTCCATTGTGCTCGGGTGATCTGTAGAGCATCCGAGCATCCCAAAGTGTTCTACTCGAGCACCCACAAACTTTGGTGCTCGATCAACACTAGTAATAAACCGGTAATGCCTGTATCAAACAGCACTTGCACCCGTATAAGAAGGGTTTGCTGGAATTACAGAGCTGTATAATAGCAATTTGGATCCCCAGTTAGTGCTGCACGGTGTAATAGGATTGTTCCTATTACCCAGGCTGTCACCTCCTCGACTGAACCCTGTTCAACTGAAATGCTGTGGAATTATTGCTCCCTATCCTTTCCCTACATCTTGAATAATCTTTCCCTGCACTTGTAAATCATATTTTTTTTTTTTTAGCACAATGACTTTTTTTCTATCACTGTCCCTAGCGACTGCAGACACGTCTCTCCCTGCACTAAATACACTGGTGAATGGCAGAATCTAAGATGGTTGCCGTATTTATAGGGCTGTGACATCGCAGGGCTGGCTGGCTGCTGATTGACTGTATGCATGTCAGTATGGGTAATCCTGCCTTCCCAGAGTTCCTTTCTCCATGTCCTCACACGTGCAGCCGCCATTTTAGGAAAAAATGCGATTCGTTACCACAAAGCACGAGGAAATTCGCATTTGGTGCGAATCAAATTTTTCCAGAAATTCGGAACGATTTCCACTTCAGCAGCTTTGATTCGGTCATCTCTAGTTACCACCCCTATGTACCCTTATTGCAGACTGCTAGCAATTCATTCATAACTTTTAGTAGAAATAATACAGAAATGGTACAACATCGAGACATAAGAATAGATGCTCCAGAATTGTTATTACATGGGGAATGCATGAAGCTATTAAAACACGCATGTCAGGAGCGATGAAAGGTCCTTTTTAAACTATGGATTGTAAGCAAACTAGTAATTTATAAAATGTTACAGGTATCTAGTTTAGTGGTTATGCCAGCAATAGTGGAATATTCATACACAAAATATACCATTTCAAAAATAAATGTTGCCAAAAACATTACTTACTGTAAACTGTATTTGACATCCACCCATGATATAGTCTAAGAATGAATGCATTTTATGGATCTGGAAGACAAAAAAGATTGTGTTGTAACAAAAACAGTTGTATTATCAGTTTTAAACATTAGTAACACAAAGCATTGTGGGTCATATACTAAAGACTGGCGTTTCACACGCCAGTCCTAGTAGAAAACTCTGTAGATGAAGATCCATCATCCAACCAATTAATTTAGAGATGTAAATGCCTCTTAATAAATATGTTGCATCTTCTGCTGCCCGTGCATCAGAAAGTGAAGTCTACTTCAGCTAGCATCTGTGTTACGTCGATGTGCTTCTGCGCTCTTCCGCTAAGCTCTGCTCACTTAAAAAGATGGCAAGAGCGGCGGAAAACACAAAAATATAAATAGTACGAAAATCCTTTGTGCGTCGTGAAAAAGCTTTAGCAGTTAAAATCAACTACAACATTAGGTGGATGAGACACAAACTGCATGGAGAAGTTTTGGACTGATAACAAATGATCATTGTAACAGATTTCCTGGCACCCCGACCGGGTACCTCCGTCGATGGATGCTCCTAGCGCTTCCCGAGGACTCCAAGCACTCCACTTGACACCATAACCGCCACAGACCCCACGAACCGCCAAAGCTTGGTTGAGGTCCCGCCATCTCCTAGCCACCCTGGACCTACGACAAGGCTCCAGGCTCCAGTGGGTGAACCTCTCTTTAATCCAGAGAGCAGGAACAGCTCTTACAAGAGCTAGTAGTTAAAGCCAGGGGAGTATAGCAAATCTTTAGCGTATAGCAATCCCCAGTGTCGATCAGTTACCCAAACACCAGCCTCAACATGATGAAGGGTAAAACAGGAACTCTTTATTGAACACACAAACATTGACTTATACACATTTTCCAACAAGGTTACCACCCACAGGGTTTTGTAAAAAAAAAACAATAAACACATACAATACAGTAAAACACTCCCACACAAAATCCTCCCCTCTGCCTGTGATACAATTACCTTACACGGGTTAATGTAATCATCACAGGCAGGAGAATACACAATGTCTTCTGTCCTGGAGACAACCGAGGAGTAATTCAATTATCTCTCAGGACAAAGGGAAATTGCCAATACACACGTGGAGACAATAGGACAGACATCACTACTCAAATATACAATGTCCCACCCTTTACAGTACACATAGACATTTAACATATCCCAAAATGGCACGAATTAGACCAGGGGTTCAAAAGTTTAGCATGGGCTGATGAGAGGGCCCATAATCCTGGGGCAAGAGGCTGGCAAACAGGCCCCTCCAAAACCCAGTGGCGAGGTTGGTTTCGCCACACATTTCCCCCTCCCAGGGAAGACTAACCAGATACCTGACCTCACTGGTCGGTATCTGAGTTAGACTGGCAGTCCACCCACCACCAAATACTGGACCTGTTGAATTTGGTAGCCTGTCTCTGTCCAGTGAGTCTACCAAGGTTATGTTGGTAACTGGTACTCCCGGTCTCTGTGTTGCTCCCTGGCTTGGAGTGGAGGTTGCTTTGTGGGCAGGGATCAGCGGTACTCAGCCCTGGTGCCAGCGCTACCACGGAAGAAGCGGGGTTGGAGCCTGGTTGTTGGAGGGGGAGACCGACTGTCTCCCCTTTGGATACTCAGCTCTGCTGCTGGAGGGGGAGACCGACTGTCTCCCCTTTGGCTAAACAGCCCTGTTGCTTGGGGACAGGACCGACTGTCCCTACCCCCTGTGATGTAAGTGCAGAGACCACGGTCCCATCTGCACGGTTGTGGGGCTTACTGTCTCCCCCTGGTAAGTTAAGCTGCTGCTGGGGAATGGAGACTGGGCTCTCAATTCCCTGCAGGACCGGTGTAGAGACCTCGGTCCCATCTCCACCGGCCACCTGGGTTTCTTCCCAGTAAACATCCACAATATCCTCCCAGCTGAAGGGCCTTCCCAATGGAGTGGAAGAGATCTCGGTAGTCCTGCTCCAGTTCCCACTCCAGGGTTGCTAGGTGAGCCAGGTCTTTCTCTACCTCATGGGGGTCATCCCAATCCTGCCTAGCCTCCCTCTTGTAGAAAATGTCCTGAAGTCTGGACTGTGCAGGGCTCCCGAAGTCAGGCTCTGCAAAGGACTCCCATAACAAGCCAGGACCATCAAACTCCTTTCCCTCTGGCTTGTCATGCTCAGCTGTCCAGGGTATATACTGTGCCATATACCACCAGAGCGCCTGGTAGGCATCCTCCAGCCATAGCTCCTGCCATACCCGGTGCTCTAGTTCCTTCACCCATTCCTCCAGGGGCTGCTCTCCCAGGAAGGGTATCCGCAGGGCCACTTGCTTCTGCAATCGCTGCTCTCCACTGGGGAGACTCTCGCCTCGCTGGTATTGTACATTATTCAGGGCCTGGTACCAGATGCCTTTCCTTAATGCATCCCGGCCATCCAGGTCTTCCTCATCTGTATCCCCAAAGGATTTGAAGGCTGCATAATTTACCTTCCGTGAGCGGCTCTCTGTACCTCCAGGGGAATGTAAAACATCTCCTTGTAAAGATCCTGTTCTGGATCCCTGCGCCAAATGAGCCCTGTTGCTATTATTTATGATTTGAATCACTGCTTCCGGTGCAGGATTTGGCCCCAACAGGCTGATGAATAATCTTAGTTTCCTCTCCAACTCACTGTGCTCTGCGTCTTCTCCTTCCATGCTGCTGTAGCCAGGGGCGCTGTACGGATACTAGCGTTGCCCTCAATATACTCCACGAACTGTGTCTCTGAGCTGCTTCTCCTCACACTAGGACGCCATCCCACTGCTTGCCACCAATGTAACGGATCTCCTGGCACCCCGACCGGGTACCTCCGTCGATGGATGCTCCTAGCGCTTCCCGAGGACTCCAAGCACTCCATTTGACACCATAACCACCACAGACCCCACGAACCGCCAAAGCTTGGTTGAGGTCCCACCATCTCCTAGCCACCCTGGACCTACGACAAGGCTCCAGGCTCCAGTGGGTGAACCTCTCTTTAATCCAGAGAGCAGGAACAGCTCTTACAAGAGCTAGTAGTTATAGCCAGGGGAGTATAGCAAATCTTCAGCGTATAGCCCAGTGTCGATCAGTTACCCAAACACCAGCCTCAACATGATGAAGGGTAAAACAGGAACTCTTTATTGAACACACAAGCATTGACTTATACACATTTTCCAACAAGGTTACCACCTTTGTAAAAACAACCAATAAACATGTACAATACAGTAAAAAAACTCCCACACAAAATCCTTCCCTCTGCCTGTGATACAATTACCTTACACGGTTTAATGTAATCATCACAGGCAGGAGAATACACAATGTCTTCTGTCCTGGAGACAACCGAGGAGTAATTCAATTATCTCTCAGGAGAAAGAGAAATCGCCAATACACACGTGGAGACAATAGGACAGACATCACTACTCAAATATACAATGTCCCACCCTTTACAGTACACATAGACATTTAACATATCCCAAAATGGCACGAATTAGACCAGGGGTTCAAAAGTTTAGCATGGGCTGATGAGAGGGCCCATAATCCTGGGGCAAGAGGCTGGCAAACAGGCCCCTCCAAAACTCAGTGGCGAGGTTGGTTTCGCCACAATCATCATCTAGTTTTTGATTCCTAAAGAAGAACAAAAGCACAAGTAGAAGGCATAAGCAGCCCCTACTTTGGGGCCTAACAACTAAGTGTGGTCTTTGTCACTTAGCGATAAGGTGCACACATTAATCAAATACATGTAAGGTGATGTGGAAAGCTGAATGTGGCCCCATGGACCTCATTACTATTTTCATTAATATTGTGCCATGGCATCACTACAATTTTCCTATACTGTGACATCATAATTTAAGGTGATATGGCATCACAGCTACATGATGGCCTTATGTGTGTTTTTTCTTTTTGCATTAGGATATTATAGCGTGCATCATTCTTGTACTGTAATATCACATTACCCCACTATTATTACATCACATCAATATCAATGTACTGTTACGTCACAATGTGCCCTATTCCTATATTGTGATATCATTTTGCCTTATTTATGTACTGTAACAGCACTGTGTGCATTTTCACTGTATTGTAACATAGCTATGTGCATTATTACTGTACTGTAACATCACTGTCTGCATTATTCCTGTACTGTGACATCACTGTGTGCATTATCCCACCATTATTGCTTCTCTTCATTATCCATGTAGTGAAACCTCAGCATTCTTCCTGAATTGTAACATAACCTTGTGCATTATTTCTGCACTGTGACACTACTTTGTGCATTATCTCTATGCATTAGGGAGTCCAAAATAATCATAAGCCTAACTGAGCCCTCTGCTGAAAATGGGCATGTTAGGGTACTTTCACACTTGCGGCAGAGTGATCCGGCAAGCAGTTTCGTCCTGAC
Organism: Bufo bufo; assembly: GCF_905171765.1. NCBI lineage: Eukaryota > Metazoa > Chordata > Amphibia > Anura > Bufonidae > Bufo > Bufo bufo. Next base: position 203,232,511 of record NC_053393.1, read on the forward strand.
TCCTGATCAGTCTTAAAAATGCAAACAACAAATCCAGCTCACCCTGTATGTCGCATTCCCAGCGCACGGATCCAACCAGGTAGGTCTTGTGTTAGCAGTAAAAAAGAGAAAGCTTGATCCAGCACTTGTGGGATAGTTGCTCCATTGCTGTAGTTAAAATGTTTCGCCCACTTCTTGGTCTTGATCATATTATGATTAAGACCAACAAGTGGTCAAAACATTTTAACTAAAGGGTTACCAGTGTGCAGAGGGGTCCACTGTATGTGATCAATTTTCATCAATAAAGCTGGAGCAACTATCCCACAAGTGCTGGATCAAGCTCTTTTTTACTGCAGTCTTAAAAATGCCTGATCAGTCAGAAAAATGCATTGAGATGCCGGATCCGTCTTTCCGGTGTCATCCGACAAAACGTATCCGGCATTTATCTTTTTCACCTTTTTTTCGGTCTGCGCATGCGCAGACCGGAAGGATGGATACGGCATTCCGGTATTTTGAATGCCGGATCTGGCAATAATACATTCCTATGGAAAGAAAAATGCTGGATCCAGCATTCAGGCAAGTCTTCAGTTTTTTGGGCCGGAGATAAAACGGTAGCATGCTACGATTTTATCTTTTGCCTGATCAGTCAAAAAGACTGAACTGAAGACATCCTGATGTATCCTAAACGGATTACTCTCCATTCAGAATGCATGTGGATATGACTGATCAGTTCTTTTCCGGCATTGAGCCCTTTTGACGGAACTCGGCGCCGGAAAAGAAAAACACTAGTGTGAAAGTACCCTTAGAGTGGGACCAAATTTTAAGTTTGCTACTGGCCTCCATTGTAACTTGTTATTCCCTGGCTCAAAAAGGCAGCAGCAAATATCTCTGGCATTTAGGTATAAAGAAAAGTATGAAAATTAAGAGAGGCGGTGGAAATGATTGTGGCATTAAAATGTTAAAGGAGTTTTCCAATTAGAAACTAATCACAGCAAAGCACAAATATCCACTTAGCCACATAGCAGTACATACTGTTATTGAGACTCCGGCTCTGGACCATTTCAAACATAATCATTAATACATAGTTAATACGGTTGAAAAAAAGACATTCAAAATTCATCAAGTTCAATAAGTTCAATAATATGATAATTTAAACAAATATAATATAACAAAATAATATAACAAATGACCAAATCAAAGAGTAGAACATCTATGGTTTCCACCAAAGATCACATTAAATACTTAGCTTCTCATTATAGCATGCAGATACCTTGGGATTTTGATGATGCGCTTGCCTCTTTGAGGGAATCAGTAGAGTTTAACCATTGACAACATTTAGCACCTATCCACAGAACAGGTGATAAATGTATGACTGCTGGGGGTCCAACCACTGGGACCCCTAGAAATCATGAGTTTCCCATGCAGACACCCTTGTTCTTGTGCATGCTGAGGATACAGCAGTCGATCCCGCAGCAGTCGATACCCCAGCAGTCATACATTTATCACCTATCCAGTAGAAAGGTGATAAATACTAGTGGGAAAACTCTTTAAATTATTCTGTATGTTTTGCCCCCTGGAGATACAGTATGTAATATAATGTAACGTTCATACAGAAAGCCATTTTTCTAGACCTCCAGTTTACAACCCAATAAAGGAACCCCAACCTCACCCTAGCGTTATATGTGCATAGCTTATACTTTATGTGTAGTGTCCCTTTAAAGGGAACTAAACAACATCTGTGTCAATAGATTTACAAGAATGACTGCAATGAACTGATAACATGTATGCCCTGAGAGACCTGGCCTGCAAATCCTACCACATTACAGTCATGCTGGGAATTATAGTGAGTGTTTTCTAGGTCAGGTCAGTATGGGGTTACATACCTATTTAAAGATAATGTGAAAGATTAATGAGAGTATAATTCTGGACCATAAATCTACTGCTGTCAAGTCACTAAGAAATGGTATTTTACAAAAAAATTATTTGGCTTTAGAATATATGTGATCCAAGTTTTTTCGCAGAACTGAAAAAAAAAAATACTTTTATAATGGCTGGTATATCAGTACAGTGCATGGACCGATGTTGACCATTCTAACTTATAGATGTGGGTGTGCGAAACTCTTTGCATCTTACCTTACACAGGTTGAGAATTACGATACCGGAATTTTTGTAGTTTTTCTTTTTCATTTTGTATTTTGGATTTATGCATTCCCACTGCACCTATAATAAGGACATGGACAAGTCATTAGCACAAACTGTCAAAGTGGCCGGTGACCACTGAGGACAACCTTGGTATGACAAGTTACTGTGGTTGTCTCTACACAATTTTTGGAGATGCCTAAAACATTAATCCTATGATTATATACCAATGGATGAGATATAGGAAAACCTGTGGTTCCCAAGAAAAGCTCTTACCAGTAGGTACATAAAGGGCTATTTCTATCATGCTGCTGACATATGCCATATCATTAAGATTGGTGGAGATTTGAGCTGACTTCTGAGACACCACAAATCCTGCATTACAGCATTCCTGGACATCCACTGTGTAAAGGCCCCTTTACATAGCTGTCACAGCCAGACAGCTGAGAAGCGCTCACAGGAGCTTCTCAGATCCTCCTCCTTGAATTTCTTTGTTTTGGTTTAGTTTCTCATCTCGTTAGTCTATCTCAGCTGTCATGCAGTCAGACTGATCGCTACCCTTTAAGTTCCTCCCCATAAAGCGCTACCCTTTAAGTGCATGCTGTTCCCAGTTCCCAGTTCCCAGTTCCCAGTTCCCAGTTCCCAGTTCCCAGTCCTCAGTCCTCAGTTGTCAGTCGTCTGCAGATAAGTGCTGTTTATGTATTTATGTTTTTGTCTTTTCTGGATCCAGGTGACCCTGACTCCCTCCGTGTCAGTGTAGGGAGCCGGTGGTCGTGTCCCTTCACTATTGTAGGGTCTTCAGGTAATAGATAGCCGAGGAACGTGGATATGCGGCCATCCACCTTTGGGGTGTTCGCATAGGCTGAGCAGTGAGGGAGAGCGGCAGCTCTATTGCAGGGGTCTCCCTTTGTTCCTTAGTTGTGGATCCAGAGAGACATTGTTTATATGGTATTGTCTTGTTTCCTGTACACCATCCGTGACATTATCAGCCGCCAAAACCGTCTCAAGCATGGATCCGGTTTCACTTTTGGCTGAACGCCTCCAGGGTCTTTCATTGGAGGTAGCTGATCTCCGTAGGATTTTTTCTCAGTTTCAAGTGACCGGTTCAGCTTGCGTTCATGGAGTTTGTGCTGAGCCCAAGATCTCGCTCCCGGATACGTTCTCCGGGGGTAGTGAGAATTTTGTGCGTTTTAAAGAGGCTTGCAAACTCCATTTTCGCCTTCTTCCCCATTCTTCTGGTGATGAAGAACGGAGGGTGGGGATCATTGTATCGCTGCTCAGGGGTAACGCTCAGTCTTGGGCCTTTTCGCTACTGGAGGGGCACGGCCCCTCCGCTCAGTGGATGAATTCTTTTTAGCCCTGGGTCAGATATATGATGATCCGGATCGTATTGCTCTGGCTGAGTCTAGACTACGTCTGTTATACCAGGGTAAACAATCCGCAGAGATATACTGCTCCGAATTTCGGAGATGGGCAGCTGATACTGGTTGGAATGATGCTGCACTCCGAAGTCAATTTTGCCATGGTCTTTCAGAGGGATTGAAAGATGCATTTTCCTTTCATGAGAGGCCTATCTCCTTGGACTCTGCTATGTCTCAGGCCGTTCGTATTGACAGGCGTCTTAGAGAGAGACGAGAGATCTCTCCTTCCTGTCCTACTTAGTCTCGGAACAGTGCAGCGGTCTCATTCTGTGCGCAGGAGTCTCAGTCGCTGTCAGCCCCTTCTGAGCAGGAGCCCATGCAGCTGGGGTTGATTGCCCCTGACAATAGAAGATTTAGCCCGCATGGGAGGGTTTGTTTTTGTTGTGGAGGTATAAATCATTTGGCAAATGTTTGTCCCTCAAGGAGATTCAGGGAGTTTTCTGGGAGTAATAAAGAGACAAAAAGGAAAAAATCTTTTAAAAATGTTCCGTCTGTTACTATTGGCAGGGTTGAGGCGGAAATTGAAGGTTTTCCGTTTGCTTGTAGTTCCCGTTTTGTCCTGCCTGCTAGGGTGGCGCTAGAGAGCAAGAGCATTTTTTGTGAGATTTTTGTGGATAGTGGAGCAGCTGTCAACCTCATTGATAATCAATTTGCAATAACTCATGGTTTCCAGGTATGCACTTTGGGAAGGGATATTCCTGTTTTTGCTATTGATTCAGCTCCACTTTCTCAGAAATCATTAAAGGGCATAGTTCACAATATCCGTTTAATTGTGAGTGATGCTCATGTTGAGGATGTGTCATGTTTCGTCCTTAGCGGTTTGCCTACTTCTCTAGTGTTGGGGCTACCCTGGCTCACTAAACATAACCCCACCATTGATTGGCAAGCGAGGCAAATAAATGGTTGGAGTAACTTTTGCAGAGAGAATTGCCTCATAACATCTGTTTCTGAGGTTTCTACTAAGACTGTACCACCTTTCCTCTCTGAATTTTTGGATGTCTTCTCTGAGAGTGGAGTTCAGGGTTTGCCTCCGCACAGGGAGTATGATTGCCCTATTAATCTCATCCCAGGCGCCAAGCTGCCTAAATCTCGTTTATACAATCTCTCCCAACCTGAGAGGGTCGCTATGCGGGCTTATATCTCTGAGAGTTTGAGAAAAGGACACATACGACCCTCGAAGTCACCTGTTGCCGCTGGTTTTTTCTTTGTTAAGAAAAAAGATGGTTCTTTAAGACCTTGTCTGGATTTCAGGGAGCTGAACAGTATCACTATTCGTGATCCTTATCCGCTTCCTCTGATCCCGGACCTGTTTAACCAGGTTGTTGGGGCTAAAGTCTTTTCCAAATTAGACCTAAGAGGGGCATACAACCTGGTTAGGGTCAGAGAAGGAGACGAATGGAAGACGGCTTTCAATACCCCTGAGGGCCATTTTGAGAATTTGGTTATGCCTTTTGGTTTGATGAATGCCCCAGCCGTTTTTCAGCATTTCGTCAACAGCATTTTTTATCATTTAATGGGAAAATTTGTATTAGTGTATTTGGATGACATTTTGATTTTTTCTCCTGATTTCAAGACTCATAAGGAACACTTACGTCAGGTCTTGCTCATTCTGCGGGAGAATAAATTATATGCGAAACTGGAAAAATGTGTGTTTGCGGTTCCAGAAATCCAATTTCTGGGGTTTCTTGTCTCCGCTTCTGGTTTTCGCATGGACCCCGAGAAGGTCCGCGCTGTGTTTGAGTGGGAGCTTCCTGAGAACCAGAAGGCGCTGATGCGTTTTTTGGGCTTTGCCAATTATTACAGGAAATTTATTTTGAATTATTCCTCTGTTGTTAAACCACTCACTGATATGACCAGAAAGGGGGTAGATTTTTCTTCCTGGTCGGTAGAGGCGCGTAAGGCCTTTTCTAATATCAAGGAGAGTTTTGCTTCCGCTCCCATCCTAGTACAACCTGATATTTCGTTACCCTTCATAGTTGAGGTTGATGCTTCTGAGGTAGGGGTGGGTGCGGTCTTGTCTCAGGGTTCCTCTCCTGCCAAATGGCAACCGTGTGCCTTTTTCTCAAAGAAACTCTCCTCCGCAGAGAGAAATTATGATGTGGGAGATAGGGAATTGTTGGCCATCAAGTTGGCTTTTGAGGAATGGCGCCATTGGCTAGAGGGAGCCAGACACCCTATTACCGTGTTTACTGACCATAAAAAACTGGCCTATTTGGAGTCAGCCAAGCGTCTGAACCCGAGACAGGCCAGATGGTCTTTGTTCTTTTCAAGGTTTAATTTTGTTGTTACGTTCCGCCCTGGGGTTAAGAATGTGAAGGCAGATGCCCTGTCACGTTGTTTTCCAGGAGGTGGGAATTTTGAAGACCCGGGTCCCATTTTGGCTGAAGGTGTGGTGGTCTCTGCTCTTTTTCCTGAATTGGAGGCAGAGGTGCAGGCAGCCCAGTCAGAAGCTCCTGATCTTTGTCCTCCTGGGAGGTTGTTTGTGCCTCTCGCTTTGAGACACAAGATTTTTAAAGAACACCACGACACGGTCCTTACTGGGCACCCGGGGGCAAGAGCCACACTGGATCTCATCGCTCGGAGATTCTGGTGGCCTGCGCTTCGTAAGTCGGTTGAGGGTTTTGTGGCAGCTTGCGAGACTTGCGCTCGTGCCAAGGTCCCTCATTCACGGCCATCAGGTCCTCTCCTTCCTTTGCCCATTCCTTCCCGTCCTTGGACACATCTGTCCATGGACTTCATAACAGACTTGCCTCGTTCCTCGGGGAAGTCTGTGATTCTGGTGGTGGTGGACCGTTTTAGCAAAATGGTGCATTTTATCCCTTTCCCTGGTTTGCCCAATGCTAAGACGCTGGCGCAGGCATTTATTGACCACATTGTCAAATTGCATGGGATTCCTTCAGACATAGTCTCTGATAGGGGCACGCAGTTTGTTTCCAGATTCTGGAAGGCTTTCTGTTCTCGCTTGGGGGTTCGGTTGTCATTCTCTTCTGCTTTCCATCCGCAGTCGAATGGCCAGACAGAGCACGTCAATCAGAATCTGGAGACATATCTGCGCTGTTTTGTGGCGGAGAATCAGGAGGATTGGTGTTCTTTTTTGTCCCTTGCTGAGTTTGCTTTAAATAACCGTCGTCAAGAGTCCTCTGATAAGTCACCATTTTTTGGTGCATATGGGTTCCATCCGCAGTTTGGGACTTTCTCGGGAGAGGGCTCTTCTGGTTTGCCTGATGAGGACAGATTCTCCTCGTCTTTGTCATCTATTTGGCAAAAGATTCAGGATAATCTAAAGAGCATGAGTGAGAGATATAAGCGTGTGGCGGATAAGAGACGTGTGCCTGGTCCGGACCTGAATGTTGGTGATCTGGTGTGGTTGTCTACCAAGAATATCAAATTGAAGGTTCCCTCCTTGAAGTTGGGTCCTAGGTTTATTGGGCCTTACAAGATCCTGTCTGTCATCAATCCTGTTGCCTACCGTCTTGATCTTCCTCAGACTTGGAAGATCCATAATGTTTTTCATAAGTCCTTATTGAAACCTTATGTTCAACCTATTGTACCCTCGCCTTTGCCTCCTCCTCCGATTATGGTTGATGGAAATCTTGAATTTCAGGTCTCTAGGATTGTGGATTCTCGTCTTGTCCGCGGTTCCCTCCAGTACCTCGTTCATTGGGAGGGTTATGGTCCTGAGGAGAGGATGTGGGTCCCAGTGACGGACATTAAGGCCTCTCGTCTCATCAGGGCTTTCCATAGGTCCCATCCTAAAAAGGTGGGCCCTGAGTGTCCGGAGTCCACTCCTAGAGGGGGGGGTACTGTAACAGCCAGACAGCTGAGAAGCGCTCACAGGAGCTTCTCAGATCCTCCTCCTTGAATTTCTTTGTTTTGGTTTAGTTTCTCATCTCGTTAGTCTATCTCAGCTGTCATGCAGTCAGACTGATCGCTACCCTTTAAGTTCCTCCCCATAATGCAGTAGTGTGTGGCTGATACAACTTCCTGGAGTGTGTGTGCATGCTGTTCCCAGTTCCCAGTCCTCAGTCCTCAGTTGTCAGTCGTCTGCAGATAAGTGCTGTTTATGTATTTATGTTTTTGTATTTTCTGGATCCAGGTGACCCTGACTCCCTCCGTGTCAGTGTAGGGAGCCGGTGGTCGTGTCCCTTCACTATTGTAGGGTCTTCAGGTAATAGATAGCCGAGGAACGTGGATATGCGGCCATCCACCTTTGGGGTGTTCGCATAGGCTGAGCAGTGAGGGAGAGCGGCAGCTCTATTGCAGGGGTCTCCCTTTGTTCCTTAGTTGTGGATCCAGAGAGACATTGTTTATATGGTATTGTCTTGTTTCCTGTACACCATCCGTGACAATAGCCCAATGGAGTAGCCGATTGTCGGAAGGGAAGCTTTTCTTCCTGACAATTGCCTGATTTTCAGTGGAGGAGAATGCTGCATTTACATGCAGCAATTTCCTCCACGGTATGGGGAGAAGTGATCACTAATTCCATCGCTCGTCCCCACAGAATCATTGTTTGCCGGCAGCAGAGAGCTGTTTAAAAGGAGCGATCTGCTGTCGGCAAATATTTTAGGTGTCCTCACGAACAATCCTATAACCTGATGAATGAGTGTTTCACTTGTTCATAGGGTAATCAGCACCACTTTTACACCGGCAGATTATCTCTTACCAGCGTCCCTATGAACACTCGTTATCAATAATGTGACCGAACATCAGGCAGTGTAAAGGGGTCTTAAAGGGGTTCTCCAGGAAAGAAAAAAAAAATATAAATGAACTTTTAAATGCCTTTAATTATTTGTCTAGGGGACAATCAGTAAAGGAGTTAAAATGGCAGTTGTCAGATTCCTGGACATAGAATCCGTCCTCCTAATGATGCTGCTGATGGCCTGTGTGAGAATACAGAGCAGGAGTCCTATGTAAACTCCGGTCTCTGCCTGCACCAGCACTGTGAAGCATGATATTATGTGCAGACGACAGCTGAGTGCTCAGCTGTGTCCATGTGCTTTGGAGCTCACCTCACCTCGTACTCACAAGCTGAAGTGTAGGGATGAGGAACAGACAGACGCTGCTGTGGGTTAGGAGTGTCATTAGAAAACACTTCAGCTTTTGTGCTTGAGGTGCGTTGAACTCAAGGTGAGGTGAGCTCCATTCCAAAGCACAGGGACACAGCTGAGAAGTTATCTCAGTGGTCATCTGCACATAATAGCATGCTTTACAGAGACCAGAATTTAAATAGGGCCGTGTGCTCTGTAATCTCACACAGGCAGTCCTGCACTGTCAGGAGGACGGATTTAATGCTCATAAATCTGACAGCAGCCATTTTAACTCCTTCACTGATTGTTTCCTAGACAAAAAGAGCCATTATAAATAATTAAATGCATTTTAGAGTTTATTTATAATAATATGTTTTTAAGTATTTTCTTTTTTTTTTCTTTCCTAGAGAACCCCTTTAAGCAACTGTAACAGCACCATTTAAATGAATAAGGCCATGCTGCAGTACCTTGCACAGCAGGTAGCTGGGAGCCACATCAGTAAAATATTGCTGTAGCTCCTTCATTCTCCTCATCAGTTGGGTTCCTGGCAGTCAGATCTTAACAAAATCCTATCACTTACTAAATGGAGAAAAGCCCTTAGATTGTAAAAGTCTATATCGCAAAGTCGGAGCATTACATGCACTCTGTTAGTTTAGTTTTGTCCATTGTCAACTGAAGAACTTTTAGGAAAATTACTTATTGACTCGGCCCTACTGTTTTGCCTTTTAAGAAAATATGTTCCTTTAGCAATTGCATCATTTGCATGGTCTTTGTAACAGCAGTGACACATGGTGGTATAAAGTCAGCATTCTGAGAGTGAGTCAATAATCACATCAGTCAATAGAAATGGTGGCATTCTGCAGAGTCAAGCCGAGTTTGCTGTTATACAGAAGACGAACAATAATAGCACTAGAAGCATAAACAGTGACATATTGTGCATCAGACTACAGGGGCAGTGTCAAGGAAATGCAACAATGATGTCTAAACTACTTTACAGACCAAAAAAAAGAAAGATAATTGAGTACAGATATAGATATTAGAGTACAATAAAAAGTTCACTGATACACATATAAAATGGTCTAAGTAATGAATTAAAAAGGTAGTCCATGATTAGAGACTAGGATCAACTTTTCTTCCAGAAACAGCGCCACTCCTTTTCATGGGCTGTGTCAGGTACTGCATCTCAGGCCCAATCACTTGAATGAGACTGAGCTGAAATAGCACATATCGGCCTTTGACAAGAGTGGTGCTATTTCTGGAAAAAGATGAGCCTTTTTTTTTCCTAAACTTGGACAACCCTTTTAAGTTTGATTAAAAGGGTTTTATCACTTCAGCTAGTGGCATTTATCATGTTAGGAAAGTTAATTCAAGCCACTTACTAATGTATTATGATTGTCCATATTGCTTCCTTTGCTGGCTTGATTCATTTTTCCATCACATTATACACCGCTTATTTCCATGGTTATGACTAGAGATGAGCAAATTTTTCGAAAACTCTATTAGCCGGTTTGCCGATCCGAATACATTTGCGGCGAATTACGTTAAAAAACGGCTATTTCCTGGCTGCTGATAGCCTTCATGGTGGTGTAGAACACTGTGCCTTGTAGTAACACGCATAGGGAGTCTGCTTTGGTAGTGAAATAATACAGTGAATCCGTATGACATGCAGATGACAGGCGTCGCTCTTAGAATCACAGCATACTTCACTTATTTGGGAAGTCAAGGGGCCAAAACTGACCAAATAACTCAAGTGTGAACTCAGCCTTACAGGTCGATATTAGCGTCAAGAAGAAGCGCACTCCTTTTACACCCTCGTCAGCTGATTCCACATAGATGTCTACAGAACCTGTTCTATTAAACGCTTATAAAAGTAGAGCCCCCGACAGATTGGAGAGGGTGTCAGCAGTAAGTTTGTGTTGACGTCAGTGATTCATTTCCCCCATTCTCTGATCCGTCAGAACAATTACTCAGAAAAAATGGATCCTGTCTGTGGTGGAGCATATGCCTTCACTCGGTCAGCATTTGCTCAGTAATCCATCAGTATTGCTAAAAGCGAAAAAAAAAACAGGAGTGGATCTAAAACAGAGATGACACATGAATGGAATATTTGCATGTCTCCTGTGTTTTCTACCCACTCCTGCTTTTGGCTACCAAATCATAAGCCAATTATGATGGGACCATACAGGCCTTAAAGCTGCTACACAGACAGGATCCGTTGTGCGTCTTGTTTTTCCTTCCTTCTGACAGATCAGAAGAAGTGTCAAATAAATGATCATGTCAGCCAAGCCAAAAGTCAAAATAGTGGACCACAGAGTGGCCCAATGACAGGGTCTGGAAGTGTCAGCAGCATGAGGAGACCACAGAGCGGCACAATGACAGAGTCTGGAGGTGGCAGGAGACCACAGAGCGGCACAATGACAGAGTCTTGAGGTGGCGGCAGCAGCAGCATCAGGAGGAGGCCACAGAGCGGAACAATAACAGAGTCTGGAGGTGGCAGCAACATAAGTAGGCCACAGAGTGGAACAATGACAAAGTTTGGAGGGGTGGCGGCAGCATCAGGAGGCCACAGAGTGGCAAGGTGACATACTGTGGAGGTGGGTGGCAATATCAGTACCCGCTGAAGATGGTGGGTGAAAGAAGGAGCACTTGGCATCAGATGTAGGTAGGCAGGTAGCCAGAAGAAACTGGTCTCTTTTGTCAAATTGTTAATGTGGTACCATGGATGATCTAGTCTGATGCATCAGGCATTGGTGTGTGGAAATCCTGGCTGATCAACGCCTGATTCATTTTGATGCAGTGTCCCACTATGTGCTATATGTGGGCAGTTTAAACTCTTGCTAAATGTCATATCAAATGTATTGTGGTATCATGCTGTAATTTCCTTTAACAGGCTGGCAGTGTCATTTATCTTTATTCGCCCCTAGGTGCTGCTTGCACCACTTATATATATATGTAAAGTTAGTGTGTCCGATGCTAATGAAGAGATGAGGAAGTTAATGGAGGAGGTGGAAATTAGTATTTCCACCGAAATAATTTAAAAAAGATTTTAACGCATATAAGTGCAGCGCTTAATGCAGAATACAAGATTTGTTGTCCACCGAAATAATTCTAAACATTTTTTATAGCACATAATTGCAGCGCTTAATGCTGAATACAAGATTTTTTGTCCACTGAATTTTGTCTAATTCAAAAAAGATCTTACCGCTGTGGGGACTCGCTCTGGTAGTTAGGATTAGCGGGTGCAGCACAGAGGCAAAGTAAAAGTTCACTACAAACATCAGTGTTTATTTACACGTGAAAGCAAAACAAAAACGCAAGTTGCTTGGTGATCGTTCACACACATGAAAAGTTCATATACAAAACAGTCACCTTTTCTCCTAGGTGTTACTTCGCACTCTGTTGGAAGTTCTGCTTTGTAAAGTCCACAGGCAAGCGTTAGGCGGCCTGTTCACCCTCACAGGGGTCTGAGCCCTCCAGCCCAGCTCAAGCTGTGGATGCCAACACAGCCCTCAGATCACAGCACACAGACCTCCTGAGCTCCACTGTCAGACGGAGGTAATTCTCCTCACCTGGCAATGCTGGCTGGTTTTTATGCTGGCAAAACCCGGCCTGGAACATGGGAGTAGTCACCCACCCAGCACTTTGACTACTCTCAGTAAGAGCCGTCCCGGATCAGCTATTACAGCCATACTAAGTATCAAGGTGTCAAACAGCAACTGCTGCTGACAAATAAAAGCTGGCTGTTACTCCACTGAGGCCAAGATCCTCGGTGACACGTACCTATCATCCACGATGATTCCTTGTACCTTTTTACACCGCATATAAGTACAGCGCTTAATGCTGAATACAAGATTTTTTGTCCACCTAAATAATTTAAAAAAGACTTACCGCCTATAAGTGCAGCGCTTAATGCTGAATACAAGATTTTTTGTCCACCAAAATAATTCAAAAAAGATTTTACCGCATATAAGTGCAGCGCTTAATGCTGAATACAAGATTTTTTTCCCACCAAAATAATTTTAAAAAGATTTTACCGCATATAACTGCAGCACTTAAGGCTGAATACAATTTTTTTTCCATCAAAATAAATCACACAAGATTTTACCACATATAACACCATCGCTGAATACAAGCTCCTTGGAGGGTCACGGAGCATCCGGCATCTATTCGCTCCGCTGAAGGATTATATTGAAAGTGTGCAGAAGCCACACAGGGGCCCCCATGCTGCAGATTTATGATAGAGACATCATAGAGATTTTAACACATATAACTGCAGCGCTGAACGCTGAATTCTATTTTTTTGCCCACTGAAATAAGTCACAAAAGATTTCACCACAAATAACTGCAGCGCTGAAACGCTGAATACTATTTTTTTCCACTGAAATTAGTCACAAAAGATTTTAATGCATATAAGTGCAGCGCTGAACGCTGAATAAAATTTCTATTTCCACAAAAATACTTCAATAAAGATTTTACTACATATAAAGGAGCACGGAGATGGAAAGGGTCTTCGGATTCCCCCCGCACTATACGGACATCTCAGAAATGACCCACTGCTCCCGACAGCAGCTCCTGGGAAGGTCATGGAGCGTCCCGGTCATCCGGTATCTATTCGCTCCGCTAAAGGATTATTTTGAAAGTGTGTAGAAGCCACACGGGGCCCCCATGCTGCATATTTATCATGGAGACAACATGGAGATTCAACCGCATAGAACTGCAGTGCTGACCGCTGAATAAATTTTGTTTTTCGACCGAAATACTTCAGTAAAGATTTTACCACATATAACTGCCGCAGTGACTGACTGCTACCGCCGCTACTTCCATGAACCTCTGCCCGGGTAGGTAGGCTGCTGAGAAGCAGGTGCTCTACCCCAGGCACGTTTGGCTCCTGAAATCCCATTGCTGCCATCCTGCTGAATCCCAGCCATGCTTTTAACACATATAACCGCCAACGTGAACTGAGAATGTATTTTTCTGCTTGTACTGAAATAGGCCACTAAACGCTTTCAACACATCTAACCGCTGCCGACATGAACTGAGAATGTATTTTTCTGTTTGTACTGAAATAGGCCACTAAACGCTTTCAACACATATAACCGCCGCTGACGTGAACTGAGAATGCATTTTTCTGTTTGTACTGAAGTAGGCCACTAAACGCTTTCAACACATCTAAACGCCGCCAACGTGAACTGAGAATGCATTTTTCTGTTTGTACTGAAATAGGCCACTAAACGCTTTCATCACATCTAACCGCTGACGTGAACTGAGAATATATTTTTCTTTTTGTACTCAAATAGGCCACTGAACCCTTTTGCCACAAATAAGTGCACCAGTGAAATGCGCATATATTTTTCTTTTTTATTACTGTAATACACCCCTATATTCTTTCAACAGAAATAACTGTAGAAGTAAACAGAGCATATATTATTCTTGTTGGACTGAAATAGGCCACTATGTACTTTCAACAGAGTTAACTGCAGAAATGCACTGAGAATATATATTTCCTGTTGGAATGAAATAGGCCACTATATGCTTTAACCAGAAAACAATTAAATAGTGCAGTGCGTATATATTTTTCTTATTTTACTGAAATACGCCCCTATATGCTTTCACGAGAAATAACTGCAACATTGAGGTGCGTATATATTTGTCTTTTTTTTTACTAAAATACGCCCCTATACGCTTTCAACAAAAATAACTGCAACAGTGCAGTGTGTATATATTTTTTTATTTTTTTACTGCAATATGCCCCTATATGCTTTTAACCGAAATAACTGCAACAGTGCAGTGCGTATATATATATATATATATATACATATATATATATATATATACAGTACAGACCAAAAGTTTGGACACACCTTCTCATTCATAGAGTTTTCTTTATTTTCATGACTATGAAAATTGTAGATTCACACTGAAGGCATCAAAACTATGAATTAACACATGTGGAATTATATACATAACAAACAAGTGTGAAACAACTGAAAATATATCATATTCTAGGTTCTTCAAAGTAGCCACCTTTTGCTTTGATTACTGCTTTGCACACTTTTGGCATTCTCTTGATGAGCTTCAAGAGGTAGTCCCCTGAAATGGTTTTCACTTCACAGGTGTGCCCTGTCAGGTTTAATAAGTGGGATTTCTTGCCTTATAAATGGGGTTGGGACCATAGAAACATAGAAACATAGAATGTGTCGGCAGATAAGAACCATTTGCCCCATCTAGTCTGCCCAATATACTGAATACTATGGATAGCCCCCGGCCCTATCTTATATGAAGGATGGCCTTATGCCTATCCCATGCATGCTTAAACCCCTTCACTGTATTTGCAGCTACCACTTCTGCAGGAAGGCTATTCCATGCATCCACTACTCTCTCAGTAAAGTAATACTTCCTTATATTACTTTTAAACCTTTGCCCCTCTAATTTAAAACTGTGTCCTCTTGTGGTAGTTTTTCTTCTTTTAAATATGCTCTCTTCCTTTACCGAGTTGATTCCCTTTATGTATTTAAAAGTTTCTATCATATCCCCTCTGTCTCTTCTTTCTTCCAAGCTATACATATTAAGGTCCTTTAACCTTTCCTGGTAAGTTTTATCCTGCAATCCATGTACTAGTTTAGTAGCTCTTCTCTGAACTCTCTCTAGAGTATCTATATCCTTCTGGAGATATGGCCTCCAGTACTGCGCACAATACTCCAAGTGAGGTCTCACCAGTGTTCTGTACAGCGGCATAAGCACTTCACTCTTTCTACTGCTTATACCTCTCCCTATACATCCAAGCATTCTGCTGGCATTTCGTGCTGCTCTATTACATTGTCTTCCCACCTTTAAGTCTTCTGAAATAATTACTCCTAAATCCCTTTCCTCAGATACTGAGGTCAGGACTGTGTCAAATATTCTATATTCTGCCCTTGGGTTTTTACGCCCCAGGTGCATTATCTTGCACTTATCCACATTAAATTTCAGTTTCCAGAGTTCTGACCATTCTTCTAGTTTTCCTAAATCCTTTTCCATTTGGCATTACCCTCCAGGAACATCAACCCTGTTACATATCTTTGTGTCATCAGCAAAAAGACAAACCTTACCAGCAAGGCCTTTTGCAATATCACTTATGAAGATATTAAACAAAATCGGTCCCAGTACAGATCCCTGTGGAACCCCACTGGTAACATTACCTTGTTTTGAATGTTCTCCATTGACTACAACCCTCTGTTGTCTGTCACTCAGCCACTGCCTAATCCACTCAACAATATGGGAGTCCATGCTCAATGACTGCAGTTTATTGATAAGTCTTCTATGTGGGACAGTGTCAAAAGTCTTACTAAAATCTAGATATGCGATGTCTACTGCACCTCCACCGTCTATTATTTTATTCACCCAGTCAAAAAAATCTATAAGATTTGTTTGACATGATCTCCCTGAAGTAAACCCATGTTGTTTTTCATCTTGCAATCCATGGGATTTTAGATGTTCCACAATCCTATCCTTTAATAGGGTTTCCATTAATTTGCCTACTATTGATGTCAGACTCACTGGTCTATAGTTGCTCGATTCCTCCCTACTACCTTTCTTGTAAATGGGCACGACATTTGCCAATTTCCAATCTTCCGGGACGACTCCTGTTACTAATGATTGGTTAAATAAATCTGTTAACGGTTTTGCCAGCTCACCACTAAGCTCTTTTAATAATTTTGGGTGTATCTCATCAGGCCCCTGTGACTTATCTGTCTTCACCTTAGACAGCAAACTTAGAACATCTTCCTCTGTAAAGATACATGCATCAAACGATTTAATAGTCATTCTTTCTAGTGGAGGTCCTTCTCCTTTTTCTTTTGTAAAAACTGAACAGAAGTATTCATTAAGGCAGTCGGCTAGCCCTTTATTCTCTTCTACATACCTTCCGTCCTTTGTTTTTAATTTAGTTATTCCTTGTTTTAATTTCCTTTTTTCATTTATATATCTGAAGAATGTCTTATCCCCTTTTTTCATAGACTGAGCTAGTTTTTCTTCTGCCTGCGCTTTAGAAGTTCTTATAACTTGCTTGGCCTCTCTCTGCCTAATCTTGTAGATTTCCTTATCTTCATTGCTCTGGGTTTTTTTATAATTACAAAATGCTAGCTTTTTATTTTTAATGATTTGGGCCACTTCTGCTGAGTACCACATTGGTCTCCTCCTTTTTTTGCTTTTACTGACAAGTCTAATGCAATTTTCTGTTGCCTTCAATAATGCACCTTTTAAGTAGTCCCATTTCTCCTGGACTCCATGTAATCCGTTCCAGTCTGATAAGGACTCATTTATGACTAATTTCATTTTTGAAAAGTCTGTTTTTCTAAAATCTAAAACTTTTGTTTTTGTGTGGTGGGACTCTTTCACAGTTCTTATATTAAACCACACTGACTGGTGATCACTAGATCCCAAGGTTTCGCCTACAATGACATCATATACCGAATCCCCGTTTGTGAATACCAAATCCAAAATGGCCTCCCTCCGGGTTGGCTCCTCAACCACTTGTTGTAGAGATAACCCCAGTAGGGAATTTAGAATATCTGTACTCCTGGTAGAACTTGCTATTTTGGTTTTCCAGTTTATATCTGGAAGATTGAAATCTCCCATAATGATAACTTCTCCTTTCATTGTCATTTTAGCTATTTCTTCAACTAGTAGATCATCTAGTTCTTTAACTTGACCAGGTGGTCTATATATCACACCTACACGAGTTACTGCATGGTTAGCAAACTGCAACGTAACCCAAACTGACTCTATGTTGGCCTCACCAACTTTTTTAGGTTAGATTTAATGCTATCTTTCACATACAGGGCCACTCCTCCTCCTTTCTTGCCTTCTCTGTCTCTTCTGTATAAAGAGTACCCTGGTATGGTTATGTCCCAGTCATTTCTTTCATTAAACCATGTCTCCGTAACAGCCACTAAATCTACATTCTCAGATGCCATTATTGACCCAAGTTCATTGATTTTTTTACCTAAACTGCGAGCATTTGTAGACAGGACTCTGAGCTTATCATTTCTTAACCTCTGTGCTTCTGACCTGTTCTGGCATTGTTTCGGGGGGCAATTGGACTCTTTTATTTTCACTCTTTTGTCCCCCCTTCCTAGTATAAATACTCTTTCGCAAATTCTTGGAGTTGTTCACTAAGTACATTTGTTCCTTTGAGAGAAAGATGCAAACCATCTTTTTTGTACAGTTCCTTTCTATTCCAAGTAGAGCTATCATGAGAAACAAAGCCAAATCCTTGCTCTTGACACCATTTACCAAGCCATATGTTGAACTCCTTTATGCGCCTCTGCCTATCATTCTGAACATTATGCACAGGCAGAACTTCAGAAAATGAAATGGTGGATGCAAAATCCTGTACGTCATTACCAAGTGTGATAAAAGATTTTTTCACCTCTGACACTTCATTGCAAGCCAGGTCATTTGTCCCTAGATGGACAAGAACATCCACATCCCCTTCCTGCTTTGCTTGCTTAACAATATTAATAATACGTCTTCTATCTCTTCTAGCAGTAGCCCCAGGGAGACATCTCACAAAACCATTTTCTTTAAGCTCCACACTTCTTATGATTGAATCACCCAGCAACAGCTGCATCCTTTGAAACTTCACTTTATCTTTTTTGTTGCATACATTAGACATAGGAGTCGATGGTTTCTCACCCTCTGTGCTTGAGTCCATATCCATGTTGTCCTTACATTCTGAGAGTGCTGCAAATGAATTATGGAGAACCACCGACTGTGGGACATGTTTTCTATTCACCACTCTAAGACTTCCAGAACCTACATTAACCCATCTGCCATTTCTGGGGGTCCTCTGTGGCAGTGGCATTGCAGCAGTCCTAGCTGGAGTTTGTTTAACAGATAATTTAAATATTTCAGCTTTCAAAAATGCAATTTCCTGCTGCAGTAAGGAGAACTGTCTACAGATCTGACAGCATCCGAATCTCCAAAGAGTGGAACATGAAATAAATGCACAACAATTCCTGCACTGAACCAAGTCTGCCATTTTAAAGAGGAGAAAAAAATAAAAAAATAAGAAAATAAATTTGTAACTTTAAATCAAACAAATCAAACAAATCTTACCTTTTTTTTTTTGTATTGTTTCCACCTTCCAGCCTACCTCCTGACTATCTCCTGCAATATCTCTTTACTAGTACTTAATGTAGTACTTATAAATGGGGTTGGGACCATCAGTTGTGTTGAGGAGAAGTCAGGTGGATACACAGCTGATAGTCCTACTGAATACACTGTTAGAATTTGTATTATGGCAAGAAAATAGCAGCTAAGTAAAGAAAAACGAGTGGCCATCATTACTTTAAGAACTCCTTCAAGACTGTTGGAGGACCATTTCAGGGGACTACCTCTTGAAGCTCATCAAGAGAATGCCAAGAGTGTGCAAAGCAGTAATAAAAGCAAAAGGTGGCTACTTTGAAGAACCTAGAATATGACATATTTTCAGTTGTTTCACACTTGTTTGTTATGTATATAATTCCACATGTGTTAATTCATAGTTTGGATGCCTTCATAGTCATGAAAATAAAGAAAACTCTTTGAATGAGAAGGTGTGTCCAAACTTTTGGTCTGTACTGTATATATATATATTTAATGAAATAAGCCCCAATATACTTTCACCAGAAATAACTGCAGATGTGACCTGAAAATATATATTTCTTGTTAGAATGAAATAGGCCACTATACGCCATTTTTCTTCTGTAATATGCCCCTATACACTTTCACCAGAAATAACTGCAACAGTGCAGTGTGTATATATCTGTCATTTTTTTACTGAAATACGCCCCTATACGCTTTTAACAGAAATAACTGCAACAGTGCAGTGCGTATATATTTTTCTTTTTTTTAATGAAATACGCCACTATACGCTTTCACCAGAAATAACTGCAGATGTGATCTGAGAATATATATTTCTTGTTGGAATGAAATAGGCCACTATACGTTTTAACCAGAAAACAATGAAATAGTGCAGTGCGTATATATTTTTCTTATTTTATGGAAATATGCCCCTATACGCTTTCACCAGAAATAACTGCAACAGTGCAGTGCATATATATTTGTCTTTTTTTTTACTGTAATACGCCCCTATATGCTTTCACCAGAAATAGCTGCAACAGTGCAGTACATATATATTTTTCTTATTTTACTGAAATAGGCCCCTATACACTTTGACCAGAAATAACTGCAACAGTGCAGTGCGTATATATTTAGATTTTTTTAATGAAATATGCCCCTATACACTTTCACCAGAAATAACTGCAGAAGTGACCTGAGAATATATATTTCTTGTTGGAATGAAATAGGCCACTATACGCTTTAACCAGAAAACAATTAAATAGTGCAGTGCGTATATATCTTTATTATTTTATGGAAATACGCCCCTATATGCTTTTACCAGAATTAACTGCAGAAATGCACTGAGAATATATTTTTTCTTTTTTTTACTGTAATACGCCCCTATACAATTAAATAGTGCAGTGCGTACTGTATTTTTCGCCCTATAAGACGCACCTAGGTTTTTGAGGAGGAAAATAAGAAAATATTTTTTTTTAACCAAAAGGTGTGCTTTTGGTGGGTTTTGAATTAATGGTGGTCTGTGCATGACACTATTATGGGGGATCTGTGGATGAGACACTGTCATGTGGGGGATCTGTGAATGGCACTGTTATGGGGGATCTGTGGATGGCACTGTTATGGGGGATCTGTGGATGGCGCTGTTATGGGGGATCTGTGGATGGCGCTGTTATGGGGGATCTGTGGATGGCACTGTTATGGGGGATCTGTGGCTGGCGCTGTTATGGAGATCTGTGGATGGCACTGTTATGGGGGATCTGTGGATGGTACTGCTATGGGGTGGGAGATCTGTGGATGGCATTGTTATGGGGTGGGGGGATCTGTGGATGGCATTGTTATGGGGTGGGGGTTCTGTGGATGGAACTGTTATGGGGGGGATCTGTGGATGACACTGCTATATGTCATCCACAGATCCCCCTCATAACAGTGTCCCCAAATACACCGTCCCTCTGCTCACCGAAGTATTTATAAATATGAATCCTTATCCTGTTATTAAGTTTAACTAACGCTGCGCTCTCCCCTGTTCCCATGTTCCCCTGTATCCCCACAGCACTTGCGAACAAGCTTCCATAGCAGGCAGAGCGGACGGCAGCAGTAACGTCACTCACTGACGTCGCGCGCCTGCTCCGCCTGCTTCATTCATAAAGTGGGCGGAGCAGGCGCTCGACGTCAGTGAGTGACGTTACTGCTGCTGTCTGCTCTGCCTGCTATGGAAGCTTGTTCGTAAGTGCTGTGGGGATACAGGGGAACATGGGAACATGGGAGAGCGCAGCGTTAGTTAAACTTAATAACAGGATAAGGATTCATGTTTATAAATACTTTGGTGAGCGGCGGGGCCTGGTGTAAGAGTACAGTGACTGCTCCGGGCCCCGCCCCTAGTTCCGGACTCCAGCTCCTCCTCTCTCCCGGCTCATACATCGCAGTCTTCAACAGAAATAACTGCAACAGTGCAGTGCATATATATTTTTTATTTTTTTACTGTAATATGCCCCTATACGATTTTAACAGAAATAACTGCAACCGTGCTGTGCGTATATATATTTCTTTTTTTAATTAAATAAGCCCCTATAGGCTTTCACCAGAAATAACTGCAGAAGTGACCTGAGAATATATTTTTCTTGTTGGAATGAAATAGACCACTCTACGCTTTAACCAGAAAACAATTAAGGCTACTTTCACACTTGCGTTTGGGGTTCCGCTTGTGAGATCCGTTTGAGGGCTCTCGCAAGCGGCCCCGAACTGATCCGTTCATCCCCAATGCATTCTTAATGGATAAGAATCCGTTCAGAATACATCAGTTTGGCTCCGTTCCGCCTCCATTCTGCTCTGGAGGCGGACACCAAAACCGTGCAGAGCCAAACAGATCCGTCCTGACTTACAATGCAAGTCAATGGGGACGGATCCGTTTGACGTTGACACAATATGGTGCAATTGCAAACGGATCCATCCCCTATTGACTTTCAATGTAAAGTCAGGAGTCCCTATTAATATACCATCGGATCGGAGTTTTCTCCAATCCGATGGTATATTTTAACTTGAAGCATCCCCATCACCATGGGAACGCCTCTATGTTAGAATATACCATCGGATTTGAGTTAGATCGTGAAAACTCAGATCCGACAGTATATTCTAACACAGAGGCGTTCCCATAGTGATGGGGACGCTTCAAGTTATAATATACTAAGAACTGTGGACATAATTAATTAAATTCATTGGTGGCCAGTGCGGCCCCCCCTCCCCCCCCCCCCCAGTTTTAAATTCATTGGTGGCCAGTGCGGCCCCCCCTCCCTCCCCAGTATTAAATTCATTGGTGGCCAGTGCGGCCCCCCTCCCTCCCCAGTTTTAAATTCATTGGTGGCCAGTGCTGCCTCCCCTCTCCCCCCCCTAATTAATATCACCCCCCCATCATTGGTGGCAGCGGAGAGTTCCGATCGGAGTCACAGTTTAATCGCTGCGGCTCCAATCGGTTACCATGGCAGCCAAGACGCTACTGCAGGGAGGGGGGGGCCGCACTGGCCACCAATTAATTTAAAACTGGGGAGGGAGGGGGGGCCCCCTGCTGCCTGGCAACACCTGATCTCTTACAGGGGGCTATGATAGGCACAATTAACCCCTTAGGTGCGGCACCTGAGGGGTTAATTGTGCGGATCACAGCCCCCTGTAAGAGATCGGGTACTGCCAGGCAGCAGGGGGCCGTTATGTCCACAGTTCTTAGTATATTCTAACTTGAAGCGTCCCCATCACCATGGGAACGCCTCTGTGTTAGAATATACTGTCGGATCTGAGTTTTCACAATATGAAAACTCAGATCTGAAAGAGCTGTTTATGCAGACGGATCGATTCTGAACGGATGCAAGCGTTTGCATTATAGGTGCGGATCCGTCTGTGCAGATACCAGATGGATCCGCACTGAACGCAAGTGTGAAAGTAGCCTAAATAGTTCAGTACATATATTTTTCTTATTTTACTGAAATACGCCCCTATACACTTTCACCAGAGATAACTGCAACAGTGCAGTGCGTATATATTTTTCATTTTTTTATGAAATACGCCCCTATACGCTTTCACCAGAAATAACTGCAGAAGTGACCTGAGAATATATATTTCTTGTTGTACTGAATAAGATACTAAGATATAAGCCACTAAAGGCTTTCCAACATAACACTTGCAGCCCAATAACAAAAAGCTGGAATGACAGAGCTGTCTATTGACTATTTGGAATGAAATAGGCCACTATACTTTTGACTATGGAACTCTCTGTCTGAGGAGGTGGTGATGGTGAGTACAATAAAGGAATTCAAGAGGGGCCTGGATGTAGTTCTGGAGCGTAATAATATTACAGGCTATAGCTACTAGAGAGGGGTCGTTGATCCAGGGAGTTAGTCTGATTGCCTGATTGGAGTCGGGAAGGAATTTTTTATTCCCCTAAAGTGGGGAAAATTGGCTTCTACCTCACAAGTTTTTTTTTGCCTTCCTCTGGATCAACTTAAAGGATAACAGGCCGAACTGGATGGACAAATGTTTTTTTTCGGCCTTATGTACTATGTTAATATACGCTTTAACCAGAAAACAATTAAATAGTGCAGTGCGTATATATTTTTTCCCATTTTACTGAAATACGCTCCTATACACTTTCACCAGAAATAACTGCAACAGTGCAGTGCGTATATATTTTTATTTTTTTTACTGTAATACACCCTTATACGCTTTCAACAGAAATTACTGCAGAAGTGAAATGCGTATATATTTTTCTTGATGTACTGAATAAGATACTAAGATATAAGCCACTAAAGGCTTTCCATCATAACACTTGCAGCCCAATAGCAAAAAGTTGGAATGACAGAGCTGTCTAATGACTATATGGATCCCCAAATAAACATTCCCTGCACTTGTAAATCACTTTCTTATTAATGTCCCTAGCGCCTTCTAATGTCTCTCTCTGCACTAAGATGCTGTTAAATGATTCCTCCCTATCCTTTCCCTGCACTTATAAATCCTTTTTTCAGTTTTTTTTTTAAACATAGAGGTTTTTCCAATAGTTGTCCCTAGCCCCTTCACACATCTGTCCCTGCACTCTGAACGCTGGAAAATGGCAGAATCTAAAATGGCTGCTGTATTTTGTGACATCACGGGGCTGACTGGCTGCCGATTGGCTGCATGCAGGCATGTCAATCTGGGTGATCCCACCTTTCCAGAGTTCCTTGCCCCATGTCCTCAGTCCTCACACGTGTAGCCACCATTTTAGGAAAATTGCGATTCGTTACTGCGAAGCGCGAGGAAATTCACATTTGTTTGGAATCTAAGTTTTTCTGAAATTCGGATTGAATTCCACTTCGTCAGCTTCGATTCACTCATCTTTAGTTATGACCACCCTGCAATCCATCAGCAGTGGCTGTGCTTGCACACTATAGGAAAAAGTACCGGCCTCTGTAATTGCCAGGACCATGGGAGCTCATAGAGGCTAGTGCCTTTTTCTATAGTGTGCAAGCACGACCACCACTGATAGAGGGTGGTGGAGGGTGGTCATAACCATGGAAACTAGCCGTGTATAATGTGATAGAAAAATGAATCCAGCCAGCAAAAGAAGCAATATGGACGATCACAATACAATAGTAAGTGACTAATATTAAGTTTCTCTACATGATAAATGCTGTTTTCTGAAGTGATACAACTCCTTTAATCCTTAGAGCCAGAAGTTCCCAGTGACGTCCACTATACAGTGTTTTGGGCTTGACTTTACTTGATTTATAATAGGGATCTGGCATGTGCTACATTCAAGGATTCGCCTGCTACACCTGGCATGCTGAAAGGCAATTAGTTTTGAAAAAGGACATTTTGTCCTACATTATTTCCTCACAAACCACATCTGCTGATTTCCCCTTTTGCCCCAAAGCTCAATTATCGGTCTTGTGTAATGGATTTTCTGACTGAGGTAGCAGACAGACACGACTAACATGTATCTGGGAAAATCTCTAGCAGCTGTTGCTCCGGCCTCTGGAGAGAATCCCTCTGCCTTCAGAATGCCATGTGAATATTGAGACGGAATTGGCACAAGTCACTACACTGTATTACTGTATTTCTATTTCTGGGTATGAATGTAATGCTGCAGTGTATCATATATGCCATGTTTTTCTGGCTTTTAAGCATTATTTGCATTTGCGGAAAGGCAGAAGAATTAAAAATATCACATCACTGCTTTACCACACATTTTAGTGTATAACAGATCCTAATGTGGATCAAAGGACGGCAAAAAATACTCCCATAATGCATAAGCCAATTTGCCCTAAAAATGAGGGGAAAATGTCTGTCCTGATCCTACTAGATGGACTGACTAGATCAAAACTTCAAGGGGTTGTCCGTATTCAGAGCTGAACTCAGACATATCCCCATTTTCATCCAGGCATCGCCTCTGACAGGAGCATCGGATCATTTTCTTTGTTTATATTTTTAACACTGCTAGGTGGAGGCTTCCACTGAACAATGTTGATGGTGACGTCACCAGCACTGATGGGCGGACTAAAGCCCGCCCATTAGTGCCGGTGACATCACCGGGCTCACTGCTAGGCAGAAGCCTCCGTCTAGTTTTAGCCCGGTACATCACTGGATCTCCAAAAAAAAAAAAACATGTGCTAAATTGCGCAGGGCAAAGAAGAGCATTGGAGCAGGAAATGCTCCGATGCTCATGTTGGAGGGACTGACTGAGTTGAAACAGGGATATATTCGGGTTCAGCTCTCAACCTCTTTAGAGCAATCTTCTGATTGAAGAAAAAATGTCACATTAACTGGGGAATAAACAGAACACATACTTGGTTCCCTCATTTTCATCATTTCAGCTGCAGATCCACCAATTCACAGGCTGCTCTACTGCCATCCAAGATGGCTGGACCATTTCTCAGGATGCTGACCAATCTCAGGGCAGCAGGAAATGTCTTGGACTACCAAATGCACAGTGTGTATCAGGTAGTCCAAGAAGCATTGAGGTAATCATGGATGACAGTGAGGCCCAGGAATCTGCAGATCTACAACAGACAAGTTGAAATGGAGGGCACCAGGTAAGTGTTTTGTCCATTCTCCAATTAATGTGAATTTTTATTCTTGAACCAATCTATTCTTTAATAGATTCTATCCTTTCACATTAGTGTTAATGTTAACCATTTAGATCATGTAAACAGTTCATAGTTACTCTTTTCTATCATTTGTTAACTATTTTTTAGAAATAAGCCACTTTTATGTTTGACACATGACTTTCTTATGTAAGACATTACTTATACCTGTCTTCCTTCCATCGCTCCTCTCATTTCTTTGAACGTTGAGCTGAACTCTCCAATGAAATCATGTTTCCCATTAGAGTCCCAGTCCCAGACTATACACTGAAAAAAGAAAACCATTGATTATTCACTTTACATTTCCATAATATAAAAATGACCATACAAGTAGCGTTTTATCTCACAAAGACACACTTTCCCTGTGCACGCAGAAAGGATACCCTAACGTTTTCATTGTGTTTTTTCAGGATTTTATTTTACAACTTGTAACTTTTTATTTGCTGGTGTTTTTATTTGCCGGTGTTTCTGTAGAGAAGTCTAGGAGAAAAACACAAGACAGAAAGTACCAAAAGCAAACTGCATTTAAAATAAAATGCTGACCCAAAGAAGTAAAAACGCATTGTGGCAGATTTATGGAAACTGTCTGAAAGTAAAACTGATTTTGTTGTCCATACTGTAGCAACCAATCAGAGCGCAGCTTTAATTTTTCAATAGCAGTATCGAAAATGAAAGCTCCACTATGATTGGTTGCTATGGGCAACAAAGATCGTTTTTCTTTCACATCGTTTTATACATTTCCCTCCACTGTTTGTAGTGCATTTTCTATTGCACCAGAGACTCATGCAATATCTGGCCAAAGAGTTTTTGGACAAAACAAAAACAGGAAAGAAGTCCATGAAGTGTTCTGTGTTTAAAATCACCCTTAAAGGGGTTGTCCCATTAATATTTTACAGTTTTCAAACCAGCACCTGGATCTGAAGACTTTTGTAATTGCATGTAATTAAAAATGTATTACAGAGTTACTCAATGAATCTATCTGAATAACACCACCTGCTGTTTGCCTGTTTTTCTAATTGGAGCAGTGAATGTGGAGATATCTGGATCCATGTGAGGTACATGGCTGGTTCTTGCTTTGTTAGAAAGATGTCGTCATGTACTGTATGATGTCTGATTTTCATTTTTTACATTAATCATGGAATAATCCCTTTAAACGATCCCTGTACTTTCAGACATGCTTTGAATAAATGAATAGTACAGGTGAATATAAGATACTTTGTAATATATTCTACAGCAGGGGTATTCAACTGGCAGACCAAAGGTGCTAACTGCCTGGACGCCTGCATGCCCTGATATAAACTTTCTGTGGCATCACTGTGCACAGGGGCATTTAAAGGGGCCTCATTCTGTGTCTTGTGCATTTAAGGGGGTATCAGTGTGTTTGGCCAATTAAAGGGGGCATCTTACTGTGTGGGGGCATTTAAAGGGAATCACTCTGTGTGCTTTTAAAGGGGTCTCTTTCTGTGTGGGGGGAACTGAAGGGGGTATAATACTGTGTGGATGGTACTAACAGATCATCATGCTGAAAGGAGGTACTGTCACGACCGCTATCCCAGCAGCAGTCGTGTCGCACCAGACGGAGGGGAAGGGGGACCCTTATCTAAGGATGGGAAATAGAATGGCCACCCCTGACTAACCCTAAGCTGGCACCTGTCTGCCCTGATACCCTAGACGGGGTGTGAACCCGTGCGGCGAGCAGGATGCCTAAACCCTCAGTCGCCCTAACAAGACTGGACTGGGGAAAGGCCGATGAGAGCGCTAGTCACCATCACTCATGTCTAGGAAAACAACAGGGGAAGACAGCAACAAACAAACAACAGCAGAGATAAACTTATCCAGTCACGAGCAGAGAAGGCGATCCCAAACACGACAGTCCACGCCGGACAAGAGCTCCACAGCAACACCATCAAACGATCTCCTTCCAAGGTCAGAGTAGCACTGGAAGTAAGGACTATATCTGGCAATGACTGCAAGTGAAAGTGAAACTAATATAGTAGCTGGGAGTGGCAGACAGGACTCACCTGAGAAGGATGCCTACAAACTCCCAGTCAGGACAAAAAGGTTCACAAGGCAAAACCCAGATGACATACCCTGAACCACGGAGCAAACTCACAAGCTATCGCGAGTAGCAAGTCGCTGCGACCTTCTCCTCCCAGTCCTGTCTGGATCAGTCACAGTCGTGACAGTACCCCCCTTTCTACGAGGGGCCCCTGGACCCTCAAGACCAGGCCTCTCCGGATGGGAGCTATGAAAAGCCCGAATGAGTCTGTCCGCTTTTATCTCTGATGCTGGAACCCACATTCTCTCTTCGGAACCATAACCTTTCCAGTGCACCAGGTACTGAAGAGAGCGGCGAACATATCGTGAATCAACAATCTTTTCTACCTGAAACTCAAGACTGCCATCAACAACCACCGGTGGAGGCGGTAGTGGCAATGGTTCAGGAGGTTCTACATATCTCTTAAGCAGAGATCTGTGGAAGACATTATGGATCCTTAGAGTCTGAGGTAGCTCCAGACGAAAAGCCACCGGGTTAATGATCTTAATTACCCTATAAGGACCAATAAATCTCGGACCTAATTTCCACGAGGGAACCTTCAACTTGATATTTCTGGTAGACAACCACACCAAGTCATTCACCCCAAGGTCCGGACCTTCAGAGCGCTTCCTATCAGCCGCACGTTTGTATCTACCACCAATTCTCTTCAAACTTTCTTGCACACTCTGCCACACTGAAGAAAGTGAAGACGCAAATCGTTCCTCCTCGGGAATCCCAGACGGCCCCCCCTCACTAAACGTACAAAACTGAGGATGGAAACCATACGCACCAAAAAATGGTGACTTATCGGTGGATTCTTGACGACGATTATTAATGGCAAACTCGGCTAACGGTAAATAAGATGACCATTCCTCCTGATTTTCGGAAACAAAGCATCTCAAATATGTCTCTAGGTTTTGATTGGTACGTTCAGTCTGACCGTTGGACTGTGGATGGAAAGATGAAGAAAACGACAGATGAACCCCTAAACGAGAACAAAAAGCTTTCCAAAATTTAGAAACAAATTGGGTACCACGATCCGAAACAATATCGGAAGGGACCCCGTGAAGCTTCACGATGTGGTCAATAAAAACCTGAGCCAGTGTGTTAGCATTAGGCAATGCGGCAAGAGCAATAAAGTGCACCATTTTACTGAATCTGTCAACAACTACAAGAATAACAGTCTTCCCCGCTGATACTGGTAGATCCGTAATGAAATCCATTGACAGGTGCGTCCAAGGCCTGTTGGGGATGGCCAGAGGTAAAAGACGCCCTGCCGGACGAGTATGATCTACCTTAGAACGAGCACAGGTAGCACATGCAGACACAAAATTCAACACCTCCTGGCGCCATTTAGGCCACCAGAACAGACGAGACACTAACTCAGAGGTTGCCCTATTACCTGGGTGTCCTGCCAGTGTGGAGTTATGGTGTTCTTTTAGTATCTCCAGTCGTAAATTTTCTGGCACAAACAGTTTACCCGAGGGGCAGGAGGCCGGGGCGTCCCCCTGAGCTTCCAACACCCTCCCCTCCAAACCTGAGTGTAATGCAGAGACCACCACCCCCTTTTGCAAAATGGGCTCTGGTACCTCAACATCACCCCCTCCAGGAAAACTTCGAGACAATGCATCCGCTTTAGTATTTTTTGCCCCCGGGTGATAGGTTATTACAAAATTAAACCTAGTTAAAAATAACGACCACCGAGCCTGTCTAGGGGTGAGACGTTTAGCAGAATCCAGATATAATAAGTTTTTGTGATCAGTAATCACCGTGACGGGATGAACCGCCCCCCTCCAAAAAATGACGCCACTCCTCAAAAGCCAACTTAATAGCCAAAAGTTCCCTGTTGCCAATATCATAGTTCCTTTCTGCAGTAGACAATTTCTTCGAAAAGAAAGCACACAGACGCCATTCACCAGTTGACGGGCCCTGAGATAGTACCGCTCCCACCCCCATCTCTGATGCGTCAACCTCTACAATAAAAGGAAGCGAGACACCTGGCTGTACGAGAATAGGGGCCGAGGTGAATCTCTCCTTCAGAGATGCAAAGGCAGTTTTGGCTGCATGTGACCATTTGGAAAAATCGGATCCCTTTCGGGTCATGTCCGTCAGTGGTTTGACCACCAAGGAATAGTTCTTTATAAACTTTCTATAAAAATTGGCAAACCCCAGGAAGCGTTGCAATGCCTTCAGGTTCTCAGGCAGATCCCAGTCTATAATCGCCCGGACTTTCTCTGGATCCATGCGGAAACCTGAATCTGACAACACATACCCCAGAAATGGCAGTTCTTTTACAGCGAACACACATTTTTCTAACTTAGCAAACAATTTGTTGGCCCTTAATACTGTATCTGCAGCACTTGTCTCACATGGATCTTATGTGTATCCAGATCCGGGGAATAGACCAGGATGTCATCAAGATATATCACAACAAATCTCCCGATAAGGTGACTAAAAATATCGTTGACAAAATGTTGGAATACCGCAGGCGCATTAGTAAGACCAAATGGCATGACCAGATTTTCATAATGCCCTTCCGGAGTATTAAAAGCCGTCTTCCACTCATCCCCCTCTTTGATGCGAACCAGGTTATAGGCTCCTCTGAGATCCATTTTGGAGAACCATTTAGCACCAGCAACCTGATTAAAGAGGTCGGGAATGAGAGGAAGAGGATAGGGATCTCGGATAGTTATCCGGTTTAATTCCCGGAAATCCAGGCAAGGACGTAGGCCCCCATCTTTCTTTTTAACGAAAAAGAACCCTGCAGCCACAGGTGAAGAAGAGGGTCTGATGTGTCCCTTAGCCAAACTCTCCGAAATATAATCTTTCATAGCCTTCCTCTCCGGGCCGGAAAGATTGTATAACCGATTTTTAGGCAGTTTTGCCCCAGGTAATAGATTAATCGGGCAATCATATGGACGATGAGGTGGTAACCCCTGACAACCCTTCTCAGAGAACACATCCATAAAATCTGACAGAAAGGCAGGTAAAGATGTTACAGAGAGTGTAGAGCACCTACTACTTAAGCAGTTGTCCTTACAATGTTCACTCCACTCCACAATCTCCCCGGCCTGCCAATCCACCACTGGATTGTGAGTCACTAGCCAGGGAAGCCCCAATACCATAGGAGCCGGAAGACCGTCCAGGACATAACAAGAGATATGCTCTTTATGGAGGTCCCCTACCTGCAGATGGATATTATGGATGATCTGATTAACTCTCTCTGAGTAAGAGGGGAGGAGTCGATGGCAAACACAGGAATAGTTCTGCATACCGGTTCCGGAGTAAAACCCAGAGCCTGAGCAAACCGTGAATCCACCAAGTTGATACCCCGCCCCACTGTCCAAAAAGACGGAACAGATCTCAGTTTTATTGCCCGCCTCAACGGTAGCGGACAACAAAAACTGAGACATGCGTATGGAGGAAATGAATACGCCCAGACTGTTCTCCTCCGCACAATCTGGGGACTCTAGTTTTCCGGCGGCTCCTTTGTTTGTGGTCTCTTGGGTTCTGAGGGACAAACCTTTACAAAATGACCCCTCCCCCCACAACGAAAACAAACCTCTGACCTACGGCGGAATTTAGGAGGATTCACCCGTCTAGTGGCGCCCCCTATTTGCATTGGTTCGACTGGACCATAACAGACCGATCCCTGCCCTATAGAGGCCTCCGTAAAATTTAATAGTCTCTCCCTGAGTCGTCTGTCGATTCTTATGGACAGAGACATAGCAGCCTCAAGAGACCCAGGGACCTCGTATACCGCCAGCGCGTCTTTGAATTTTTCAGACAACCCCTGGCAGAACTGACTCCTAAGGGCCGAGTCGTTCCATAACGTATCAGTAGCCCACCTACGGAATTCGGAACAATATAGTTCAGCAGACCGGTTCTCTTGCCGAAGTCTACGTAGCTTAGACTCAGCCAGTGAGACCCTGTCCGGGTCATCATATATACGAGACCCAGGGCTTCAAAAAACTCCTCCACTGATCGTAAAGCCGGAGAGTCTGATGGTAGGGAGAAAGCCCAAGCCTGCGGATCTCCTTGCAGGAGAGAAATTACAATGCCCACCCGTTGTTCCTCACCGCCGGAGGATCTAGGGCGTAACCTGAAGAACAATTTGCAAGCTTCTCTGAAGGTTACAAATTGGTCTCTCCCTCCAGAGAACCTATCAGGTAAAGCCACTTTTGGCTCAGGAGTACCTTGGTTTCCCGTAGCAACGGTGGAACCCAAGGATTGCTGCTGCAGCACTGTTGCTTTTAATCCTGCCACTTCAAGGGATAACCCCTGTAATTGTTTCGCCAAAACCGAAACCGGATCCATAGTGGAACAGACAAAATACAATTTTTTTTTTTAAAAGGCCAGATATACTGTCACGACCGCTATCCCAGCAGCAGTCGTGTCACACCAGACGGAGGGGAAGGGGGACCTTTATCTACGGATGGGAAATAGAATGGCCACCCCTGACTAACCCTAAGCTGGCACCTGTCTGCCCTGATACCCTAGACGGGGTGTAAACCCATGCGGCGAGCAGGATGCCTAAACCCTCAGTCGCCCTAACAAGACTGGACCGGGGAAAGGCTGATGGGAGCGATAGTCACCATCACTCACGTCTAGGAAAACAACAGGGGAAGACAGCAACACACAAACAACAGCAGAGATAGACTTATCCAGTCACGAGCAGAGAAGGCGATCCCAAACACGACAGTCCACGCCGGACAAGAGCTCCACAGCAACACCATTAAACGATCTCCTTCCAAGGTCAGAGTAGCACTGGAAGTAAGGACTATATCTGGCAATGACTGCAAGTGAAAGTGAAACTAATATAGTAGCTGGGAGTGGCAGACAGGACTCACCTGAGAAGGATGCCTACAAACTCCCAGTCAGGACAAAAAGGTTCACAAGGCAAAACCCAGATGACATACCCTGAACCACGGAGCAAACTCACAAGCTATCGCGAGTAGCAAGTCGCTGCGACCTTCTCCTCCCAGACCTGTCTGGATCAGTCACAGTCGTGACAGGTACTTAGGAGACATAGTACTGTGGAGGGCACTTAGGGGGCATCCTTCTGTGGAGGTCACTTAGGGGGCATCCTTCTGTGGAGGTCACTTAGGGGCATGCTGCCGTGTGGGAAGGCACTAAAATGGATCATATTGTGTAGGGATGCACTAAAGGGCATCATCATGTAAGGGGACACTATGGGGACATCATTACTGTCTGAATGACACTAAGGGCCATGACTATTGTGAGGTGGCACTAAGTGAACATTCTAATTCTGTTGAGACACCTATGGGAGCATCCTTACTGTATGAGGAGGCGCCAGTACTGTGTTGGGGGACTCACAGGGGATTGGTGGGATTAGAAACATGGCTTTTTGTACAGTGCTCTATACGTCACTGGTGTTGTCCCTCCTTACATTTTCTTCCATTCAGACCGTCACCAGATTCCCGGCCCAGGTATGTGGACCTTTACAAAAAGTACTTAAGTAACCCTGTTCTACAGGGTTTAGTGGTGGAGACGAGAGAGCATAGCTTATGCCACCTAAGAGCCTCTCTGTTATCCTTCACAAAAAAAAAATCTGTCATTCATTATGTATAATGTAAAGTTCTGAAAACTTTACTAGCTTACTTATGAAGGCAACATTTGCATATAAACCTGAGATAAGATTTTTATTTTACCCAAATACTTGTACAATAAGTGATCTTCAAATACCAAGTCACTTTTTAACTCTATGAACTATTTTATTACAATAAATCATTAGTTATGCTGCTGTTCACTCATCACCAAGATTTATATATCTTTTGCGCTTTTTAGTGGAGAAAATAAATCACAAACACAATCAGTGTCCTATTAGTGATGACTAGGCTTTATGTTCTTGTAATTCTTGTAAGACAGCTATGCATTTTATCATTGACACAGTGGCGGGATAAATGGAGGCATATCATTTATATGCAATGAGAGTGCATGAGGAACAGCAACAGTCATTCTCATGTCGAACAAGAATCCATCAACTTCAAGCAGACATCTCTCGAGTGTGGCAGGATGAAAACCAATGAAAACCGCTGTCACCACTACAATAGTCATGCGAATGGATTTTTTCCACAAAGCTGTCCTGGTTAACTATTCTTTTATACATTATTCCAGTCTGAAGGGCATTTTTTACTCTTTCTGTGCAACATTTCTTATCGTATTAACGTCAGATGAACTGGAAATGTTATGGGAATAGTAATATCGCTATTATCAGTGTTCTCTCATTGGATAGAAGTATCACTCATTTTTGGTTAATTGATTCTTTGAGCATGTGAAATGGGCAATTTTTATTCACTGCCAATCGTATAGACTCAATCACCTTGACACTTTTATTTTTCGTAAAACAACAGGGAACAGCTGTATTAAGGGACAACTCATCATGTGTAATGGCCACAAGCCACCAAGCTGCTGTTTTATGAGAGTGGCTACATCATCAGGGCTGGTCACTGTGAGGACGGAAACTGCCTGAAGAAATCCAAAAACGTCAAACTTTGTACTCTTCTGAACATTTTTACCCGCTATAGTCCTTCTATCTTTAAAGGGGTTGTCCAGGATCATAGGAGCCGGATTTTGAGTGTAGCAGCCTTGGTGCTCCTGAATGATCTGAAGCTGCCGCATATAAGTTCCTATCGAGCTCCTGCAAGAGCTTCATAGGCACATAATGCATTCCTCATAGACTCCAATGCATTAGAGAAGCAATCTGATGATTTCTTGTTATACTGTAGATCCCTATGGGAACTATAAAAGATGTTTAAAAATTGTTTCTAAAAATAGAAAAAATTAAAAATAACAAAAAAATTAAAATCACCCCCTACAATTTTTTTTCAAGGTTTTTATTTTTTTGTTCAGTATTAAAACGCAAGAAATACAAATGAGGTGTCGCCGTAATCGTACTGAAACTGCATAGGGAACGTCGTAAAAGCAAGATTCATAAACCTGTTGCGTAATTGTGTTTTTATTTCAATTTCACCCCATTTTAAATTTTTTCCGGCTTTCCGCTACATCAAAAAAAAAAAAAATGTCCAGCTAAATCAATATACATCAATGAAAGGATCATAGAATCATGTAGTATCCAGCAGTATTGATCCCTTTAAAACGTAACTTTTACTTATAATCTTATAAAATATTACCACAGTGGTGGTTCACCAGTGAAAAATAGTGAGACGAACAACAATAATTACAGATACAAAGTGCTCCTGGGAGCCAGCCGTAGATAGACTGGTTAGGTGGTGAGTAAACACACGGCAGCTAAGGGGAGCAGTGGGTAAAACTGTCCTATCCCTACACTCACCCTGGCTAAAACCTCAGCCCAGGGACGTCCCCTGATGGTGGAGACTCCCTGTCCTCGTGCCTGGGCTGACTGCCCTGCGTTTACCCTCCTCTCCAACAATAAATTAGCTCCCCAGAGAGCTGACGGGTGTAATTGGGTGTCCCCAATAACTTGATACCCTAAGGGACACCAATAAATAAATATAGACCAAATAAATAATGGTGAATAGGATAAATATCACCTATACTAAGGAGCCAAGCACAGGGGCAACATAGAGTGCGTTCCCAGGCTGGTTCCCCATAAGCCTAATTGTGTTTTTATTTCAATTTCACCCCATTTTAAATTTTTTCCAGCTTCCCGCTACATCATATGCATTATTAAATGGTGGCATTAGAAAGTGACACTTTTCCTGCAAAAAAACAAGCCTTTATATGGCTATGTGAACAGAAAAATAAAAAAGTTATGGCCCCGAAAAGGCAGGGAGTGAAAAACAAAAATGCAAAAATTAAAAAACCCTCCAGGACTGAAAGGGTTAAGAGCCAGGAAGCCCTATGGACGGGGAGAACGGGCTGAACTGGGAAGAGCAGTGACTGGGCCCACTGAGAGTGAAGAAGAGGAGGGGCAGGGGGTCCTGGCCCCCAGACAGGAGGGAGATGGTGAGTAAGGCCACATGCACGCAACAGTTGTTTTTCTCGTCCTCGTTCCGTTTTTTTTGCGGATAGGATGGGGACCCATTCATTTCAATGGGTCAGCCAAAAAATGCTGATAGTTCATCCGTTTGTGTTCCGCTTCCGTTGTCCGTGTTTCCCTTCAGCAAAAAAAATTGTGCATGTCCTACTTTTTTCACATTTGCGGACAAGGATAGGCATTTATTACAAAGGATCTGTGAAAAAAAATGGATCCTCCCAAAAAAAACGGATGCCGCATCCGTTTTTTTTAGCGGACGCACAATTTGCGGACGCAAAAAAGAACTGTCGTGTGCATGAGGCCTAAGGCAGTGCCTGTGCCCACCTGGGAGAGCGGGATAGAAGCAGGAAGTACTACATTTTGATACATGGAGTACTTATAGATCCATAGTATGGATTCATACAAACTAAGGAAAAAATACACAGAGGATATTTACAGTAATTTACAGTAACAGATGCAGCCTGAATCATTGGGGCATCAATATGCACAACCTTTTGCGTTACTTGGGGTTGCAGTAAACTTTATACAGTTAAATGAGTGTTCAGTCTCTGCTACGTCTGTGTATATGTCTAATTATATGACATAATGCTGGGCTGGTGAAGGCCAATAGAGCTAGTTTATTGTCTATATCCATGTATTATTATTTATTGCTCCCACTCATAGATCTTTTTTCTTTTTTGGCAATCATTAAAAGCAGTATAATATTCATAGTGTCTTTAAATCAATAAAATATTAGCTTTGCCCCATTCTTCAAGTAGAAAGTATTTACCTTCATTTAATCCTGCTTCTTATTTGCCCAGCACTGTTAGTTTATGTGAAAATCTAAACTGACCACCATGTAAGGGTCCATTCACACGTCCGTATGTGTTTTGCGGATCCGCAAAACACGGACCCCGGCAATGTGCGTTCCGCATTTTGCGGACCGCACATCGCCGGCACTCTCTTAGAAAATGTATTTTCTTTTCCGCAATTGCGGACAAGAATAGGACATGTTCTATTTTTTTGGCGGAACGGAAGTGCGGATCTGCAAATGCAGATAGCACATTCCGACCCCATTGAAAATTAATGGGTCCGCACCTGTTCAGCAAAATTGCGGAACAGATGCGGATCGATTTTGCAGACGTGTGAATGGACCCTAACTCACATGAATGGATTTGCCTGACCACGTAACCCTCTATCAGCAGCCTTTTTATGGACAGAACCTCTTTGAGGACAGCACAAAATATTTTGTGAACAAGGGGGATACCTTGAAATAAAGGAAATGCCACAGAATTTTAACAAAGGCGATATTAGTAAGTGTCTTTATAATCTTGTCACAACCATGTTTGTCAATATTAACCACTTAATATAAGGTGCCGTGCACTACCTTCTCCACTACTTATCCTGCTCACCCGCCAGAGATGTACCACCAGCATGTATCAATATCGCGATCAAGATTACCTTGTTATTGAATCCTCCTCTGTGGTACTTTCAACTCCTATCGTTGGCTTGTAGGCAGGTTTTTTGGTGGATCGGGTAATTCTTATTCATTGGAGTGTGCCCTGGCCGGTGGCGTAACTCTGTATCAGTTTCAAAGCTCACGCTCACGTAGAGCACCTAGCGACCTCACTAATCTAGCTACGGATTGCTGTAACTCCAAAAATCAAACGCGTTTCAGACAATGCATTGTCTTTCGGCAGGGAATCACTTGGCACTTCCCGATACCATCCTTTTATACCTGCCTCAATCCCTTTCTGGAATTTTTTTAATTCATTAATAAAAATGATTTTTATTTAGAGTGTGTCACGAGCAGAAACAAAATGGATTTTTAATATGGACACTTTGGTACCGAAAGGTTTGAATGGGGAAACAAAGCTATTTGCTTTTGAGTAATGTAATAAAGAATAGGAAGGTAAAAGTTAAATGTGGTACATGAAGGTCCATAAATATTGGGACATCGACACAATTATACATTTTTTGGCTCTATACACCTCCACAATGGATTTGAAATGAAACAAACAAGATGTGCTTTAACTGCAGACTGTCAGCTTTAATTTGAGGGTATGTACATCCAAATCAGGTGAACGGTGTAGGAATTACAACAGTTTGCATATGTGCCTCCCACTTGTTAAGGGACCAAAACTAATGGGACAATTGGCTTCTCAGCTGTTCCATGGCCAGGTGTGTGTTATTCCCTCATTATCCTAATTACAATTAGCAGATAAAAGGTCCAGAGTTCATTTCAAGTGTGCTATTTGCATTTGGAATCTGTTGCTGTCAACTCTCAAGATGAGATCCAAAGAGCTGTCACTATCAGTGAAGCAAGCCATCATTAGGCTGAAAAAAACATAACAAACCCATCAGAGACATAGCAAAAACATTAGGCGTGGCCAAAACAACTGTTTGGAACATTCTTAAAAAGAAGAAACGCACCGGTGAACTCAGCAACACCAAAAGACCCGGAAGAATACGGAAAAACACTGTGGTGGATGACCGAAGAATTCTTTCCCTGGTGAAGAAAACACCCTTCATAACAGTTGGCCAGATCAAGAACACTCTCCAGGAGGTAGGTGTATGTGTGTCAAAGTCAACAATCAAGAGAAGACTTCACCAGAGTGATAGAGGGTTACGTGGTCAGACAAAACTGAAGGGAAAATGCCCCAAGAACAAGCAGGAACTGAAGACAGTTGCAGTAGAGGCCTGGCAGAGCATCACCAGGGATAAGACCCAACGTCTAGTGATGTCTATGCGTTCCAGACTTCAGGCTGTAATTGGCTGCAAAGGATTTGCAACCAAGTATTAAAAAGTGAAAGTTTGATTTATGATTATTATTCTGTCCCATTACTTTTGGTCCCTTAACAAGTGGGAGGCACATATGCAAATTTGTAATTCATACACGTTCACCTGATTTGGATGTAAATACCCTCAAATTAAAGCTGACAGTCTGCAGTTAAAGCACATCTTGTTCGTTTCATTTCAAATCCATTGTGGTGGTGTATAGAGCCAAAAATGTTAGAATTGTGTCAATGTCCCAATATTTATGAACCTGACTGTAAAAGAGATTGAGGGAGGTATAAAAGGACGGTATCGGGAATTGCCAAGTCATTCCCTGACGAAGGACAACGCATTGTCCGAAACGCTTTGGTTTTTGGCACTTACAGCAATCCGGAGCTCGATTAGCGACGTCACTAGGTGCTCTACCTGAGCGCGAGCTTTCAAACTGATACGGAGTTACGCTACCGGCCGGTGACCACTCCTATAAATAAGAATTACCCGATCCACCAAAAAACCTGCCTACAAGCCCACGATAGGAGTTGAAAGTACCACAGAGGAGGATTCAATAACAAGGTAATCTTGATCACGATATTGATACGTGTTGGCGGTACATCTCTGGCGGGTGAGCAGGATAAGTAGGGGAGAAGGTAGTGCGCGGTACCTTATATTAAGTGGTTTTTGCTGTACAGTTGTTTGGCAGCAGGTTGTGCGGTACTGCAGCATTTTATTAGGGAGCAGTAGCGCCAGAGGTACAATATACTTTGTCAACAGAAGGTGGCCAGTCCCTTTAAGCTTGCTCATTTGCTTTGCTGAGATTTATATACAGAATATACCTTCATTGCTTTGTGATTTTTCCTAGATGAAGATTTAGTAGTAATGTGCTGTTTTCTTTGTATTCTGGATTATTTCTACTCTCTTGATAGTCTTTCCAGCTTCATTTGAATTATTCTCCAAATATTCTGCTTTTAGAAAGTAAGTATTATTTGAACATTTTAATGGTCTCCTATATCCATGTGCTGTACTATATCCTGTCAAGAATAATTGTTTTACTTCCATAGTCTCTAAAACATGTCTAAAAATGTAAGTGATTTTGCTGTTGTATCTACTAGAGCTTGAAGGTCTGGTGGCCAAAAGCAAAAACATCTAAAATAAGCACTTAAACTTAGAAAAACTGAAACTAAGAAAAATTGTGATATTTTAAAAAATAACTGCCTAAATATGTTCAGGGGAGGATATACATATCAGATACAAGGTTTTCTAGGGTCTATCACAACCTTTTAAAGTTTGCAAGGAACCTGTCACTATGATCTTAGACTATTATCTGCAGTAATACATGAACAGTACTGCAGCCAATAAGTGCAGATCTCTATTTAGTATTTTCCTATTACCATCCGTTCCCCCGCTGTCAGCATTTAAAGCTGCACTGAAATACACTGTCAGGACTGCTGTGCATGTACACAGGAGTCCTCGCCATTCTGTTAAGCACAGTAGTCCTCACTATGTGTTTCAGCACAGCTTTGAGCACTGACAGCGGGGGAATGGAGAGGGGGGCAATAGGAAAAAAAAAAATAGAGATCCGGACTCTTTATCTGCATACGTCACGACGCACACAATGCGTGCAAGATCTTCAATCAAAATAGAGGTAGCCAGCTCTTCGCACTTAAAAGGGATGAGGTAAGTATGATTTTTTATTTTACTGCCATTCAAGTAAAATCAATTCGCAACCACGAAGCACAAGGAAATTTTGCTTAGCAGCAAATAAAATTTTACTTAACCCTATTCAAGATCATGCTGACAGATTCCATTAAAATAATATTGTCTAAGGCTATGTTCACACTAACGTTAAAAACTTCCAGAAGGCTGTTCCAGCAGAGTAATAGTCTGCTGGAGTTCCTCCCATTTGGTATAACCAGAAACTGCCAGAGCACCTCAAGGTCCCATTGACTATAATAGGACCTGGCAGGGATCTGGCCTGTTTCTGGTATTAGTGCAGAGATTTGGATGGACAAATACC
This sequence comes from Bufo bufo, assembly GCF_905171765.1. Classification (NCBI taxonomy): domain Eukaryota; kingdom Metazoa; phylum Chordata; class Amphibia; order Anura; family Bufonidae; genus Bufo; species Bufo bufo. The sequence continues at coordinate 203,273,068 of NC_053393.1, forward strand.
ACTGCAAGCAGTGTTTTTTGTCTGACCGAATCCCAACACTAATACCAGAAACAGGTCGGATCCCCGCCGAGCCCCATTATAGTCAATGGGCTCCAGGGGGGAAAAGTAGTATCCATCTTTGCCAGATACAATGAACTCTGCCAGGCTGTTACACTGCTGCAACATCCTGTCAGATGATTTTAGCCCTGGTGTGAAACTAGCTTAAAGGGGTTGTCCAGGTTAAGAGCTGAACCGGACATATCCCCTTCTACCCCATTCAACCCCTCTGACATGAGCATCAGAGCACTTCATGCTCCGATGCTCTGACTTGCCGTGTGCTTAATCGTACAGGGCAAGGGCTTTTTCTGGAGATCCGGCGATGTATCAGGCTCTCCATGGGTACACTAGGCAGAGGCTTCCGCCTAGCAGTGAGCCCGGTGACGTAAAAAGTCACTAATGGGCGGGCTTTAGCGATGCCATAGCCTGTAAAACAACTAGGGCAGCGTTAAAGTCCGCCCATCAGTGCCGGTGACGTCACTGCTGGGTGGAAGCCTCTGCCTAGCAGTAAAAAAATATAAACCAACAGCCCATGCCCGGCGCGATACAGCGTAGAGCAAGGGAGTGCATCAGAGCATGAAATGTTCCGATGCTCATGTCAGAGGGGCTAAGTGGGAGAAGAAGGGGATATGTCCGGGTTCAACTATGAACCCAGGCAACCCCTTTAAGTTCAAACCCTATTATATGTTTAAACTTCAGACAAAAACACCTACAAAAGTTAAATGTGCCGAATCTAAAGGCACTTCAACCAGGAATCAATAGATCTGATAACCCTTGGAGAATATACTAGAGGACACATAAGAGCTGAGATTAACAATTTCTCTCACTAATTACTTTGAATTAAAATTCTAAACAGAACTGAGACTACTGAGCTAAGGGCAGAATTTTAATTGCAATTGATCAAAGTCGTATTAATTCTAATGAGCCGAACAAAAGAGAGGGCCACTCTGTGCATGTCATGTAAATGGTGTACTGGCTTTTTCTTTTACCAAGCCATGTTTCCTGTAGATGCATTTATATTTGGCACTATATCTATTTTACAATATTTGTTGGACATTCTACCATCAACAGTTGCAAAAATATTTGAATTTATAGCTTCTTGTAGTTAATTAAATAACAATTAGTTACTGAAAAGCTAATACTACGAGAGCTAGAATTATTCTGGCACAATAAGGCCTCTTTCACATGGGCGTTGCGGGTGCGTTGCAGGAAAAGATGCGGGTGTGTTGTTTTCATACGTTTTGCACGCGGCATGTTTGGTACCCAGACCCGAACCCGGACTTCTTCACAGAAGTTCGGGTTTGGGTTCAGTATTCTGTAAATTTTATTATTTTCCCTTATAACATGGTTATAAGGGAAAATAATAGCATTCTTTAATACAGAATGCTTAGTGAAAGGTCAATTGAGGGTTAAAAAATAAAACAAAATTAACTCACCTCCAATTGATCGCATAGCTGCCGGTCTCCTGTTCTTTCTTCAGGACCTGCCAAAGGACCTGTGGTGACGTCACTGTGCTCATCACATGGTCCATCACCATAGTGATGAATCATGTGATGTATCATGTGATAAGCACAATGATGTCACCACAGGTCCTTTGATAGGTCCTGAAGAAAGAACAGGAGACCGGCAGCTACGCGATCAATTGGAGGAGGTGAGTAAATTTTCTATTTATTTTTAACTCTCAATTGACCTTCTACTAAGCATTCTGTATTAAATAATGCTATTATTTTCCCTTATAACCATGTTATAAAGGAAAATAATACAGTGAATAGACTTTTATCCTAGCAACCATGCGTGAAAATCGCACCGCATCTGCACATGCTTGCTGATGCTTGCGTTTTTCACGCACCCCGATTCACTTCTATGGGGCCTGTGTTGCGTGAAAAGCGCACAATATAGAGCTTGCTGCGATTTTCACACAAAGTGATGCATGAAAATCACCGCTCATGCACAGCCCCATAGAAATGAATGGGTCAGGATTCAGTGCGGGTGCAATGCGTTCACCTCACGCATTGCACCCGCACGGAAAACTCGCCCGTGTGAAAGGAGCCTAAGAATATAGATATACTTTCTCAACCATTTGTAAAATCTGTGCTTGCACTTAGCTACCGATAGATTCCTAAAGGTATTTTTTTTTTCTAATGAAGTTGCTTATTGGGTTTTTGGTATATAATAAAGTATATACATCTCAGAATGTAATAATTGTTTCTTCTATATATTGCTATGGATTTCTCCACATATGGGGGTTCTTAAATGTTATTATGAATTTGAATCTACATTAAATGTTTTTGTTTTGTCTAAAGAGATATAAATTGGTTGTCCAAAACTAGCCATTTATCATCTATCCATGGGATAGAGGACACATGGCTGATTGCTGTGGGCCTCACCACTGGGACTTCCACTAAACTCGAACAAGAGTCCTTAATTCCTCCTTTTCTGCGTGATGCCAGTGACACAGAGTTTGAGTTAGAAAGCAGTTATTTATGCACCCTGCCATACATATGGCAGCCCGATATACAGGTGCTCAATCTCAATAAATTAGAATATAATCAAAAATGTAATTTATTTCAGTAATTCAATTCAAAAAGTTAATCTCATATATCACATAGATTAATTACACACAGAGTGATCTATTTCATGCAATTATTTATTTTAATGTTGATGATTATGGCTTACAACTAATGAAAATAATTTGTCCATGGAGAGAAGGATCAAGTGCTCTAAAATTTCCTGCTAGATGGCTGTGCTGACTTTGGGTTTGATATAACACAGTAGACCAACTCCAGCAGCTGACATGGTTCCCCAAACCACCGGTGACTGTGGAAACTTCCCACTAGATTTCAAGCAACTTGGATTGTGTTTTCCTCCAGGCTCTGGGGCCTTGATTTCCAAATGAAATGCTAAATTTTCTTTAATCTGAAAACAGGACTTTGGACCACTGAGCAACAGTCCAGTCCTTTTTCTCCTTTGCCCAAGATGCTTCTGAAGTTGTCTCTGGGTCATGAGTGGCTTGACACAAGGAATAGAGTTGAGCGGACACCTGGATGTTCGGGTTCGACGGGTTCGGCTGAACTTCGGAAAAAAGTTCGAGTTCGGGACCCGAACTTGACCCCGAACCCCATTGAAGTCAATGGGGACCCGAACTTTTGAGCACTAAAATGGCTGAAAAAATGTCATGGAAAGGGCTGCAAATGGCGTCAAAATGTGGTTAGGAGCATGGCAAGTGCTCTGCAAACAAATGTGGATAGGGAAATGACTTTAAATATCATAAAATATGTAAAAATAAAAAATAATAATCTTGATCTACGAGGACCAGGTCCATATGGAGTAGGAGGTTGAGGAGGCGGTGGAAGTGGCGGTGTAGGTGGAAGCGGCGGTGGAGGAGGAGGTAGCCTACACTGGTTTTTGGTTTTAAATTTTATTTTTAAAATTAGGGTACACCCCAAAACATTGGGAAATATAACCTGTGATAACCCCCTCCAGTCATGCTAAACACATGTTCAGACAATACACTGGCTGCAGGGCAGGCCAGCACCTCCAAGGGGTAAAGGGCAAGCTCAGGCCATGTGCCCAATTTGGAGACCCAGAAGTTGCAGGGGCTGACCCCTGTCAGTCAGTTCGTGTAGGCGTGTGCACACTTACTGCCCCACCATGTCGCACGTCCCCGTGATGTTCACGATCAAATTTGATATCTGCTCTATCAACTTTCCATGTTCTTTTATGTGCCTACCATGGTGATCACGGGTGGCGGGGAATCAGGGTTCCAGGCCAGAGGGGGAGTGTGAGAAATAGAGACCACATCCAAGGGAGGATTCATTTTTTCAAATTTAAAATTAGAGTTGAAATATGGGAGAAATTATTAAAGCATAAAAGTGTGACAACTTTTCAAAGTTTAAGCATTGAATGTAAGGATGTGGTGCGCATTAATTACTGAAAAATTTATTACATTTTATTCCCTGTCACCTATGCATAGCAGGTGTTTATTCACGTTTAAAATTGTATAATGTCAACCCAAGAATGTAACAGAAAAATTATTGAAATTTATTAAGCTGTCAACTAGGTAGAGGAGGGGTATATTACACCCAAAAATTTGTTAATTTCACCATAAAATGTAACTGACAATTTATTTTTATTTTTTTACTGGTCTACTAGGTATAGCAGTGGTACTATACACCCAAAAATTTGTGAATTTCACCCAAAAATGTAAATGAAAAAGTAGTGAAATGATATAAAATAAAAAACGTACAAAAAAAAAAAATGGATTTATGAGGTGGAGTTCCATATGGAGTAGGAGTTTGAGGAGGCGGTGGACGTAGTGGAGTAGGTGGAAGCGGCGGTGGAGGAGGATGAGATAGCCAACACAGGTTTTTGGTTTTAATTTAAGGGCCCTTTCACACTTGCGTTTTTTTCTTCCGGCATAGAGTTCCGTCGTCGGGGCTCTATGCCCGAAGAATCCTGATCAGTTTTATCCTAATGCATTCTGAATGGAGAGAAATCCGTTCAGGATGCATCAGGATGTCTTCAGTTCCGGACCGGAACGTTTTTTGGCCGGAGAAAATACCGCAGCTTGCTGCGCTTTTTGCTCCGGCCAAAAATCCTGAACACTTGCCGCAAGGCCGGATCCGGAATTAATGCCCATTGAAAGGCATTAATCCGGATCCGGCCTTAAGCTAAACTTCGTTTCGGCGCATTGCCAGATCCGACGTTTAGCTTTTTCTGAATGGTTACCATGGCTGCCAAGACGCTAAAGTCCTGGCAGCCATGGTAAAGTGTAGTGGGGAGCGGGGGAGCAGTATACTTACCGTCTGTGCGGCTCCCCGGGCGCTCCAGAGTGATGTCAGGGCGCCCCACGCTCATGGATGACGTGTCGCATGGATCACGTCATCCATGCGCATGGGGCGCTCTGACGTCATTCTGGAGCGCCCCGGGAGCCGCACGGACTGTAAGTATACTGCTCCCCCGCTCCCCACTACTACTATGGCAACCAGGACTTTAATAACGTCCTGGCTGCCATAGTAACACTGAACGCATTTTGAAGACGGATCCGTTGTGTAATTCCGGCAAATGGAGTACACGCCGGATCCAGACAACGCAAGCGTGAAAGAGCCCTAATTTTGCGCTGCAGTATAACAATGGCTGCTTAGTGCCGGTATACATGTCTATTCTGCACAAGGTACGGACAAGTCCTGAGGGATCCATGCCTGGTTCATTTTAATGAACGTGAGCTTGTCCACATTGGCTGTGGACAGGCGGCTGCGCTTGTCTGTGATGACGCCCCCTGCCGTGCTAAACACACGTTCAGATAATACACTGGCTGCAGGGCAGACCAGCACCTCCAAGGCGTAAAGGGCAAGCTCAGGCCATGTGCCCAATTTGGAGACCCAGAAGTTGAAGGGGGCAGACTCGTCATTCAGTACGTGTAGGCATGTGCACACATACTGCTCCACCATGTTGGTGAAATGCTGCCTCCTGCTAAGACGTTTCATATCAGTTGGTGGTGCTGGTTGTTGTGGCGTGCTGACAAAGCTTTTCCACATTTCAGCCATGCTAACCCTGCCTTCTGAGGTGCTGGCGGTGCCCCAGCTGCGTTGGCAACCTCTTCCTCGTCCTCTGCCTTCACCTTGTGCTTCCACTGTATGCCCAGTACGTTGTCCTTGTAACGGGGATCCAGCAGCGTGGCCACCCAGTAATCAGCACAAGTTAGAATGTGGGCAGCTCGGCGGTCGTTGCGGAGACACTGCAGCATGTAATCGCTCATGTGTGCCAGGCTGCCCAGAGGCAACGAAAAGCTGTCCTCTGTGGGAGGTGTATCGTCTGTGTCCTCTGTATCCCCCCATCCACACACCAGTGATGGCCATGAGCTGGTCTGGGTGCCACCCTGCTGTGAACATGGTTCCTCCTCCTCCATCTTCTCCTCCTCATCCTCCACCTCCTCCTACTCCAGAACTGTGGCCTGGCTGGACAATTGTGTACCTTGGGTTTGTGAGTGCAGGAACCCACCCTCGGAGCCACTTGGGAATGACTTGCTGGAAACCCTACGAAATAATCTCTCTTCCTTCTCCTCCTCTTGTGCCACATCCTCTTCCATCATCGCCAGGAGCGTTTTTTCAAGGAGGCATAGAAGTGGGATAGTAATGCTGAAAACTGCGTTATCGGCACTGGCCATGTTGGTGGAGTACTCGAAACTGCGCAACATGGAACACAGGTCTCGCATGGAGGCCCAGTGATTGGTGGTGAAGTGGTGCTGTTCTGCCCAGCGACTCACCCGTGCGTGCTGCAGCTGAAACTCCACTATCGCCTGCTGCTGCTCGCACAGTCTGGCCAGCATGTGCAAGGTGGAGTTCCACCTTGTGGGCACGTCGCATGTGAGCGGGAAGGTCGAAGTTATGCTGCAGCGCTGACAAGCGAGCAGCAGCAGGGTGAGAACGCCGAAAGAGCGCACAGACGGCCCACACTTTATGCAGCAGCTCTAACATGTCGGGGTAATTTTTAGCTGTTCAGGCCTCACCATTCGTAGAGCAGCATTAGGCCCGACCAAATACCGCTGCAGGTTTTGTCGCCTACTTGCACCTGAGGAAGGGGTTTTACTTGGGCGTGTAGCTGGCACAGATCGACCACATCCTCTCCCTGCAACAGGAGCTCCACCATCAAACCCCTATATGTAGAGGGAGTATCTCACACGGTCTGAACCAGTGTAGGCCTGAATTCAATATTTCTTTGCCCAAAATGGCTGTATTTCAAATGGCTGTATTTCTAATGCCTGATTCAAACCCCCGTATGTAGAGGGGGTATCTCACACGGTCTGAACCAGTGTAGGCCTGAATTAAATATTAATTTGCCCTAAATGGCTGTATTTCAAATGGCTGTATTTCAAATCCCTGATTCAAACTCCTGTATGTAGAGGGTGTATCTCACAGGGCCTGAACCAGTGTAGGCCTGAATTCAATATTGGTGCACAAAATGACGGTATTTAAAATCTCTGAATGTAACCCAAATGTATTAAGGGTGTATCTCACAATGACATCTGCATCAAAGGCTGCCAACTAAATTTTTTGTTCCCAAACGAGTGTTTGTTTAACAACTGAATTTGACAGCAGTATATAAGCCTGTAATTTCACACGTGCTGATGCTGCAAGGCCTGAAAATAGTGTTTTTTTTGTCAAAAAAGTGTGTTTTTCAAACCCCAGAAAATGATGGGTGCATTTCTAGCTTAAATTGCACACTGACTAATCAAGATGTTGTAGATTGCCAAAATTGTGTTTATTTGGTAACAGAAATATGAAAGATGTATATATTAAACTTGAATTTAACACTTGCAGATCTGGAAAATACTGTTTTTTGAAAAAAATTGTGTGTTTTTTAAACCCCAGAAAATGATGGGTATATTTCTACTTTAAATTGCACACTGACTAATCCAGATGTTGTAGATTGCCCAAAAAGTATTTTTTTGGTAACAGAATATGAAAGCTGTATATATTAAACTTGAATTTAACACTTGCAGATCTGGAAAATATGTTTTTTTGAAAAAAATAGTGTGTTTTTAATACTTTCATGACCAAGGGTCATTGATGCCCCAGTGTCCAGGTCAAAATTTACAAATCTGACATGCGTCACTTTATGTGGTAATTGCTTTGGAACACTTTTATTTATTCAAGCCATTCTGAGAATGTTTTCTCGTGACATATTGTACTTCATGATAGTCATAAATTTGAGTCAATATATTTCACCTTTATTTATGAAAAAGTACCAAATTTATAAAAAAAATTGAAAAATTCACAATTTTCTAAATTTACATTTCTCTGCTTGTAAAACAGAAAGTCATACCTAATAAAATATTTACTACTTAACATTTCCCATATGTCTACTTTATGTTGGCATCGTTTTGGAAATGTCATTTTATTTTTTTAGGACGTTAGAAGGCTTAGAAGTTTAGAAGCAATTCTTCAGATTTTTAAGAAAATTTCTAAAACCCACTTTTTCAGGACCAGTTCAGGTCTGAAGTCACTTTGTGAGGCTTACATAATAGAAACCACCCAAAAATGACTCCATTTTACAAACTACACCCCTCAAGGTATTCAAAACTGATTTTACAAACTTTGTTAACCCTTTAGGTGTTCCACAAGAATTCAAGGAAAATGGAGATGAAATTTCTAAATTTCACTTTTTTGGCAGATTTTCCATTTTATTACATTTTTTTATTTAACACATTGAGGGTTAACAGCCAAACAAAACTCAACATTTATTACCCTGATTCTGCGGTTTACAGAAACACCCCACATGTGGTCATAAACTGATGTAAGGGCGCACAGCAGGGCGCAGAAGGAAAGGAACGCCGTATTGTTTTTGGAAGGCAGATTTTGCTAAACTGGTTTTAGATGCCATGTCCCATTTAAAGCCCCCCTGATGCACTCATACAGTAGAAACTCCCAAAAAGTGACCCTATTTTGGAAACTAGGGGATAAGGTGCCAGTTTTATTTGCACTATTTTGGGGTACTTATGATTTTTAATTGCTCTATATTAAGTTTTTTGTGAGGCAAGGTAACTGAAAAATGGCTGTTTTGGCACAGTTTTTTTTTTACAAGATTCATCTGAAAGGGTAGATCATGTGCTATTTTTATAGAGCAGGTTGTTAAGGACGCAATGATATCAAATATGTCTACTTTCTTTGTTTGTTTGTTTCAGTTTTACATAATAAAGCAATTTAAAAAAAGAAATTATGTTTTTGTGTCTCCATTTTCTGAACGCCATATGTTTTTTATTTTTCTGCCGATCGTCTTGTGCAGGGGCTCGTTTTTTGCAGAAAGAGTTGAGGTTTTTATTGGTACCATTTTTGGGTGCATAGGATTTTTTGATCATTCATTATTACACTTTATAGGGCAAGATGACCAAAAAATTGGCTGTTTTGGAACAGTTTTTATTTATTTATTTTTACAGCGTTCATCTGAGGGGTTAGGCCATGTGACAGTTTTATAGAGCAGATCGTTACGGACGTGGCAATACCTAATATGTATACTTTTTCTTATTTATTTAAGTTTTACACAATAATAGCATTTCTGAAACCAAAAAAATTATGTTTTAGTGTCTCCATAGTCTGAGAGCCATAGATTTTTTATTTTTTGGGCTATAGAATTAAATAGGGTATAATTTGTTGCGGGATGGGGTAACGGTTTGATTGGTACTATTTTGGGGGTCATAAGCCTTTTTGATCGCTTGCTGTTGCACTTTTTGTGATGTAAGGTGCCAAAAATGGCTTTTTTTACACATTTAAAAAAATAATAATTATCGGACGGGGTCTATCATGTGATATATTTATAGAGACGGTCGTTACAGACGTGGTGATACCTAATATGTGTATTTTATTTATTTATTTTTTCCTTTTTTATAGGAAAAAGCAATTTCTCTTTTTAATTTTACATTTTTATTTATTTATTTATTTTTACTTTTATTATTTTCACATTTTTTTTATCAAGTTCCTCTTGGATCTTGAAGATCCTAGTGGGGCTGATGGCTGTACTATACTTTGCAATGCTCTTGCATTGCAAAGTATAATACAATCAGATGCCCTGTAAGTGGCAACAGAGGATGCAGCGCCCTCCCCTCTATTAACCCCATGGATGCCGCTGCCGCGGCATCTATGGGGTTACAGCAGAGTGTCAGCATAGAGCTGACACTCTCTGCTGATGGCGGCGGCTCCATTCCTGAGCTCTATGCTGACACTCTGCTGTAACACATCACACACAGCAGGGGGACTGCACGGCATGGGGGCAGCGCTGGAAAGGGGGGGTGTCACGCCCAGCATTGAGGTGGCAGGAGGAATGTATGGGGCGGAGAGGGGGCGGACTGCAGGAGGCAGGAGATAAGCAGCGGATAGATTCAGCGGCAGGCGGACACAAGGGGGGGCTTGAAGGGGCACAGATCGGGGAGGGGGGGGGCACGAGGACACATTACCTGATTTCAGGCTCTGATCTGCAGAGCGCAGATCAGAGCCTGAAACCGACATTTTTTCACTGCCGCGATCCGATTGGTTAGTCTGCACAGATTAACCAATCGGATCGATTGTCGGCAAGGGGCCACTCTGATTGGTCCCTTGCCGGCATAACTGAACTGTATGCTATCCGTGGCAGCAGCAGGACAGGGGCAGAAGCTTTAATCCAAGCGCTTTGCAGCGCTTGGATTAAAGAGCTGGCTTGACGTCTATACACGTGGTAGCTGCACGGGGTATGTGGAGCTATCACGTATATATACAGATTGCAGTCGGGAAGGGGTTAAAATCCCAGAAAATGATGGGTGTATTTCTACTTTAAATTGCACACTGACTAATCCAGATGTTGTAGTTTGCCCCCAAAAAATGGTGATTTGCAATGTCCCAAAAGCTCAGATGCAGTGCTGGTGCACTGAGCATGCATAAAATGGCCGCCGCCGCCGCCACCCACCTAACTAACAGAATTATAAAAGTTGTTTTTTTTTTGGTCAATGACCGCAGGGAAGGGTAAAACGATTGTGTCCTGCACCCACACAACTATTTCTAGGTAGATCGCTGAGTTAGATTCTCTCCTATTCTCTCCCTGAAATCACAAGTCCAGCAGCATCCTCTCCTTACACTTGTAACAGCAGAGTGACGTGCAGCGCTACGTGACTCAAGCTAATATAGAGCCTGGGTCACATGCTGCTCTGGCCAATCACAGCCATGCCATTAGTAGGCATGGCTGTGATGGCCTCTTGGGGCAAGTAGTATGACGCTTGTTGATTGGCTGCTGTGCAGCCTTTCAAAAAGCGCCAAGAAAGCGCCGAACACCGAACCCGAACTTTTACGGAAATGGTCGGGTTCGGGGTCCAAAAATCCTAAAGTTCGGTACGAACCCAAACTTTACAGTTCGGGTTCGCTCAACCCCAACAAGGAATCCAACAATTGTAACCCATGTCCTGGATAGATCTGTGTGTAATAGCTGTTGAAACACTGACCTTAGCTGCAGTCCATTCCTTGTGAATCTCCCCCAATTTATTGAATGGCCTTTTCCTAACAATCCTTTCAAGGCTGTGGTTATCCCTGTTGCTTGTGTGCCTTTTTCTAACACACTTTTTCCTTCCACTCAATTCTCCATTAATATGCCTGGATACAGCACTCTTTAGCAATGACCTTTGTCAATGACCTTTGTGCAATGAGCAGGACACTGGGTCAGTGGGGTTGCTATGCAGTGGGTCAGATTTAGGTGTGTATAAGTTCGTGACGCCAGTTGCAGCTTGCGCAGGTACTGTAGCAGGGCCCTTTAAGATGGTATGAGCACTCGTACTAGGTGAGGAATGCCAGAGGGGGATATTGTCTCTGTATTGTGTCAACGGTGTCTCCTACCTGTAGTACGGCTGGACTTCTGTATCCTGGCTCACATGCAACAAAATGAGTGCTGTAAATAGGAGTAACTGAGGAATGATGGAATTCCACACAGATCATAGGGTCCAACTTGTCTTTACTTGGTGTTATCATATGCAGCTTTAGTTCCATACAATGTTCAGCAATAGTCTAAGATCCCAGCAGGTATTGGCAATATGTGGCAGGAATTATATATATATTCTGCATCTGGTACATACACCTATTAGAGCTGGCAGGTATCTATCTTCTGCTCTGTCTGTGGTCAGCTTGGTTTGGGCCTGACTAGCTGTGGAGGTACTTATCTTCTCCTTGTTCTGGAATCTGTTACTTACAGGACTGCTCGCAGGGTATGGTGGTTTCTTCCTGGAGATCTGATAGTTCTGAAGATGGCTGCTTTTCTTGTTCTACCAGCTGAGGTAAGGGACTCAGGCTGGGAAGGTTGATCTTGGGCCTCAGCAGAGGCTTGGATCCCTGGTTGGGGTCCCTGTTTCTGGGAGCTCCTATTCACGCAGCCTACCCCAACAGGAGGTGGCTGGTACACTGCCTAGAACTTTCTTTCCTCCCTCTGAAGTAGGATGTGGGAACATTCCACTCCTCCTCAGATAGGGGGAAGCTAGCCTGGAATGAACTATTCCAGTCTAGGTCTATTAACTAACTAACTGTAGACTGCCTACATATTGCTGCCACCTGCTGGTGTACATCAATAATTACAGCATATACATATTAAACAGTCCCAGTAAATCCACATAATATAAATGCAATGTCATATTACACATGATGTTAACACATTTACACTTTAACATCATGAAGCAGGGGAACAGACTTTCAGTGACATACTCTGGGATGTTACAACTGTCTTCTGGACAACTGTCGAGTCAGTAGTCTTCCTCATGATTGTGTAGCCTACTGAACCAGAGGGACAATTTAAAGTCTTAGGAAACATTTACAGGTGTTTTAACTGATTTGAGTGTGACACGATGAGTCTACAATATTGAACCTTTTCACAATATTCAAATTTTCTGAGATACTGACTTTTAGGTTTTCATTAACTGTAAGCCATAGTCATCAACACTGAAAGAAATAAACACTTGAAATAGATCACTCTGTGTGTAATGAATATACATAATATATGATTTAAACTTTTTGAATTACTGAAATAAATTAACTTTTTGATGTAATTCTAATTTATTGAGATGCACCTGTAGATATATATATATATATATATACACACACACACCCAGACACGCAGACGTAAGAGATGTTCACTTGACTTAGTGTTAAACACAGTTGCAGCAAACTTTAAGTTGTCATTTTCAATGTCTTTTATAGTGCTTAGTGTCAATTTCAAGTTTGTTTCTGCTGTCTATTTAACACATTAAGTATCAATTTTACATTTGCTACATCTGTATATCCATACATGCATACAGTAGGTCTGAGCTGGCATTGTTTTTTAGCTAATGTACTCTGTACTGGGGTAAAGACTGGTTCACCACTTGATGCTCCAGTATTAATAAATCTTACCAAAAGAACACATGAAGAAAAATCTATGGAAAAACTGATCATAAAAATGAAATCTGTTGTAACTGCTAATCCCATTCATTAGAATCATGAAAAAAATCTATGGGATCTGTAGAAAGACCATATTCTCTCTGTTTTCTAAATTTTATTTTGTATATATGGAGAGTAATTTGAAGACTTGTTAACACTTTATCTACTGCAAGGGCCTTTATGGTGGCACATGCTGTGCTCTCGCAGTACAGCACTTTCTTATGCCACAATGTTTTATGGAATCCAACAGAAATAAATGTGTTTCTCAATATAAAATGTAGGGATCCAAAGAAAATCCCCATAAACGTCAATGAGTGCCTTATTACAACTTCTAACAATTCACAGGATTTATGGAACGCTATGTCTAAAGAAACCTTTGTGTTCTGAATTCCTAAGCATCACACATAAGTATTATGCTCTACCACACATTACAATTCTAAGCAGAAAGCATTTATTAGCGCTACTGTGTTTTGGCAGTTTTCAAGATCTGCCCGCTGATTGTTACATCATTACATTCTATGGTACGCCTCATTATCCATGCACCTGGCCCTAGCAAATTGCAATTACTAAATAACTAGATAAATGATGGGGTTCGTTATTTACACAAAAGGTGAAGAACTTTATCTATTACTTCTCAATGTGCGGTCAATGAATCAGTGTCTCGCAGCTTCACTCTGCTTTCCTCTTCTAGCTCAGCCTTGTACATTTTAGGAATTGTAATGAGCCCTTTAAACACTAGCTCATCTACATTCCTTTTTTCTAAATGGGATTAATTACTTTGACCTTAGACAGCATGCCATATTACATGTAATTATGAAGTAGTAGTTTCCATGCATTAGGCAGTTTGTGAAAGTTACACTATAATATACAGTGCTGGGTAGAAAGATGTGCTACTAAATCAAATATGAATATATTGGTGGCAAAATGCATCACATTGTATGTGACGGAATGTAGATAATTTTGAGGTTTAGTGGAGAAGTCACAAGTTCTTGTAAGAGACGACTGCAATATATATGTTATCTATTTTTTAAAATCTATAATCATCCAATAATACTGAGTATCTGTATCAGGTCTCATTTGGGTTGGATTACTGAAATGCTTCAATATATATATCTACAGTGCCTTAAAAATGTATTCATACCCCTTGAACATTTCCACATTTTTCATGTTACACCCACAAACTGAAATGTATTTTATTGGGATTTTATGTGATTGACCAACAAGTATGTATAAAGTGAAAAGAAAATGATATATGGTTATCCAAATTTTTTATAAATACAAATCTGAAAATTGTGGCATGCATTTGTATTTAGCCCCCTGTACTCTGATACCCCTAAATAAAATACAGTGGGACCAATTGCCTTCAGAAGTCACCTAATTAGTAAATAGAGTCCACCTCTGTTAATGTATTCTCAGTATAACTACAGATGTTCTGTGAAGGCCTCAGATGTTGAACATTAGTGATCAAACAACATTATGAAAACCAAGGAACACACCAGACAGGCCAGGAATAAAGTTGTGGAGAAATGTAAAGCACTTAGGTTATAAAAAAATATCCCAAGCGCTGAACATCTCACGGAGCACTGTTCAATCCATCATCCAGAAATGGAAGGAGTATGGCACAATTGCAAATATACCAATCCATGGCTGTCCACCTAAACTGACAACCCAAGCAAGGAGAGCACTAATTCGACAAGCATCCAAGAGGCCCACTGACACTCTGGAGGAGCTGCAGAGATCCACTGCTCAGGTGGGATAATCTGTCCACAGGACAACTATTAGTCGTGTACTCCACAAATCTGGCCTTTATGGAACAGTGACAAGAAGAAAGCCATTTTTGAAAGAAAGCCATAAAAAGTCCCATTTGCAATTTGCTACAAGCCATGTAGGGGACACAGCGAACTTTTGGAAGAAAGTGATCTGGTCAGATGAGACCAAAGTTTAACTTTTTGTCCTAAATGCGAAACGCTATGTGTGGTGGAAAACTAACACTGCACATCACCCTGAACACATCATCCCCACCGTGAAACATGGTGATGGCAGCATCATGCTGTGGGAATGCTTTTCTTCAGCAGGGACAGGGAAGCTGGTCAGGGTTTATGGGAAGATGGATGGAGCTAAATACAGGACAATCCTGGAGGAAACCTGTTAGAGGCTGCAAAAGACTTGAGAATGGGGTGGAGGTTCACCTTGCAACAGGACAACGACCCTAAATATACAGCCACAGCTACAATGGAATGGTTTAGATCAAAGAATAATCATGTGTTAGAATAGCCTAGTCAAAGTCCAGGCCTAAATGCCAATGAGAATCTGTGGCAAGACTTGAAAATTACTGTTTACAGAGGCTCTCCATCTAATCTGACTGAACTTGAGCTATTTTGAAAAGAAGGATGGGCAAAAATTTCAGCCTGTAGATGTGCAAAGCTGGTAGAGACATACCCCAAAAGAAGTGCAGCTGTAATTGCAGCAAAAGGCGGTCCTGAATACAAATGCATGCCACACTGACCAAATTTTTATTATTAAGAATTTGGAAAAACATTTTCTCTTCACTTCACAGATACATATATGCTACTTTGTGTCTATCGTACAAAATCACAAGAAAATAAATTTAAGTTTGTGGGCATAACGTGATAAAATGTAGAAAAATTTTCAAGGAGTATGAATACTTTTTCAAGTCTCTCTCTCTCTCTCTCTTTATATATATATATATATATATATATATATATATACACACTCACGTAAAGAATAATTAGGAACACCATACTAATACAGTGTTGGACCCCCTTTTGCCTTCAGAACTGCCTTAATTCTATGTGGCATTGATTCAACAAGGTGCTGATAGCATTCTTTAGAAATGTTGGCCCATATTGATAGGATAGCATCTTGCAGTTGATGGAGATTTGAGGGATGCACATCCAGGGCATGAAGCTCCCGTTCCACCACATCCCAAAGATGCTCTATTGGGTTGAGATCTGGTGACTGTGGGGGCCATTTTAGTACAGTGAACTCATTGTCATGTTCAAGAAACCAATTTGAAATGATTCGAGCTTTGTGACATGGTGCATTATCCTGCTGGAAGTAGCCATCAGAGGATGGATACATGTTCTCATTCTGTTTATGCCAAATTCGGACTCTACCATTTGAATGTCTCAACAGAAATCGAGACTCCTCAGACCAGGCAACATTTCGTGCAAATTGTAGCCTCTTTTTCCTATTTGTAGTGGAGATGAGTGGTACCCGGTGGGGTCTTCTGCTGTTGTAGCCCATCCGCCTCAAGGTTGTGCGTGTTGTAGCTTCACAAATGCTTTGCTACATACCTCGGTTGTAACGAGTGGTTATTTCAGTCACGTTGCTCTTCTATCAGCTTGAATCAGTCGGCCCATTCTCCTCTGACCTCTAGCATCCACAAGGCATTTTTGCCCACAGGACTGCTGCATACTGGATGTTTTTCCCTTTTCACACCATTCTTTGTAAACCCTAGAAATGGTTGTGCGTGAAAATCCCAGTAACTGAGCAGATTGTGAAATGCTCAGACTGGCCCGTCTGGCACCAACAACCATGCCACGCTCAAAATTGCTTAAATCACCTTTCTTTCCCATTCTGACATTCAGTTTGGAGTTCAGGAGATTGTCTTGACCAGGACCACACTCCTAAATGCATTGAAGCAACTGCCATGTGATTGGTTGACTAGATAATTGCATTAATGAGAAATAGAACAGGTGTTCCTAATAATTCTTTAGGTGAGTGTATATATATATATATATATATATATATATATATATATATATTAGTAAGCCCTCTTACACACAACCATATTATAGATCTGTGTTGTATAGGGCAATTAAAGGGGTTTTCCAGGAGTACTATGATTTTTAACAGATATGTTCATAGTTGCTTCCATTATGTAGATCTTCTCAATACTTTTTTTTTCTACTTTTCACTCTCGTGAGCTATTTTCACCATGTATACAAAATCGCTCTGACTTATTACATCCTGCATGTTCTACTTCCTGTTGCTGGATCCAACCAAACCCATGAAGCATTTTTCCTTTCTATGCCACTGCTTCAGCACCACACCTAACAATGCCCAGCTAGTTTATAGCTCCTCCCACCAGCTAGTTACATAGACACTCCCCTATCGCTGCCCCTAACAACACCCAGCTAGTTTATAGCTCCTCCCATCCACATATTACATAGACACTCCCCTATCACTGCCCCTGTTGCTAAAAGATGATGAAAACCAGAAAATCCCTTTAAATTTCATTCATTGACAAAAGAACCACTGAAATGTATGTGACAAGTAAACCAGTATTGACTTCACAGCAGAGTCAACTGGCATGAAAATCGAAATGCTGCCTACCAGTCCCTCCATATTAGGACCTTATCAATAGTGAACCAATAAAATATACCTATGAAATGCCACATGATACATAGCAATTGACTTTGTCTCTACTCAGTACAATATGGATATGCACTGCCTATTCATAGGATCAGCAGAAAAGGAGGATTTTAGTTATTTGTCATCTCTACTATCGATCAATCCTCAAATCATCTCTAAGTTTTCGCCCAAAAGTTCGAAACTATGAGACTGAAAATTTCTCATAAAAAATAGAAAGCATTCCTCGTGCAACAAATATGTATAATATTCAAATTTTCTATCTTGGATATTATATTTGTCAGTCATATTCTGACTTTACAAATACTGTAAATATATTCACAATAGAATAGAGGATGCTCACCAGTTGAACTGGAGCCCAGCCCACTAACCACCCCTCAGTGATATAAGTAAACACAAAAAATTCTGATCATATAATAGGGTGTATGAATTAATTTTTTTTATTTATATTTATGTATTGTTTTTTAGTGTGTTGTATTATATACATGAATTAGTAAAGTTATATGCAAATTACTGTGAGCCAGCGATTTTTTTTTTTGCGTAAATATATTAAGTATAGATATAACTTATACCCAGTTACGTAGCTTTGTTCTTTTCCATTTAGAGATAATGTATGTCTCCAACATTTAAAGAGAACCTTTCACAGGTCCAGACATTGTGAAATAACTAGCAGGTTATGTAGGGCATAGTGCAGGGATGTAAGATCACTTACAAATATTGTCTAGTTTGTCTGGACGCCGCTCCGTTTGCCCGCTATGCCCCCTGCAGTTTTCCCGGCTGGTATGTTAATGAATAGCATCGGTACAGGGAGGGAGACTGCCCTGTTTCTCAATGAGCGTCTCCTTCTCCCTGGCTGTAGCGCGGTCCAATCGCAACGGAGAGTGTCACGGCCAGGGAGAAAATTGCAGGAGGGCACAGAGCAGTGCCCAGACAAACTAGTAAGCGATCTTACATCCCTGCACTATGCCCTACATAACCTGCTAGTTATTTCATAATGTTTGGATTATGAAAGGCCCTCTTTAAAAGAAGGAAAAACACATTGGCCAGATTTACTTATCCTGTCTAATTTATAGACAGGGTAAACTGCCTACAAATGCGCCAAATTTGAGGTTGATGCCAGATGATAACTATGGCTCATCTTTAGGCTCTCTAGTCTAGATTACACCACCTAAACCACTAAAACTTTGTCCACATGCCTTGAAAATTGGTCCACAAGCTGCATAAAAATCTGTCCACGTGCCCTGGAATTTTATCCACATGCACCAAAAGTCTGTCTACATGTCTAAAAATGTGTCTTCATTCACCAAAATTGCACCAGTATCATGAATTGAAAAGATACACCCACATTCTATTTAAAAAATTGGCTACTGTAGGTGGACATGGCATGTCACTAGCGGTCAGTCGTACTGTCTGATCCATCACCCGATAAATGACCGTAGATCATTGGTGCAGTCACCTTAATTATTGTTTGTGGACAGCAGATTGTGCTGTTTAACCACTTAAGGACCACAGGTTTATACCCCCCTAGTGACCAGGCCCTTTTTTACAAATCGGCACTCCACAACTTTAGCGGTTTATTGCTCGGTCAAGCAACTTACCACCCAAATGAATTTTACCTCCTTTTCTTCTCACTAATAGAGCTTTCATTTGGTGGTATTTCATTGCTGCTGACATTTTTACTTTTTTTGTTATTAATCGAAATTTACTGGTTTGGGTAAAAGCTATAGCGTTTACAAACTATGGTACAAAAATGTGAATTTCCGCTTTTTGAAGCAGCTCGGACTTTCTGAGCACCTGTCATGTTTCCTGAGGTTCTACAATGCCCAGACAGTAGAAAACCCCCACAAATGACCCCATTTCGGAAAGTAGACACCCTAAGGTATTCGCTGATGGGCATAGTGAGTTCATGGAAGTTTTTTATTTTTTGTCACAAGTTAGCGGAAAATGATGATTTTTTTTTTTCCTTACAAAGTCTCAAATTCCACTAACTTGTGACAAAAAATAAAAACTTCCATGAACTCACTATGCCCATCACGAAATACCTTGGGGTGTCTTCTTTCTAAAATGGGGTCACTTGTGGGGTAGTTATACTGCCCTGACATTCTAGGGGCCCTTATGTGTGGTAAGTAGTTTGAAATCAAAATCTGTAAAAAATGGCCGGTGAAATCCTAAAGGTGCTCTTTGGAATGTGGGCCCCTTTGCCCACCTAGGCTGCAGAAAAGTGTCACACATCTGGTATCGCCGTACTCAGGAGAAGTTGGGCAATGTGTTTTGGGGTGTCTTTTTACATATACCCATGCTGGGTGAGAGAAATATCTCGGCAAAAGACAACTTTTCCCATTTTTTTTATACAAAGTTGGCATTTGACCAAGATATTTATCTCACCCAGCATGGGTATATGTAAAATGACACCCCAAAACACATTGCCCAACTTCTCCTGAGTACGGCAATACCAGATGTGTGACACTTTTTTGCAGCCTAGGTGGGCAAAGGGGCTCACATTCCAAAGAGCACCTTTCGGATTTCACCGGCCATTTTTTACACATTTTGATTTCAAACTACTTCGCACGCATTTGGGCCCCTAAAATGCCAGGGCAGTATAACTACCCCACAAGTGACCCCATTTTGGAAAGAAGACACCCCAAGGTATTCCGTGAGGGGCATGGCGAGTTCCTAGAATTTTTTATTTTTTGTCACAAGTTAGCGGAAAATTATGATTTTTTTTTTTTCTTACAAAGTCTCATATTCCACTAACTTGTGACAAAAAATAAAAACTTCCATGAACTCACTATGCCCATCACAAAATACCTGGGGGTGTCTTCTTTCCAAAATGGGGTCACTTGTGGGGTAACTTTTCCCATTTTTTTATACAAAGTTGGCATTTGACCGAGATATTTCTCTCACCCAGCATGGGTATATGTAAAATGACACCCCAAAACACATTCCCCAACTTCTCCTGAGTACGGCGATTCCAGATGTGTGACACTTTTTTGCAGCCTAGATGCGCAAAGGGGCCCACATTCCTTTTAGGAGGGCATTTTTAGACATTTGGATCCCAGACTTCTTCTCACGCTTTAGGGCCCCTAAAATGCCAGGGCAGTATAAATACCCCACACGTGACCCCATTTTGGAAAGAAGACACCCCAAGGTATTCAATGAGGGTCATGTCGAGTTCATAGAAATTTAATTTTTTTGCCACAAGTTAGCGGAAATTGATTTTTTTTTGTTTTTTCTCACAAAGTCTCCCTTTCCGCTAACTTGGGACAAAAATGTCAATCTTTCATGGACTCAATATGCCCCTCAGCGAATACCTTGGGGTGTCTACTTTCCGAAATGGGGTCACATGTGGGGTATTTATACTGCCCTGGCATTTTAGGGGCCCTAAAGCGTGAGAAGAAGTCTGGAATATAAATGTCTAAAAAATTTTACGCATTTGGATTCCGTGAGGGGTATGGTGAGTTCATGTGAGATTTTATTTTTTGACACAAGTTAGTGGAATATGAGACTTTGTAAGAAAAAAATTAAATAAAAAATTTCCGCTAATATGGGCCAAAAAAATGTCTGAATGGAGCCTTACAGGGGGGTGATCAATGACAGGGGGGTGATCAGGGAGTCTATATGGGGTGATCACCCCCCTGTCATTGATCACCATCCTGTAAGGCTCCATTCAGACGTCCGTATGTTTTTTACGGATCTACGGATACATGGATCAGATCCGCAAAACACATACGGACATCTGAATGGAGCCTTACAGGGGGGTGATCAATGACAGGGGGGTGATCAGGGAGTCTATATGGGGTGATCACCCCCTGTCATTGATCACCCCCCCTGTAAGGCTCCATTCAGATGTCCGTATCTTTTTTACGGATCCACGGATACATGGATCGGATCCGCAAAACACATACGGACATCTGAATGGAGCCTTACAGGGGGTTGATCAATGACGGGGGTGATCAATGACAGGGGGGTGATCAATGACAGGGGGGTGATCAGGGAGTCTATATGGGGTGATCACCCCCCTGTCATTGATCACCCCCCTGTAAGGCTCCATTCAGATGTCCGTATGTGTTTTGCGGATCCGATCCATGTATCAGTGGATCCGTAAAAATCATACGGACGTCTGAATGGAGCCTTACAGGGGGGTGATCAATGACAGGGGGGTGATCAATGACAGGGGGTGATCAGGGAGTCTATATGGGGTGATCACCACCGTCATTGATCACCCCCCTGTAAGGCTCCATTCAGACGTCCGTATGTGTTTTGCGGATCCGATCCATGTATCAGTGGATCCGTAAAAATCATACGGACGTCTGGAGCCTTACAGGGGGGTGATCAATGACAGGGGTGATCAATGACAGGGGGGTGATCAATGACAGGGGGGTGATCAGGGAGTCTATATGGGGTGATCACCCCTGTCACCCCCCCATCTGAATGGAGCCTTACAGGGGGTTGATCAATAATGGGGGTGATCAATGACAGGGGGGGGATCAGGGAGTCTATATGGGGTGATCAGGGGTGATCAGTGGTTCATAAGGGGTTAGTAAGTGACAGGGGGGGGTGTAGTGTAGTGTAGTGGTGTTTGGTGCTACTTTACTGAGCTACCTGTGTCCTCTGGTGGTCGATCCAAGCAAAAGGGACCACCAGAGGACCAGGTAGCAGGTATATTAGACTCTGTTATCAAAACAGCTTCTAATATACCTGTTAGGGGTTAAAAAAATCGCATCTCCAGCCTGCCAGCGAACGATCGCCGCTGGCAGGCTGAAGATCCACTCGCTTACCTTCCGATCCTGTGAACGCGCGCGCCTGTGTGCGCGCGTTCACAGGAAATCTCGGCTCACGCGAGATGACGCCAATCGGCGTTAGTGTAGCCTGGGAGAGCCGCCGCAATGACGCCTTTCGGCGTTAGCATAGCGGCAAGAGGTTAAAAAGTACTCTGCTGCCCACAAGCATTGATTCTGTATGGGAACGTGCAATGGCACGAGCAGGAAATTTTTAGAAAAGAACACTTCCTTCCCGACAATCGTCTGGTCCATCTTGCAGTGTAAGGCTCCTTTCACACGAGCGAGAATTCCGCGTGGGTGCAATGCGTGAGCGGAACGCATTGCACCCGCACTGAATCCGGGCCCATTCACTTCAATGGGGCTGTGCAGATGAGCGGAGATTTTCACGCATAGAAATGAATGAGGATGCGTGAAAATCGTATAGCATCCGCAAGCAAGTGCGGATGCAATGCGATTTTCACGCATGGTCGCTAGGAGATGATGTTAGTAAATTGATAAAAGTCAATTTATTGTATTATTTTCCGTTATAACAACAGAATGCTTACTAAAATGTTGCTTGAGGGGTTAAAAAATTAAAACAAATTAACTCACCTCATTCTCTTATTTGGGCAGCCGGCATTGTCTTCTTTCTTCTTCTTTCAGGAACTGCAAATGGACCTTTGATGATGTAATCGCGCTCGCCACGTGGTGAGCGTGGTGACATCAGCACAGGTCCTGCTGAATGAAGATAAAAGAATCTTACGTCATCAAAGGTCCTTTTGCAGGTCCTGAAAGAAGAAGAAAGAAGACGATGCCGGCTGCTCGAAAAAGAGGATAAGGTGAGTTAAAATAATTTTTTTAACCCTTCAAGCCACATTTTACTAAGCATTCTGTATTAGGAATGCTATTATTTTCCTTTATAACCATGTTATAAGGGAAAATAATAAAATGTACAGAACACCTAACCGAAACCCAAACTTCAGTAAAGAAGTCCGGGTTTGGGTCTGGGTACCGCATTCAGTTTTTTCTCACGCGCGTGCAAAATGCATTGCACTTGCGTGGAAAAAAACAGAATATCGGAACGCAATCGCAGTCAAAACTGACTGCAATTGCGTGCCTACTCGCACAGGTTTCCTGCAATGCACATGTGAAAAAGGCCTAAAGTGGCCATAATTCGGCCTGTGGTGATAATGAACTGGTTACTAGTTCCTAGTTGTCAGTCTGAAAACTGCATGACATTAGTGATTTTTAAAAATATATATGACATGGAAAGGTAAAGAAAATCTACAAAAATTCTAAAAAACATGTTTAACATAAATTAGATTTAAACTATACATCTTTTTTTCTTCTGAAACGTTAAGTATATTATCTATTCATATTTTTATAAATAAGTTCTACGAAGAGATAACTGCATTCATTATGGGAGAAGAAATGTACCATATGGTATTTTTCTTCTGGTTAAGACTACTAGAAAACACACATAAACAGAACTCTTTCCAGATCCTTCTGAGCGGTGCAGGAATAATCATACAGATGTTATTTACCACTACTTGATTAGAAAAAGATGAATTTGCAAACACTGAAAGGTAAATGTTGGCAATGGAAAATTATGGACGAGTTCAAAATTATCTACAGCAAACAGACGTCTCTTCCAACAAATCAGTTCAGTGATTCTGAGCTTTGTTTTTTTCGTAACTACATCATAACTGGAGTTTATTATTATTTATGGCCTGAATTAAAGAGATCCATTTATAATGCATGAGCTGGTTGTTTACGAGTGAAGCAGCCATTTTCATGGTCAGTTAAGTAGAAGAAGTCAGTTCATGTTTCTGTCTTGCTCAAGAGGAAAACAAGACATCTCTGCAAGCAAAGTTTAAAAGCACAAACACCATATTTTTCGCCCTATAAGATGCACCTAGGTTTTAGAGGAGGACAATAAGAACAAAATATTTTCTATAAGACTTCAGATCAGAGCCCCAATGTTAATCGGATCACAGCTAACAGCCCCAATCAGACCCCCATTGTTAATAAGACCCCAGTAAGACTTCAGATCAGACCCACAATCAGACCTCAGCTCAGACCCCAATGTGAATGACCCCCCCCCCCCCCTCAGACCTCAGACAAGAGCCCAATATAAATAAAACCCCCCCATTTAGACCTCAGATGAGAACCCCATACCTCATATCAGCCCCTGGTGGTGAGTACAGAGCCAGGGAGTGCTGCATTCACTGCTTCCTGGTCCTCTGGAACTAATGAGCACTTCCATAATGGAAGCGCTCATTACTATTAACCCCATAAGACGCAGTGACATTTTCCCCCCACTTTTCTTATTGGGCGAAGAATATGGTATATATATATATATATATATATACATGCCCCTACCAATCTGAAATTGACAACCCATCCTGCGGATAGTAAACCTCTCTAATGTTTTTATGTGGATTATACCAAATATAATAGAACTTGTGCTGCCCAAAGAGTTTCCTTCATCATTTATCTATCCATAGAATATTATGCAAAAGAGCTTGCTAATCATCTAGGTTGGTGACCCACAGACTTTTATAGACTCTCAAGCTGTGCACAGGTAAAACCATCTCTTCATTCACGGTTGCTGGTTGATGGCTGCCTTGCTTGTCCAAAACATATAAAAAGGAACATATGATAAAGCCCGACCTGGGTTTCGCTCCTGCTTCATCTGGGGCATTTCAGTTTTCTGAGAAAACTGAAATGCCCCAGACGAAGCAGGAGCGAAACCCGGGTCGGGCTTTATCATATGTTCCATGTGAAGTTTACGATTATGATTTTTTAAGTATAATAAAGAAGCGTGAACTATTTTACATGGGGGTTTGTGCTATGTTGATACTCTCTTTGAAGGCGTGAGAAGCATACCACTACCGCTCATTGGTTCAGAGACTAAGAAGCTGCTGTATTTGTGTTATCATATCATTACCATATTACGTAATGCTGCCACCCTGTGGTCATTCTTGTTATAGGTTTCCTGAATGTATTGTGTAAATCCCATTTGCCTTTGCTCTCTGTCTACTACTCCCCTTTCGGTGACATCATATCCTGTTAGTTCTGTTCCTGTGTGCTTCCTCTTCTGTAGCAGACTCAGAGCTGGTGAGATCATTCATTTTGACCTCTAATGTCCTCAATGTGTCTTTGCTCAAGGTAAATTCAATAAATTACCAAAGCATCCCCATTGTATTCTTCTCACTTGATTATCACATGCAACTGGTACCACGACCTAGGGATATTAGTGAGTTCAGCTGTCTACCATTGCTTGCACAGAGATTGCCACTCACAACCAGTCAGAGACTTTTCTAACGTACATCTGTGGCAGAATAGTCCAAACGAAGCCTAAATCTACAGTCTTTGCATGTCTACACACAGTCTGCAAGCAAGCTTAGAGCTATCCGCCATACTACATGCAGGGGGCTTCATAAGCACAGTGAGTAACCTGAAATCCCTTCTTAAAGAGACAGTACCACTTAAATAGGATTAACATGTCCTCAAGAATTTCCATGGATTTCTTGGTCACTGAACATACAGAAACTCGCCCTGCTCTCAAAAACTCAGATATACGGGAAGCAGAGTCCATGTTCACTGAAGAACAATCTGTACGATTTAAACGTGTTATCAAACCAACACAAAAGATTAGAGAGAACTTTGAGGCAACCAAAGAAGAGTTCAGTGACAATTTAAATGATTTATGGCAAAGAACTGAACACTATATAGCAGCTCTTTCACGCTATAACAATGATGCACCAAAGTTAACCACAGAGTTGAATAATTTAACTAACGCCTATGTCCGCGACTGTCTGCAAAGTACATCACTTTCCTGAGTGACTCCGATTTTGATAATGCTTCAGAAGAGTTGAGAGAGAGAAAGAATCTCCTCCAAGAGAAGGATACCTTAGTACAAGACACCAAGTGCAAGACTTTATGTATTTAAAAATTTCTATCATATCCCCTCTGTCTCTTCTTTCTTGCAAGCTATACATGTTAAGGTCCTTTAACCTTTCCTGGTAAGTTTTATCCTGCAATCCATGTACTAGTTTAGTAGCTCTTCTCTGAACTCTCTCTAGAGTATCTATATCCTTCTGGAGATATGGCCTCCAGTACTGCGCACAATACTCCAAGTGAGGTCTCACCAGTGTTCTGTACAGCGGCATAAGCACTTCACTCTTTCTACTGCTTATACCTCTCCCTATACATCCAAGCATTCTGCTGGCATTTCGTGCTGCTCTATTACATTGTCTTCCCACCTTTAAGTCTTCTGAAATAATTACTCCTAAATCCCTTTCCTCAGATACTGAGGTCAGGACTGTGTCAAATATTCTATATTCTGCCCTTGGGTTTTTACGCCCCAGGTGCATTATCTTGCACTTATCCACATTAAATTTCAGTTGCCAGAGTTCTGACCATTCTTCTAGTTTTCCTGAATCCTTTTCCATTTGGCGTTTCCCTCCAGGAACATCAACCCTGTTGCATATCTTTGTGTCATCAGCAAAAAGACAAACCTTACCATCGAGGCCTTTTGCAATATCACTTATGAAGATATTAAACAAAATTGGTCCCAGTACAGATCCCTGTGGAACCCCACTGGTAACATGACCTTGTTTTGAATGTTCTCCATTGACTACAACCCTCTGCTGTCTGTCACTCAGCCACTGCCTAATCCACTCAACAATATGGGAGTCCATGCTCAATGACTGCAGTTTATTGATAAGTCTTCTATGTGGGACAGTGTCAAAAGCCTTACTAAAATCTAGATATGCGATGTCTACTGCACCTCCACCGTCTATTATTTTAGTCACCCAGTCAAAAAAATCTATAAGATTTGTTTGACATGATCTCCCTGAAGTAAACCCATGTTGTTTTTCATCTTGCAATCCATGGGATTTTAGATGTTCCACAATCCTATCCTTTAATAGGGTTTCCATTAATTTGCCTACTATTGATGTCAGACTCACTGGTCTATAGTTGCTCGATTCCTCCCTACTACCTTTCTTGTGAATGGGCACGACATTTGCCAATTTCCAATCTTCCGGGACGACTCCTGTTACTAATGATTGGTTAAATAAATCTGTTAGCGGTTTTGCCAGCTCACCACTAAGCTCTTTTAATAATTTTGGGTGTATCTCATCAGGCCCCTGTGACTTATTTGTCTTCACCTTAGACAGCAAACTTAGAACATCTTCCTCTGTAAAGATACATGCATCAAATGATTTATTAGTCATCCTTTCTAGTGGAGGTCCTTCTCCTTTTTCTTTTGTAAAAACTGAACAGAAGTATTCATTAAGGCAGTCGGCTAGCCCTTTATTCTCTTCTACATACCTTCCGTCCTTTGTTTTTAATTTAGTTATTCCTTGTTTTAATTTCCTTTTTTCATTTATATATCTGAAGAATGTCTTATCCCCTTTTTTGATAGACTGAGCTAGTTTTTCTTCTGCCTGCGCTTTAGAAGTTCTTATAACTTGCTTGGCCTCTCTCTGCCTAATCTTGTAGATTTCCTTATCTTCATTGCTCTGTTTTTTTTTATAATTACAAAATGCTAGCTTTTTATTTTTAATGATTTGGGCCACTTCTGCTGAGTACCACAGTGGTCTCTTCCTTTTTTTGCTTTTACTGACAAGTCTAATGCAATTTTCTGTTGCCTTCAATAATGCACCTTTTAAGTAGTCCCATTTCTCCTGGACTCCATGTAATCCGTTCCAGTCTGATAAGGACTCATTTATGACTAATTTCATTTTTGAAAAGTCTGTTTTTCTAAAATCTAAAACTTTTGTTTTTGTGTGGTGGGACTCTTTCACAGTTCTTATATTAAACCACACTGACTGGTGAACTTGACTTGCTTATCAACTGGATAGGCCCTGAATCTGCAGAAAGCGTAAAGACATTAAGAGCAGTTCATGCAGGCCTCAGAGGAAGGCCTTGCTGCAGCATGGGAGAGACTTGAACAGACCTATGGCAGTTCTGAAGCTATAGAAAGCACCTTATTCAAGAGACTTCAAGCCTTCCCAAAGATAACTGGCAAGTACTATCGCAAGCTCCAGGATCTAAGCGACCTACTAAAGGAATTAGAATATGCTAAAATGGACCCACATCTGCCAGGACTGAGTTACCTTGATACTGCCCATGGTGTCAATCCAATCGTGTTGAAACTAACACACTGCATGCCGGAAAAATGGGCAGCCCAGGGCTCCAGATATAAAAGAGAACACAATGTGTCTTTTCCCTCTTTCTCTTATATTTCCAGATTCATAAGTGACCAAGCTTGGAAGAAAAATGTTCCTAGCTTTGACTTCACAGAATCCACTTTACCTGCTTCATCCTCATGCTGAAGGTATGACAACACAACAAGTAAACGTAGAGACTTAAGGGAAACAGTCTCCATTAGGAAAACAAATGTCCCACTTATTACAACCTCCACTACTAGGAAGGACACCCCCATCCTTAAAGAAAAGGACCCTAATCGCATGTGCCCTATCCACAAAAGACCTTATCCTTCTAAAGAATGTCGTGGGCTCAGGGCAAAGACTTTGCAAGAACGCAGAGAGACAGTCAAAGAGCTTGGAGTGTGTTACAAATCTTGTACTTCGTCAAATCATATGGCAAAAGACTTTAAAGTTATCATCAGGTGTACAGAATGCAGCAGTGACAAGCATGTTACAGCAATAGCATCCTACTTTGCCTCCAGACAACGCACAAGGCCATCTTTAACGCAGGGCAAAAGGGGCAGCTGCCCCGGGCCCAGTTGCTCCTGGGGGGGCCAAGGCAACTGCCTCTTGAGCTCCACTGGCCACTGGAGGCCCTTTCATGGGTCCATCATTTATTAACTAAGTATTGCGATTGGACAGCGCTACAGCCAGGAAGAAGGAATGCCTAGGGAGAAAAGCTGATGTCTCCTCCCTTGTGTTCTGATGCTGTTACTTATCATACAGCGCATGAGAATGTAACGGGGGCCACAGCGGCGCAACGGAGCGGCGCCCAGAAATAATAGTAAGTGCAGGGACATCCCCCATGTATGCCCTACATGTCCTGCTACTTAGTTAATAAAGTATGGAGCCATGAATGCGGCAGCAGCACTTGTGTTTTCCCTCTTGCTCAGGGTCCAATCAATATTAAAGATGGCCCTGACAACGCACTCAAGCCGCAACCAACGCCGTCGCACTTCATGGCTTGGAGCCACCAGCTCAAGAGCTAGCAACAATGTACGCCATTATAGATGAACAAAGCAATAGGTCTCTGGCGAAACCTAAATTCTTTGAGATCTCCGGCATAACGGGAGAAGAAACACCATACACCCTCAACACTTGTTCTAGTCGTGTAGAGAATTATGGCAGAAGAGCCACTGGATACCTTATCTCCTCCATTAAAGGGAACGTTCATATACCCGTGCCAACGTTAATCGAATGCGATCAGATACTTGATGAAAGAGATGAAATTCCTACTCCAGAAGCTGCATACTATCATTCCCACCTGAAACATCTAGCTAGTGAGATTCCTCCTATGGACATAAATGCTGAAATCCTACTCTTGCTCGGGAGAGACATTCTGAGGGTCCACAAAGTGCGGCAAAAATGCAATAGTCCTAACAACGCCCCATATGCACAGAGACTCGACTTAGGTTGGGTGATTGTGGGCGATGTATATATAGATAACAGCCACAAACCATCTCAAATGAACTCCTTCAAAACTTTTGTGCTCAAAAATGGTCGCACAACTCACTTTAAGCCATCTGTTCATCATTACGAGGAAAAGGAAAAGCTTTCTAACCTCCTTAAGGCACCAGACATCATTCCTACTCTTTATGACCCCTTAGGAAGATTAGTGTTTTGTACAACACCAGAAGACAACAGATTGGCCTTGTCCACGGATGACAAAGAGTTTATTAAAATAATGGACAATGGATTCTTCAAAGATGCAACTGACCACTGGGTTGCACCTTTACCTTTCTGTGCTGTAAGAGCCAGACTTCCTGATAACCGGGAACAAGCACTATCCAGATTCATCTCCTTGCAACGTACATTAAAAAACAAATCTGAAATGAAAAATCATTTTGTGGCCTTCATGGAAAAGATATTTCACAATGACCATGCAGAGCCGGCTCCACCTTTGCAAGAGCATGAAGAATGCTGTACCTTCCCTCCTTTGGAGTATATCACCCACGGAGACCAAACCAGACAAGAGTGATATTCGTCTCAAGTGCCAAACATAATGGCGTATCTCTGAACGACGTCCTTCTCACTGGTCCAAACCTGACCAATATTCTGGTAGAAGTACTTATGAGATTCAGAAAGGAGCCAGTTGCCATTACTACAGATATTGAACAAATGTTCCACTGCTTTATCCTATGGCAAGACCACAGAAATTATCTCAGGTTTCTTTGGCACAGAGACAATGTCACCAGCAAGGAAATGGTTGAATACTGCATGAAGGTGCACGTGTTCGGTCACAGTCCTTCATCTGCTGTTGCTACATATTGCCTATGTAGGGCTGCATCTGATGGTGAGTCAGAGTTTAGAAAAGATGCCCGAAACTTCATTGAAAGAAACTTCTACATGGACGACGCACTCAAATCCTTGCCCACAGCGGAGAAAGCCATAGATCTGCTCAAAAGGACGCAAGGTCCGAAGTTTTTGCTGAACCAGAGTAAAGAAACTTCTACTCAAGACGTCTTCAGTCTCCAAGACCCTCATGAAGATTCAGAGGTTCGTCCTGAAGTTAGTACCCTTGTAACCAAGTCTGAAAGGAGGGCTGACTTGAGCTGTCACCGCTTTGAACGCTTCTCTAGATGGTCAAAGCTCGTTTACACCATTGCAAGGTTAGTCCACATTGTACATTTGCTTTCGCGCTGACAAACATAACGCTGAATGTTGCAGTTGGCACGTGTGCCATAAACCTCTCACTGCAGAAGATATTGTCCTAAGTGAGTTGCTTGTGATACATAATGTACAGCAGAGTGCCATTCATAAGGAACTAAAATGTATACATGACAAGCAAGATATTCCAAAAAGCAGCCCCATTGTCAACTTGAAACCAATAATTGACGATCACGGCATGCTGAGGGTTGGTGGTTGCCTAAACAAGGCTAAGTTTAAGATTTCAGAGAGGAATCCCCTCATTATTCCTGGCAATCACCATGTTACTACACTGCTGATACGGCATTATCATGAAAGAATCAAGCACCAAGGCAGACATTTCACTGAGGGTGCTTTAAGAGCCTCAAGTCTGTGGATAGTGGGAGCAAAAAGACAGGTTGCTCATATAATTCCCCATTGCATTAAATGTCGCAAGGCAAGGGGAAAACTGCAACATCAACAAATGTCTGATTTGCCATTTGATAGGACAAGCACCGAACCACCGTTTACTTTTGTTGGTCTGGATGTTCTCGGGCCATGGACAGTCACTGCACGAAGGACCAGAGGTGGTCATGCAGACAGCAAACGATGGGCAGTGTTTTTTACATGCTTAAGTGTACGTGCTATACAAATTGAAGTAATAGAATCCATGAATGCTTCTAGTTTCATCAATGCTTTAAGACGATTTCTCGCCATCAGAGGACCAGTAAAGCAAATGAGATCTGACTGTGGAACCAACTTCATAGGCACCTGCCGAGAATTGCAAATCGACTCTAAGCCAGTTCGAGACTACTTGGCCAACAAGTATTTAACTGAATAAATTCTTAATGGGTAGTTGTATCAAAGAACAATATCACTGGGGCCAACTACCTAAAATATAACCTTTAATCTAAATATCTTAAAAAATACATATATGGGTCCCTCACATGGGGACAGGTAAACATACAAAAAACACACAGACACAAAGAGCCAATTCAAGGACTAAGTGGGGGAGGCTGTATATGGTGGTACGCCAGGGCCACAACCATATGGGTCCCTAATGTGTCCCTATGGTGTCCCTGCGCTTGTCTCAGCCCAGAGATGCACCCTAGTGGTGGGAGCACTCCGTCCCCGTGCCTAACCTGCCTGTTCTTAAATTGCCCTTACGACATAGCGACCCATATGGATGTCTGGGTCCTGCAACAATACTATAACAAAATATTCCGTCCTAATTGAAGATCCAAGAGGATACCTGGGTCAATCAATAAGAAAACCACAATTTACATAGATAGTTATAAATTAGTGCTCTGAGTCTCGACGCGTTTCCCCTTAGTGATACGGTTCATCAGGAGACTATAAAAGTGTATAGACGAATACGTCGCTGCCACAATCCAGCGACTACATAACAATAGTTCAAATAGACCCGTACTCACAGTCCAAAAATTGAAATGAAAAAAACAAAGTTACTGGAGCACCTCAATGCGGCACTACACTGCTAGAGATAAGGCATACAGCTGTACAGAACAATGCGGTACTACTGATAATAGTGATGCACTTATCCGTTCCTATGGATCCTCTCCAAACAGTGGACCGCGGTCTGGGGTGCTCCAGGGGGCAAACAAGATAAGGCTCCAAATTGTAAACCGACAGTGTGACTATTTATACCCTAAATGGGGCGGACCCCCTCCAACTTGCACTAATCACCATGCATTCTTTTTGTCATGTGACCCAGTAAACCTAGTACTCCAGTGTCAAGTTATGGGGCTCAATGATGATTGAACTTAACTTACTAGACACCCAGGTTGGTGCCTGTGTTGTCACTATCCTACCACTCACCTCAGTAAGAAGATGCCTCCTATGGATGTGTCGGATTGTGACCGATCCACCACAGGTAGCCGGTCACAACCTGGCCAACAATGGTTGTACATGGATGTTTAACCCCCCTCATGCCTCTCATATGGGCGGTTCGTGGGAAAGAATGATGGGCATCACCCGCAAGACATTGGACTGTTCCTGTCCACCCATTCTAGTTTACTGTGTTTTCTTTAATGGCTTTTGTCTTTCAGGTTCCAGTATTCTCATTGAACATAATATGGACATTCATGTTTAGTATATAGTGTGAAATCCTAGGATTTCAGATGGGGAGTGTAGTGTCCCAGCATTTATTTCTTCCATTTAAGATTAATTGCTGTAGTTGTGTTATCATAACATTAGCATGTTATGTAATACTGCCACCCTGTGGTAATTCTTGTTATAGGTCTCCTGAATGTATTATGTAAATCCCATTTGCCTTTGCTCTCTGTCTACTCCTCCCTTTCGGTGACATCATATCCTGTTTGTTCTGTTCCTGTGTGCTTCTTTTCTGGAGCAGACTCAGAGCTGGTGAGAGCATTTAATTTTGACCTCTAATATCTTCTAATGTCCTCTATATGTCTTTGCTCAAGGTAATGTCAATAAATTACCAAAGCATCCCCATTGTATTCTTCTCACTGGATTATCACATGCAGCTGATACCACGACCTAGGGATATTAGTGAGTTCAGCTGTCTACCATTGCTTGTACAGAGATTGCCACTCACAACCAGTCAGAGACTTCTTGTCACGAGTTGGAGGTCCCAGGAGAGACCACCGCGTCGTCAAGCAATAAACAAACAGAAATCAGGTACAGACACATAAGAGTTTATTGCACAAACAAAAACCAGGGAAGGCAGCACAGACAAAACATGAGCTCTATGTACCGTCAGTACAGTGGGAGAAAACCCCCACTGCGCCACTGTCTAGTAATACTCCAGAGGGGCATGACTAAGCAACTCCTGGTATTCACTAGGGCCCCAGAAGGTAGGGTTAGGCTTTGCCGCAGGAAGTTGCCAGGGTCCACTCTGGAGCGTGAACTAGACAGTGACAGCAGGAACGAATGGACAACAGGTACCAGAAGGTACCGACGGTACATAGGCAAACATAACAGACAGACAAATACAAAACAGGGCAACTAATAACACAAGCAGAAATACATAGCAAGGAAACAGGAGTGACAATGAGCAGAGAAGGACTTGCTCCACCAGTGGTATACTGCGTGGCCTTGCGCATAGCACTCTGCAGCTAGGCGCTTGCTGAACCGAGACATATGAATACACACAAGGTAACTAAAAATACAAGCAGGAGTTCACGCAAATGAGCAGGAGTGGCAATGAGCAGAGAAGGACTTGCTCCACCAGTGGTAAACTGCATGGCCTTGCGCATGCCACTCTGCTGCAAAGGCTTGCTGAACACAGACATAATAATACACACAAAGTAACTAAAACATAACAGGCAGAACAGATAACAGAAAGACGACATTAATGAACAAGTAGGGAAACCCACAGAGCACAGACAGACACGGATCCCATGGGTCAGCAGCATGGGAGAGAGAGTACAAACCAGGAGCAGGACAAGACAACACACACCAGGAGAGCTGACACAGAACTGAGGAAACCCCAGCCTTATATACAGGTTCCATGGGTGCAGCAGAGAGACCACACCCATGGAGCAGACAGAGGATTAACTCCTAATAGGAACACAGGGGAGTTAACCCATACAGAACCACAAATAATACAGAGGAACGGAGCTGCAGCGAGAGCATAGACAGAAGGTCACAGCCAGTGGTAATGACTGTGACACTTCTCTAACGTACATCTGTGGCAGAATAATTTGAATTCTGAAGAAGGGTCGTTGATCCATGTAGTTATTCTGATTTGAAGAAATTTTATTTTCCTAAGATGAGGAAAATTGGCTTCTACCTCATGAGTTTTTTTTGCCTTCCTCTGGATCAACTTTGCAGGATAACAGGCTGAACTTGAAGGACGTACAGTACAGACCAAAAGTTTGGACACACCTTCTCATTCAAAGAGTTTTCTTTATTTTCATGACTATGAAGGCATCAAAACTGTGAATTAACACATGTGGAATTATATTCATAACAAACAAGTGTGAAACAACTGAAAATATGTCATATTCTAGGATCTTCAAAGTAGCCACCTTTTGCTTTGATTACTGCTTTGCACACTCTTGGCATTCTCTTGATGAGCTTCAAGAGGTAGCCCCCTGAAATGGTCTTCCAACAGTCTTGAAGGAATTCCCAGAGATGCTTACCACTTGCTGGCCCTTTTGCCTTCACTCTGCGGTCCAGCTCACCCCAAACCATCTCGATTGGGTTCAGGTCCGGTGACTGTGGAGGCCAGGTCATCTGGCGCAGCACCCCATCACTCTCCTTCATGGTCAAATAGCCCTTACTTTCAAAGTTTTCCCAATTTTTCGGCTGACTGACTGACCTTCATTTCTTAAAGTAATGATGGCCACTCGTTTTTCTTTACTTAGCTGCTATTTTCTTGCCATAATACAAATCCTAACAGTCTATTCAGTAGGACTATCAGCTGTGTATCCACCTGACTTCTCCTCAACGCAACTAATGGTCCCAACCCCATTTATAAGGCAAGAAATCCCACTTATTAAACCTGACAGGGCACACCTGTGAAGTGAAAACCATTTCAGGGGTCTACCTCTTGAAGCTCATCAAGAGAATGCCAAGAGTGTGCAAAGCAATAATCAAAGCAAAAGGTGGCTACTTTGAAGAACCTAGAATATGACATATTTTCAGTTGTTTCACACTTGTTTGTTATGTATATAATTTCACATGTGTGAATTCATAGTTTTGATGCCTTCAGTGTGAATCTACAATTTTCATAGTCATGAAAATAAAGAAAACTCTTTGAATGAGAAGGTGTGTCCAAACTTTTGGTCTGTACTGTATGTCTTTTTTCAGACTTACAAACTTTGGGGGAGATTTATCAAACTGGTGTAACGTAGAACTGGCTTAGTTGCCCATAGCAACCAATAAGATTCCACCTTTCATTTTCCAAAGGAGCTGTGAAAAATGAAAGGTGGAATCTGATTGTTTTCTATGGGCAACTAAGCCAGTTCTACTTTACACCAGTTTGATACATCTCCCCCTATGTTACTAATCAATAGTACTACAAAAAGTCCCAGTGTAGACAGAACTAAAAATTACATAGGCAAATATGTCTTTGGTGCTTCCTTGTGTATTTTTGCTTACTAGTCCCATTGTTTCATAAGTAAGATATCATGACTTGTCTTCCCTAGTAAGCAAACTTTACTTTACACACAGAACAGATAGTTTATAGAATGGATTGTTTCTGACCCACATATCATTGATCATTCAGGACACTTTTCTTGGAGAAGAGATAATTATAACTTCCAGGATAAGGCTACTTTCACACTAGCGTTAATATTTTCCGGTATTGAGATCCGTCATAGGTTCTCAATACTGTAAAAAAACAATTCCGTTTTGTCCCCATTCATTGTCAATGGGGACAAAATGTAACTAAACAAACCGGAATGCTCCAAAATGCATTCCGTTCCGTCCTCATACCGGACAGCATGCGGTTTGTTTTGCGTCCGGGGATGCGGAGCAAGACGGATGACCCCCAATGCAAGTCAATAGGGACGGATCCGTTTTCTCTGACACAATCCGACACAACAGCAAACAGATCCAGTCCCCATTGACTTTCAATGGAGTTCATGATGGATACATCTTGGCTATGTTATATACCCGTATAATACAACTGGATCCGTTCATAATGGATGCAGATGGTTGTATAACAGTAATGGAAGCATTTTTGCTAAACCTTGCCGGATGCAGCAAAAACTCTAGTGTAAAAGTAGCCTAAAATAAGAAATTCCACATTGAATATGTCTGGCTTGACCATTAAAAAACTGAATTCAATATTTGCAGAAAATTACGATATGAGCTGTGATGCTATTTACATAAGGCAGTATCTGAATATAAAACAGACCATAATTTATGTAATTTTACAAAAAATTCTTCATGAATGGCATCATCAATTACAATGTGGCCTTCTGATGCTTTGACGCCAGGTTATGTGTCCATTATGATCGTTCCTATTGAGTTTGAGACAGCACACCAAAGGAGTGATATTCAAAAGTTCAGTTTTTATTCATTCAAATTTCAACACCAGTGGTACATTTCTAACATTTATTGCAATGTTTCGGGCCCAATTTTGGTGACCTTCTTCAGGCTGTATCTGGGAGTTCAAATCCATGGCGTCCATTATGACCTATTATGGATGCCATAGATATGGGTTCCCTTATCACAATGACCCCTGATGATAACGGCTGATTGCTGCTACCCATAGCGACAGGCACCCAGGGCGGCTCCCCTCCAGCATCGACCCAGCAAACTTGGTTGACTGCTTTCTCTCTGTTTCGATTTATCTTTGTATAAAGCATAGCTGGACAGGAAGAATCTGAAGGAAAGCTGCCCAGCAAAAATGTTTTTCTGAGCCCAGCAATAATTCTGTCCATGGCAAAAAAATACTGAATTGCTAGTGTCGGATTATAGGCTGCACGAAAGCCATGAGCATTTTGATTTCTTGCTTTATTATGGGATTACTCTCATTCAAAAGAGAGATGAGTCATATATTTCATATTTAGAAGTAAATTAATATAAACCTAAAATATGCAATTTTATAATATACAAATATACAGTAGTTGAACATATGAGTTTAATTGTATCTGTAAGGGGTTATTCATATGGCAAAGCTTCATGGACAAACCTTGTACAGGGTGAACCCTTTGACTCTAAGTATTATGGACCCATAGATACCGCTTAGTACCCTGGTTAAAGGGGTTGCCTACTTTCTGGCTACTATTGATCAATTTCTTGATCAGTCCAGTTTCAGATGAGTGATTTAGTTAATCAGAACAACAGCAAGTAGAGCATATAAAATAGTAACTCAGAGTCCTTCCTGCTCTGCATTTAATAGCTCAAATCTCTTACACTAAATATATACACTGAACAAAAATATAAACGCAGCACTTTTGGTTTTGCTCCCATTTTGCATGAGCTGAACTCAAAGATCTGAAACATTTTCTACATACACAAAAGACCCATTTCTCTCAAATATTATTCACAAATCTGTCTAAATCTGTGTTAGTGAGCACTTCTCCTTTGCCAAAATAATCCATCCCACCTCACAGGTGTGGCATATCAAGGTGCTGATTAGACAGCATGAATATTGCAGAGGTGTGCCTTAGACTGCCCACAATAAAAGTCCACTCTGAAATGTGCACAGTTTTGCCTTACTGGAAGGGGGGGGGGGGGCTGTGGAATGTTGGTCCTCTCCTCAATAGCTGTGCGAAGTTGCAGAATATTGGCATGAACTGGAACGCGCTGTCGTATATGCCGATCCAGAGCATCCCAAACATGCTCAATGGGTGACATGTCCGGTGAGTTTGCTGGCCATGCTAGAACTGGGATGTTTTCAGCTTCCAGGACTTGTGTACAGATCCTTGCAATATGGGGCTGTGCATTATCATGCTGCAACCTGAGGTGATGGTCGTGGATGAATGGCACAACAATGGACCTCAGGATCTTGTCACGGTATCTCTGTGCATTCAAAATGCCATCAATAAAATGCACCTGTGTTCGTTGTCCATAACATATGCTTACCCATACCATAACCCCACCGCTACCATGGGCCACTCGATCCACAATGTTGACGTCAGAAACTGCTCACCCTCACGACGCCACACACGCTGTCTGCCATTTGCCCTAAACAGTGAAAACCGGGACTCATCCGTGAACAGAACGCATCTCCAATGTGCCAGACACCATTGAATGTGAGCATTTGCCCACTAAAGTCGGTTACGACGACAAACTGCAGTCAGGTCCAGACCCAGATGAGGATGACAAACATGCAGATGAGCTTCCCTGAGACGTTTTCTTACAGTTTGTGCAGAAAGTCTTTGGTTATGCAAACCGATGGTTGCTGCAGCTGTCCGGGTGGCTGGTCTCAGACTATCATAGAGGTGAACATGCTGGATGTGGAGGTCTTGGGCTGGTGTGGTTACACATGGTCTGCAGTTGTGAGGCCGGTTGGATGTACTGCCAAATTCTCTGAAACGCCTTTGGAGACGGCTTATTGTAGAGAAATGAACATTCATTGCACGGGCAACAGCTCTAGTAGACATTCCTGCAGTCAGCATGCCAATTGCACGCTCCCTCAAACGCTGTGACATCTGTGGCATTGTGCTGTGTGATCAAACGGCACATTTCAGAGTTGCCTTTTATTGTGGGCAGTCTAAGGCACACCTGTGCAATATTCATGATGTCTAATCAGCACCTTGATATGCCTCACCTGTGAGGTGGGATGGATTATCTCGGCAAAGGAGAAGTGCTCACTAACACAGATTTAGACAGATTTGTGAACAATATTTGAGAGTAATGGGTCTTTTGTGTATATAGAAAATGTTTCAGATCTTTGAGTTCAGCTCATGCAAAATGGGACCAAAACCGAAAGTATTGCGTTTATATTTTTGTTTAGTGTGTGTATATATATATATATATATATATATTTATATATATACATACATATGGTATATATATCCCTTCAAATAATTCCTTTTCAATAGACTCCATAAACTCCAGAATGCTTCATTATAAATTAGGCACAACTCTGCCAGTCTCTGAACCTAAAGTGAAATTAACGATTTTGCAGTAGCCCTCTGGGGTACTGCACTAATAACTAATAGGACAGCCCTCTTGACTTCAAAGCTCAGAATAAGAATTTAAATGAATGAAATACAAGTGATAATGAAACTTTTCCATAACACTATATACCAATCTGCTCAGCTCCTCCTGCTCTATGATATGCTGCCTGCAGATTAATTAACATTTTCATGGTAACATGTTCCCTTTAAATGCATTTGTTTAGTAAGCTGGCACAGGAGCACTTTTGTTTACGGAGTGATAGCCTTTATTAGATCTCTAAAAGGGTACAGCATGTTCACATTGCAGATTTCTCCCTCACATTTCTGCTGCAATAATTCACTTTAGATTCCCTGGATTCGCCTAAATTTTCCACTTGGAAACCACACCAAGAAAGGACATGTCCCTCCTTGAGGCAGATCGGAAATCCGCCCCTCATTGAGGAGGATCTATGGCTGTGTAAATGGCAACATGGATTCTCACTGCAAACAATGGGCAACAAATATGCATGAAAAACAGCCCTAAGACTTCCTTCATGCTTTGGCTTGCTTTGTCCTTTTTTTTACAAGCTTTTTGGTGCTATTTATTTGATCTCAAATAATTGACAAGTTTGTTTTTAGGCATTGTTTTTTTCTGTAGAGAAGTCTATGGGGAAATGCCTGCAAAAATCTCTGGCCCAGATTCAGGTAGATTTGCCCATTACTTACACCTGAGCCGCTCAGCTGAATTTCTCTGCGCTGGAGCAATTTTGCCAAATTGCCACCTGATTCAGGAATCGTTTGTTCATTTAATTTGCTCCTGTTTAAGGCAAAGCTGAGGGCGCAAGGCCGTGCAAGTCAAAGTGGGTGTGCCCCTATGTAAATGAGGAATTTTCGGCTCAGCAGAGGTTTGCTAGCATAATTTCAGGGCAAATCCTGCTCAGCTGCTTGCACTGAGCAAATAAATAGGAGCAGACTTGCGCTGGTTCTTTGCTGAATTTCATCCTGCTTTTTCCTATCCCCCCTGAGCAAGGAAATTCAGCCCTTTTGCAAGACATGGCACCTCCCAAAGGGACCAAAATATTTTATATTACTGTATAAAGAATTTAAATTATAAAAGAACAGAAATAAACATACATAGCCTTTATTTTATTGGTGCAGCTGTTTTAGTGTAGTACTTGAATGAGATAAGTAAATTCTAGAAACATCTGAAAATGTCATTTTTCATTTGAAGAGCACAAGGAACACTTGTTTTTGTGTTTTATTCTCATAGGATAAAAAGGTATAAGAACAAACTGCCATCTAGAATAACTATTTAGATGTTCTTTAGATGTATTTCAAATCTGCTTGTTCAGATCGTCTGTCTAGGTGCTGCTGAAGTTGCGCGCTCCTTCAGATGACATTTGGCCATCTTTTGCTAACTTGCCCCTGCTTTTAACAGGAGCAAGTTTGCCCAGGGAAAAAAGCTTGCACGCTTCCAGCGCAAGATGCGCATCACACGCGCATGTTTCTGAATCATCGGCAGTACCTAATTTGCATATTCGCTGAGGGAATTCCATGAAGGCGCAACTTACACCCCGCGCAAAATTGCACGCAAATTGCGCAGGAACAGCTAGGCTGCGTGCGCGGGAAAATGGCAGCATTTCAGGCTTAACTGGTTTACAGAATCAGCCGCAAATTTGCATAGGAGCAAATCAGTACTTGCGCGGCGCAAATCACACTTGTTCCCGCGCAAGTGCTTCTTGAATCTGGGCCCATGTACCTAAAGCTTTTTCTAAAAATGCTATGTGTGGCAGCACCCTAAGGCCAGTTTCACATACTGTACATTGCATTTACCCATGTCTTTGGTAGCATTTTTTTTTCTTTCAGCATAGTTTGCTCTTTTTAATTCCAAAAAAATACTTCCAAATTTGCTTTTAAGTATATAGCAAAATATTTTAACATCTACATTTTGCTTATTTCAGTTTTTGTGGCCAGTGGCACGTTTTGATAAAAAAAATAAAAAATCAAGCCTCATGTATAGAATTATTTTTCCTGCCATTTCTTTTCCATAAGCTTCACTTTAGGACTTTCAAAATTCCAGGAAAAATGCAAACATTTAACAATTAAAATTAAAAAAACACCAAAATGGCTGTTAAGACCAAATAAAAAAAACTTAAAGGGAACCTGTCACCGGGATTTTGGGTATAGAGCTGAGGACTTGGGTTGCTAGATGGCCTCTAGCACATCCGCAATACCCAGTCCCCATAGCTCTGTGTGCTTTTATTGTGCAAAAAAACCTATTTGATATATATGCAAATTAACATAAGAGTCATATCTTACTTGTGTGACCAGAGAAGAGTCAGATTTTCAAGCTCTGACTCATCTCAGGTTAATTTGCATATGTATCAAATTGGTTTTTATTCACAATAAAAGCACGCAGAGCTATGGGGGCTGTATATTGCGGATGTGCTAGTGGCCATCTAGCAACCCATGTCCTCAGCTCTATACCCAAAATCCCGGTGACAGGTTCCCTTTAAACGTTGTGGTGTTTTATTTACGCATTTAAAGAGCAGAAAATGTGTATGAAGGTGGATATACATATTCAAAAGCTGTTGGCCGAACTGTGTCTCCCAACTCCTTAATACACATACACATTTGGCTCAGCTGAACGTGTTTGTGTTTTTAATTTGTAGAGGGGAGAAAACCGCTGCCAGACATTTCTGGTCGCAACTTATCTCCAGGGCGAACAAAAGGAATGGGTAAAAATATTCACTTTGCCTGATCCTTCTCTCCCCTGACACCATCTGCTGGGCGACAGACGGGAGCTCCCCATACACATTAGACTGTACACTAATGTATACAGGGACCTTAAGAAAGAAGGTCTAAAACGCAAAGTCTTTAATTCATATGGTGACAAGTGGTGGTGGCATTTTATAGTACTACTAGCCTATGGGAGCTAGGACGGGATAGTTGGGAGTTATGTTAAATGAATAGTTTGGATCAATTAAATCATGGGATGAAGGTCACATTTGACACCCACATAAGTACAAAAGAATACATTATAGCTGTACCTTTAGCTTGCGATCATGATCACCGCTGCAAAGCGAGTTCACAGAGACCTTAAATGTTTTCCAGGCCGGATTCAAATTGTTCATGACAACCTATATTGAAATCAGAATAAGATCAAGAAAACTTGTCACTTAATGAATTGAATTGCAATTAATGATTCTCAATCCATTACCTCACCGTGCAAACAGAGTTTGGTGCAAATCATACTGGAGTAATACATAATACAAGAAGAAGATTGTTTTTGTTGGTCAAAGGGTGCCTACCAAGAGCTACAAGGTGCTCTGGGTCCTTTTGTTGTCTCTCTAGGAAGTAGGATTTCTAGGTGAAACTTCTGCTAGGACAGAGTCACATAGCGTCGTTTTTGGTGTGAATTTTGCAGCATATTTAAAGAAACCCTATATTCCAGGACCCTATATTGATGACCCTCAGGATAATTCATCAAGGAGTGATTGTGGGGAACAACCTACGGCACCCTCTGCCCTTCAGAGGGCACGCTGCTCCAGTGAGTGCTGTGGAATGCCTTCTTTATAATATGTGAAAATTGTGGTCCGAGAAACGGCACTATATATCTTTATAGGGGGCAGACAACTGAAAGAAAAAAAACAACAA
The DNA here is from genome assembly GCF_905171765.1 of Bufo bufo. Lineage (NCBI taxonomy): Eukaryota > Metazoa > Chordata > Amphibia > Anura > Bufonidae > Bufo > Bufo bufo. The sequence continues at coordinate 203,316,222 of NC_053393.1, forward strand.
AAAAAAGCTTGGTGCTGGGCTGTGTGCCCCCTGATGCTTATTAGTTGTATCTAATATGCAGAGAGCTGCCCTAGAGGTGTCTGCAGCCAGCTAGAATTGCAGCATTTAGGTGGAGAACACCACCAAAAAAACAAAAACAAAATAAAGCTCAGAGACCCTAATACACATGGGTTGCAATTTTTAGGTGGTGGGTTGTGAACCCACTAATGCTCTGGGCCATTGAATAACACCTGTTTCCCACCGGTGTAAGAAATGGGAGAGAATTATCATGAGGGGAATTTTTTAAGTCAGTACTGCTTCATTGATAAATTTGGCAATCTTTAAAATTAATACTTTTGTTTAGAGATTTTAATCCAGTTTGTATGCATTTGATAGATCCAGCGCATACTTACTCCTCTGACTCGTCTGGCACTTTTCAAAAGTGGTGAGATTGAAATAAAATCATAAAAACTGTAAAAAAATTCTACAAAACTGATCTGTTCACATGGCACAAGCAGATCCGGTCACCATCTCGGCCAGTGATTGGCTGCAGGTGGCCTCAAACAGGATGTTTTCAGCAAGGAAGCCCAGTGGAGCATCAGAGGCTGGGAGAAGAATGAGTGGGGAGCGGGAAGTAGGTAGGTAGTCTTCCGTCTGGCCAAGTTGGGTGGGGGGCTTTGCCACCTCTCTCTCCTCATTCTTGCAGGAATTTTGCATTCTTTAAGTGGCAGCCATTTGGAGGATCCCTATATTTTTTTTTTTAAGCGATTAGTGGCTATGAATAAGAATCCCTTAATCCATACACTGTTAGCCACTGGTTGTGCTGATATTATGCTCATACTGTAGGTATTTTGCTGACTGCCTTCATCAATTATAATTTAAACTGGATTGCAGAGTCATGTGCTGGTTGACATCTCCATACTCTGGAGAGCAGATTTGATTTTATGTTACTAATTTTAAAGATAATCCTCTGAAAATGCGTTCATAAGAAGTCTCATTTCCAATTATTGGCCCATGCAAACATGGCAAATGCTCATTTATCGGCTGATCACATCTGATCACAGGGCATGTGCTGCTGACAATATGCAAAATGCATGGGGACTGAACGATCTTGTTCATCCACATGTAGTTTGATTCGGGCAGTGTAAGCGTATGTTCACTCGTGCTAAATATGCTGTGGATTTTCTGTTGCGGATTTTTGTGCAGCAAATCCGCAGTGTTTTACGGTACCAGCAAAGTGGATGGCACTTTGAGTAATCTCCTCCACACTGCATAAAAATCTGCAGCGTAAAAATTGACCTGAGGTGCGGATTTTTAAAATCTGTAGCATTTCAATATATGCTGCAGATCTCCACTCACCCGTTGCAGTGGAGGGGGTGAAATCCACAGACATTTCCACAGGAAAACTGCATGTAATATATGTTTTTGCGGCAGCTCCACAACAAGATCAGCAGTTGACTTTTCAGCCGTATTTTGTATCTGTAGTCTATAGCTTTTCCTGTATGAGCATGCATACAGATATGACTACTAATCACTAAGTAGGACCACCCACTGGACTCCTAAACATTGAAAGAGCAGGGATTCAACCCCTTCCCGACATATGATGCACTAGTACGTCACAGCGGGAAGTGGCTTCCGCAAATTGATGTACTAGTACGTCATGATGATCGGGCGGGCACAGGAGCTGTTTGTGCTCGATCAATGCAGGGGCCCAGGTGTGACTGACACCTGGGCCCCTGATGTATCTGCTGGCATCACCGTAAAAGCAGATGCCGGTGAACTAACCACTTATATGCAGCAATCAACACTAACTGCAGTGTATAAGAGAATCGAAGAGGGAGGGAGCTCTCTCTACCTCTCCATCAGCCCCTCTTGCTGCCGTGACAGGGGGCCGATGGCTGCCATGGCAATCCCAGTCCTGGCAAAGGCCTCAGGGTCTGCCATGTATGGAAGCGTGTGAAAAGCAGCCCCCAGGCTGGGTCTCACAGGCACACTGTTAGTGTGAAACTGACCGTTTCAATGTAGTGCAATACAGCATGTATTGTCCTACATTGAAACAGGGATCAGACCTTTAAACGTTGAAGTCCCTGTACTGGGACAAAAAATAAAAAGTGCCCCTTTCCCTTCATGAAGTGATTTTTTATGAAAGAAAATTAATAAAAATAGACATATTAGATATTGCCGCGTCCGTAACAACCAGCTCTATAAAAATTTCACATGCTCCACCCCTTCTTAAGAATGCCATAAAAAATATAAATAAAAACTGTGCCATTTTTTGGTTACCTTGCCCCAAAAACATGTAATATTGAACAATCAAAAAAACATATGTAACCAAAAATGGTACCAATAAAAACATCAATTCTTCCTGCGAAAAATGGGCCCCTATGCAAGACAATCAGCAAAAAAATTAAAAAAAATATGGCTTTCAGGCACAATGAAGGCACAAAAACATGATTTTTTTTAAACAAAAGATAAAGATAGACATATTTTGTATTGTCACATCCATAACAACCTGCTCTTTAAAAATAATACATGATCTATTCTGTTAGGTGAACGGTATAAAAAAACAAAGAATAAAAACTGTGCCAGAACAGCCATTTTTTCAGTTACCTTGCCTCTCAAAAAGCACAATCAAAAATCATATGCACCCCAAAATAGTAGCAATAAAAGTGGCACAGTCCCATAGTTTTCAAAATGGGTCACTTTTTGGGAGTTTCTACTATAGGGGTGCATCAGAGGGTCTTCAAATGCAACATGCCAACTTAAAATTATCCCAGTAAAATCTGCCCTTCAAAATCCATATGCTGCTCCTTTCCTTCTGCGCCCTGCTGTGTGCCCATAGAGCAGTTTATAACCACATATGGGGTGTTTCTGTAAACTGCCGAATCAGAGAAACATATAATTTTGTTTTGCTGTTAACCCTTGCTGCCTTACAGGAAAAAAATGATTTAAAATGGAAAATCTGCAAAAAGAAGTAAAATTTTGAAATTTCTCCTCTATATTCCTTTACATTTTTGTGAAACACCTAAAGGGTTAACAAAGTTTGTAAAATCATATTTGAATAACGTGTGCAGCTTTTAAAATGGGGTCATTTATGGGTGGATTCTATTATGTAAGCTCCACAAAGTGACTTCCTATCTGAATTGGTCCTTTAAAAAGTGGGTTTTGGAAATTTTCTTAAAATGTTTAAAAGTTTCATCTAAAATTGTACCCCATCTATCATCCAAAAAATTAAATGCCATTTACAAAATGATGCCAACATAGAGAAGATATATGGGAAATGTAAAGTAATAACTAATTTATGATGAATCACTATCTGTCTTAGGCCTCTTGCACACGACTCTATGCCCTCTGTGACATATGGTCTGTGAGCGGGCCATATGTCCCGAGCGGCATTGATCGTGCACACGGGAGCACACAGCATCATAGATTACAATGATGCTGTGCACGTCGGGCCGTTCCGCGGGGCTATTGTCCTGCATTTATAAAATCAGGGCCTTAAAAGCAGGTGATAATGATAAATATGACTTAAGAGGAACAGTCTTACCGTTCCGACGAAACCCTGGTTAGGATCAACCGAGCGTGGTATTTAGGTATGGTCGTTCGTAACTGTTAGGTGTAGACAATGCAGGGAACCAATGTCCCTAGAAATCCCTGGATGGGGATGAGGCCATTGCTAATGCGGCCCTACCTATCTATACAGAGTTCCTACCCCGCAAGGGGCAGCCCTATCTGGATACCTTACCCTAAGGTAGGGAGGTGTCCCTAGTAAGCCCTATTGGATAGTTCCCGACGTGTCACGTTTCAAGTGGTCTATCATCAGGGGAATTGATCCGGAATAGGTGCAAAAAGATAGTCCTACAAAGAGAATATAATAAACATAAGACTATAGACAACATAAGACTATAGACAACATATACATAACGTATGTATTCGGCGCATGCGCAGTGAATGTCTGACCGCTTTCTGCACAGACATCTCCACTGCGCCTGTTCCTCGGAGCACTATGACGTCATCGGCGCAGGCACAGTGGAGATGTCTGAGCAGGGAAGCGGTCAGACATTCACTGCGCATGCGCCGAATACATAAGCTCACAGGGAGGAGATGGGCGGGCTGGAGGGACGCGCTGGGCGGCGGCATTTTGTGAAGGTAGACCGAGCCTCTAGGTGCTAATGACGCCCCCATAGCACCTAGAGGCTCATTAGCATATCAATATAAGTTCTTTTTTTAGCGAAACGGCTGCCCCAAAAGCTATTATATTAGGATGGTTTGGTAGAGCAGACACTAGCGGATCGCTAGTGTTTGAAAGCTAATTATGTGAAACAAAGTGGTAGAAACCCTTTAAGGAAATCCTGGATGATGCCCAAAAACACAGCCTGATTACAAGAGATGAATATCACTTCATGTTTCCAACATTTCCCAGGCAGGCAACATTTTACTGCTTGCCCAAGCTACATAAAGGGGTATCACCCCTTAAAGAGCACCCATTGTATCAGGGGTGGGCAATCTGTGTCAAAATGTGGGCCTATACATCGATCAGATTTTGGCCCCCTTCGTTGTAGCCCTGCCATTTTACACACGGGACATGACGGACCTACTTAAACGATTGGAGGGGGTCCACGTCGGTGCTGATGATCTTATTGCCAGCATCGACGTGGAAGCGCTTTATTCAAGCATTACTCATGAATTGGGTATTAAAGCAGTACAATATTTCCTTCAAACTAGAGGTTGTTAGTACCGTGCCCACAGTCACCTGATCCTTCAGTTACTTGAATTTACCTTGACTAGAAAAGTTTTTTCATTTAATGGGTGGATATACCACCAGCTCAGGGGCACTGCGATGGGGAGCCCATGTGCCCCATCGTATGCCAATCTGTTCCTGGGCTGGTGGGAAGCAACTTTGGTATTCAACGAAGACAACGCCCTACGTACCGAGCCCATAGGACGACATCTTTGTCTTATGGCACGACACTAAGATGTCCTTTGAGTCCTTCGTCAAGGACCATAATAAGAGTGAGGTAGGGCTTCGATTCACCTGTGAATCAGATGAACGGGCCCTCCCCTTCTTGGATGTCCTGATTGCTAAGAGCCGGGTGAGCTAGACACTTCGGTGTATAGAAAACCTAACTCGACTAACTCACTACTTCGTTGGGAAAGCGAACATCCGCTCCCCTTAAAGCGTGGGATCCCTAAGGGACAGTATTTACACCTGAGACAAAATTGTTCCACACAGAAAGAGTTTCTACACCAAGCTGCTGACCTTCGCCAGAGGTTCTTGGCAAGGGGATACCCTGATCACGTTCTTAAATCAGCTTTTAGATCAGCCTTGACAGAGGAACGCTCTACTCTCCTCACTCCTAGACACAAATCAGTATCAACAAAAAAACTGATTTGCCTAATAACTTCCTACGACGGCGAAGCCAAGTCTATCAGAGGTATAATTACTAAGAACTGGCACATTCTGCTGATGGACCCGGACCTGAGGGAGGTGTTGGGATATTTTCCCCAAATAACCTACAGACGAGGCAGGAGCCTACGCAACAGATTGGTACAGAGCCAATACACTCCTAAACCATCGCTGGGATGGGCCTGGCTCCATAACCCGAACCGGGGCTGTTTCAGGTGAAGGGAATGCATTGCGTGCCAGCATATTAAGACTGGCAAATCCTTTAAAAGTAATGTCACAGGCAGAGAATTCACCATCCGTGACTACATCAATTGCCGCACTCGAGGGGTTATTTACCGGCTTGTCTGCCAGTGTGGAAAAGAGTACATTGGCCAGACAATCCGGGAATTTCACAGGAGAGTAGGCGAACACCTCAATGATATTGGCAAACACAAGGACACCCCTGTGGCAAAACATGTCCACAATTTCCACAATGGCTGTGCACGTCTTTCTTTCATGGCCATTGACAAAGTAAACCCACCAATGAGGGGTGGTGATTGGTACAAGATGATATTGCAGAGGGAGGCCAAATGGATCTATGACCTTAAGACTATGGCCCCCTCAGGCCTCAATGAGCAATTAAACTTTGGTTGCTTCCTATAATCATGTATGGGCAACCCCTTGGCGGACAGTGCATCTACTCTATTGACCCATCTCCTTAGTAACTAGAATGCCAGGGAGAGGCCAGTGCATCTACTTTATGTACCCATCTCCTTAGTAACTAGAATGCCAGGGAGAGGCTAGTCCACAATTAACAAGGGGAAATTTCGTGCCATTCCATGGCCCCCCCCTATTTATAATAACTTGTCCTGGGTATTTTAGAATCATGACACCCACTGTCCCCCATTGAGGGACTTACTGTTTTACAGTCCCTCTTCCCCTAGTTCTCCCCACTTTTCAGCCATTCTCTTTCATCATATTTTTCTTTTGTTCATTAATACTGTATATTGCTCTCTGTTTTTGCATATACACAAGAATATTTGCCATGTTACCTGAATTCCTGCATGAAATGCTTTTTAAATTGTTGTTTGAGCCTTGACTATTCTGTCCGATCTGTCGCAACATGCATCAGACGTCAGTGCATTCACTGGCGTCTTTCTGCTGCCCAGCAACGTGCGCATAGTTCTTGCCTGTTTCCCACCCGCCCCACTGTGACCGGGTGCTGCGTTCCACCGGCCGGCGTGCTGCGTTTCACCCGCGGACGCGCCTGTTGGTAGAGCGTCACGTCATTGTCAGGTGAGCGGACCGCGTGATTCTGGGAGGCGGCGCTGGGAGTTACAGGGCGCGCACTGCGCCTATAAACATGGCGCTTCGCATGGTAATCGGCGTGCAGCTGAAGGAATTATTTCAGCTGCCCCAGTGGTGCCCTCCAGCAACTTGTGGGGTTTACCAGTCTACAAGGGACCTTTGTTGTCCTGTTCTAACATCCTAATGATCCACTGATCCAAGGTATGTCCCAGTTTAGTCTTCAAATAGTTCTCATTTTCTGTGAACCATCTTTTATGTTGTCTATAGTCTTATGTTGATTATATTCTCTTTGTAGGACTATCTTTTTGCACCTATTGCGGATCAATTCCCCTGATGATAGACCACTTGAAACGTGACACGTCGGAAACTATCCAATAGGGCTTACTAGGGACGTCTCCCTACCTTAAGGTAAGGTATCCAGACAGGGCCGCCCCTTGCGGGGTAGGAACTCTGTATAGATAGGTAGGGCCGCATTAGCAATGGCCTCATCCCCAACCAGGGATTTCTAGGGACATTGGTTCCCTGCACTGTCTACACCTAACAGTTACCAATGACCATACCTAATTACCAGCCTGGACGTGGTGCCTCTTTACCACGCTCGGTTGATCCTAACCAGGGTTGCGTCGGAACGGTAAGACTGTTCCTTATCTCTTAAGCCATATTTATCATTATCACCATTTATTTGTATGTGGGGCTATGTTTTAACTATATTAGTAAAAGTTATATTTTTGGCTCCTTCATTACTTCTGATATTTTCAAACTGCCAGTGGGAGCGCCAATATTTATTATTCATTGCTATATACATTGTCCTTAAAAGCAGGGAAATGGAATTTTGGAAAATTGTGAATTTGAAAAAATTTCTGATAAATTAGTTTTTTTTATAAATAAAGGTGAAATTTATTGATTCAAATTTACCACTGTCATAAAGTACAATGTGTCACAAGAAAAGGATCTAAAAATGACTTGGATAAGTAAAAGTGCTCCAAAGTTTTTGCCACATAAAGTGACATATGTCAGATTTGCAAAAAATAGCCTGGACAGGAAGGTGAAAACTGGCACGGGGTAGAAGGGGTTAAACACATTAAATACAATTTATACTGAATGTTTTCCTGCAAAATTATAGATCAATCGGTTCAGCTCATCTTGCTCTATAACATGTTTCCTGTAGATTGCACTTCATTTTAAACATGACACACTGGGGGGAGATTTATCAAACTGGTGTAAAGTAGAACTAGTTTAGTTGCCCCCAGCAACCAATCAGATTCCACCTTTCATTTTCAAAAGGAGCTGTGAAAAATGAATGGTGGAATCTGATTGGTTGCTATGGGCAACTAAGCCAGTTCTACTTTACACCAGTTTGATAAATCTCCCCCATTCTTTTTAAATGTCCCTAATCCTGAAGCAAAGTTCCTGCAATTATTTGTGCACTAGAAAAGGATATATTCTCTATAGTGTCCATGTGAAAATGCCAAGCTTGCTAGTTAGGATCGAGTGTTTTGCAGCGTCCCACTACATGTGTGTGGGCACTGCTTAAAAGCACTTTTTTTTCATAAGAATTGTATTATGCTATGCTATGTAATTTTGTACTAACTTATCTGCAAAATCCCTGTTACTAGGCAGATTAGGTGTAATTTATACATCCCACCACTAGATGGGGATAACACTTAGGTCCTATAAATACTTTGGTCAGGCCTAGTGAGACAGATTAGATTTGTGGGAGAAACTCAAATTCAAACAGAGTTGAGAATGCAGAGTGAAGACTCCACACCACAGATTAGTGAGTGGAGCCAACTTCGCTATGAGGTAGTACAAAGGTGTGAGGTGCAGGAGAGCGTTTTCCTTCTGTGGCCAGACTATACACTTGCATCCCTGACCAGTAGGAGAGAGTTTGCCTCCCTGGAACAGACCCAAGCACCAGAAAGATTCATCGGTGATAATAGCCGTTATTTAGGGCCACAGACACCTTTGCGCATGGTGGAGGACTTTAGGGCTTCTGGCCGCCACACCATAATTCTGGGAAACAGATTAGCTACCTGTCCCAATATTCAGCTTGGAGGGAAAGGACAAGGTATAGGGCTGAGCATACCAACAGGAATAAGGTACTCCATATCCACAGCTTAAATCCAGCCTAAGAAAGCCTAAAAACTGTGGATTCACGGATTAACTCTACTGCTAACCAAAAACTGCATTTTGATTGATGTACCTACTGCAACCGGAACCAAGATCAGTAAAAGTTGTGAGTTGTATCTGACCACTGTCTACCTCGTTTTTACTACTATTGGTTGTACCACCATTAACGGTACTGGCGTCACGACAAATACCATCAAGGAACTCAGCCGCAACAAGCACCCTAAGCACCCCTGACATCAAGGGCACCTCAACCACCATCTTGGCTGATGCTTCCCTACCACAGAGCGTGCCCCAGAGGATTTCGTGCTGTCCACCTCAACACTGTGCTGCCAGCCCAGGGAGGCTTTCTGCTAACCGAGTAAACTGATGAACTGTGTGTTATTATTTGGCCCCTCATCGGTCCACCGTGAACCTCACGTGTTGCCCCTGCGCTACTGGCTGGCTGCAGGTTGACTGATCAATATTTTATTCACGTCATAAATATTAAAAGCCCATTTCTAATGTGAATATAATGTATGTCAGCGGAGCTTTACATACTGTAAGTGTGCGCTGTAATTAGATAAAACGAGACTATCATGCGGGAATATAGAAATACAATGCATCATGCTGTTAAGAAAGCTTGATTTGGGCATAAAACATCCCACACTTGACAAGATACAAACAGATGCTGTGTAATTTTGATGTTTTTAATAAAAGAACAAAAGATTAATTTGAATATACCATATGTTTCTGACAACACCTAGATTGCACATTACAAGTATTTACAACAGAGACCAGCCTGACTAACCATATTGTTATGTTTCCGTTTTACAATTCGGTGTGTGTATGGAGATACGTATGGTATATATCCTCTTACCTCAGTCCTGTGAACCAGCTGCTGAGTGCCATCATCATTCATTCTGAACGTTTCCAAGAATGGATCTGACTTGCTGAAAAAATCCTAAAATGGAAAGGATTCAATTAAATGGATTGGCAGATCTATTCTGTCTGTTTACATCTCTCCTGTCACAGAAGATTGAAATGGGAGATTGGATAATTGTAAGATTTGTTACACCACCAGTCTGATTTTACAATAGCTGTCTATGCACAATGTGTCTATCTATCTATCTATCTATCTATCTATCTATCTATCTATCTATCTATCTATCTATCCCTGCAAGAAAAAGTAAGTAAACCCCATTGGATAATTGTAAGATTTGTTACACTGCCAGTCTTATTTTACAATAGCTGTCTATGCACAGTATGTCTATCTATCTATTATCTATCTATCTATCATCTATCTATCTATCTATCTATCTATCTATCTATCCATCTATCTATCTATCTATCTATCTATCTATCCTCTATCTATCTATCTATCGTCTGTCTATCTATCTATCTATCTATCTATCTATCTATCTATCTATCTATCTATCTATCTATCTATCTATCTATCCCTGCAAGAAAAAGTAAGTAAACCCCATTGGATAATTGTAAGATTTGTTACACTGCCAGTCTTATTTTACAATAGCTGTCTATGCACAGTGTCTCTATCTATCTATTATCTATCTATCATCTATCTATCTATCTATCCAAATCAAATCAAATCAAATAAGCTTTATTGGCAGGACTAAATACATTTTAGCACTGTCAAAGCAAGTGGGAAATAATTGGGTAGGGTTGGGAGGTGGGGACACGTCCAGGGTGGGGATAAAGGAGTCCATGGTATATCAGGCTCCTCTCAGTCTATGGCAGACAATAATATATTGTGCTGCTGTGGCTGCTGTGTTCTCCTCTTCCCCCAGCAGTATGGAGAGTCTCTCTTCCTCCTCCATGGAGATGAAGTCTGGGCAGAGATCAGACAGTCTCCTGAAGTGAGTCTCCCTCACTGCTGAGTATTTGGGGCATCGCAGCAGGAAATGAGCCTCATCTTCCACGGCCTCCTGGTCGCACTGCTGGTGCAGTCTGCTCTCCCTGGGCATGTACCTCTGTCGGTGACGCCCGGATTCAATGAGCAGGCTGTGGGCGCTCAGTCTGTACCGGCTCAGGATCTGTCGGTCTTTTGGATATGGGGCTAGTTTGTACTCCCTCTGCAGGCTTTGGTATACGGTCAGCTTCTGGGATGTTCTTATGTTGTTCCTCCAGATGTTTATATACTCCTCTTTGTACTTGTGTATCGTCCTCTGGATTTCGCCCTTTGTCAGGCTATATTGGTTGGTGGCTTGGGCAGGCTGGGTTTGGGTGACTTGTTGCATGGTGCTTTGTTTTTCTGGGGCTTCTTGGTGTAGCAAGGCTTTGTGATGATAGGAGCTGGGACTGCTGCTATGAAGATGGGCTCTGAATGATAGCACCCTCTTCTGGACAGCAAAGTAAAATGGGAATCTGCCCAGTTCTGCACGACAGGTGCTGTTTGAAGTGCTCCTGTGGACCTGGAGAAAGTATTTGCAGAGTTCTAGGTGGAATAGTTCTGTTGGCCCAGAGTCCCACTTTGCCCAATCTGGGTATATGTCTGGGCCCCAGACTTCACTGCCATACAGGAGGATCGGGGCGATGATGGTGTCAAGGATTTTAAGCCAGACAGTCACTGGTGCTTTAAGGTGATACAGACGCCTTCTGATGGCATAGAAGGTTTTGCTCGCCTTGTCTTTCAGTGTTTTCCTTGCTTTCTTAAAACTCCCTGATTGGCAGATTTCTAGGCCCAGGTAGGTGTAGCTGTCAGTTTCTGAAATTGGACAGTTGTTTAGCAGGAAGGGAGGACGCCCGGCTGCTTTTTGGTTTCTTTTCTGGAATACCATGATGTTGGTTTTCTTTGGATTGATGGGCAGTGCCCAGGTGTTACTAAACTTCTCCAGGATTTTCAGGTTATCTTGGAGACCTTTCTCAGTTGGCGATAGTAGCAGAAGATCATCTGCATTAATGAGAAATTTCACCTCGGTGTCATGGAGGGTGAGACCAGGTGCTGTGGAGGACTCTAGAGCCGACGCCAGATCATTGATGTAGATGTTAAACAGGGTTGGACTGAGGCTGCAGCCTTGTCTGACTCCTCGGCTCTGCCGTAAATAAGCCGTTCTCCTCCCATTTACCTTCACGCTGCATCTGTTCTCAGTGTAGGAACTTCTGATGACATCATATGTTTTTCCTCCTATTCCGCTTTCAAGAAGTTTCATGAATAGGCCCGGATGCCACACTGAGTCAAAGGCCTTCTTAAAGTCCACAAAGCAGGCATAGATCTTTCCATGCATTGTATTGTGGACATGGCTCTTGATGAGGCTCTGCAGGGTGTAGATGTGGTCCATGGTGCGGTGGTTTGGTATGAAGCCTGCTTGTCTTCTGCTGAGGATGTTGTGCTGGGTGAGGAAGCTGAGGATCCTCTTATTCAGGATACTGCTGAGGAGTTTTCCCAGGTTGCTGCTGACGCATATCCCTCTATCTCGTATCTATCTATCTATCTATCTATCTATCTATCTATCTATCTCATATCTATCTATCTATCTATCCCTGCAAGAAAAAGTAAGTGAACCCCATTGGATAATTGTAAGATTTGTTACACTGACAGTCTTATTTTTACAATAGCTGTCTATGCACAATATGATCTATCTATTATCTATCTATTATCTATCTATCTATCTATCTATCTATCTATCTTATATCTATCTATCTATCTGTCTTTTGATCTGTCTGTCTGTCCATCCGTTCATCTATCACTGCAAGAAAAAGTTGCCATATACTGTAATGTATTCTGTACGTGACCATTTTAAAAAAAAATATTGAACATTTTCTATAAAAACCTCAGTTGCTCACAGACCAGTGCACCTGACACATTTTTCTGTGTCACTGTTACTGTGTATTGGTGGAGAATATATTTTCTTTACCATAACGCCAAACCTATTGCTGCTCTCCAAAAACAGATAATATGGACAATTTTTTTAATATTAAAAAGCATAACAAATCAATTCAGTTTGTTTTTAACCCTATCCCGCATATGTATGGCACATGTTGGTTCTTTAAAGAGGGCCCCCACTCCGGAGGTGGGCACCATGGCCACCAGATGTCTACTGTTTACACAGCAGACACAAAGAAATAATGTCTGTGGTTGGCGATAACAATGATTATAGACATTCAACTCCTCAGACGCTGTGGTAAATTGTGACCACAGTGTTTGAGAGTCTTTCCTCCAGTTATACTCCATGCTGTAAAAACAAAACCTATAAAACTGTGGCAGAATTATGCTTTTTTTTTCCAATTCTACCTCATTTGGAATTTTTCCCAGCTTCTCAGTACATCACATGTAATATTAAATGGTGCCATTAGAAAGTACAACCTTTCCTTCAAAAACAAACATTATGTGAACCGAAAAGTAAAAAAGTTACGCAAAAATGAAAAACTTAACGGTCAGGAAGGGGTTAAGCAGGCTGTTTGTTAATACCAGCTACCAGCGGTTTACCCATGGGCATGTATGTTGCTGTCATTATGACACTACTATTGCTGTCTTGGCATTAAATAACTTTAAAGGGGCTGGATACAGTTGTAGGAGATCCCAGAATGTCATACAAAACTTTTCAGGGCAATCTAGGGACTTTCAATTTGAGTTAGATTTATTCAGTTTTGAATGAAATCTGACAACTGATTTGTGCAAGTCAGACCCAAAACAAATTTCATCAGCAGTAACTCATAAAATGTGCACTGACAAAGACAATTTAATTAAAGTAATAACGTGAAAATGGTTGTATTGTTCATGTCTTTTTTAGCTCATTGAGTAAACATCCACAGAGAAAGGTGAGAATAGCAGAACCTGTTTTCTGAAGCGGCCATCAATGGCAAACAATAGTATTTAGTGATGAAAGCAAGTTCTGCAGTGATATTAATAATGGCACATCCCGGTAAGAGGGAGGGCTGGAGAGTGCCTACTGCCATCATGCAGAGTGTGGAGACAAATAGAACCAAGCATAATGGTGTGGGGTGACATGAGCTACCATGGCCATTTCCATCTGGTATTCATGGAGTGAACATTGATCAGGCTTCGGTATGTCCTGGACATCACGGAAACAATCTTATTGCCTTTTTTGACTCAGGAGATGTGGAATTCCAACAGGATAAAGCCCAATCACACACTGCCTGCATTATACTTCACGTCAGGGTATCCAGCAGCATCCCTGGCCAGCTCATTAGATCTCTCCTCCATCAAGAATGTCTGGGACTGGATGGGGATGTCCCATTCACAGCTGCCAACACTTTGGCTGAACTATGGGTCCACGTTGAAAGAGCTTGGAATGGCATACCATGGAGGATATCCAGCATCTGTATGACTGTTACCAAGTTAGGGGCAGCCTGTATCGCAGCAAGGGGAGATGCCACCCAGTATTAATGTGACCCTGGCTGCAGGACCCAAAATAAAGGGTGCACTACCTTTGTTGTATGATCATTGTGCAAGAACCACTAGCAGTTCCTACTCAATCAGTCTCAGAGCATTAACAATTATGTTTTCCAGGTGTTCTTTTTTCATTTTCCAGTAGTGTATAATTGAAGAACATTTTAGAGTTATTTTTACTCTCTTTGGCAATGACTATCTCTGTCTCTAACTTGACTGCCTTTGTCTGTTTCTATATATTCTATTTATATTCATATACTTTTTAGTGCTTCTTCACTACCTTCCTGCTTTAGGAATGTAAATGCTTTCTGTTGGTTATTTATTACTCCTTAAAAAAATGTATTTATCCATATTGTTTTTTCCTATTTCTAACCCCTTTATTCTCATATATATTTTTACTTTTTAAATGTCATTGCGAAGATTTAATTGCAGTTGGCATTTTTATGCTGCCCTGTCAGTTTCTGAAAAGGAGGCATGGGGAGTGCTGGGTGTAGGCAGGGCCATCGGACCCAGCACATTCATCTTCATTTATGACAGAAACTGGCATAAATGATGACTGAAATTTATGTCAGGTACGAGTTGAAGTAGATTTCAGTCTGGTGCATGGATTGCTGGAGGAACCTTTTAATCTATGACATAAATGCCTTGTCATAAATGAGATGCCAGCTCCGGCAGCACAGGACCCATCAAGAACGTTTTTTTTTTACATGGTGCATGTGTAGTCAGTGGCCCAAGGGAAGGAGGGCTAGAATCTAAGATTTTGACACTACTGGGAGGTGGAGCTGTGTTGCGAGTAACTGTTAAATGGGGTTGTTTTCTCACTAAAACTGAGAAAAAGTTTTTTTTCTTTGTGAGTAGTGATGGTGTACTGATGGTCGCAGATTACATATGTAGATGCCAGGCTGATCTGTGCCCCGTATGGAGGGTTGCACTACACCGTACGAGAGAGAAGCAGTTTCAGGAGTGAGAGGCAAAGTCAAGGAGCCAGGAGACATGTGGCTTAGGAGAAGAGTGCAGAAGACAGAGCCATCATGTTAGAGAGAGAGAGCAGTGCAGTGAGAGTCTTAGCATAGCGCCTATACTGAAAGTCAAGTTTGAATATGAGGTCCATCAGGTTTATTATCCTAAGGTGATAAATGATGATCCAGAGAAAGTGGGAACATTTCTAATGTGACACAAGCAACTATGAAGAGGTATTACTCTCATCTGATTGATGGTTAGAAGGCCCCAGGTACGCATCCATGGTCCATGTACAGTTGTAAAGTTTTGAGACTGACACAAATTTTGGTTTTCACACAGTTTTCTGCTTCAGTTATTATGGTGGCAATTTGCATTAACTTTATATTGTTATGAAGAATTACCAGATGAAATGAATAATTTTTTACCATGAAAATTAACTTCATCACAAAAACACAATTGCCACTGTAATTCAGCCCTGCCACAAAATTACATACTAACATCATTTCAGTGATCTTCTTGTTAGCTCAGGAGAAAGTGTTAATGAGGATAAGGCAGCTGATATCCCTGCTGATTGAATTAGAAGAGCAGACTGGTTGTTTTAAAAAGGGAAGGTGGGAGGGTAAAGTAAAGAAGCCACTTCTCTCGAAAAAAAACCATCAAAGACAGACTAAAAGCTGTATTACACCGGCAGATTTTTTGGAGGATGATCGCTAACGAGCGTTCATTCACCAGGCGATTGGGATTTTTAAGCACGCTTAAAAGTCATCATTTGCATGTGGCAGATCACGCTAATTATGATCTGCCGCCTGCAAACCACTGGATAGCATGGGGACGAGCATTGGCATCGTGATTGCTCCTCCCCATGTTGCAGAGGAGATCACTGCATATAGTAGCAGCAGTCTTCTCCACTAGCTAGCAGGTGGTTGTCGGGAAGGAACACTTACCTCCTGACAATCGCTTGCTCAATCGGCCTGTGTAATACTTAACATTCTGCAGGAAGTACAGGGATTGGACTGCAAAGGACTGGGTTAAAGTTATTTTCTCTGAAAAAGCACCTGTCAGACTGTTAGGGACATCCGGAAAATATTTTCAGAGAAGAAAATGGTGAGCACTACAATGAATCCTGTGTCATGCCAACAGTAATGCATCCTGAGACCATTCTTGTGTGGGGTTGCTTCTCATACAAGAATGGGCTCGCTAACAATTTTAACTTAGAACATTGCCATGAATAAAGAATAGTATCACAACATTCACCAAGAGCAGCCTCTCCCAACAATCCACCATGATGGAGCACCACGAGACAACGCAAAAGTGATAACTACATGGCTCAGTAAACAAAACTTTGAACTTTTGAGTCTAATTCCATTGAGAACCTATGGTCAATCCTCAAAAAGTGAGTAGACAAACAAAAACACTGAAATTTTTGTAAACTTCAATCACCGATTAGGCAAGAATGGGTTGCCTTCACTCAGGATTTGGCCCAGAAGTTTTAAAAAAGAAGGGTTAACACTGAATAGGTAGTCTTTGCATAAACAAATGTATTCGTCAATAAAAGTAAAAAAATGAAATGCTTATAATTGTACTTCAGTATAACATAGAAGCATCTAGCAAAAATATTGAAAAAGCAAAATTCGCAAAAAAAAAAAAATTGTCTTAGTCTCAAAACTTTTACCAGTGGCTGTAAGCAGCCCACAGTTGCTACTGCATGTCATTGGCAGCCATGATTTACTCATGTGACCGCTTCCTTGACTGTCCAAGGCAGCATCCTCTTCTGCACAAGTGATAGAATAGTTCAGCTACCATCCACTGCAGAAAAGTATGTAGCCTTGGACAACTAGGAAAGTAGTAATTTAAGTAACTCAGATAACTGCCACCATCTTGCTTTACGTGAATGGGAAAGCAGTGGCTCTGCCCTGTTTATATGGGCCTTGAGCAGCAGGTGCTAACCAGAGATAAGCTTAGAGAAATGCCTTATCAGATTATTTAGAGAGCATTTAAGAATAATTGTTAAAATGTGGTCAATCCCTTTAATTAAGCAGTTTGATCTGGGGTCTGATTATTTTTTAAATCTAGGGTCTGGTCTTGGATCAGATTTAACAGTCTTCTCTACCGTCTGATTAATTTAGGGGTCTGGTCTGAAGTCTGAATAATGGTGGGGATCTTGGGTATGTTTAATTTAGGGGTATAGACTTAATTTAGGAATCTGATGTGAGATCTGAGGTACATGTGGGTTCTGACATCTAGGGTCTGAATTTATTCTAGGGTCTGATATCTGAATTGTCTTATGTCTGGAGTCTGATTTCATTTATTCAATGTAATTATATACAGTTATTGGATATTGCAATAAAGATTAGAAATTAACATTTTACCTTGTCATCTAATTTCCGGGCACTGAAAGAGAGTTCAACATAGTCATCATTTCCAGATAATTCCTCTGCAATCACCTAATAATAAAAAAAATTAAAATAGTAAGAGTTAATTCAATCTTCAGTTGTTATGTAAAATGATGTTTTGTATATAACAATTGCTAAAGTTCAGTTGCAAGAAAAGTAAGTGGAACATTTGCATTACAGTATCTGTATTTCCACATTGATTACTAATAAAATGTTGCCTAATTTTTTATAAAATTTACAATTATAAAAACACAATAAAATGAAACTAAAATCCATAATACCATCCATGTGTTTTATTGAGGGCATCCACAGTGTAGGGGAAAAAGTAAGCATCCACAGTGTAGGGGAAAAAGTAAAGTAAAATACTTCTCTGTGTTACTTATTTCTCCAAGAGCTAATTGGGAAAATCTGTTTTAATTAAGATTAGGTTGGAAGTGTGAGTTTCACAGATGTTTTGTCCATTAAATGGGGTATTCTAATGTCACTCTACTGACGATCCATACTCAGAATAGGCCATCAATATCAGTTCAATGGGAGTTCAACTCTTGGCAGGTCCACCGATTAGCTGTTTGAAAGGGCCAAGGCACTTGTGTGAGTTCTGCAGACTCTTCAATGTTTAGCTGCACACTATCTACATAGTAGTGGTGGTTCAGGGTAATTACAGACTTTGAACCTCCACCGATCTGATAATGATGAGCTATCCTAAACATAGAACATCAATGTTATGAAACCGGAATAACCTTGTTAATAAAGGCACAAATAGCCTGGTTACTGACAAATCTGTTCTTTGCAAGAAAGACTGAATAGTGTGAGCCATGCCTTGATCCAAACAACTTTCAGTCGACTTCATAAGATATAATATAGAGATACATGACGCTGGAAAAGACTAACCAAAGCATTGTCAAAAAATTAGGTGTAAATCAATCCACAGTTAAACACATTATCTAGAAATAGAGAAAATTTATGACTGTAGCTTTTCTCACAAAGGGTCCATTCACACGTCCGTTGTGTACTGCGCATCCGCAATTTGTGGATCCGCAATACACCGGGCCGGCACCCCTATACAAATGCCTATTCTTGTCCGCTATTGCGGACAAGAATAGGACATGTTCTATTTTTTTCAGGAGCCGTGGACCGGAAGATTGGGGTCGCGCACTGGAAATGCGGATGCGGACATCACACTGTGTGCTGTCCGCATCTCTTCCGTCCCCAATGAAAATCTATGGACGTGTGAATGGACCCTAAGAGTGGTGATCCTGTAAGGATCACTTCAGCAGCACAAAAGGCATCCATGAAAGAGGTGAGAAAGAACCCAAGGGTAACAGCAAAAGATCTACAGAAGACTGTACAAACTGCATAAACATCTGTTCATGTGTCGACTAGTAGAAAAATACTAAACAAGTATGGTGTTCATAGAAAGCCACCACAAAGGAAGCCACTCCTGTTCTAAAAAACATTATGGTCCAATGAACAGATGAGACAAAGGTGCTTTTTTTTGTAAATATACAAATAAAGAATTTTTTGTAGAAATGCACAATGCTTGTTTGGAAGGAAAAGAACGCTACACACCAACACCAAGCCCTCATCCCAACAGTAAAACATATTGAAGGAAGCATTATGGCTTCTGATTGCTTTGCTGCCTCAGGGCCTGGATGGCTTTCAATCACTGACGGAACAATGAATTCTAACGTAATTAAAATATTTTACAGGAGAATGTATAGCAGCAGTCCAGAACTTAAAGGGAGTCTGTCACCAAGTTTTGGGCTATAGAGCTGCGGACATGCACGGCTAGATCGCCGCTAGCATGTCTGCAATATACCGGTCCTATAGGGCTGTGTGCTTTTATTTTCTTTAAAAAAGGATTTTAGAGATATGTAAATTTGTCTTGTATGTGTCCAAGGGGCTGTACGAACCTTCCTGGAGCCCAGCCACGCCCGCCTGTGAAGGAGCCTGGCACCGCCTATGTCCTCCGAATCTCCTCCTTTCTTCAACGATAGATTGCCGTAATCTCGCGATGCGCGAGCTCGCACATGCGCAGTGCCGGTATAGTGTTCTTTCCCTGAACTGGCATCAGCCTCAGGGAAAGAACTGCGCATGCGCGAGCTCGCGCATCGCGAGATTACGGCAATCTATCGTTGATGAAAGGAGGAGATTCGGAGGACATAGGCGGTGCTGGGCTCCTTCACAGGATGGCGTGGCTGGGCCCCAGGAAGGTTCGTACAGCCCCTTGGACACATACAAGACTAATTTACATATCTCTAAAATCCTTTTTTAAAGAAAATAAAAGCACACAGCCCTATAGGACCGGTATATTGCGGACATGCTAGCGGCGATCTAGCCGTGCATGTCTGCAGCTCTATAGCCCAAAACTTGGTGACAGAATCCCTTTAAAGGCTATGTACACCTTTGGGGGCAATTTACTTTTATAATTGCATTGCACTCAATTTGAGTTAAAAATATATATTTTTTTTCAATTGTATTAAAAATATTTAGCCCTTTTTCCTGAACAGCTTTGTGTTTCTCTAGTAGCAGGATCTGAATTTCTATTGTGTTCCAGCTCAGCTGACGACTCCTTAACTCTGATCTCTGACATTATAAACACTATAGCTCAATTCTTATCTTACTGATAAGAACATGGCTTAGGACTGTATTACACTGGCAGTGTAATACTGCCGCAGATTACCCGATGAGCGAACAAGTTCTCATTTGTCAGGCAATCCAGATTTTTAAGCAAGATTAAAAATCATCATTTTCTGTAGGCAGATCATGCTGTGTAATAACAATCTGTTGCCAGCAAACAAGTAGTCAGTATGGGGACGAGCGATGGCATAACAATCACTCCTCTCCATACTGTGGAGGAGATTACAGCATGTGATAGCAGTGGTCTCCTCTGCTAGTGAGCAGGCGATTGTCAGGAAGGACGCTTCTCTCCCAACAATCGTCAGCCGCATCGCTAAATGTAATACTGCCCTTAAATAAGTGTTCATGACCTTTTAGTAATTCAAAGTTGAGGGTTATTAGATGACCGGCACAAAATGAAAGTAAAAAAGTTGGATTCGCGCAGCTAGACAGTTAACCCT
This sequence comes from Bufo bufo, assembly GCF_905171765.1. Classification (NCBI taxonomy): domain Eukaryota; kingdom Metazoa; phylum Chordata; class Amphibia; order Anura; family Bufonidae; genus Bufo; species Bufo bufo. The sequence continues at coordinate 203,336,805 of NC_053393.1, forward strand.
TTGTGACAAAAGGGCTCAATATTTTCAATAAAGACCGATTGAAAAAAAGATTTTTAGCCCAAAATCAGTAACATGTAAGCAAGAAAAAATTGCCCCCAGAGGTGTACCTAGCCTTTAAAGCTGGCGAGATGTTGAGTGAAGCACCAAGACAATGACCCATTGAACAAATGTAAATCAACTAAAGAGCAGTTATAAAAGATTTGTCTTTTGGAATGACCAGGTTGCTGACCTTGGCATGGAAGAATGGTCCACAATTCTCTCTCAAAGTTCCGCAAATCATATTTGTTTGGTGGAGGTGACTGCTGTTGAAGGGTGATCTACAGGTTATTAAGTTCAAGGTTTCACCACTTTTTTCCTCTGACATATTTTTAGAATAATTTTTTTTAACGTTTATTAGGGTCTATTACATGTTGCTGCAAAATTGCTTTTGTGTATCAAATGTGTATATCTTAGGCTACTTTTACATCTGAGTTTTCCTTTCCAGTTTTGCCATCCGACAGAGGATCTCAAAATTGAACAAACTGGAACGGAGTGCACCAGAGTGCAATACATTCCAGTTTGTTGAGTTCCCCTGCCGGACACAAAACCGCTGCAAGCATTGTTTTTGTTTGTGGCATGGGAAACTGAACTGGTACCAAAAACCATGTAAATCAATGGTGCCGGATCCGGATCAGTTTTTTTCGGACACGGAAAAAGCGCATCCGGCGCCCATTGATTTACAATGGTTCTGAACGGTAGCGGAAGCATTTTTGCTTTGGTTTTGAGATCCCATGCCGGATCTTAAAACCAGACAGCAGGAACACAGATGTGAAAGTAGCCCCATACCAAATGCGTTATTACTGTAATGTGTGAATAAACCCTTAATTTCACATCCTAATCGCTTTTGGACGTGAGGATGTCTATACAGGGTGCAGGCCCGCTGTGGGCTCAGCATGTATATTACTGCTAATTGCCAGGCTGCATATATGCTTCCCACTATTTCAAATGGCAAGTATCGGCGGTGCAGGCCGCCTATAAGCCACATGCAGATTGTGCCCGGGCCTCATCATGTAAATTTCATTTTTCTAATAAGAGTAAATGTTCCCCTTCAAATGTGTTATGTTTTTTTTTAAACAATGTGTTGTTGAACCTGATTTATAAATTATATGGAATGAAAGATAGTTTGCGCAAAACTTAAAGGGGTTCTTTTACATTAATGGCCTTAGCGGGCATCTAACACCCTTAAACCCTGTCGATTAGCTGTTTCAGAGTAATTCCAGAAACCCTTGTGTAGTGGACAGAACTGGTTACTCCAAAGCAGCACCAATTGAAGTGAATATGAGCGGCGCTGCACGCTATTATCATATTATCATTATAATCATATTAACTAATTGGAATCACATTAATTCAGTATTTATTTTTAATGGGCGTGCAATTTTGTGGGTTACCATGTTTCACGGTCCCTCCTGTGAGAGAGGTGAGAAGATCGGATAGACTTGCTGCACGTGAGGCTATCTGACAGGTCTCTCTGTTTTCCTCTATGTATGTTGTTGTTTGGCAGGATCTCACCTCTCCTCAGGTGCCGCTCGTTATCAGTGATGAGGCTCTATTTAGATCTGCCTCACACTGCTGACTATGCGGTGGATAGTTTCTGCTTGGAGTTGCTAGTGCTGGTTTGTCTTGGATCTCCTGCTTCTCCATACATCTCTAAGCTAAGTACTTGTTTCCTTCGCTGTTTCTTATTATCTGTTGTTTCTAGGCCTCAGGGAGATGCAGGTTCCTTCATTCTGGTAGGATCCAGCTGTCTCATCCCCTGCTACCTATCCTAGGTCTTGTCAGTTTTAGCAGGGCTTTAGGTATTCGATGTATGAGTATTTCCACCATCAGGATCTGCTCATACTGGCAGGAGTTAGGGAAAGGCCTAGGGATTACTAGGAGGTCACCATCCCTCTGCCTTAGCTTTTGAGGCCTAGATTGTTGTCTATTCGTTGTGGTGTGTATTTGGTGTTTCCCCTTCCCCTTAGGCCTAGTTCACACGATTGTATGGATTTTATAGTTTTTTGCGGTCCGTTTTAATCGGATCCGTTGGTCCGTTTTTGACTTCCGCTGTGTTTCCGTTTCCATTCCGTTTCCGTTCCGTATGTCCGCAAAGAATAGCCGTATGGTTTCTGTTTCCAATCCATTTTTTGCGGATCAGAAACGGAATAGAAAAGGTTGGACATCATCAGTTTAGGCCACATCCCTTTTTCACGCCCCCTATTTAACTTGGTCATGTGATAGTTGTGACTCCATTTTCATCAGCTTGTTTCAGCATTGAGAGCGTATTTGGAATCCTGTGTTTGGCAGACATTGGTTTCTGGCTACAATTTTCTGCTGTATCATGGCTGAGGAGGAACTGGTTCTCTTGTGCTGGCTGCTTTCTCGGGACTTCGAACCGCAGCCAACTCTGCAGAACGTGGAACCGAGGAGGAGGAGGCAGTGGGTTCATCCTATTATCTCTCAGCGGCACAGAAAGGGTCATTTCCACACGCTGTACATGGATATGCGACAGCATCCTGATAAATTTCATCGGTATTGTCGTATGTCTGTGAACAGCTTTGACTTGTTGCTAGCGACTCTGCGCCCTGGCCTCACCTACCAGGACACAAATATGAGGCGCTGCATTTCTCCAGAGGAGCAGCTCATCGTCACGTTGAGGTATGCATTGTTTATTTTATAGAATGTGCTTAGTATTACATGTTATTAATGTTATCATTTTGTTATATGTGTCATAGTGTTGCACCAAATTTTTTAATGGAAAATAGAGAAATAGTATTGTAGACGGGCACTCTATACCAGGAGACACACACATTTAGATATAGAGTGCACGTCTACAGTACTATTTTTAGATTTGCCATTTTATCTGACTGGGTGATTCAGGATAGACGACTAGCACCTATACATATTTACTGAGCGGGTGACCAACCACTTTGGTTATATTAGTTGCAAATGGTGGTTGTTATAGTATCTAATCTTTCTTTCTTTTTGTTTTTAAGATTCTTGGCAACAGGGAATTCATTTGTATCTCTGCATTTTGAGTTCCTGCTGGGAGTTTCGACGATTTCTATGATAGTTCGTCAAACATGTGATGTGATTTGGCAGCGACTCAGGGAAGCGGTGATGCCAGAGCCCAAGGCTGAGGATTGGATCCGAATTGCTGAGGGTTTTTATGGTGATGCGCAGTTTCCAAACTGCATTGGGGCACTGGATGGCAAACACATTTGTGTTAAGAAGCCGCCTCATTCAGGGTCCCTGTACTACAATTATAAACAGTATTTCTCTGTCGTGCTAATGGCCTTGGCTGACAGTAATTACAAGTTTATAATTGTGGATATTGGGGCATATGGGAGCACTGCAGATGCGCGCATTTTCAGTGCTTCCAGAATGTGTGAGAGACTTCGAGCCAACCAGCTTGCCCTACCAGAGCCCAGGACCACCGGCTCCATTTGTAATTGTGGCTGATGAAGGGTTTGCTTTGGCACCACATGTCATGCGACCCTTTCCCAGACGCAACCTGGATGACAGCAGACGTATCTTCAACTATCGGCTGAGTAGAGCTCGTCGGTATGTAGAGTGTGCGTTTGGAATACTCACACAGAAGTGGAGAGTATTCCTGTCATCCTTACAGATGGCACCGGAGAATGCCACCCGGGTTATTGAAGCGTGTGTGATCCTGCATAACTTTGTCAGGATTAATGATGGTCCCTCAGAAGTTGAGGATTTGGAATCTGGTACATATTCTTCTTCAGGAGGATTGGACCAGACCCTTCACAGACGACATGGAACTGCAGCCCTTGCAGTTCGGGCCCGCTATGAAGAATATTTTTCAAGTCCTGAGAGAGCAGTGCCGTGGCAGATGGGCGTAGTTCATGGCAGAGTGTAAAATAATCTGGACTCTGGTAATCCTAGTAACTTTATTTTCCTAGTTGTATTTTTGTTTTTTTGGTGGTGGGGTTATACAGTATGTTGATAGTGTTGATAGGGCTTGTGGGCTGGGGTTATATTGTATGAATTGTCAAATAACATTTGTGTAGTCTAAATAGCGAAATTAGTAAATTTTCATGACTACAAAAATCATATATTTGATTGTATACAACAACCCTCTAATACCTCTTAAAAACCATAACTAAATCGAACCTATGTTATGATTGCATACGCACCCATATGTTGCAATACTTATTCCAAACTTGTTGTTTTTCCCTAGGCATGCCGAAGACTTTAAAGATGCTGTCCAAGGTCCCGGAATCGGAGATTATTCAAGCACATACAACATGATTCCAATAGATGTAGATTATGTATTTTTGGGGTTAAACTGGTCTGCCCATCCTGTGTCCCTGCAACTGTATACAAACAACAATTCCCAGTCTGGGTTGATATTCTATAGCTCTTATAGGGCATGCTTGGAGTTGTAATTTTTATACGCTGGATGGCGTAAGGTTGAGCAGCGTTGACTTTACGTTTATTGCCAGCCCAAGTTGTAATGATTCACAAAAAAAAAGATGTGTATGACGTTTGGAGTGTAGTGATGTAATTCAAACATGTAATGTTGTATACCGTTTAAATGTTGATGCTCTGCTAATAAAAGGAAACAGATTTTTGGATTTTTTGTATATATTTGTAATGAACATTTTCCATGGTAAAAATAAAAGTGCTTAATATTCAGCTATCAAATACAAAAAAAAAACATAACATCAAAATTACATTTCGGATAATTCCCGCATAAAAGGGCCCTGTGTGCTAGGGCCAGCCACATTAGGGGGTGGTGGGTATCGCATCCTTGGTACAGGACAAGGGGGTCGAGGGGCAAAATCATGTTCTTGGGAAAATAGGGGCTGTGAATAAGTTTGTTGGATGGGCTGCTGGTAATACATACTGGGCCCTGGTTGGGCTGATGTGCCAACGCTTATAGTTAAAGCCCGGCAATGTACATTATGGACTGCCCGCACTAGCTCCACTGGGTCCATAGGGCTTTTTAGAATGTTGGCTACAGTAGCCATAACAGAAACAAATATATCTTGCTTTTCAGCAGACAAAGGTTCTATAAGTGACGCTAGGCCACTGAGCATTCGTTCTTCCTTGCCCTCAATCCTTCTCTGCCTTAAATACTCGAGCACCTGACTTTCAACAATGGCTCGAGTATTTAAGGCAGGTTCGGCAGGCTGTGGTGCACCCCTTCTCCGCCGTGATGGTCTCCTTAATAAAGGTTCGGGGCTCGACTGAACCTCAGCCCCAACCTCCACAGCAGAGGACTCCTCCCTCTCTGCCGGATCCAACGGTTGCGACAGTTGTGGCTCTTCAGTGGCCAGAGAAGGGGAATCCTGTGGAGCAGCCACACGCTCCTCATCACTGGTCGTAGACTCATGGCCCCTCTGCTCTTCCAGGCTGTCAACGGTGCTGCGGAATGAGAGAGTAATGTAAATAACATTGGTATATATATATACATTGTATGAACATATAAGCCACATTTCGTAACCCACACTGGATGTCATGGCTCCAGTAGACGTGTCACATATTGATTATCAGGATAACTAATCAATCTGAAAAGGCGTTTGGAGATCCTTATTATGTAATATAGAGCTGCACAGATGGTTGTCCCTTATCGCTATCCTCACCTGTTTATAATGTTAGCCATTTGTGCCGGTCATATCAGGATAAACAATGGTAGCTGGAATATTTTAGTGATCATTGTGGTGACAAGGCCAGTATATTCACACAAGATATTATAACAACATGTACCTGGCTTGTGCAGTCCAGCCCTAGTTGTATACTAGCCTATAAAACATTACTGGTAAAATGAAAAATATATTTTTTTAAATAAGCCACTACTAATATATTTGGGGACATTTCTAAGCAAACATTCAAAATAATCTAGACATTTCATATTGGCCTAAGGTCCAGCACTGGCTTTAAGAAAGCCAACTGGCGGGTATAAATGTATGGCTTCTTTCTGACGCCTCCATCACCACTTTTGCCCATGGCCTGATCTCGTTCCCAGCGGAACTGATCCCGACACGACTGCCAGCGAGTCTTTAAGCATTGGACTGTATAAATATAACATAACAACAATTGGAACTTAAAAAATGTCATCACACGTATAAAATCACATCACAAAATATGGTTACTACTACATTAAAACCGGTAAATACTTAATTTAATATACCATATACTGGAGATTTTGAAATTTCATAGGCTGAATAACCTGCGAGATAGCAGGATTGTTGTAACCCGGTAAACATAACAGGCCTTTAAACATTATTCAGACTTGATATTTGGACATTACAGGGATACACAATATGAAGCACTAAAGCTGGTTAAAATGTATACCTCTAAGCATGTCCACACATGAAATATATATCAGACTGCAGCACGCCATGGTTATAATTGAGGTTTTACTACAGCAGGTGAGCCACAGGTGGCCATGGCTGATGAATAATCAAACAATATATAGTGCTGAGCACTTTGACATTGAAAAAGCAAGTGCTACACAACATCCTCATGGTGCACATTCCAAAAAAACACATACTGATTTACCTGCTTGTGTAATAGACTCCAATATACACCACTGCTTGACAAGTAACAATGACATTATAGGCATTTTACACACAAAACACATCAACATGGGTTGTCATACCTAATTCTCACGGGTCACCTCGTCCCATGCCCGCTCCTTGCACATGCGGTCGTGATAGGCCTCCGTTCGAGTGTCCCAGCGGACGTTCCTGGATCAGCAAGATCAATTTTTCTGCATCCATCTTGAGAAGCTGCTATCTTGCAAGGCAGACAGGCTGGGGCCGGTTTCAGCACCTGCACATGTGCTCTTGGCAAAGTTTGTAAACACAGAACACATGGCAAAAGTAGGCTGGGCCTAGTATTTCTAAATTAGTGATCCGCAAAAAACGGATGACATGCGGATGTGTTCCGTATGCATTCCGTTTTTTTTGCGGACCCATTGACTTTAATGGAGCAACGATTCGGGATTTACGGCCAAATATAGGACAAGCTCTATCTTTCCACGGAACGGAAAAACGGAAATACGGAAACGGAATGCATACGGAACACATTCCGTTTTTTTTTGCGGAACCATTGAAATGAATGGTTCCGTATACGGACCTTATACGGAACACAAAAAAACGGCCCGTTCACTCGCAAAAAAAACGTTCGTGTGAACTAGGCCTTAACCTGTGACACCATGTTGCTATTAACAATGAAAAGCAAACAAACACTGTGGTTCAAAAATAATCAATATCATGAAAGTGTGGCTCGTACTGCCGCAAGGTACCCAACTGCAAGGTGGCCGCATCACGACCACAGCATGACCATACCTTCCGGCCATATTCACATGTGGCAGAATTGCTGTATTTTTGCCCTGTGGATTAACCTTTTTTTTATACTATTGGGAAAAATAGGCAGTAAATCGACAGCATAATCTGTTGCTAAATCTACGTGTAACATGTGGATTTAACTGCTTAATGAAGCATTCCAGTAAAATGTTTTTGTTCTCTGGCCTGTTAGAAAGGTACATGATCTAAAATGGACTGAAAGTAATCTTTTTACCAGTGTCTGTGAGCAACACTCTCTCCAACTGACCCTTCCACATAAGACTCTGTGTCAGCTGTAGAGTGTTGGTCACATGACACAGTTGAGGACCATAATAAAGCAGATAATTCGCAAATAAGTCACCGGTAAGAAGATTACCATCACTAAAATTTTAAACATACTGGGGCAGATTTATCATAATGATACGCCAGTTTTTCTGGTGTTGCAAACTGTACGTTTGAAAGTTTTTTAACACCACTTACACAAAACCTTTTGTGCAATTGGTGTTTCCTCACCATCTTCTCCACTTTCATGAAACAGGGGCATGGTGCGAGTGGAGAGGGTCCAGCAGACCTGCAACATCTATCATCTTTTACTCCAGTTTTATGGGGTAAAAGAACACTGAAATCCATGTCTGCTGGAAACTGCTCCTGTTTATCATAAACTGTGCATACACTGCTGGTTTGTGATAAATCTGCCCCACTGCATTTAAAAATACATGCCGCTGACCCCAAAAATGCCATACAGAAAAGCAAAACACTTTGAATGTAGAATTTTCCATAATTTCACTATAGACCGACATCTGTCCACAATGTATTGACCTTAAAGAACTGTAAAAAATACCCATGTAAGGGCTCTTTCACACCTGCGTTCTTTTCTTCCGGCATAGAGTTCCGTAGTCGGGGCTCTATGCCGGAAGAATCCTGATCAGGATTATCCCCAGGCATTCTGAATGGAGTGAAATCTGTTCAGGATGCATCAGGATGTCTTCAGTTCCGGAACGGAACGTTTTTTGGCCGGAGAAAATACCGCAGCATGCTGCGCTTTTTGCTCCGGCCAAAAATCCGGAACACTTGCCGCAATGCGGGATCCGGAATTAATGCCCATTGAAAGGCATTGATCCGGATCCGGCCTTAAGCTAAACGTCGTTTCGGCGCATTGCCGGAGCCGACATTTAGCTTTTTCTGAATGGTTACCATGGCTGCCGGGACGCTAAAGTCCTGGCAGCCATGGTAAAGTGTAGTGGGGAGCGGAGGAGCAGTATACTTACCGTCCGTGCGGCTCCCCAGGCGCTCCAGAGTGACGTCAGGGCGCCCTAAGCGCATGGATCATGTGATCACATTGGACACGTCATCCATGAGCATGGGGCGCTCTGACGTCATTCTGGAGCGCCCGGGGAGCCGCACGGACTGTAAGTATACTGCTCCCCCGCTCCCCACTACTACTATGGCAACCAGGACTTTAATAGCGTCCTGGCTGCCATAGTAACACTGAAAGCATTTTGAAGACGGTTCAGTCTTCAAATGCTTTCAGTACACTTGCGTTTTTCCGGATCCGGAGTGTAATTCCGGCAAGTGGAGTACATGCCGGATCCGGACAACGCAAGTGTGAAAGAGCCCTAAACACTATGAAAAATGTAGCTAAACACTGTGTGAATCCAACCTGATGTCCATGACTAGTTGATAGAGAATAGTTATTGTAAATACCTACAGTACTAATATTTCATTATACTCACATAAATCACTGTCCCCAGTGGGGCTCACATTCTAAGTTCCCTATCAGTATGTCTTTCGAGTGTGGGAGGAAACCTATGCAAAAATGAAGAGAACATATAAACTCCATGCAGGTGGACCCCAGTGCTGAAAGGCTCCATTGCTAACCACTGAGCCACCGTGCTGCCCAGTATGTCCTCAGTATCAATGATTTCTCTCTACAGTCATTTCAGCAGACCTGGGTTTATCAGAAAGTTCTTTATATATATATATACTAGCAGAAGGACCCGGATTTGCACGGGTATATTTCATTTAATGTTTCTGTGTGTTGTTAAAGGATATCGACAGTATCCCCCATAACAATGACCTCTACAGTACCCCGTTCCCTTAAGGGCTCTTTCACACGAGAGGATGCCATGAGTGGAATCCGTTGTGTGAAAGAATGCTAAACCCAGCACAGACAGCAGAGACACGGAACATTAACATGATTGATAATGCTCCGTGCCTCTCGGTGACCTTTTTACTACAAAATCACTGTGACAACTTTATCTCACTGTGATTTTGTAGTAAAAAGATCACAGAGAGGTACGGAGCATTATCAATCATGTTAATGCTCCCTGTCTCTACTGTCTGGAGTGGGGTTTGGCAATCTTTCACGTAGCGGATTCCACGCATGGCATCCGCTCGTGTGAAAGATCCCTAACAGTGAACTACACAGCCCCTTACCCCTTAACACTGACCCCCCCACAGTGCCTCGCCTCCTTAAAATGGGACCTCCACAGCAGCCCATCCCCTTAACAGACCTTCGCAGCAGCCTGTCCCTTTAAAAGTGTATTTCACAGCACCCCACTCCCTTGACATTGACCTCCTTAGGGGCTCGCCCCCTTAACAGTGATCTATACCGCAGCCCGCCCCTTAACACTGACCTCCATAGGGGACCGTCCCCTTATCTGTGACTTCCACTGTTCCCTTCCTCCTTAACAGAGACCTCCACAGCACCCGTCCCTTTAACAGTGACTGCCACCGTACCCCGCTCCCTTAACAGTGACCTCACAGTACCCTGCTGACTTAACAGTGACCTCCACAGCAGCTGCCCTTTAATAGTGACCCCTGCCCCCTTAACAGTGACCTCCACAGTGTTTGCCCCTTTAAAAGTGATCTCCACAGCGGCTTGCCCCTTAACAGTAACATCCACAGTGAACTCCCCTTTAACAGTGACCTCCACAGTGCTCACCCCTTTAACAGTGACCTCCACAGCAGCTTCCCCTTTAATAGTGGCCCCTGCCCCCTTAACAGTGACCTCCATAGCAGCTGCACCTTTAATAGTGGCCCCTGCCCCCTTAATAGTGACCTCCACAGCGCACTGCCCCTTTAAGGCTAGGGCTACATGATGACATGTGTGGCGCGACATTTTGTCGTACCAATGTCGTGCAACAATTTTCATAATGACAGGCTATGGTGTCGCACTGCGACATTCGACATGCTGCGACTTCGACATGACAGTCGCAAAAAATACATCCAAGATGGATACATGTAGCAGTGTAGTTGTGCCCTATGTGTTGTGCGACACATGTCATTGTGTAGCCCTAGCCTAAAGCTGACCTACAGCAGTGAAGAAAAAATGGCTGGGTTGCTATGGAAACCTGGAGTAAAACTGTGTGTATGTGGAGACTAATCGCCTGCTAGCTTCTATTAGCTGATAAGGAACATGTGACCGTGTGTATGGCAGTTGGGATATGAAAAGAGAGACTTGCAGGCTTGTATTGGCTAATGCAGGTCATTTTTGGGGAATATCTCAGGAACCGTACGTCCTAGAGAGCTGAGACCCGGTCTTAAACCTTCCCGGACACCTGATGTACCTGTGTGCCAAATTTGGTGAAGATCGGTCTAGTCGTTTGGTCGCGCATAAAGAACAGACAGACAGACAGAAATCCATCATGTGTCATTAGTTCAATGAACAGATTGCTTTCAAAAGGGTCAAGTTCTAAGGATCAATCTGGGTGCTATTCATGTTCATTGGATGAAACCCAAAATACAGCAGAACAAGTGAGGGGAAAATCTAAGTGACAGCAACATATTTCAGTAAGACTGTCTGTGCACTTAAAGGAACTAAATCTGAATGCTAAAAACAAATATATTTTGGGATGAAGTGCCAAGCCATTATATTATTTCATGTGCATTTTCTGTATTAGTGTTTTTTGAAGGACTTATGTAAGTGATCTCCCATCCCTGAAGCACTGGCTCCTTTCCTCACTCTTCACTCTCTTATTTGCTGTGTATAACCTGCTTCCCTTCCCTTCTGCTGTCTCTAGTACTGGACTACTGTGAAGGGAAGAGCAGAGAGCCCTAACAGCAGCCAGGAACGATATGCAGTACTATTTCAGAGATAACACAGTATGAAGAAATTACACAGATTTAACAACAACAACAAACTGGTTGTTGATGAAAACCTAACTTGCTCTCGTAGAGGATGTCATCACGGCATCATGCTAGCCGTGGTGATGTCATACATCACCCCGCGCACGATTTTGCACACTATCTTCAGTCAAGATGGGCGCGATGACCTGCGCAAATGGATGAGGAGAGTATTTTTTTTATTGCCATTTCACGGAAAATTAATTCCTTACCACAAAGCGCAAGAAAATCTGGCAAATTGAAGTTTTCCTGAAATTCGGATAGAAGTCAATTGGTATATTCCAATGCAGGCCTGCAGATGGCATATACATGACAATCTAATAATTGTATGTTGGGGCCCCCTTGGGGCATTAAAAAAATATATGAAAATTCAAATTTCCAGTTTCCTCAAAAGTAAAATAAAAACAAAATAAAAATTTTTATATCATAGGCATTGCCACATCCAATATACAGTTTGCCCATACTATTGAAATATAAAAATATTTATTCCATAAGGAGAATGGTGTAACAGGAAAAGAAAATCTAAATGGGTGACTTGCTGTTTTTTCATGACTTTACTTCCCCAAAAATTTTATAAAAAATGATCAAAAAGTAATATACACTCCAAAATGGAATCAATGAAAACTACAGATTGATTAACAGCTTGCCGAACTAGAATGAGAATGCTCGTCCTAACTGGCCGGTACTTAACGCCTTAGGACAAGCATTCTCGTCCTAGGGTTAACTGGCTGCCCCACACACGCTGCCCCGATCAGCCGCACGGGCCCAGCTGATACTGATAGCCGGGCCCCTGCTATATCTGCCAGCATCGGTGAAAACACAGATGCCGGCGGTCACACTGACTGCGGTATACAGGGGGTTTGCGGCAGCTTCTACATCCCCATCGGGTCCTTGTGCTGCAGTGATGGGGACCCGATGGTTGCTATGGCAGCCCCGATGCCTTGCACAGTGTAAGGCACTGACAGTTCAATACAGCACAATACAGATGTATTGTGCTGTATTGAAACAGGGATCAGACCCTGAAATGTTGAAGTCCCATAGTGGGACTGAAATAAATAAAAAATAATACAAGTTAAATAAAAAAATTTTTTAGTTTCAATAAAAAAAAAGCCCCTTCCCCATAAAAAGAGAGATATAAAATTGTAAAAAATAGGAAAAATAAATAAAAAAACACACATATTTGATATCACCGCGTCTGCAACAACCTGCTATATAAAAATATCCCATGATCCACCCCGTCCGGTCAACACTGTAAAAAATAAAAACTGTGCTAAAAAAAAAGCCATTTTTTGTCACCTTTAATCACAAAAAGTATAATACCAAGTGATCAAAAAGTCATAGGTACCCAAAAATAATACCAATCAAACCGTCGTCTCATCCCGCAAAAAATGAGTCCCAACATAAGACAATCGGCCAAAAATAAAAAAGATATGGCTTTCAGAAAATGCTTTAATTGTTTAATACCAAAATATATTTAAAAAACAGACATATTAGGTATCGCCGCATCTGTAACATCCGGTTCTATAAAAACATCCCATGAGGTAACCTGTCTGGTGAACACAGTAAAAAATAAAAAAATAAAACTGTGCCAAAAAGCTATTTTTTATCACCTTACATATCAAAAAGTGTAATACCAAGCGACCAAAAAGCAGTATGTAGAAATCAAACCATAATTTCATCCCGCAAAAAATTAGACCCTAAATAAGACAAATTTTTTAAAGATATGGCTTTCAGAAAATGGAGACATAAAAACAAAATTTTTTGTTTCAAAAATGCTTTTATTGTTTTAAAACAAAAATATATTAAAAAAACAAACATATTAGGTATCACTGCATCCATAACAACCTGCTCTATAAAAATATCACATGAGCTCACCCGTCTGGTGAACACCGTAAAAAAAAAAAATTATTTTGTCACCATACATCACAAAAAGTGTAATACCAAACGATCAAAAAGTAGTATGTACCCCAAAATAGTACCAATCAAACCGACATCTCATCCCGTAAAAAATGAGATCTTAACTAAGACAATCGCCCAAAAAAATTCAAAAGATTTGGCTTTCTAAAAATGGAGACATAAAAACATGATTGTTTTTCTTTTAAAAATTGTGCTCTCGTGTTCCCGTACAGCAGTTTTTCGACCACATATGGTGTGCTTATGTAAACTGCAGAATCAGGGTAATAAATATTGTTTTATTTGGCTGTTAACACTTGATGTGTTACAGAAAAAAATGAATTAAAATGGATAATCGGCCAAAAAAGTTAAATTTAAAAATGGCATCTCTTTTTCCTTTAATTCTTGTGGAACACCTAAAGGGTTAAAAAGGTTTGTAAAATCAGTTTTGAATAACTTGAGGGGTGTAGTTTCTACAATGGGGTCATTTATGGGTGTTTTCCACTCAGGGGCGTACATAGAAATCACTGGGCCCCATAGCAAAAATCTGAATTGGGCCCTTTAACCCCGCCCACTACCCACCATGGCCCCTCCCACTCCCTGACCTGGCTCCTCCCATGCCACACCCCCATTAAATACATTTATACATGACCTACAGCCCTGTTAAACGGGACATCTGTTGGAGATTTTTGGACCTGGGGGCACCCTGTCACATGGGACATCTGATGGTTGGGCCACTATATCTGGTGTGGGTTTCCTGATCTGGAGATGCCCTGCCATATGAGAAATCTGTTGAGAGGTTCCTATTCTGTTGGTGCCTACTTACAGGTAACATCTGCTGGAGGTTTTCTGTTTTTAGGGATGTTCTCTCTCATACCACAGCTCCTGGGGGATCTCTGATTTGGGGGTCCAATGTCTTATGAAAATTGCTGGAGGTCTATTGATTTAGGGGGGCTCTATCACTTGGGACATCATATAAGGATTTCTTGGTCTGCGGGTATCTGGTGGTCATATAATACTAGAGGGTTTCATCTGAAGAGCACAGTTAATACATGAACTCTCCACATGGGTAATGGCGTACTACATGCAGCATATGGGCCGAGCTCCCTGCAGTGACAGGCAAGGGGGGCACATTGTAAAGTAACAGATATCACCCTGCCCCCCAGAGATTTGTAAACTAACATGGGCCTCAGGCAGCATAATATATAGTCATATAGTCAGAGTCGGCCGGGCCAGGCACTGCTGCAGGGAGCGTAGGCAGACGCAGTGACACGACAGGACGAACGAACGGTACTTGTTCTGAGTCTGACTTACTTCAGGCCAGCCAGGGACACAGCCGGTGCTTCAGAATCTTCCTTCTTCGTCTCCTCAGCTCAGGCACTCTGGCGACGGCCGACGGCGAAGTTCGAGCCGATTCTCCCGACCCCTTGCGCCACTGGCCAATCAGCAGCTGCCTCAACAGAGTTGCCTTGTGCTGATTGGCCAGCGGCTCGAGCGCTACATGCAGGCTAGTTTGATCCTGATTCCGCATCAGCAGACTGTCAGGATCAGGTCAAACGGGGGGGGGGAAAGCCCACTTCGGCTTGGCGGCGATTGCGGAAGATGAGTTGGGGCTGGAGAAAAGCAGCCGCATAGCCGGCTGCATGTCATGAGTGGGCGGGGCCAAATAGTGTGGGCGGGGCCTTCTCTGCGCTACGGGCCCCCCAGTGCCGCGGGCCCCATAGCAGTGGCGTGGTCTGCCTCTATGGGCGGTACGCCACTGTTTCCACTATGTAAGCCTCACAAAGTGACTTTAGAATTGAAGTCGTCCTTAAAAAAGTGGGTTTTGGAAATGTTCTAAGCCTTATAAGATCCTAAAAAATAAAAATACAGTACATTTACAAAATGATGCAAACATGACAGTGGACATATGGGGAATGTAAGGTAATAACTCTCTTATGATGTATCACTATCTGCCTTAAAAGCAGAGAAATTCACATTTAGAAAATTGCTACTTTTTCCAAATTTTCTGTAAATTTCAGATTTTTTTTATAAATAAAGATGAATTATATAGACTAAAATTTTTCACTATCATGAAGTACAATGTGTTGCAAGAAAGCAATCTAAGAATGGCTTGGATAGGTAAAAGCATTCTGAAGTCATGACCACATAAAGGCCTCATGCACACGGCCGTTGTTTTGGTCCGCATCCGAGCCGCAGTTTTGGCAGCTCGGATGCGGACCCATTCACTTTAATGGGGCCGCAAAAGATGCGGACAGCACTCCGTCTGCTGTCCACATCCGTTGCTCTGTTCCGTGGCCCCGCAAAAAAAATATAACCTGTCCTATTCTTATCTGTGCTTTGCGAATTGCGGAACGCACACGGACGCCATCCCTGTTTTGCGGATCCGCGATTTGCGGACCGCAAAACACACAACGGTCGTGTGCATGAGGCCAAAGTGACACATGTCAAGTTTCCAAAAAACGGCCTGGTCCTTGAGGTGAAAAATGGCAGGGTCCTTAAGGTGTTAAGTAATAGGGGCCAGAATATGGCAAAATAAAATATTATTGTTTCTAAAGTATATATTTTTTTCAATGTTAAAACACAAGCAAAAGTACAGTATATAAATGTGGTAGCATTGTAATTGTACAGAAGGTAACAGGTCAGTTTTACTGCATAGTGAACACCGTAAAAACAAACCCCATAAAACTGTGGTGGAATTGCATTTTTTTCCAATTCCGTTCCATTTGGAATATTTTTCCAGCTTCCCACCACATTGTATGCAATATTAAATGGTGCCATTAGAAAGTACAGCTTAGGCTACTTTCACACTAGCGTTCGGGGCTCCGCTTGTGAGCTCCGTTTGAAGGGGCTCACAAGCGGCCCCGAACGGATCCGTCCAGCCCTAATGCATTCTGAATGGATGCGGATCCGCTCAGAATGCATCAGTCTGGCTCCGTTTGTCCTCCGCTCAGCAGGCGGACACCTGAACGCAGCCTGCAGCGTTCAGGTGTCCGCCTGGCCGTGCGGAGGCAAACGGATCCGTCCAGACTTACAATGTAAGTCAATGGGGACGGATCCGTTTGAAGTTGACACAGTATGGCTCAATTTTCAAACGGATCCGTCTCCCATTGACTTTCAATGTAAAGTCAAAACGGATCCGTTTGCATTATCATGAACAAAAAAAAAAAAATCATGGTAATGCAAACGATTCCGTTCTGAACAGATCTAAGCGTTTGCATTATAGGTGCGGATCCGTCTGGGCACATACCAGACGGATCCGACCTAAACGCAGGTGTGAAAGTAGCCTTATCTTACAAAAAACAATCCCTAATATGGCTGTGTGAATGAGAAAATAAAAGTTATGTCTCTGGGAATGAAGGGAGTGAAAAACAAAAACGCAACAAACAGGAGATTGCCCAGTTATGAAGCGGTTAAACAAGCTGTTATGTTGCAACTAATTTTAACCTGAAAATAAACTGGGAGAGACAAAGGGGGAGATATATCAAACTAGTGTAAAGTAGAACTGGCTTAGTTGCTCATAGCAACCAATCAGATTCCATCTTTCATTTTCCAATGGAGTTGTGCAAAATGAAAGGTGGAATCTGATTGGTTGCTATGGGCAGCTAAGCCAGTTCTACTTTACACCAGTTTGATAAATCTCCCTCCATGTTTTCTATTGTGATAGCTCTGCTAGCTAAACGTACTTCCACACATAGACCTTTCATTAGGGTATTATCTGTCGCTTGATCATTATTGCTACGATACTGTGTGCTAAAAACAACACCCTCTGATGAGTGTGTCGGTGCCTGGTTCAGGTGCACGGCTTCTATAGTAAGTAAATACAGTAATACTAATCTCTACCTTTTGTCTAGTACTCTTTTGTTATGTTATGAGTGGAGAGCTTTAATTATACACAGTTATATTGATGTTATATTAATCTTCTACAACTACACCATTTATTATTACTAGTTAGGGCGAATTGAACCTGACGAAGTGGAATACGATCCAAATTTCAGGGAAAACTTGATTCGCCGCAAAGCCGAATTTCCTCATGCTTCGTGGTAAAGAATCGATTTTCCTTTAATGGTGGTAAAAAAAAAAAATCATAATTACCTCATCCATTTGAGAGCGAAGAGCTGTCTGCCGCCATCTTGATGGAAGATCCCACGCAAAATCCTGTGTGCAGTGACGTATGACATCACCGCGCCAGTCGACGTGATGATGTCCTCACGGGCCCCACGAGATTTTGCGCTGGATCTACAATCAAGTTGGCGGCTGGCTCTTCACGATCAAATGGATCAGGGTAAGGCCACTGCTTTCCGTTGCCGTATTGCGGACCGCATTTGCAGATCCGCAATACACAGGTGCCGTTCCGTGGGCATTCCGCATCACGGATGCGGACCCATTCACTTGAATGGGTCCGCAAATCCGGAGATGCGGAATGGTACGGAACGGAAGCACCGAACGGAACCCTACGGAAGCACTACGGAACATGTCCTATCTTTTTGCGGAACTGCCGGATCGCAGACCCATTCAAGTGAATGGGTCAGCAATCCGCTGTGGCTGTCCCACGGACTGTCCCACGGACCATGGGGCACATACGTTATGATTTTATAAAATTATTTTTATTTTATACTGTAATATTGATGTCAGATACTGCAATCAGCTATGACTGCAGCATCTGAGGGTTACAATGATGGGGGACAGTGCAATCGCCGCTCCCTGTAATTGCACCCAATACTTTCAAAGAAATGCGCTTTGCGATAAAATAATTTGTCACAAAGCAAATTTTTTTGGTAAGATTAGGCCTCATGCACACGACCGTAATGCTTTTTCAGTGTTTAGCGGTCCCTTTTTCACGGATCCGTTGTTCCGTTTTTCGTTTCCGTTGTGTTTCTGTATCTGTTCCGTTTTTCCGTTCCGTTTTTCCGTATGGCATATACAGTATACAGTAATTACATAGATAAAATTGGGCTGGGCATAACATTTTCAATAGATGGTTCCACAAAAAACGGAAAACGGAAGACGCATTTCCGTATGTGTTCCGTTTTTTTGCGGACCCATTGACTTGAATGGAGCCACGGAACATGATTTGCGGCAATGATAGGACATGTTCTATCTTTAAACGGAACGGAAAAACGGAAAAACGGAAACCATTGAATTTATTGCGGAACCATTGAAATGAATGGTTCCGTATATGGAACGCAATAAACAGCCAGTAAACGGGGAGAAAAAACGGTCGTGTGCAGGAGGCCTTAGGGCTCCTGCACACGACAGTATTTTGCGTTCAGTATACTGGCCGTTTTTTTAGTTCAGTATACGGTACATATACTGAACCATTCATTTCAATGGTTCAGCAAAAAAACCTGAAGTGTCTCTGTGTGTATTCCGTTTCAGTATTTCCGTATTTCCGTACCGTGAAAAGATAGAACATGTCCTATTCTTGTCCACAAATCACGGTGCTTGGCTCTATTCAAATCAATGGGTCAGCAAAAAAAACTGAACACATACAGAAATGCATCCGTATGTCTTCCGTATCTGTTCCGTTTTTGCGGAACCATCTATTGAAAATGTTATGCCCAGCCCAATTATTTCTATGTAATTACTGTATACTGTATATGGCATACGGAAAAACAGAACGGAAAAACGGAAAGCAAACGGAACCACAATGGAAACAAAAAACGGAACAACGGATCCGTCAAAAACGGACCGCAAAACACTGAAAAAGCCATACGGTCGTGTGCATGAGCCCTTAATAGAATACACCAATAATGTTGGCTTTATTGCTACATCTGTATTTGTAGCACTTCATCAATTATTTTTTACATAGTAGCAAAGTCAATCAGTAAACTTGCCCAAACTTGTGTCTTTCTACCATATTTGGATTCTAATGGAGAGAACAGTGGAATATTAATTATACATCTCTATTATCACTATTTCTGAGAGGATGTTAATTTCTGTAGCAGTCGTACCGTTATAGACGATTTCCCTGCTGTGTTCCCATGCTTCAGCAATGATTTTGACAGTTTCCTTTGTGACACAATCTACAGAGTGAAAGAAGAAAAGAAGAATATATTACTCATGTAAAATAGATATATCTGCTCATCCTAATAGCTCTTCAACAAGCCTGTGGCAACAGAAAAATAACTTTTTTCTTAAATTCAGCCTATTATCTGCTATGAATATTAGGGCTCTTTCACACTTGCGTTCTTGTCTTCCGGCATAGAGTTCCGTCGTCGGGGCTCTATGCCGGAAGAATCCTGATCAGGATTATCCTAATGCATTCTGAATGGAGAGAAATCCGTTCAGGATGCATCAGGATGTCTTCAGTTCCGGAACGGAACGTTTTTTGGCCGGAGAAAATACCGCAGCATGCTGCGCTTTTTGCTCCGGCCAAAAATCCGGAAGACTTGCCGCAAGGCCGGATCCGGAATTAATGCCCATTGAAAGGCATTGATCCGGATCCGGCCTTAAGCTAAACGTCGTTTCGGCGCATTGCCGCATCCGACATTTAGCTTTTTCAGAGTGGTTACCATGGCTGCCGGGACGCTAAAGTCCTGGCAGCCATGGTAAAGTGTAGTGGGGAGCGGGGGAGCAGTGTACTTACCGTCCGTGCGGCTCCCCGGGCGCTCCAGAGTGACGTCAGGGCGCCCCAAGCTCATGGATCATGTGATCGCATGGATCACGTCATCCATGCGCATGGGGCGCTCTGACGTCATTCTGGAGCGCCCGGGGAGCCGCACGGACTGTAAGTATACCGCTCCCCCGCTCCCCGCTCCTACTATGGCAACCAGGACTTTAATAGCGTCCTGGGTGCCATAGTAACACTGAACGCATTTGGAAGACGGTTCCGTCTTCAAATGCTTTCAGTACACTTGCGTTTTTCCGGATCCGGAGTGTAATTCCGGCAAGTGGAGTACACGCCGGATCCGGACAACGCAAGTGTGAAAGAGGCCTTATCAAAAATGTCAGGAAGTGCATGAAGGAGGGCATGCAATATTTTCATACAGTGGCTCACTTTTTGGGAATAAATGTAGAAATTGAGTGTTTTCCAATTTCTTAAGGTTGTTAAGATTGTTAAGGTAGGTAAAATGAGAGAGTACATTAATGACAATTATAAGTTCACTGTTTACATCACATTGGGTAAAAGCATTTTTATTTTTTCGAATATACTTTATTTGTCTGTTTATTGTATTTCCCTTAACTTGCACCCAATAACAGATCCAAATGAGAAAATAGTAGGAACCCCTCCAGTTTTTACAAACAGTGGTACATTCCATAATAATGCTATCTGCTGGGTAAAGAAATCCTTTGTGTTAGGGCTCCTGCACATGAACCTATGTATTTTGCGGTCTGCAAAAAACGGATCCGCAAAAAATACGGAAAACATCCGTGTGCATTCCGTATTTTGTGGAACGGAACAGCTGGCCCTTCATAGAACAGTACTATCCTTGTCCGTAATGCGGACAATAATAGGACATGTTCTATTTTTTTGCGGAACGGAAATACGGACATACGGAAACGGAATGCACACGGAGTAACTTCCGTTTTTTTTGCAGACCCATTGAAGTGAATGGTTCCGCATACGGTCCACAAAGAAAATACATTTGTGTGCGTGAGCCCTTATGGAACAGACCATGGCATTGAGCTGCTTGAGGGGTTCTGATTACATTTAAAAACATGAAGTCAACACTTTTGTTCCACGTTTCCATGATTGAGCCAGACGCAGAAACAATAAAGAAATAAATTATAGTACAGCACAGCACCTCACATTCAATAAATCTGCCCTGCCATACTGTATATTATTTTTGATCAAAGGAGGATTGGTTTGTTTAGGCTTTCTATATTCTATAACACCTTGCACAAATATTTCTGGAGCAATAAGTTTGATAAATTTGCCCAAATAACTTAATTCAAGAAAAGAGTAAAATAAAATGATAAAGAATACTCCCACGTTTTGAACATATCAGAAGTAGATTCTACTTATTGCTTTATAGACTAGGATACCTACTGAAGTGGTTCATTTTATTTATTAGGACTATTTCTGTTGATTACAAAATACCAAAATATTGTATAGCACTGTACAGAGATTGTCATTACTTCCTGTCCCACATGCACACTAACGGAGAATTATTCGGAACACTTTAAAATGTATTTCCCAGGAGTGTGGAAGGGGAATGTAACCAATGGTAATGCAGGGAGAACATGCCAATGGTGGGATTCAAACCCAGGTCCTCACTGCTTACTACAGAACCACCATGCTGCTCCTTTCTTTTCCAAACTACTACAAACTACATATTCATAAGCCCTTTTAGACACACATTGAGTTGAGTTCACAAAAAGCACATGTGCAACTTGTAGATATTGTCCCTGGAAGAAGCCAGTTTACTGGCAAAACGGCGTTGGGAGGCGGCGGCTGAGGGATCTACACGCACTCTTAGGGTATTTATAACTATTGATTCCCACACGCAGTTTATTTTTTGCCTTTCTATTGGACCTTTTTGTCCGGGGTTTACATTTATTAATGTTGGCTTCTTGTGTGGTTTTTTTCTGATATCTTGGGTACCCATTGCGTGCAGACCCCTCAGCCCCCTCTAGGGTTTCTGTTCCTTACTGATGTTTCCCCTTTTTTTACTGCTGATTTTATGTGATATAATTATTGTTTAGTGTATACTTATTAAAATTTCCCATGTTTCAATATGGAGGAGCTGTAGTAAAAAAAATTGTGGATTGTAGATTTTGCTGTATGTTGTGTGTGAACTGAACTTCATGGATCCTAAAAAGTAGCCTGGAAAAAAAAAGTGCTTCAGACAAAATTGTAGACACTAGAGATGAGCGAATTGAATCCCACAAAGTGGAATTCGATCTAAATTTCAGGATAATATCGATTCGCCTCAAAACCAAATTTCCTCGTGTTTCGTGTCAGCGAATCGATTTAACCTGAAATAGTGTAAAAAACAAAAAATCATACTTACCTCCTCCATTTGCTTGCAACGGGCCGCCAGCCTCCATCTTGCTTGAAGATCTTAGTCGAAATCCCGTGAGTGGTGACGTATGACATCACCATGCCGGCCGGCGTGATGATGTAATCTTGCGCAGTGGAAGATTTCACTCCAGATCTTCAAGCAAGATGGCGGTGGCCGGCCCCTCGCGAGCAAATTGAGGCGGTAAGTTTTATTTTAAAAAAATTATGTTAATTTCACACTGTTTTTACACTCAGATGCCGTGATCATGCATGAACGCGTCATCTGAGGGATACAATAGAGGAGGGGCGGCACTATCGCTGCTCCCTGTCATTGAACCTGCTACTTACAAAAAAATGCGCTTTGTGACGAAGTTAGCCAAATCAAACTTTTCATAAATTCACTCATCTCTAGTAGACACCCCCCAACTAAAGCAGGAGAGGACATCTGCAGTGACCTGGTGGCTGACTGCTTAAAGGTTAAAGCTACAATGCAATATGGTTTACTGCTAAAGTTATTAAATGGTTCATTACTGAAGCTGTGTGTTATCGTAATGATATCTAAGCACTTTCTGTGATACAAATGGTTAAAGTGGCTTATCTATGCAATATGTATCTCAAAAGGCTGTATATGGGAAGGAAATATTTAACCGGCCATTCTTAGTGATAGTTTCCAAGTGGTTGGGCTGGTCGCACTTTTCCCTGGTTAGTGAGTTTTTGGCAAGAAGATCAAGAGCAAAAAAATGTTGGATAGTGTTTGGCAAGAAGGTCAAGAGGAAAGACGTGTTGGAGAGTTCCTTGTAAACAGGCCAAGCAGGGCCGTTTGAAGGAATTTGGGGGCCCCAAGCAAAATAGACATGGAGGCCCCCCCTCCACGCCCTCCCCACCTTACGCACGCAAAGCCTACAGGAACCACAGTATAGCCATACAGTTTAAGTTCACCCACACTTTATATAAATAAAAAAGGAGGTTTACAGTGCAAATACTGCTGTTGCATTTAACCACCTCCGGACCGCCTAACGCAGGATCGCGTTCCGGAGTTGGCAGCGCTGCGCAGAGTCACGCATACAGTGGGGGAAATAATTATTTGACCCCTCACTGATTTTGTAAGTTTGTCCAATGACAAAGAAATGAAAAGTCTCAGAACAGTATCATTTCAATGGTAGGTTTATTGTAACAGTGGCAGATAGCACATCAAAAGGAAAATCGAAAAAATAACTTTAAATAAAAGATAGCAACTGATTTGCATTTCATTGAGTGAAATAAGTATTTGAACCCTCTAACAAAAAAAGACTTAATACTTGGTGGAAAAACCCTTGTTTGCAAGCACAGAGGTCAAACGTTTCTTGTAATTGATGACCAAGTTTGCGCACATTTTAGGAGGAATGTTGGTCCACTCCTCTTTGCAGATCATCTCTAAATCCCTAAGGTTTCGAGGCTGTCTCTGTGCAACTCTGAGCTTGAGCTCCCTCCATAGGTTTTCGATTGGATTAAGGTCCGGAGACTGACTAGGCCACTCCATGACCTTAATGTGCTTCTTCTTGAGCCACTCCTTTGTTGCCTTTGCTGTATGTTTTGGGTCATTGTCGTGCTGGAACACCCATCCACGACCCATTTTCAGTTTCCAGGCAGAGGGAAGGAGGTTGACGCTCAGGATTTCACGATACATGGCTCCGTCCATTTTCCCGTTTATGCGAATAAGTTGTCCTGTGCCCTTAGCAGAAAAACACCCCCAAAGCAAAATGTTTCCACCCCCATGCTTGACGGTGGGGACGGTGTTTTGGGGGTCATAGGCAGCATTTTTCTTCCTCCAAACACAGCGAGTTGAGTTAATGCCAAAGAGCTCTATTTTGGTCTCATCAGACCACAGCACCTTCTCCCAGTCACTCTCTGAATCATTCAGGTGTTCATTGGCAAACTTCAGACGGGCCTGCACATGTGCCTTCCTGAGCAGGGGGACCTTGCGAGCCCTGCAGGATTTTAATCCATTGCGGTGTAATGTGTTTCCAATGGTTTTCTTGGTGACTGTGGTCCCTGCTAATTTGAGGTCATTAACTAACTCCTCCCGTGTAGTTCTAGGATGCTTTTTCACCTTTCTCAGAACCATTGACACCCCACGAGGTGAGATCTTGCGTGGAGGCCCCAGAGCGAGGTCGATTGATGGTCATTTTGTGCTCCTTCCATTTTCGAACAATCGCACCAACAGTTGTCACCTTCTCTCCCAGCTTCTTGCTAATGGTTTTGTAGCCCATTCCAGCCTTGTGCAGGTCTACAATTTTGTCTCTGACATCCTTGGACAGCTCTTTGGTCTTTCCCATGTTGGAGAGTTTGGAGTCTGCTTGATTGATTGATTCTGTGGACAGGTGTCTTTTATACAGGTGACTAGTTAAGACAGGTGTCCTTAATGAGGGTGACTAATTGAGTAGAAGTGTCTAACCACTCTGTGGGAGCCAGAACTCTTAATGGTTGGTAGGGGTTCAAATACTTATTTCACTCAATGAAATGCAAATCAGTTGCTATCTTTTATTTAAAGTTATTTTTTCGATTTTCCTTTTGATGTGCTATCTGCCACTGTTACAATAAACCTACCATTGAAATGATACTGTTCTGAGACTTTTCATTTCTTTGTCATTGGACAAACTTACAAAATCAGTGAGGGGTCAAATAATTATTTCCCCCACTGTATACGCGTCATCTCGCGAGACGCGAGATTTCCTGTGAACGCGCGCGCACAGGCGCGCGCGTTCACAGGATCGGAAGGTAAGCGAGGGGATCTCCAGCCTGCCAGCGGCGATCGTTCGCTGGCAGGCTGGAGATGTGATTTTTTTAACCCCTAACAGGTATATTAGACGCTGTTTTGATAACAGCGTCTAATATACCTGCTACCTGGTCCTCTGGTGGTCCCTTTTGTTTGGATCGACCACCAGAGGACACAGGTAGCTCAGCAATATGTAGCACCAAGCACCACACTACACTACACCCCCCCTGTCACTTATTAACCCCTTATTAGCCCCTGATCACCCCTGATCACCCCATATAGACTCCCTGATCACCCCCTGTCATTGATCACCCACCCGTAAAGCTCCATTCAGACGTCCGCATGATTTTTACGGATCCACTGATAGATGGATCGGATCCGCAAAACGCATACGGACGTCTGAATGGAGCCTTACAGGGGCGTGATCAATGATGGGGGTGATCACCCCATATAGACTCCCTGATCACCCCCCTGTCATTGATCACCCCCCTGTCATTGATCACCCCCCTGTCATTGATCACCCCCCTGTAAGGCTGCATTCAGATGTCCGTATGTTTTTTACGGATCCACGGATACATGGATCGGATCCGCAAAACACATACAGACGTCTGAATGGAGCCTTACAGGGGGGTGATCACCCCATATAGACTCCCTGATCACCCCCCTGTCATTGATCACCCCCTTGTAAGGCTCCATTCAGACGTCCGTATGATTTTTACGGATCCACTGATAGATGGATCGGATCCGCAAAACGCATACGGACGTCTGAATGGAGCCTTACAGGGGCGTGATCAATGACGGGGGTGATCACCCCATATAGACTCCCTGATCACCCCCCTGTCATTGATCACCCCCCTGTAAGGCTGCATTCAGATGTCCGTATGTTTTTTACGGATCCACGGATACATGGATCGGATCCGCAAAACACATACGGACATCTGAATGGAGCCTTATAGGGGGGTGATCAATGACAGGGGGGTGATCACCCCATATAGACTCCCTGATCACCCTCCTGTCATTGATCACCCCCCTGTCATTGATTACCCCCCTGTAAGGCTGCATTCAGATGTCTGTATGATTTTTACGGATCCACTGATACATGGATCGGATCCGCAAAACACATACGGACATCTGAATGGAGCCTTATAGGGGGGTGATCAATGACAGGGGGGTGATCACCCCATATAGACTCCCTGATCACCCCCCTGTCATTGATCACCCCCCTGTCATTGATCACCCCCCTGTCATTGATCACCCCCCTGTAAGGCTGCATTCAGATGTCCGTATTTTTTTTACGGATCCACGGATACATGGATTGGATCTGCAAAACACATATAGACATCTGAATGGAGCCTTATAGGGGGGTGATCAATGACAGGGGGGTGATCACCCCATATAGACTCCCTGATTACCCCCCTGTCATTGATCACCCCCCTGTCATTGATCACCCCCCTGTCAGGCTCCATTCAGACATTTTTTTGGCCCAAGTTAGCGGAAATTATTTTTTTTTTTCTTACAAAGTCTCATATTCCACTAACTTGTGTCAAAAAATAAAATCTCACATGAACTCGCCATACCCCTCACAGAATCCAAATGCGTAAAATTTTTTAGACATTTATATTCCAGACTTCTTCTCACGCTTTAGGGCCCCTAGAATGCCAGGGCAGTATAAATACCCCACATGTGACCCCATTTCGGAAAAAAGACATCCCAAGGTATTCCGTGAGGGGCATAATGCGTCCATGAAAGATTTAAATTTTTGTCCCAAGTTAGCGGAAAGGGAGACTTTGTGAGAAAAAAAAAAATAAAATCAATTTCCGCTAACTTGTGCCAAAAAAAAAAATTTCTATGAGCTCGCCATGCCCCTCATTGAATACCTTGGGGTGTCTTCTTTGCAAAATGGGGTCACTTGTGGGGTATATATACTGCCCTGGCATTCTAGGGGCCCTAAAGCGTGAGAAGAAGTCTGGGATCCAAATGTCTAAAAATGCCCTCATAAAAGGAATGTGGGCCCCTTTGCGCATCTAGGCTGCAAAAAAGTGTCACACATCTGGTATCGCCGTACTCAGGAGAAGTTGGGCAATGTGTTTTGGGGTGTCATTTTACATATACCCATGCTGGGTGAGATAAATATCTTGGTCAAATGCCAACTTTGTATAAAAAAATGGGAAAAGTTGTCTTTTGCCGAGATATTTCTCTCACCCAGCATGAGTATATGTAAAAAGACACGCCAAAACACATTGCCCAACTTCTCCTGAATACGGCGATACCACACGTGTGACACTTTTTTGCAGCCTAGGTGGGCAAAGGGGCCCACATTCCAAAGAGCACCTTTAGGATTTCACAGGTCATTTACCTACTTACCACACATTAGGGCCCCTGGAAAATGCCAGGGCAGTATAACTACCCCACAAGTGACCCCATTTTGGAAAGAAGACACCCCAAGGTATTCCATAAGGGGCATGGAGAGTTCCTAGAATTTTATATTTTTTGTCACAAGTTAGCGGAACATGATGATTTTATTTTATTTATTTTTTTCTTACAAAGTCTCATATTCCACTAACTTGCGACAAAAAATAAAAACTTCCATGAACTCACTATGCCCATCAGCGAATACCTGGGGGTGTCTTCTTTCCAAAATGGGGTCACTTGTGGGGTAGTTATACTGCCCTGGCATTCTAGGGGCCCAAATGTGTGGTAAGTAGTTTGAAATCAAAATGTGTAAAAAATGGCCGGTGAAATCCGAAAGGTGCTCTTTGGAATGTGGGCCCCTTTGCCCACCTAGGCTGCAAAAAAGTGTCACACATGTGGTATCTCCGTACTCAGGAGAAGTTGGGCAATGTGTTTTGGGGTGTCATTTTACATATACCCATGCTGGGTGAGATAAATATCTTGGTCAAATGCCAACTTTGTATAAAAAAATTGGAAAAGTTGTCTATTGCCAAGATATTTCTCTCACCCAGCATAGGTATATGTAAAATGACACCCCAAAACACATTGCCCAACTTCTCCTGAGTACGGAGATACCAGATGTGTGACACTTTTTTGCAGCCTAGGTGGGAAAAGGGGCCCACATTCCAAAGACCACCTAGTGAGTTCATGGAAGTTTTTATTTTTTTTTCACAAGTTAGTGGAATATGAGACTTTGTAAAGAAAAAAAAAGAAAAAATCATAATTTTCCGCTAACTTGTGACAAAAAATAAAAAATTCTAGGAACTCGCCATGCCCCTCACGGAATACCTTGGGATGTCTTCTTTCCAAAATGGGGTCACTTGTGGGGTAGTTATACTGCCCTGGCATTCTAGGGGCCCAAATGTGTGGTAAGTAGTTTGAAATCAAAATGTGTAAAAAATGGCCGGTGAAATCCGAAAGGTGCTCTTTGGAATGTGGGCCCCTTTGCCCACCTAGGCTGCAAAAAAGTGTCACACATCTGGTATCTCCGTACTCAGGAGAACTTGGGCAATGTGTTTTGGGGTGTCATTTTACATATACCTATGCTGGGTGAGAGAAATATCTTGGCAAAAGACAACTTTTCCCATTTTTTTTATACAAAGTTGGCATTTGACCAAGATATTTATCTCACCCAGCATGGGTATATGTAAAATGACACCCCAAAACACATTGCCCAACTTCTCCTGAGTACGAAGATACCACATGTGTGACACTTTTTTGCAGCCTAGGTGGGCAAAGGGGCCCACATTCCAAAGAGCACCTTTCGGATTTCACCGGCCATTTTTTACACATTTTGATTTCAAACTACTTACCACACATTTGGGCCCCTAGAATGCCAGGGCAGTATAACTACCC
Source organism: Bufo bufo (assembly GCF_905171765.1). NCBI lineage: Eukaryota > Metazoa > Chordata > Amphibia > Anura > Bufonidae > Bufo > Bufo bufo. The sequence continues at coordinate 203,365,669 of NC_053393.1, forward strand.
CACAAGTGACCCCATTTTGGAAAGAAGACACCCCAAGGTATTCGCTGATTGGCATAGTGAGTTCATAGAAGTTTTTATTTTTTGTCACAAGTTAGTGGACTATGAGACTTTGTAAGAAAAAAAAAAATCATCATTTTCCACTAACTTGTGACAAAAAATAAAAAGTTCTATGAAGTCACTATGCCCATCAGCGAATACCTTAGGGTGTCTACTTTCCAAAGTGGGGTCACTTGTGGGGTTTTTGTACTGTCTGGGCATTGTAGAACCTCAGGAAACATGACAGGTGCTCAGAAAGTCAGAGCTGCTTCAAAAAGCGGAAATTCACATTTTTGTACCATAGTTTGTAAACGCTATAACTTTTACCCAAACCATTTTTTTTTTACCCAAACATTTTTTTTTATCAAAGACATGTAGAACGATAAATTTAGAGAAAAATTTATATATGGATGTCGGGTTTTTTTGCCAAATTTTACACCTGAAAGTGAAAAATGGCATTTTTTTGCAAAAAAATCATTAAATTTCGATTAATAACAAAAAAAGTAAAAATGTCAGCAGCAATGAAATACCACCAAATGAAAGCTCTATTAGTGAGAAGAAAAGGAGGTAAAATTCATTTGGGTGGTAAGTTGCATGACCGAGCAATAAACGGTTAAAGTAGGGTAGGTCAGAAGTGTAAAAAGTGGCCTGGTCATTAAGGGTGCTTAAGCTATAGGGGCTGAGGTGGTTAATGTGCATGAAATTTGAACATTTTCAACAAATGAACATTTGCAAAAAACACCACTGTACCATACAATCCAATATACATTAAAAAAGTGCACAATAATTAAATCCAACATACTTAAAACACACACATTAACTTTTTTCAGTTCTTACAAACATGTGCAAATGATCTAAAACTGCTGTTTGCGAACCTTGTTTTCTGCAAAGGCAATCACAATGTTCTCCATGTCCAAAGACTGGCGAACATCACGCTCAATTGATGTAAGTGCCAGTCCTGTGAGCCTTTCTTGGCCCATGGTGGACCTCATTTAATTTTTTATCAGCTTCAAAGCTGAAAAGCTCCTCTCACCAGAGGCCACTGACACAGGGAGAGTCAGGAGTAGACGCAAAGCAATGCTTAAATTACTGTACAAATCCAGTAGCTTCTCACTGTATATGTAATTAAGCATGTCTTTCTTACTCCCCCTCCTTCTTACTCCCCCCTGTCCTTCTTACTCCCCCCTCCCCCTCCCTGTGTCCTTCTTATTCCCCCACCCCATGTCCTTCTTACTCCCCCTCCCTTCTTATTCCACTACCCCATGTCCTTCTTAGTCCCCCCTCCCCCCTGTCCTTCTTACTTCCCCGTCCCCCTCCCTGTGTCCTACTTACTTTCCCCCTCCCTGTTTTTTTTTACTCCCTACCCTACCTTAGTTAAGTTCCTAAGTTAATTCAGTCCCCCGGCTCCTTCCCTGGACCCTGTAGCATGGCCGAGCTCCTCGCTCTCTACCTCCAGTCCTGGCTGTCACTCAGTGCGGCCGGGAACCGCGTGGTACAGGTCAGGAGATTCAGTTTCCTGTTCCCGGCCGCGGCCGGACTAAAAGGAAGTGAGCACTCAGTGTACACTTCCTGTCAGTCCGGCCGGGAACAGGAAACTGAATTCCCTGTTCCTGTACCGCGCGGTACCCGGCCGGACTGATTGACAGCCAGGAGGTAGAGGAGGAGAGCTCAGCCACACTACAGAGCAGCAGTCAGCAGAGGAGAAACTCGGGAGGTAACCAGGAGTGCTGCAGCCGCCTGAGGCTCTCTATAGAGCGCTCAGGCGGCTGCAGCCTTAAAGGAAGCAAAACAAGCACCGGCTTTGCTTGGGGCCCCGGGCCAGCTCGGGGCCCCAAGCAATTGCTTGTTTTGCCTGTCTGTTAGCGACGGGCCTGAGGCCAAGAGAGAGGACCTGTTTAGTGTGTGCTGCTAACGAGTAAGGCTACTTTCACATTAGCGTTTTCAATTCCACTACTGAGATCCATCATAGGATCTCAATAGCGGAAAAAAAAGCTTCAGTTTTGTCCCCATTCATTGTCAATGGGGACAAAACTCAACTGAACATAACGCAATGCACCAACGCATTTTGTTCCTTTTGGTTGCTCTCCCATCGCGGACAGGATAACGCTGCAAGCAGCGTTTTTCTGTCTGCGATGTGGTGCGGAGCAAGGCGGATCCATTTGGGCACACAATGGAAATCAATGGCGATGGACTGTTTTCTTTGACACAATAGAAAACGAATCCGTCCCCCATTGACTTTCCGTCATGGCTATAGAAGATATAATACAACCGGATCCGTTCATGACGGATGCATGCGGTTGTATTATAGTAACGGAAGAGTTTTTGCATATCCATGACGGATCCACAAAAAACGCTAATGTGAAAGTAGCCTAACCCAGGGCAGAAACCTGTGTGCATCTGAAGCAGAATCTGTTTAGAGAGACACCTCCCTGTGTGATTTCAAACTGCCAGAAAAGCAAGTATGCTAAGAACTAACCTCGGAGGGACAACAAAACAGAATATTTGGAGAAGGTTGAGGACCAATGAAAAGGGACAGTGTTTGAACAAGAAAGACAGTAAAAGTAACACACACACATACAGCTTTAGACTTTACTGCATGTGGTTTGGATTATATTGCTTCTGGCTCCCTCCACACTACCGAGAAGGACTGGCCACCTGTTCTAGTACTGCATCCCGCAGCTGGGCATTGCAGAGATATATTAAAATAAAGTTGATGCCTTTGATCATTTGAGAAAATTGCTAAAGAGAGAGACTCAGGGAGGACCATCATAGTAGCCATCCCCAATACACAGCCTTTGGGAAAAGCCTGCCTGTGAGATATCTGAGAACTGCACCTACTATCTGTATTTGCACTATAACACCCATTATCTACTCAGTAAGAGTGTACTAATCCAGCCTGGTAATTTGTCTCCATAACTGACTGTTCGATCCCTATTCTTCCTTGCATCCCACTGCTCACCCAACACCAAGGGCACCCCAGCCACAATCAGACAGAAGACCCCAAAATCCAGGGTGTGTCCCAAGGGGAAGAGGGGTTGTGATTTTCTACTCACTGCATGCATGGCCTGGGGGATTTCTGGAGCAGGGAATAGTCACTGTGAGGACTACAACCACCCTCATTGCAGCAGCCACCCTCCTATCCTCTCCAACTCCTCATGCCTTCCCTGCAGGCCGGCTTGTCGCACATCCACTAAAAGTTTAGCCAATGGGTCTCCACCATTGTTGATGCAGCTCTGCCTCATTTCTTTGGATCATTTCTATGGCACCTCAGCTGTTGTTCCTCTAACAGTTTTGAGAGCATTGTCTAGGTATGGATTCTCCCTGCACCTGTATAATGGCTTTTGGTTCTGTATAACTGCTCTCTGTACTTACTACCATTTTTACAGAGCAAAATACAAACCATTGCAGAGCTGACATTCCCCTTTCTACTAAAATGGTACCATGCTACTTGAAGGGAATATCCACTCATTGTAGGCCTGCGACTTTAATATGATTGAGGGGCCATAAATAGCTGGACAGACCTCAATACAAGTCAATTTACCCAATATTCACTAATGTAGTCTTAGAATGTATTATGGCTATTAGGTAATTTTATAATCGGAAAATGAGTGCCGATTTCGGTATAAATGACTATTTAACTTACTATAATTGTCTCATGCAGATTAAGTGTTGCAAAAGTTAGACAGAAAGACAGATGATGGCTGGTATAGAACTTGCAGACCATGAAGAAACTAATGAGCATGTCTAAATAAAAGAAACCTTCCTGAATCAGTGAGCTGACAGATGCCTTATTATGTCTGATAATATGTTAAAATGTTCAGTGTAACTCCATCACACATAGAAAATAAAATGGTTAGAAAAGTATAACACTCTGGAGCACATATATTAAGATTTATTTAGGTTTTAACATATTAAGATTTATTTTTCACCAGAATATTGTGTCTGCGTCATTTTTAGTTACTCCAATGACTTGGATTGTTAAATGTGTCCAAATCTGTAATATTGTTTAAGAAAATGGGAAAGGGGAGTTGCAACACAATGCATCACAAAAATCCCTATCTGCGCAACAATGCACCATGGCTTTATACTATCAGAATATTACATCACTTTTTATGCCACCTCTGGTTTCTAAAGGTGACAAGCAGGTAGGCTGCAAATTTTTGGGGTCACTTGCGTAAAAATTTAGATACTGTGTGAGCACAGAGCCTTCCGGCGCCACCTAAAGATTTGGAGTCAATTTGGTCATAATTACAGAGTAATTCACTTTTGTGACACATTTACGAAAAGGTCAAATTTTTAAAAAGTCACAAAAAGTAGCATCTTCGGTACTTTTACTGAAATAGGGGCAACCATATTGCACTTAAAGGGGTTCTACAGTTTGTTTTAGCTGATGATCTATCCTCTGGATAGATCATCAGCATCTGATCGGCGGGGGTCCGACACCCGGGACCCTGCCGATCAGCTGTTTGAGAAGGCAGCGGTGCTCCAGCAGCGCCGCGGCCTTCTCACTATTTACCGCAGGCCCAGTGACGTCACGACTTGTATCAACTGGCCTGAGCGCGGCTAAACTCTGTTTACTTGAATGGAGCTTAGCTCTGCCCAGGCCAGTTGATACTAGTCGTGACGTCACTGGGCCAGCAGTAAACAGTGAGAAGGCCGCGGCGCTGCTGGAGCTCCGCTGCCTTCTCAAACAGCTGATCGGCGGGGGTCCCGGGTGTCGGACCCCCGCTGGTCAGATGCTGATGATCTTTCCAAAGGATAGATCATCAGTTAAAACAAACTGTAGAACCCCTTTAAGCCAAATTGATTAGTACTATGCACCATTGCCCATTGCAACCCCAATCTAAAAACTAACCGCAAATACACTTACAATAATAAATGATGCCCATGTGTCTAGCATGTTGTAAATGAAACAAAATTGTGAAGCATACACTTATTATATTTGGCACAGAAAGTGTGCACCAAACATTCTGGTGAACATAAATGCACTTTCCAGGTGAAATCAGAGCAATTATTCCACTACTGTGGCTTAAAGAAGTAAATACTGGTGCATGGCATATTTGCACCACAATTTGCAACTTCCTGAGCTTCTCAACACTTTTCTAAAGTGGCTGGAAAGGGGTGTGGCTTAGCATAAAAAGATGGGGGTGGCCCCCGTATTTACTAAAACTTATGCCCGAAAATGGCGTAAGTTATAGTTCAGGTCTACGCCAGCCCCTAGCTGGTGTAGATTTGAGTTTCTGGCTCATAGAGGGCCAGTGGCACCTGCCCCTTAATAAATTGAGCACATCTTAATCCAGCCTACAGGGGATCAAGACTGGTGTATGGGAACGCCAGTCTTGATAAATCTCCTGACATTGATATACAGTATCTGCCCCTCTATGTCTTAAGCATGCAGTACAGTGATCATGGAAATTTCCTATTGGTGTAGCTACAGTGTACATGGTACAGAAGTAGCAGCCAAACCTGGGCCCTTGTGCCTGATCATCTCTAACACAAAAGAAAAGACTGGTGTTATAAATGGCCCATGATAGTTTGGCACAGATTTCGCATTTTAAAAAAATAGTCCAAGTAAATTCCATATAAGCCAGATATCACTGGGACATAAATCTGAGCACTGGATCAAACGTTCCTTCAAAAAATATTATAGCAAAGGAATATTACTCAAATGTTCCCCAAAATGCATTCTGCCAATCTCAGTTTCTTTTCAACAATCAAACTGATAATGATCACTGAATTATTGAAACAGGTCAGTAATGAAGGTTCTGAACATTTCATTATCTACAATCTGCATACCAATTATCGCAGCAATCCATTATTCACATTTCAATCAAGATTATTGAATCAGCCTGATGAAGGCACCAGTCCAAGGCCACAACGTATTTCTTTGCCTTGTACAGTACAAAAAAAAAAAGATTTCCTTACATTATCATTGTTTGGAATGGTGCAATCGTGCGGCAATGACTTCACGCTGGGAGGTAGAAGGGGGAGCAACTATTGATCTTTCTAAAACTATTGTGTCTGGCACTGCACAGCTCTACAAGGTAAACAGATTTCTTATGATCAGTATGATACATTTCTAAAGCCCTACTTTAGGTATGGGGCACCATGACTGCTTTTTAATCCTTTGAAATACATGTTAAACTCGGTACAGAACAAAATTTAATGTCCAATGTAACTAAATTAATTCATACTTTTTAGGCCTCAGGCACACTACTGTATTTTGTATCCAATCTGCATTTTTTTGTGGATTGTACACAGACCACAAAAAAAACAAAAACGGACTACAGACGGATGTCATCTGTACACTGTCTGCGTCTGTGTGTCCGTTCTGCAAAATTATAAATGATGTCCTATTCTTGACTGCAAAATGCGGACCACAGAACCATTGAAGTCAATGTGTCATCAAAGAAACGGATGCAGCACGGACTCTACATGGAAGTCATCTGTGTTTTGTGGACGCAAAATGAATATGGTAATGTGCATGAGGCCTTAGGTAGCATTGTATTGTAAGTTTCTAATCTGTTTAGAAATATAACATTTCTCAACAGGTGATGGAGGAGCCCTTCTCAAACCCCAAGATTTGAGAGGATTTCCTATAATTGGCCCGGTTTACAACGGCTCAAAGATAATGGTTTAGTCTTGTTTATTTGGCACTTACTTGTCCCAAAGTGCACTCCATTCCTCCAAGGAAATCTGCATCTTTCAAGCCGTTGTGATTGCTGCTGATGTCGTGAACTTCAAAACGAAGACGCTGAACTTCCTCAAAATAAAAGTCAACCGTGAAAATTTTTGAGAAAATAGGGTTGATGCATGTTCTGATAACTTCTGTTCTGTCCACCTGCAAGAAGAAGAACATTTTCTTTCACTTTTCTAGGTTCTGTAATGCGGAATAAAGAATTGTACATTTTAACTAAATATCTGTATATTGCATTATCTATCTAAAAATGAAAAAATAAAAAAGTAAATAGGCAGCACACTGCAAAATGAGTAAAAACAAGTGAAAAATGTATTCACCCATGTGGACGCAAAGTTTCAAGCATGAGAAAGGCTCTAGTGTTGGAGCCGAAATGTTGCGTCCACATGGGTGAATACATCTTGTTTTTACTCATTTTGGAATCTGCTGCCTATTTCATTGTTTTTTATATTTTGGACATTGATCTAGCTCCATTGTGCTTGCACCTCGGTTTCTCACTTCATATATTTTTCTCTGGTGCTGCCATTTTTTGTATCATATCTATCTATCTATCTATCTATCTATCTATCTATCTATCTATCTATCTACCTGTCTCAATGTTTGAATCTATCTATTGCTTATTAGTGATGAGCAGCAGGGGCAATATTCGAATTTGTGATATTTCACGAATATTTTGTAGAATATTCATCATATATTTGCGAATTCAAGAATTTGCTATTATTTTCTTGATTGCGAAAATCGGCAATGTAATATTCGCGTAAAGAGCGCACAATACAGGCGTGGGTCACTTTTGCTACATTTTCCAAGCTGCTAAAAGTTTCCTGAGACTGCAGAAAATGGTTGGCACGGCAAACATTAAAAATGGCTTTTATATTTGCGATTGCGCTAATCTGCAATTCATGATGTGCATATTTTGGCGCAATATGTGAAACTTCACATTTTAGCAGGTCTGAATACATATTACTGATTGGTGCACTAAGTATTGTTGTGACATCATAGCACTATGTCTGTAGCATGTACCTATGGAAATCAGAACCTATCAGCTACACTATATCACTATCTAACCTACACTAACTATCTCCCACTAACTATTATATATATAAACTAACTAACTAACTAACACAGCAATGACACTGTTGTTTCTCTCAGAACTCCATAAAAACTGCAGAAAATGGCTGCTGTGGAGGTTCTTATATAGTAAGGGATAGGCAACTTTCCTATTGGTTGCTAGGGATGTTGCTAAGCTCTGACAAAGACATTGCAGCCTTCTCATTGGCCCACAAGCAAGAAGGGAGGTTACTGATGAAAAAACCCTCTAGAATATGAATATATAGCACTATATTCTAAATATTCGTGAATTCTTGAAGTGCCGATATTCGCGATTAATATTCGCTATTCGAATATTCGCGCCCAAAACTTTTGCTTATCTGTCTCATAGCTATCTATTGTAAACCTATTTGGAATATATAGAGTTATTAACAAGTAATATGCAATTTTTAAGACCACAGCAAATAAAGTGGTTGCCCCTTGTGTTTTGGTTGAGTCTCTGAAGCATGGAATGTAGCCATTTAATTTATATTCATGAGAAGACTCTTTTTTCATATCAAAAGGCATGTTTATGCCCTGAGAATACCGTAACTACAGCAACACCATTAGAAAACCAATAATAAATTGCGCATAAACCATATAATGATTATGATTTACAACTGAATTGTGGAGATAGTCATTAAAAAGTCCATTTCCAAAACCAGGTTTGTGCAAGTACTCTGCATGCTAATCTGAAGAGGACAACACTACAAGTGAAGGGTGCTTGAACAGTCACAAGCCACATGTATAACTGGTGCAGGGCCGCATCTGCTGCCAGTTTGATAGATTTATATTCAGATATATACATGTATTTTAACTGCATTATTAGAATTTGCATTTTAATCTGGATTTCTACATAAAAATGGTCATGCTAGCAAAAACTGTTGTTTTTGAAAATAATTTTGCTTGTAAACTTTTCAATACGCTGTTGTAACTTTTATTATGAGAGCCGTGTAAAAGAAACTTACTAATATTAACCCCTTCACGCACTGTGCCATACATGTGTAGTGTTGTATGTGGGCAGTTTGGGCAACCTGTCAGTGGGTGTCGGCCATAACATACAGATGACACCCTGCTACAATGACCAGAATCATAAGTAAATCAGATCCTTGAGAATCTCTTTCTCTGAGACTACAGCTGCCAAAGAAGTTGTTCTATTACAAGAGGGCCCCTTGAAGAAAGAAACCAGACATCGTAGGAGGTCCAGAACCATCCAGACAGCTTCAAACAGCAAGGTATTCACTCATTTATGGCAGAAAGGTTTTGCTGCTGTGGAAAAAATTATTGCCTCTGGAACCTACCATACTTTTAGATGGACTGGCCATCCATATTCAAAGTTCTGCACCCTTCAGCCCTGGAACTGCAGAAGGAGTTAATAAGGACAGTATAGCATGCCTGTGGTTATCTTTGGAATCAGACTCAGGGAGCACTACAACTGCCATCATTGTTGTTGCCTCTACACTGCTATTCAGAGAAGATTGCACTTTCATATACTTTGGAACTGTGCCTTTTGCTGCTATATACTACTAATACTACTACTACTACTACCACCACCCTTAACTCAGTAAACTATATCTGTTACAATCAACCGCCTGGTTATTGACTCCATCATCAGCCATGTACTTCACCTGTACTCCTGCCTTGCACTCAGACAAACACATAACCTCAAGGGCACCTCACCTAACACAAGGTAGGAGCCCCAACTCTAGAGAGTGCCCCAAGGGAAGAAAGGGTGTGTTCTCCATTTACTTGCATGGACCGAGGGAGAGCAATGAAGTGTGAGTGCAACTATCACTAGCATATCCACTACCACTCCCATCCTCCTAACAACAATTTCCCTGTGATCTCACTGCACCATTATACTGTAAGTTGCTGGAGGTAACTTCTCTCTCCAACCCTCCCAGAGTCCGAGTGGCTGCAATGGGTGCCTCTGGCTGTGCAGATATTTGTGTGATTGAAAAGTAGATTTGTATTTGTGACTGTAAATGTGTTTTTATGTTTTTGGAGGTAGTGACAGTTTCTTCAACTGTGCCATCTGGAGAGGTCTGTCCCTGGGTATCATGTTTTGGAGGGAATGCACGATTGGTCCATACTAGAATGGGAATGAATGGGTGTAAGATGGTGGGTTCCAGGGGCGTAACTACCATAGCAACAGACCATGCGACTGCTATGGGGCCCAGGCCTGGAGGGGGCCCAGTTTTAGTTGGGATTATTTCCTCTTCTACTGGAGGTAAAAACTTGGTCAGGACTCTACCCTCTAAAGGAACAACTTTCAGCAAATGCCGCAGTGCAAAAATGGCTCAAGGGTCATTGAAAACTGTTTAGGCAGAAACCCTTCTGTCCTGCGTGGGGGGTCTGGTTTGATCCTTACTATGGGGCCCCTACTTCTTTATGTACGCCACTGATGGGTTTCCCATCTGGGTGCAGCCTAGTACTACTTAGGCTTGGTACAGGGGCAAGCATGTGTCAAAGTTGGGTCTCAGGAGCTAGCTGTAGCCTGGGGGCACTTGGTTTGGTTGCACGAGAAGCGAGTAAGGTCAAATGGAGAAGTCTGCCCCTGTGGAGACATTGAGCAAATGCTAGGGAGCCACTGCCATAACCAGAGATATCAAGAGTGTACTGCCACTTCCTCTGACCATAGGACTGGGAGTACAGAGGAAAGAAAAGCTGAGAGAACTGCCTCATCGATATTTAATCATTGCAACCTGTTTGAAGTGAACTGTGTCTCTCTTCCTCTCAGAAGGTCGATGTGTTTTCCCTCCTGTCACCATAATTACTAACTAGCAGCCTCATTTCCAGGAAATAATTGTTATTTAGCATTAACTGTGTCAGCAACTGATTGTGACTTTTAAGCACATCTGCCTTTCTCATCTTTACCACTGATCTCAGGGTCAGGATTATCACTAAAACATGTCAATAATAGGGCAAAGATATCTTTGTATAGCATACACTGAGGTTGTTTGCTTTTAAAAGCTCCCCTGACGATAATCTGATCACAGGATATCCCGCTGCTGGAATTACCAGTAATCAGCGGTAATCTGCTAGGCAAGACAGGAAGTGCTCAATTTCCCTGCAGTGCCACCACAGGTGAAATTAAGCATTGCAGTATTCTCACTGAAGTGAATGAGCTTTCCTTGTCCCTGTTTTCTGAACAACTGATTCAGAGAACTGCAAAGCATGTATAACACAGATTAAAAGACACAATGATTCATCACTTCGTATCAATGGTAAAATCTGAAATGAAGTTACTTACGCGAGGATGGCGATAATTCTTTTTTACTTACATTCCAGATTGAAAAGACAGCTAGTGTGGTCAACTGATCTGTCTTTTCTGACACAAAACTGACTTTGTTCCCAGCCTGTTGCAGAATAGATACTGACCTCAATCAATAACAGAGCTAAAAGCCAAACAATCAAAGGGAAGTAAGGAAATAACTGATGTAAGAGATAATAGATTGAGATACTAAAATGTTTCCTGAAGAAGCCTCTCAGATGGACTGTGACAAAACTTTGGTGGCTTAAATGGCAACAAATATGATGCAAAAATAGCAGCGTTATGGAAATATGCAGATGTCCGGTAATTATATTATTTTCATGTACTTTCACTAGGGTGTGTAGAGAAATGAGAGGTCTCTATGGCGAATTTCAGACTGTGCCTCATTCTTCATTGACAGCACTGCCAAATCTACTTTTTAAATTAAAATTAATGTCCTCTAATACTTCTTCAGTGACCCGGAGGAGAAACGAGAAGTATGAGAGTGTTGGTTGTGTCTGTAATGGTGGGTGTAGTACACATAGGTCACAGTGGTAATACTCATGCTGGTTCTCCCAGGGCCATGCAGTGAACAGAGAGCATACGCTTTCTTCTCTCAGAGTACTCTCTAGAGTTGGGGGTCCTGCCTGATGTTAAGTTGGGTGCCCTTGATGTAAGGTGTTGGGCAAGTGCAAAGCAGGAGAATCTGCCAGTGTATGGAGTCAGAAATCAGGCCAGTTCGCATTAATAAATGTCTTTACTAAAGGGCAGACTAAGGAGGTCATTTAATACCCTTAAATATGCCTATATTAGGCATATTTCAGGTGCAGATTGTAGTGCAACGGTTAGTTGCGGCACAATCTGCGAATTTCCCCTGCTCATGCCAGGTCTAAAAAAGTGGATATGGCATGGGTGGGGAAGGGGAAGGGCTGGCTGGCCTGTCTCATTTCCCATTTTCTATGCCTGTTTTAGGTATAGAAAATGGTCTAAATGTAAGCCAGCTAGGAAGCTGCAAAAATCACAGAAAAGAGAAAAAAAAAAAGATAAAAACATCCTGCACGATATGATAAATTAATATGTCCCTGGCTACATTTATGAAAAAAATCACAGAAGAAAAGAGCAGCACACTATATGTGCAGAGTCTGCGCTCCTGAATATAGATGCCTAATGGCATAGGTAGGTTTAGTATAGGACCTGCCTGACCTGAGACCACCTTGGCGGGTGTAGGTGGGCACAAATGTGTTTTGATCACAAAATATATTGGCTAAAAGTCTCAGATTTTATTACATCAGAGTGAGGGCTTAGTCCATATAAAAAGCTTGCATCTATTTTGTTAGTGCATTTTTTTTCAGCTAGGAAGCTGGCCAAAGCACTGACCTGCTGTCCTTGCGTCATGACAAATGATCACAGTACAGAAGGGGAGCAGGTCACTGCTGCATCCAGTGATTTGCATCAGGAAGTTTACAGCACAGCCAAACCATCAAGGCTGTGGACCAAAATAGACAGAAGCCAGCGCAGGGAACGAGGTAAGTATGCTTCCGTTCACAGGTCTGCCCAAGAGGGGGCCCCCCCCATTCAAAGGTGTACAATCCCTTTACATTTTTCTATAGATTCCCTAAATAAAGCTAAAAAAGACAAAACATTCTCTAAAAAACATTAATATACAACTTAATAAATAAAAATGTTAGAGCCGTTAAACCACCACATGCACAAAAATTGTAGCTCCAGTACTGGAGCTATATAGCTCCATCCATTGTGCAGTGGAACTGCAGTGCTGCTCCCATTCACTTCAATAGGTGGTGCTGCAACTAAGCATCTCATCAGCAGGGGTCTGGATAGACCAACAATATTAAAATCCTGGATAATACAGGTAATACCTTTTCTGACTAGGTCATTAAGGGATTAATAATTTGGTGATACAGTCCTGATCAAAAGTTTAAGCCCACTTGAAAAATGGCAAAAAATCATATTTAGCATGTTTGGATCTTAACAAGGTTCCAAGTAGAGCTTCAACATGCAACAAGAAGAAATGGGAGTGAGACAAAACATTTTTTGAGCATTCAATTTAATGAAAACAACGAATAAACTGAAACAGGCTGTTTTTCAGCTGATCAAAAGTTTAGGACCACACCTCCAAAAAAAAACGAAACCCCCCCAAAACAGAAATCCAACTTCCAAACATGAACTCTGTAATGAGTAGCTCTGCCGTTATTGTTTATTACTTCAAAAATTCATTTCGGCATGCTTGATGCAAGCGTTTCCATGAGGTGAGTGGGAACATTTCTCCAAGTGGTGAAGACGGCCGCACGAAGGCCATCTACTGTCTGGAACTGTTGTTCATTTTTGTAAACTTCCCTTGCCATCCATCCCCAAAGGTTCTCAATTGGATTTAGATCAGGGGGACACGCATGATGGGCCAAAAGAGTGATGTTATTCTCCTGGAAGAAGTCCCTTGTCCTGCGGGCATTGTGTACTGTAGCATTGTCCTGTTGAAAAACCCAGTCGTTACCACACAGAAGAGGGCCCTCAGTCATGAGGAATGCTCTCTGCAACATCTGGACATAGCCAGCAGCCGTTTGACGCCCCTGTACTTCCTGTAAGCTCCATTGTTCCACTGAAGGAAAAAGCACCCCAGACCATTATGGCGCTCCTTCCACTGTGGCGCGTAGAAAACATCTCAGGTGGGATCTGCTTGTCATGCCAGTAATGTTGGAAACCATCAGGACCATCAAGGTTAAATTTTTTCTCATCAGAGAATAAAACTTTCTTCCACCTTTGAATGTCCAATGTTTGGTGCTCTCTTGCAAAGTCCAAATGAGCAGTTCTGTGGCGTTCAAGGAGACCAGGTCTTTGAAGACGTTTTTTTTTTTGAAGCCCTTCAGTCTCAGATGCCGTCTGATGGTTATGGGGCTGCAGTCAGCACCAGTAAGGGCCTTAATTTGGGTCGAGGATCGTCTAGTGTTTTGACGGACAGCCAATTGGATCCTCCGGCTCAGTGCTGATGACATTTTTTTGGGTCTTCCACTTGACTTTTTTGTTCCATAACCCTCAGGATCATTGAAGAAATTCCAAATGACTGTCTTACTGCGTCCCACCTCAGCAGCGATGGCGCGCTGTGAGAGACCCTGCTTATGCAGTTCAACAACCCGTCCACGTTCAAAAAGGGAGAGTTTTTTTGCCTTTGCCATCACAACGTGTGACTACCTGACAGAAAATGACAATGAAGCCACATCTTTGCACAGATTTGGCCTTTTAAAGGCATGGGGTCCTAAAATTGGGATCAGCTGAAAAACACCCTGCTTCAGTTTAATCGCTATTTTCAATTAATTGAATGCTCAAAAAATGTTTTGTCTCACTCTCATTTCTTCTTGTTGCATGTTGAAGCTCTACTTGGAACCTTGTTAAGATCCAACAATGTAAAATATGATTTTTTGCCATTTTTCAAGTGGTCTTAAACTTTTGATCAGGACTGTATTTGGGGATATCTGTGTTGTATTTACAGTACATTATCATGTAGTGTGCACATTTTTCTGGTGTAATTTCCACCAACTTTGTGGAGTAAATAATGATAAATTTGTTAGGTCAGGTAGATCATGCCCCCCTCTCAACCATGCCCAACAGCAAAAAGAATTTCTGCGCAAATTGTAATTACTAGAGACTGTAAAAATATTACAATACACTTGGAAAGTCTTTAGTTTAACTTTTATCACATTTTGTTATTTTGTGGCTGTGGACTAAAATATAAATAAATCAAGTTTCCTCTCAGACTGTGAGTAACAAGTTTCTCCTTTGAAAGATTGAACTGCACTGCCCACTATCATTCCTACAGTGAAGCATGGTGGTGGCAACATCATGCTGTGGTAGTGTTTTTCAGAGGCTGGGACAGGGGAACTGGTCAGGGTTGGGGAAAGCTGAATGGAGAAAAGTGCAAAGATATTTTTCATGAAAACCTGATCCAGTGCTCTGGACCACAGACTGGGCCAAACGTTTAACTTCCAATAAGACAATGGCCGTAAGCACACAGCCAAGGCAATCTAGCATCTCTGGAGATACCTGAAAATGGCTGTCCACTGACGGTCCCCATCCAACCTGACAGAACTTGAGAGGATCTGTAGAGAAGAATGGCAGAAAATCCGCAAATCAGGCATCATAACCAAGAAGACTGGTGGCTGTAATTGCTTCAACTAAATACCAAGTAAAGGGTTTGAATACTTATATCAATGCAATATTTTAGTTTTTGGTTTTCAATATATTAACAAAGATTTTGAACATTCTGTTTTCACTTTTGTCCTTTTGGGGTATTGAGCCCAGAATGATGGGGAAAAACTTGTATTTTATTTTACTTTAGCACAAGGCCACAACATAAAATGTGAAAGGTTTTGAATACTTTCCAAATGCACCGTATTGATTAAACATAGATGTGTTGTCAATTTCAATAGCAATGCATGCACAGCTTTTTTATGAAGCACTCCAACAAATAAAAAATTGCCAATATAGTGCAATATTAGGATGTTATTAAGTGGGTTGCCTGGCCTTTTATTTTTTAAAGGGTCAGAATGGCATTAAAAACCAAAAGGAAGAAGTGATAATTACAAATACCCACCGTTTCTGTTCCATCAATTACTGGGTCCCTACTGGTCTAAGACGACTTAGCCAATCGCTGGTCATAGTAGTGACCTTTCTCAGCCAGTGATTGGCTATGTCTACATTTCCTATGTGTCGGATGGAACCAGAAAGAAGAAATCAGTGGGACCTGGAAAGTGTTGACGTTCAGAAACAGTAAAATGAGTATCAATTCTTTTAAGAAAATGTTACCTGTCAGACAACACCTTTTAACCCTATAAGGACATGGCTTTTTCCATTTAGCTTTTCCATTTTTTACTCTCATCTTCCCGGAGCCATTTTTTTTTTTCCATTCACATAGCCATATGGGGTTTGTTTTTTGCGGGACAAGTTGTAATTTCTAATGGCACCATTTACAAAGTAGTACAAAGCTGGAAAAAATACCAAATGTTGAGAAATTGGAAAAAAAAAAAACAATTCCACCACAGTTTTATGGGTTTTGTTTTTATGGCGCTCCCTAGCTGGTAAAACTGACCCGACCTATGCCGTTCATTCTCTGGGTCAGTAGTATTACAATGATGCAACGATACCACATTTGTAAAGCTTTTCTTGTTTTTTATTACTTAAAAAAAATATTGCACCCTCATAATTTTTTTAGATATTGACATCTATGGAGCTTTGTGAAGGCTCATTTTTGTCATTGATAACATCTTGGGGTATGTGTGACTTTTTGATCACTGTTTATTTAATTTTATGGGGAGGTAAAATAACAAAAATCCAGTATGCCATTGGCATCGGATAAATATATTTATATTTTAATAGTATCAGCATTTTGGGATGTGGTGATGCCTATGATCTTTATTTTTCTATTGTTTATTTAAATTTTAATATTGGCAAAAGGGGTGGTTTGATTAGAATTTTTATAGTTTTTTAATTATTTTTTTAAAATAAAAATTAAAAACATTTTTTTTCCTTTTTGAACTTTTTTAGTCCCCTAGGAAACCTCAACATGCAATAATTGGATTGTCATTTCTGGTCAGTAATAGGTTTAATGCATTACTGAACAGAAAATTCTGTACATGTACAGACTTAAGCCTATTACCATTAAGGAAAGCCTTTCTTGATTTCAGTGTTCCACTCTCACATTTGACCACAGGATCTGAGGTGTTAAATATTTGCAACCAGTGTTATCACTGATCGCAGACATTAGCCCTGGGTATCTGCTGTATGAAAGAGCAGGCACCTGGTAGCTATGGTGTTTACTCTGCTCCAGAGTAGGCACCATCTTTACATGTACTGCGGATGTTGTCAAGAGGTTAAAGAATAAAATAGAGGCTCTTGTGTATGGCTTGCATACTCTTGTTTTATAGATGTGCCATATATGAACATGAAGGTTCACTTGCTGCCTAATTTACCCCAAAAGATAGGCAAGGTTCTTTATTTCACATCCCTACGAGTCCAGTGCTACTCGAAGAGTTTCAGTAACTAAAACCTCCAAGCGCTATAGAAAGAGACTGGGACCTGTATAATGCAAAGTGGTCTTTTCATTTTGGAAATTGGTGGGGTTCTAAACTAATGGTACCTTACTTTCACACATGTCTTTGTGACATACCAGAAGGTCATTTAGCTGTAATTTCCCTTTAAATGCACCTCCAAATATTTTTGTTCATCTATTATAAAACAATAAATGATATGACCTTTTTAAACATTCAAGGCATTATAGAAAGCACTGACATTTTATTTCCAGAAGAATAATTTCTAACCATCCCTAGTACGTAGGATTTAATAGTATTGTTGCCTAGCATGCATTAATACATTTGCAACTAATTACAGCACTAAAGAAAGGTAATATAAGTTATTATACTGCACTCCAATTGACTGGAGCATCTAAAAGTACATTGCTATCCACAAAAGGAAATTAATGTGAAAGGAGCATTTTGCATTGTACTGTTCTTAGAACTGGAAATACTATTAGTAATATAATTACAATGCCTGTCAGATGTTCTTTTTAAAATGTCTTCTTGACAAGAATTAGGTTTGTTTTTGTTTCAGAAGAGTTATATTTTTTAAGCTTCTAAACAATTGTCTTTTGGTACATTATCTTTGTCTTTGGTAAAATTAAAGGGAATGGAAATTTGTAGGCAAAAGCTTGTCCAAAGTCACACAGGCATTTACTCAAACTGCTTCTAATTTCGAATTGCTTAGTATAATACATTGCAGACAAGTGTAGCAAAAATTAACTTAGCAATTAATGTGTTAAATACACTGTTCTAGCAAACCTTAACCTCAGTTTTAATGGCTTTTGTTGCATTAAAGGGGTTCTGCAGCCTGTTTATATTGATGACCTATCCTAAGGACAGGTCATCAATATCTGATCGGCAGGGGTCCAACACCAGCACCCCCTCTGATCAGCTGTTTGAAGAGGAGGAGAAATTCCATGTGAGAGCTACTTCCTCTTCATTACACTGCCATCATCTCGGAAGTGCAGTGTAAATACTAGTACTCGCTCCATTCACTAGAAAACAGGGTGTAGGGGCCTTCTAACTGAGCGATACTAAGAAGAATCTGTCTTCAGTACTCTACTGAGCACTGAAGACGTCTATGTGTATCAAGTCAGAAAGGGAGGGTGACGGCCTTTAATACAGCACATGTACTCAGTAGACCTGAAGACTGATAGGTTCTCCTTAGCATAGCTGAGTTAAAGCTTTCCTAAGAAGACTGTTTAGAACCCATTTTCTAGTACAAAGAAACATATTTCCCTAATAAAAAATATTACAAAAAAGTTTACCATCCCTGTCCATACACTGTATTAAAAATAAACTGAAACGACAGTTACACTTTAATTTTCAGTGTAAAGTTTGATGCAACCAGTGCATTCAATGCATTAAGTCAGTGTCATGTTATGTTTGTTACATTTGTATTTCCTTAACCTTTGGCCAACATTTACCATAAAGTGATTTCTTTTTCCACTTTTTTTATGGCATATACCAGGATAACAAATACTGAAATCTCTGCTTGAAATGCAACATACAAGTGTATGGTCTCTCTCCAAATATCAACAAATTCTCCCAAAAAGACCTGGGCTATTGTTCTAAAACATACATTTTACTGAATATAATTAAAATAAGTGTACACATTAATGTTAACAACGTGGTGAGATATACCAAAACAAAAAATACGACATAACGAAATGCACCTGCAAACCAGTAATTCCAGAATGGTAAATGGAAAGGTCTTACCCGACCCGGATTAACAAGATCTTATAGGTCTTTGCCAGGTGCCGTCCTTTATTAGTAATGGAGAAGCGGGTGCTTTTGTCTGGGTTACTTAAATAATGACGAGACCTATAAGGCCCTAAATAAAGTCCCTACCTGATTAGTGGGCAGGGGGCTGGTGGTCCCTGCCTAACAAAATACAGAGCATACCGATAGGTGGCGACCCCGTCAGGAACCTGTCCCTATATGGGGCCTAAACCTCAATCTGTTCCTCACTTATGTCCCGACATGCCATGTTTCGTCCCTCAGGGGGACTCTTCAGGGGCAATAAAAGTGAAGATTGTACTTTAAAAAAGGACAAAAAGTAACAAAACAAAAACGGTCTCAAAAATGACTGAATGGGCCAAACTGTCTTCTCATATGCATAAAGCCAAAGACAGTACCACTAGGAATGTGAGGATTTTTGATCTACCAAACACTTTCTAGATAGTGTTTTTATTTTGTCCTACTGAAGGGAATGAGCCAAGGCTGCAGTGCAAAAGCACAGCCACTATACAATGTATTGCACTGTGCTTAGAATACTGTGAGGAGGCGGCAGTGCGTACCAAAGCACCATGGCCTCTTTGAATAGCTGACCAGTGGAGGTGCCAGGATTCAAACCCCCATAGATTAGATACTGATGACCTATCCTAAACATACTGTAGGTCATCAGTACTGTACTGTAAAATCCCTACAACACATCCCAATTCTGTACAAATCACCATGTTTTGCCTGTTCAAATAGATAATTTAATTGATTAGAATTTGATGCTGTCATTTAACCCCTTAAGAACTCAACCCTATTTCACCTTAAGGACTTGGCCATTTTTTGCAAATCTGACCAGTGTCACTTTAAAAAGCTTTGACTTATCCAGGCCATTCTGAGATAGTTTTTTCGTCACATATTGTACTTCATGACACTGGTAAAATTAAGTTAAAAAAAATCATTTTTATTTATAATAAAATACCAAATTTACCAAAAATTTGTAAACAATTGCACATTTCCAAGTTTCAATTTCTCTACTTCTATAATACATAGTAATACCTCCAAAAATTGTTATTACTTTACATTCCCCATATGTCTACTTCATGTTTGGATCATTTTGGGAATGATATTTTATTTTTTGGGGATGTTACAAGGCTTAGAAGTTTAGAAGCAAATCTTGAAATTTTTCCGAAATTTTCAAAAACACAATTTTTAGGGACCAGTTCAGGTCTGAAGTCACTTTGCGAGGCTTACATATTAGAAACCACCCAAAAATTACCCCATTTTATAAACTACACCTGTGATGAATACCACACCTCGTGCCCACTTGACGTCAACTACGTCGAGCTCACGAGACGTGGTATGGTCACGGGTCTACCAAAAACGTTAAGTTACGCCCTCCAGTGGAGCACGTAAGGTCAGGTTGGTATAGCTTTACACACACCTCCTGTCCACGCGCGCACAGAGAGGCAACAAGCTGAGAGAGCCTTTTCACTGCCGCAGTGAAACAGCGACTCCTCAGCCTAGGTATCTGCCACCAGTTCTAGTTTGATATAAGCCCGGTCCACTAACGGGATTATATAGGGTCATAAACCAACCCGCGGTAGCTTATAACTAGGCCAAAACACGGACGTGGGGATTCGTGATCGAGATACAAGATAGCACAAGATTAAATTATAGATTTAATCGCCGTATGGGCACACTAGATATAACACAATATACACAGACAATATATACAGTGGTCTGAGGTTACAGTTTACAGGTTATATGGTTACAACAGGGTTAAGCAGTGTAAAAGTCAGTTACCGGGTAAGATCAAAGTTCCTTTGAGATGTTCTTTGCTGGAGTCCACATGAAGGGCCGTGATCTCAGCTATTTCCTGGGTCCCTCTAAACACATTTGTAGGATGTGACCCCTCTTCAGAGAAAGACGCGCCTACTTGCTGGCACCAGACTTTTAACCTGTAGCCGGCCCCTCCCCTCCCGGCCTCAGGGAGGGGTCCACTCCCCCTCTTCTGGGCTGGCAGCAAATGACCCACAAAACCCTTTAGGGTTCATAGCTCCAGACCAGAGGGTCATAGGGAGATGGTTCTGGGACCAATGGACCTGCCTGGGTTCCGGCTACAAGTAGAGCCCAAACCTGGTACCGTTATATGGTTTCTATGGGGAGATATGGATATCTCTCTACCCTGACTTCGTCTCATTAAACAAAGACCATGGGAACGTACCTCGTGGCCACCGGGACACAAATATGTATCCGGTTTGTGCCTGCGATGGCCAGGCGGTTCATAATTCCTTATGAAAGGTAGGTGCCAACATGTCTGGGTGTCTCATTGATCCTGGGCAAGGGCAGATACCCCCTGCTGGGGGTTTTTCCTGCATGATTCAGTTGGCTCCAAACTGGTGGAGGTGAGGTGTGACCTTCTCCTTGAAGCCTGGACCCCATGGGGGGCTCTCTTCCTTGCCAACTGACATTCAGATGGCTGGGGGGTGGAAACTAATTTTGCATGTACACTGAACATGCCAAGAGGTGCATCAGATGACAATCAGGCCTGAGGCTTTGAAGCAGGGCCCTCCTGTGGAGTTCACTACCTCCGCTATCTGTCAGCACATGGAGTACGCCACCTCCCTCGGCAGGAGCTTCCGGTACAGAACGGGGTGTTCCTGGCCCGTAGTGTCAACCTGGCTGAGTACGGCACCGAGGCCAAAATCACTGGCGTCGGTCTGCACTATAAACGGCAGCGTGAAGTCGGCCGCCTGTAGTACAGGGAAGCTCGAGAGGGCGGCCTTCAGCGCTCGGAAGGCCGTCTCGCAGTCGTTCGTCCAATCGACTGCGGAGGGCAGCTTCTTCTTGGTGAGGTCCGTCAAGGGCTTCGATGGGCTACTATAGTGGGGGACGAACCTCCTATAGTACCCGGCGGTGCCCAGGAAGGACATCACCTGTTTCTTGGTCCTGGGGGTGGGCCAGGATGCAATAGCATCCACTTTCCCAGGCTCTGGCTTAAGGGTCCCCCCGCCTACCCGGTGCCCCAGGTAGTGGACCTCGCTCATGCCCAGCTGGCACTTTTCCGGCTTGATGGTCAAGCCTGCCTGGTGGATCCGCCACAGCACCTGCGTCAGGTGCTGTAGGTGATCCTCCCAGGTGGGACTGAAGACGGCAATGTCATCCAGGTACGCGGCCGCATACTCTTCAAGTCCCTTAAGCAGCGTGTTGACCATCCGCTGAAAAGTAGCAGGGGCATTCTTCATGCCGAACGGCATCACCGTGGATTCGTACAATCCAAAGGGAGTGATAAAGGCAGAGCGTTCCTGCGCCTCCTGGGTCAGGGGAATCTGCCAGTACCCCCTGCTCAGATCCATGATGGTCAGGTACTGGGCCCCGGCCAACTGATCGAGCAGGTCATCGATGCGTGGCATAGGGTATGCATCGGTGACCGAGACAGCGTTGAGTCCCCTGTAGTCCACGCAGAACCGGGTGGTCCGGTCCTTCTTTGGGACGAGGACCACAGGCGAGGCCCAAGCGCTGTTGGATGCCTGGATGACCCCCAGCTTCAGCATCTCGTCAATCTCCTGGCGCATGTGTTGCTGCACCTCCAAGGAAACCCGATATGCTGAACGCCGGATTGGGGGGTGATCCCTAGTGTCCAAGTGATGGACGGCCAAATCCGTCCTTCCAGGCTTGTTGCTAAACAACTCCCGGAAAGGATGAAGGGTGGCCCATAGCTGGGACCGTTGGTCCTTCAAGAGCTGTTGGCCCACCTCCACATCCTCGATGGACCCACCCGCCTTCACCTGGGTGAGCATGTCCAGGAGGGTTTCCTCCTCCCCCTCTTCGGGGAGGTTGCAGACAGGGAGGGCACATGCCTCCCTCTCATGATGAGCCTTCATCATGTTCACGTGGAAGGCCTTCTGCCTTCCTCGGGCGTGGTCCAGGGTGACCAGGTACGTCACGGCATTGAGGCGCTGATGCACGAGGTACGGGCCTTCCCAAGCCGCCTGAAGCTTGTCCTGAGGTACGGGGACCAGTACCCATACCTTCTGACCCACCTGGTATGGCCCTGATTCTGTAGTTTACAGAAACACCCCATATGTGGTCGTAAACTACTGTACGGGCACACGGCAGGGCGCAGAAGGAAAGGAATGCCATATGGTTTTGGAAGGCAGATTTTGCTGGACTGGTTTTTTTGACACCATGTCCCATTTGAAGCCCCCCTGATGCACCCCTAGCGAAGAAACTCCATAACAGTGACCCCATCTAAGAAACTACACCCCTCAAGGTATTCAATACTGATTTTACAAACGTCGTTAACCCTTTAGGTGTTTCACAAGAATTAATGGAAAATAGAGATTCAATTTCAAAATTTCACTTTTTTGGCAGATTTTCCATTTTAATAATTTTTTTCCAGTTACAAAGCAAGGGTTAACAGCCAAACAAAACTCAATATTTATGGCCCTGATTCTGTAGTTTACAGAAACACCCCATATATCATCATAAACTACTGTACGGGCACACGGCAGGGCGCAGAAGGAAAGGAATGCCATACGGTTTTTGGAAGGCAGAGTTTGCTGGACTGGTTTTTTTGACACCATGTCCCATTTGAAGCCCCCCTGATGCAACCCTAGAGTAGAAACTCCATAAAAGTGACCCTATCTAAGAAACTACACCCCTCAAGGTATTCAAAACAGATTTTACAAACGTCATTAACCCTTTAGGTGTTCCACAAGAGTTATTGGCAAATGGAGATGAAATTTCTGAATTTCCATTTTTTGTCAAATTTTCTATTTTAATCCATTTTTCCCAGTAACAAAGCAAGGGTTAAGAGCCAAACAAAACTCAATATTTATGGCCCTGATTCTTTAGTTTACAGAAACACCCCATATGTGGTCGTAAACAGCTGTACAGGCACACGGCAGGGCGCAGAAGGAAAGGAATGCCATACGGTTTTTGTAAGGCAGATTTTGCTGGACTGTTTTTTTTGACACCATGTCCCATTTGAAGCCCCCCTGATGCACCCCTAGAGTAGAGACTCCAAAAAAATGGCCCCATTTTAGAAACTACGGGATAGGGTGGCAGTATTGTTGGTACTAGTTTAGGGTACATATGATTTTTGGTTGCTCTATATTACACTTTTTGTGAGGCAAGATAACAAGAAATAGCTGTTTTGGCACCGTTTTTATTTTTTGTTATTTACAACATTTATCTTACAGGTTAGATCATGTGATATTTTTATAGACCAGGTTGTCACAGATGCGGCAATACCTAATATGTATACTTTTTTTTATTTATGTAAGTTTTACACAATGATTTCTTTTTTGAAGCAAAAAATCATGTTTTAGTGTTTCCATAGTCTGAGACACATATTTTTTTCAGTTTTTGGGTGATTACCTTGGGTAGGGTATGATTTTTGCGGGATGAGATGATGGTTTTATTGACACTATTTTGGGGTGTGTGTGACTTTTTGATCGCTTGCTATTACACTTTTTGTGATGTAAGGTGACAAAAAATGGTTTATTTAGCACAGTTTTTATTTTAAATTTTTTACGGTGTTCATCTGAGGGGTTAGTTCATGTGATATTTTTATAGAGCCAGTCAATACGGACGCGGCGATACCTAATATGTATACTTTTTTTTATTTATGTAAGTTTTACACAATGATTTCATTTTTGAAGCAAAAAAAAATCATGTTTTAGTGTTTCCATAGTCTGAGAGCCATACTTTTTTCAGTTTTTGGGCGATTACCTTGGGTAGGGTATTATTTTTGAAACAAAAAAAAAATATCATGTTTTAGTGTCTCCATATTCTGAGAGCCATAGTTTTTTTCAGTTTTTGGGCGATTATCTTAGATAGGGTCTCATTTTTTGCGGGATGAGATGATGGTTTGATTGATATTTGATATTTTGGGGTGCATATGACTTTTTGATCGCTTGCTATTACACTTTTTGTGATGTAAGGTGACAAAAAATTGTTTATTTAGCACAGTTTTTATTTTTTACGGTGTTCATCTGAGGGGTTAGGTCATGTGATATTTTTATAGAGCCAGTCGATACAAACGCGGCGATACCAAATATGTATACTTTTTTTATTTATGGAAGTTTTACACAATAACAGCTTTTTTAAAACTAAAAAAAAAATGATGTTTTAGTGTCTCCATATTCTGAGCCATAGTTTTTTTATTTTTTGGGCGATCGTCTCAGGTAGGGGCTCATTTTTTGCGGGATGAGGTGACAGTTATATTGGTACTATTTTGGTGGGCAAACGCCTTTTTGATCACTTGCTGTTGTACTTTTTGTGATGTAAGGTGACAATAAAAATGGTTTATTTAGCACAGTTTTTATTTTTTATTTTTTACTGTGTTCAACTAAGTGGTTAGGTCATGTGATATGTTTATAGAGCCGGTTGATACGGACGCGGCAATACCTAATATGTATACTTTTTTTTTCCCCCTATTTTTTACCAATTTTTTTTTACTTTATTTGTTTATTTTTACTTGAAACTTTTAATTTTTTTGGGGGAAAACTTTTTTTTCCACTTTATTTTTTGTCCCACTTTGGGACTTAAACTTTTGGGGGTCTAATCCTTTCACAGGACCCCCCGACGCATTTAGCCGGGGTGCCTGCTCAATGATTTGAGCAGGCACCATGTTCCGATCACCGCCCGCCGGGCGGCGGTGATCGGAACAACACATGACGTACCGGTACGTCATGGGTCCTTAAGGACTCAGGAAACATGCCGTACCGGTACGTCATGCATCCCTAAGGGGTTAAAAAAGGACTTTGCTTTAAAAACAGTTGTCTCTTGATTGTTTTGCTGCTGGGATCACCAGTGATCAACTATGATCTATCAACTTGTTAGGAAATGTTCAATTTTCCTGCAGCATCACCACAGTGAAGATGAAGCACTGCACATATGCCATAGAAATCAATGGGCTGTCTGTGAAATGTACGGAGTCCTCCAAAGTGACACTGCTTTTTGGAGCTGCTCTCCATTCTGGCCAGTAAAGGAAAGTCAAGAACAGGGAAAAAGTTGTAACCCATCTGCTAACTCGGAATTCCTTAAATAAAATAGTATTTAAAATGGGCTTTCAGAACAAGACACCCCTTGAAATAAAATAAGTTTACCTTACTTTAATCTTTGCTGTTCCTAAATTCTGTTCTAATCTACACTAATAAAAATTGCATACTCAGAAAGAACCTTTGAAAAAAAAAAAATGTTAAAATGATTGTAAAACTACCAAAAATGTTTCTATGGATGAGTCACCAGACACCTTACACAGATGGCTGACTAAAATAGAACAAAGCTATTCTTTCCCATAGAGATACAAACGGTTTATTAATAATGTGAGAAATAGCACTCCGCACAGTGTGAATAATATTAACGTCACATGAATGGCAAAGATTGTATGACGAAAAATAAGAGGATGTTTTTGTGCTCTTTGATTTTTACTTAACATTTATATTGGAAATTTACAGTAGGATGTCTGCGTTCTATCTGTTTCCGAGAGGATATAAATACAAAGCAGAGGCGTAGATTTGTGCTCACTACTCTTGATGACACTACAGCTGATGGAGTCAAGCTTTATAGGAGCCAACATAAGCAGTAGAAAAATGTTATACCATATTTTTCGCCCTATAAGACACACCGACCCATAAGACGCACCTAGGTTTTAGAGGACAATAAGAAAAAAATAGTTTTCATTAGATCTCAGATCAGACCACCAATCAGATCCCCAATGTTAATCAGACCTCAGCTGACAGCTCCAATCAAACTCCAAATGTTAATAAGACCCCAATAAGACCTCAGCTCAGACCCCAATGTAAATTACCCTCAATCAGACCTCAGATAAGAGCCCCATGCCTCTCAGGAGTCCCCAGCAGTCTCATATCAGCCCCCATTGCTTCATATCAGCCCCTATGCCTCTCATTAGCCACCATATCAGCCCTTAGGCCTCATTAGCCCCCATATCAGCCCTTATTCCTCATTAGCCCCCATTATCAGCCCTTATGTCTCATTAGCCCCAATATCAGCCCTTATGCCTCATTAGCCCCCATTATCAGCCCTTATGCCTCTCATTAGCCCCAATTATGTGTTTTATTAGCCCACATTATGCCTCTCAGCCCCCATCAGCCTCATTTTTTATAAAATAAAATAAAACACTTACCTCTCCTGCTCCTGGATGCTGCCGCTACTCACCGCCCGCCATCTTCTTCCTCCTGCTGTCTGGTGTGCTGTGAAGGCTGCGCACAGCTTGAGATCAAAGAGCGCACTTACGCTGTTCGCAGCCTGCACAGTCGACAGCGGAGGACCAGGAAGCAGTGAGTACAAAGCCTTTACTGCTTCCCAGTCCTCCGGTACTAATCAGCGGTTCCAAAAATGGAAGTGTTGATTAGTATTCACCCCATAAGATGCAGAGGCATTTCCCCCCCACTTTTGGTGGGGGGGGGAGGCGCATTTTATGGGGCGAAAGATACAGTATATTCGTTTTTTATAGTTAGATGGAACTGACTAAAGACTCCTGCATATGGCAGTTCCATGTGTTGAGATCTGGTAAGTGGAACATACAGTGACTCAGAGTTAGGTACTGTATGTACCATTATATAGTGCAATCATAAGTCACTCTATTCTCCTCTGTAAGGTATAATTCCAGGAGGGGAGAAGACCTCTATAGCCTGGCATGTGTGCCTAAGGCCTAACAACAGTATTACTATGTATGTAGCATGTAACAGATCTAGGCAGTAGTGATGGATTTCAAATTAAAGGGGTTGTCCCGAGAAAAATGTTCTACAGTTTTCAAACCAGAACCTGGATCTTAATACTTTTGTTATGTAATGTAATTAAAACTGTAACATAGCCACTGAGGTTTTCAATAAAATGTATCTGTATAGCACCACACGCTGTTTATTTTTTTTCTTTGGCTCACTGAGATGGTCACACATGCTCAGTTTCATTCTTCAACTGTCTCCTCAGTTGTGATAGGGAGAGCTGAGACCAAAAGGTAAACCCCCTAGGGGAGAGTGTCAATGTCTAAAACATAACTTTTAATTAGATATAAAGATAAAACGCACCAATGTGATGCAAAATTATAAAAAAAATGGGGGGTCCAAGCCTGGTACCCCAACACTGGTAGATAAAGAATGATCCTGCTCCACCTAGTGAAAGGTGCGAGCAGTCTTACCAGACCAATACGTGTGATGGGACAAGGAGAGATTTCCAGAGAGGCAGATCCGGAGGACAACAGATGCAAGTCCAATGAAAAAGTCACAGTAATCGACGTGGTCTGTACAGATAGAGGAGCTCTGTGCCCTATTATACCTTATTCATGGGGAAAGGGGCTAGTTTCATTCTACCTATCTATACAGAGCACCCCCCCATAGGGGCGACCCATTTCGGATACCTGTCCCTACTCCAGGCCTGATCCCTAACTCTTAAAGTAATTGTGACCAGCTGATGCGCTCCTGATGATATCCCAACTTGGCACGTTTCTGTCTGTGTCGACTCTTCAGGGGAATTCGTACAAAAGGAAAATGACACAGGTGTACAGCCTGCAGCAACACCTGTGTCAAATATACATATACTCATAGATGCCCCTCGGGTAAGAGGGTGCACACAACGGAGGAGATGATAACCCTACGCTAGTAGGTCAGGGGGATATGATAATCCTACATTGCAGGTCCCCTATGGTTGGGGGCAAAAACTACCAGCAGGAGAGCTGAGACCCCCTGAGCTGCAGCAGAAAAGACACTCCCCTTGAGCTGTCAGCTTTATATAAATCTAGCAGAGCAATGAATGGCGAGATCTTTGAATGCAGGAGTGGACTGCAAACTTAAAGTGGCCCTACAAGTGGCCCCATGTTGTAGGCGATACAGTTAGACAGAAGGAGGGGCAACACAAGTAGGCAGGACCAAAAGAGGTAGGCAGGGCCAATACATGTAGGCAGGGCCAAGAGAAGTAGGTGGGGGCCAGCAGTACCTTAGCGCTACACAAAATACTGCCCCAGCAAAATCAAATACCACAATGAAGCATAAAATACTGGCACCTGCATTGCAGTATTGAGCTGTATCATTGTCCTGAGAATGGTGATAAATAGTCTTGAGCGAATCAAAATCTTTGAAGTGGACTTGGATCCGAATTTCAGGGAACATTCGATTTGCAGTGAAGCTGAATGAGAATCTGTGGCAATTTAATATTGCTGTTCACAGACGCTCTCCATCCAATCTGACTGAGCTTGAGCTATTTTGCAAAGAAGAATGGGTGAGGGGACGGACAATTTTTTATACATTGTACATGATTCTGATCCCCACTGTCACAAACTGTGGGGATCAGAACCTTTTGTTGCTATTCAATACTCTGATTGGCTAGTCTGTGCCCTCATTGGTCCCGGACCAGTTAGCTGAGATCCCTGGCTGTGTGTAACAGCCGTGATCTCAGTGCTGTCACCATGTCCGCAGACATGGTGACAGCTTGCTGCCAGGATGAACCTGTTCGTCATGGTGGCTTAAGGCAGTGCAGTCCATGACGTACAGGTACGTCATGGTGGTTTAAGGGGTTAATGATCATAGGATGTTGCTTTGAATTAGCCCCTAATAAACACCTATAGTGTAAGGAAATGACTCCTTTAGTACTGCCTTTACCCATTACCAGATCTAAAAATGAATGATGAATCTCAGGCATTATAGGATCAGAAGTATTCTAAGATATAATTGCAAATAATAATAAAAAGGGGCGCGCTCTAAGTTAATTACCTGCTGTATCTGAGAAAATGACTTAAGGGTATTCTGAGTAAAAATCTGTGATAAGTAGTTACGGTCCATGCCTCCATCTTCCCCAGCTTATATAGTTTATGCAATAACACACTTGGATAGATAGGTTTTTGTTCTAAATATCCCTCCACACATAGCATATATCATGTTTTCCATCATATTTTGTGTATGGCATATAATAATTAGTGATGAGCGGCAGGGGTCATATTCGAATTCGCGATATTTCGCAAATACTTTGTAGAATATTCGTAGAATATTTGCAAATTCGAAAATTTGCGTATTTTTTTTTTTTTTAATCGGAAAGGTAATGATTGTGTAATATGCGAATTTTTGGAATTCGAATTTTCGGATTCAAATTTTTTATTGCGAATTTTTCAACTTACAACTATTAGACAAAGAAGATTATAGCACTATATTAGCTAAATTGCTCTATATTCGATTTTTTTCGAATATTCTGTATATTGCTATAACTTAGTTTTTTCTAATATTGGTAATATTCTAAAACAAGAATATATAACAATATAGCGAATATTAAAAAAAAAAACGAATATAGTGCAAAATTCGCAAACACTACTACTCCTAAAGTCAAGTATATTGCAGCCTTCTTATTGGCCCACAAGCTAGAAGCAGTGAGGGATTATGTGTACTGATAAAAAAAAAAATCATCGAAAAAAAATAAATAAAAATAAAAATATTCGAATATTCGAAATTACGAATATATATAACTATATTAGAAATATTCGCGAATTTTCGAAGTACCTATATTCGCAATAAAAATTCGAAATTCGAATATTCGTGATCAACACTAATAATAATGGATATATAGTTGTTGTTATGTTAAAAAAAAATCCAGCCTAAAGC
This sequence comes from Bufo bufo, assembly GCF_905171765.1. NCBI lineage: Eukaryota > Metazoa > Chordata > Amphibia > Anura > Bufonidae > Bufo > Bufo bufo. The sequence goes on from NC_053393.1 coordinate 203,396,161, forward strand.
AGATAGTAATTGTAATGAGTAATTTTACTCATTTTAGACTGTATATCTCTATATTTAAGGCTGTCAGTTTGACTCCTATTTTAACTTAAAACTGAGTCAAAAACATAAACATAAATTGAGTATTGTACTTTTATTTTAGTAATGACTTTGATCACTGGTAAGACTCTACCACCCAAGTCCTGGTTTTTGGGATAACTGTTGGTAAAGTTCAAGAAATTGTGATAAAAAAATACAATAAAATATTGACTCAAAAGTAAGTTTAACTCCTTGTTTAAAAAACATTAATCTCTAGATACTGTATTTCATCAGTTAAAGTACATCGCAACTTTTTTTTGACAAAGATAAAAAAATGGTTACAAAACCCAAATGAACACACATGTAAACTGATGTGATCCTGCATATTTATGGTACTCATTTTGATATACCTTATTCTTATAATTAACAGAATATAAACACGGTATGATTTTTATCTCTCTGTATGGAACAGTTGATATAGTAGGTTTTCAACTTTATTCACAACAGTTAACATACCGTATAACAAAAATCCACATCTACTGTACCTAGTACAGACAGACACTATGTCACGTTCCTAATTGATTCATTTAGAACATGTGCACTGTACATAAATCTGTTAAAGGGAGTCTGTCAGCACATTTACCCCTTTTTAACAGTTCCCATAGCGCTGTAGCCGCAACACCGATGATTAAAACGGTACCTTTATATGCTTTTGTGGAATTAAAACTGCCAAAAACGAACTTTGATGCATATGTAAATAAGGGCTTGCAAGTGCCCAGGGGCGTCGTCCACCGCGTTGGTGCCCAGGCATCTCTGCCTCTTCGGCTCTTATCCCCGCCCAGCCTCTTCCTCTGCCCGCCCATCTGTTTTCTCTCCCCCTCAACGAGATTCCGCGCCTGCGCGCTGACTTCCTTGGCCGGGGCATGCGCACTGCGATGCCCATTGCTGGTACTGCATTGCAGTAGCTTATGCGCATGCGCCGGCTAATGGATCATACAGATAAATTTACCTCTCCGTTAGCTACTGCGATGCCGTGCCAGCAATGGGCATCGCAGTGCGCATGCCCCGGCCAAGGAAGTCAGCGCGCAGGCGCGGGATCTCGCTGAGGGGGAGAGAAAACAGATGGGCCGGCAGAGGAAGAGGCTGGGCGGGGATAAGAGCCGAAGAGGCAGAGATGCCTGGGCACCAACGCGGTGGACGCCGCCCCTGGGCACTTGCAAGCCCTCATTTACATATGCATCAAAGTTCGTTTTTGGCAGTTTTACAAGTCCATAAAAGCATATAAAGGTACCGTTTTAATCATCTGTGTTGTGGCTACAGCGCTATGGGAACTGTTAAAAAGGGGAAAATGTGCTGACAGATTCCTTTAAGCAATTTTCTGGAACATTCTTTGCCCATCCTAGTGTGGGCATTATGGGTATCAATACTCCCGGCATGTCACAGAGGGGAAGCTGTTATTCACCATCTTGAGCTTGGCATGAAATGAGAGTTAACCAAGATCTGACTCGGGCTATGTGCCTTTTTTTTTATTTTATATGATATAAATGCTGCTGTATTTGTGTGTGTCTTTTATCACTTCTATTATTTAGTAAATAACATTTACTTTTGCCATTGTTTGAGCCTATTTTTCCCATATCCCATAATCCACAATAACACAATCTTTCAAGAGGTTTATGTTTATTCTTTTTTTTACTTTATATGGTATAACTGCATCTGTATGTGTGTGTCTTTTATCACTGCTACTATTCAGTAAATAAGATTAATTTTGACTCTATTTGAGCCTATTTATTCCCGTATCCAGTAAGCTACAGTAACACAATCTCTCGTGTTCTTTGCTTTTTCTGTTTTTAGACAACTGTGGTGTACAGGATATTATGGTTGTAATATGTAGACCTTGCACAGTTCTATTAACTCCAGTTCAGTAGAACCATAGGAAGGCCAGGCAGCATGACCATAGTCTTAAAATGTACACATATTAGAGCCCTCTAAATGTGGCCTAGTCCTTAATAAAATAAAATCTGAAAGAAAAAAAATACATACTTAAAATTGGGGGCAATTTTTATTATTTAGCATTGTACTCATTTTGAGCTAACAATAATTTAAATTGGTCTTTATAAAAAAAAAATATATATGGTGTCCTTTTTTCTGTACAGAGCTGACATGCTTTAGTAGCACCCTTTGGATTTTCTGTCTTTTCTGTCAGACCAGGAGCAGACGGACTCCTTATGTCTGTTCTCTGTCCTTACAAACACTCACTATAGATCAGTTCTTATCTTACTGATGTGACTTAAATAAGTGTTTATGACTTCTCAGTAGTTTAGAGATAAGGTTTATTAGATGACATGCACAAAGTGAAAGTACCAATCACACAGCAAAAAAAACCTGTTAACCCTTTGTGACAGAACAGCTTAATATTTTTAATAAAGGCCAACTGAAAAAATGATTCTTAGCAAAAAATGAGTAGCATGCAATCATAAAAACATAGCCTCCATATGTGTACGTGGCCTTTAAAATTTACCACCTTTAATCCACTCTTACAAAAATATAGATATTACTTTACTAAATAAGGAGCAATCGGTCTACTGCTATTTCCATGGGTTATTAGTGCAGATGCTTTTTACATATGTCTACTAAAAATAAAGAAGACAGTAAATACAATTATACCAATAGTACATAATGATCCTGTCATTAAGTAACGTGACATATTTTTGCATAATTACAGTATAAATGAAGGAGCAGCAAAGAAAAACCTTTTATGTAAGTCCTTTTGATTTCTAAGATGGTGTTATAAACAAGCACAGTAATTCTGAGTGATGTTATTTGTAGCACCCATCTGCACATGTACAGCAGAGTTACAACCCCAGGGAGTACATTCCTTCCCATGATTAGACATAGACTCTACAATGAAGGACAATATATTATGTGATCTAACACAGTACCATAAAGTGCATTACAATATTCTCTTACTTTTTCCTCCAGTTACACATGGTGAACATTATAACAATGTCAAGCAATCTGGATAAAAAGTAACGTAGACACATATTGCTTGATATCTGCACCAGTGTTATGAAATGCGCTTAATAGTAATGATCAATAAATCGTATACGTAAAAAAACTTCTGATGAAATTACTTCATAATTTTAAAGGGGTGTACAGTCGTGGCCAAAAGTTTTAAGAATTACATAAATATTGGAAATTGAAAAAATTGCTGCTTAAGTTTTTATAATAGCAATTTGCATATACTCCAGAATGTTATGAAGAGTGATCAGATGAATTGCATAGTCCTTCTTTGCCATGAAAATTAACTTAATCCCAAAAAAACCTTTCCACTGCATTTCATTGCTGTGATTAAAGGACCTGCTGAGATCATTTCAGTAATCGTCTTGTTAACTCAGGTGAGAATGTTGACGAGCAAAAGGCTGGAGATTATTATGTCAGGCTGATTGGGTTAAAATGACTGACTTGACATGTTAAAAGGAGGGTGATGCTTGAAATCATTGTTCTTCCATTGTTAACCATGGTGACCTGCAAAGAAACGCGTGCAGCCATCATTGCGTTGCATAAAAATGGCTTCACAGGCAAGAATATTGTGGCTACTAAGATTGCATCTCAATCAACAATTTATAGGATCATCAAGAACTTCAAGGAAAGAGGTTAAATTCCTGTTAAGAAGGCTTCAGGGCGTCCAAGAAAGTCCAGCAGGCGCTAGGATCGTCTCCTAAAGAGGATTCAGCTGTGGGATCGGAGTGCCACCAGTGCAGAGCTTGCTTAGGAATGGCAGCAGGCAGGTGTGAGCGCATCTGCACGCACAGTGAGGCGAAGACTTTTGGAAGATGGCCTGGTGTCAAGAAGGGCAGCAAAGAAGCCACTTCTCTCCAAAAAAAACATCAGGGACAGATTGATCTTCTGCAGAAAGTATGGTGAATGGACTGCTGAGAACTGGGGCAAAGTCATATTCTCCAATGAAGCCTCTTTCTGATTGTTTGGGGCATCTGGAAAAAGGCTTGTCCGGAGAAGAAAAGGTGAGCGCTACCATCAGTCCTGTGTCATGCCAACAGTAAAGCATCCTGAGACCATTCATGTGTGGGGTTGCTTCTCATCCAAGGGAGTGGGCTCACTCACAATTTTGGCCAAAAACACAGCCATGAATAAAGAATGGTACCAAAACACCCTCCAACAGCAACTTCTTCCAACAATTCAACAACAGTTTGGTGAAGAACAATGCATTTTCCAGCACGATGGAGCACCGTGCCATAAGGCAAAAGTGATAACTAAGTGGCTCAGGGACCAAAACGTTGACATTTTGGGTCTGTGGCCTGGAAACTCCCCAGATCTTAATCCCATTGAGAACTTGTGGTCAATCCTCAAGAGGCGGGTGGACAAACAAAAATCCACTAATTCTGACAAACTCCAAGAAGTGATTATGAAAGAATGGGTTGCTATCAGTCAGGAATTGGCCCAGAAGTTGATTGAGAGCATGCCCAGTCGAATTGCAGAGGTCCTGAAAAAGAAGGGCCAACACTGCAAATACTGACTCTTTGCATAAATGTCATGTAATTGTCGATAAAAGCCTTTGAAACGTATGAAGTGCGTGTAATTATATTTCACTACATCACAGAAACAACGGAAACAAAGATCTAAAAGCAGTTTAGCAGCAAACTTTGTGAAAACTAATATTTTTGTCATTCTCAAAACTTTTGGCCACGACTGTACATTGAAATGCTTATATGACACGTCATTCAAACATGTCTAGATGATGAGCAGCTGATGACTGTCAACTGGCGGCTACCTGTCAATCTGGTAAACAAGGGGTCATGTTCCCTTTTTACAATTGAGAGATTGTCTATATACTGTATATGTATGTAGTGTATATTACAAATGAGTGAACTGATTCGTCAGAATAAAAATTTGACCTGAGTTTTTTTTTTAAATTCTCACTTGGGTAGATTCAGAATTTCTTCAGATTCAATTAGGTAAAATTTTTCAATAGGGAGGGGAGAAAAAGGAAGGGAGAGAGAGAGAGAGAGAGAGAGAGAGGGAGCAAGAGAGTGAGAGATATTTTGATTTGTCAGAATCAGAATTTGACCTAAGTTTTTGAAAAAATTCTCATTTGGGTAGAGTCAGAATTTCTTCAGATTCATTTTGGTACATTTTTTTTTAAAGGGAGAGGGGAAGAGTAAGGGAGAGAGAGAAAAAACAAGAGAGTGAGAGGGAGAGATATTTTCCTGGCATTTAAAGCACTTTCGTTTTCTGGTAGAGGCAGGGTTTCCAATGCCAGTTGGAAGCCCTGCCATGAGAGGCAACACATATGGCCACAGGATCTCCTGCACATCTACAAGGGGTGACTGAATGTTGTATGCAATGGCTCCCCAGATCAACAATGGGTAGAGTCAGAATTTCTTCAGATTCATTTTGGTACATTTTTTTTTAAAAGGGAGAGGGGAAGAGTAAGGGAGAGAGAGAAAAAACAAGAGAGTGAGAGGGAGAGATATTTTCCTGGCATTTAAAGAACTTTCGTTTTCTGGTAGAGGCAGGGTTTCCAATGCCAGTTGGAAGCCCTGCCATGAGAGGCAACACATATGGCCACAGGATCTCCTGCACATCTACAAGGGGTGACTGAATGTTGTATGCAATGGCTCCCCAGATCAACATAGCAGCAGTTAGGGCAGGGCTCCACAGTGAAGGCAGGACTGAAGTGCTCACCATGAGGACTTCATACTTGAACCCGACTGTTGTGACATCCCACACAGAACCTGGACTCATCACTAAAGACAACACTGTTCCAGTCTGTAGCAGTACAGGTTTCTCGTTCACAACACCACTGAGAACGAAGGTGATGGCGTCTAGCTGTCAATGGCAAGACACATAATGGGCACCCTGACACCACATTTCCTTCTGCTAGGCACATGAAAATGGTGCAGGCAGAGACTAGACTGTGTAATTAAGGTGCCATCTGTGTCTGGAAAGTGGATAAAGTAACTGTGGAAGCTGTTCATTCTTGTCCGTGGATCAAATGGTCCTCTCAACTGGTGGTCTGTCTGGGCCATCAAGAGACTGTTTGCTGTGTGTGTCCTCATTTAACCACTGTTTCCAACAGTTCCTAACTGCTAGCCAGAACAGACTAGATGGCAGGCAATTCATAGAACCAACCATCCTGCTTATCTGAGTCCAGTTATGCGCTCCCTTTCAAAGACTGTCAACTGGGAAAAAGGTCTTCCAGTGCATTGTAGAGGCATGTCTCGCAGTCAGTAATCTCTCACCATAAGATCAACTACCCAAAACTAGCCTCTGAGAGCTATTTTATAGGGCAGCTGGGGATGCCCTTTAACTCCCTCTTGTGGCAAGACCCAATGTCAAATCAGACCACACCTGTAATTATTTACATATCTGCCTGAGACAAAACTGCTATATACAGTGCAAAATATTAGCAGTCTAACATCACTAATGTGTTTAATTACTGTTTTTGGCAGAAAAGATAAACTAATCTCCAATGCTTCAATGGAAAACCAAACCCAAAACACGTGGTAGGAAAAGAAATACTACCATCAGTGTAGATCACAGAATAACAAGAATGGCAAAAGAAGCATCCAATGATCAGCTCCAGGTAATTTAAAGAAGATCTTCAGCTACCTGTGGGTATTGCAACAATCAGAAGAAGCCAAACTATTTGCAAGAAACACTCTTAAAGTACCATTCCTGAGAATAAAATGTGTTGAAAAGGTTACAGTTTGCCAAAGAACACATTGACTGGCCTAAAGGGAAGTGGCGCAACATTCTAGGGACAGATGAGAGCAATATTCTCCTTATTGGGTCTAAAGGTCACAGACAGTTTGTTAGACAACCTATTAACACTGAATTCAAGCCACAGTACACTGTGAGACTGTAAAACATGGAGGTGCAAGCACAATGGTCTGGGGATTTTTCCCATACTCTGGAGTCATGCCCATTTATTGCATACCAGGCACCATGGACCACTTTGAATATATCAAAATACTGGAAGAGGTCATGTTGCCTTATGCTGAAGAATAAATGCCTTTGAAATGCTATTATTTTGTACATACTGTTACATATTTGCTCTTTATACGACATTCTGAGGTCCTTAATGTTCTACTACATATTCAATCTTCATAAGAACAAGGGTCCCTTGGTTTTGTCACAGAGCTATAAATGCTTGTCTTCCCTTTATACTGTACAGTTCTAGAGTTAAAGGTGACATGTCACCACTCCTAATAAAAAGAAGAGACTCCCACGGTGCAAAGAACCGATCTTTGGTGACGACACAAACTTGATTTAATGGTTTAGCAGATGGTACAATGTCAATGTCACCACTCCTGACATGTCTGCTTTGGGAACTACTTGCATTCACCAATGCAAAAACAATTTTGGAGCGTTTATTCTTATGAATTTGTGCCAATTTCTATTATTCCTACTTGAAGTTTATGAATGAGTTGACAGTAGTCTGCTTCAAAGGCAGATCTGGGTGCTACCAGTTGGGAGCATGTCCCTTCAAAGCTTGATACTATCCAAATAGCGCTGACAGTGCAGACTTTGAAGGGACAACCCCAAACTGATAACATCCAGATGGACCTTTATTGCAAACTGCTGGCAATTCATTCATAATCTTCAACTAAGAATAATGGAGGGTTGGCACTAAATAGAGTTCGTGTATAAGAATAGTTGACTTGTTATTGCATGGGGAATGCAGGTAATTACTAAGACCAACATGTCACAAGAGGTCACAGATCCTCTTTAAATTATAAAATTCCTGCAGCTATCACTAGGTGGGACTTAACTCATTGCATATGGATTTATATAACTAGTGGGCTACCCCTAGTGGTGGCTGCAGATCAACAGAATTTAATCATGCAGTGGAAGAATGGTGGACTCCTTACTTTATGAGGTGGTCAGCTTTTGCAGTAGGTAGGAAGAGTAGTAAGAAGGCTTCTCAGAATACTTATTTCAGGGAATAGGGTTATGTCAAGCAGAAATGATAAGATGCTAGTCCATGGAGTTTAAATCCGAAGTGAACTTTATTTATATGATGTGTTTTTGACGTTGGACAAGTATTTTTCTATAGGAAGTATTGTATACCACTTCTGAAAAAAGCTTTGAAGCAGAACAGTTCAATTGCAAATCTGGCCCTGCTTTTTCTGTGCAGGCAAATGTATTGGATGGCGGACAATAAATGCATTATTCTGAAAAGCACTGGGATTATAAATCCATTTTGAAAACAAATGCAATTAAAAACTGCTGCTAACTTTTTGTGCTTCTTGCTTGCTATAAAATGATTCATGAATGTATTTACCATTGTAGTGATTGCCTAATTGTTTATGCTTCAGGACTTACACAAAAGAGCGCTAATAAGCGTTTTAAAAGATAATGGGAGTGCTCACTACTCTTCTAATGAGAGCCCAGATAAATCCCGCTAATGTTTTTACACTGTTTCGGGAAGATGTCAAAATAAGAGCAATAGGTTACCTTCCTCACCAATGGGAAATAGACGATTTAATGACCCACTAAATAGTCTCTCTATGACGGCTAAAAGTTCACTAGCTAGTTTATTTTAATATGCTTCGCATCTGACAATAGCCCTGGACAAACGCCAGTCACAATGCCTGGTGGGCTAATTAAACACTAATGAGGCTTCCAGAACTATGAGGAACTTAATCATTTACACAAGACCATTGTAGATACCTCGATGTGCTCCATTTAGAGATTGAGTATGAATTTCACATCAATATCTAGATTGGCCTGTGTTTTTTTTTACTTTTCATTCTTTACAGGAAAATAACATTGAGGTCCTGTCCACACAGTGCAATTAAAACAATTTTATGAAAAAAATTTATACCAGAAACCAGGACTGATTACAAAACAGAAGATATATTTTATTTTATCCTTAGTACAAACTAGAGATGAGCAAATTTCTCAACAATTCGATTCGGTCGGTTCACCGAATTTCCTGAAAAGATTTGATTTGATCGGAATTTATTCGTGGCAAATCGTGTTAAAAACAGATATTTCCTGGTTGCAGAGAGCCTGTATAGTGGTGTAGAACACTGTGCCTTGCAGTAACATGCATAGGGAGTCTGCTGTGGTAGTGAAACAATACTGTGAGTCAGTATGACACGCACATGACCAAAAAACTCAAGTGTACTCAGGTCGATGTTAGCATCAAGAAGAAGCGCACTCCTTTTACACCTTCATCAGCTGATTCCACAGAGATGTCTACAGAACCTGTTCTGTTCTTAAATGCTGATACAAGTAGAGCCCCCCAACAGAGTGGAAAGGTTGTCAGCAGTAAGTTTGTGTTGACGTCACTGATTATTTTGCCCATCATCTGATCCGTCAGAATAATAACCCCCAAAAACAGATCCTGTCTGTGGAGCATCCGCCTTCACTAAGTCAGCATTTTGTCAGTAATCCGTTAGTATTGGTAAAGCCAAAAAAAACAGGAGTGAATCCAAAACAGAGATGACACGTGAACGGAATATTTGCATGTCTTTTGTGTTTTGTACCCACTCCTGCTTTTGGCTACCAAATCATATGCCAATTCTGATGGGACCATACAGGCCTTACAGCTGCTACACAGAGAGGATCCGTTGTGCGTCTCATTTTTCCTTCCTTCTGACAGATCAGAAGAAGGGTCAAATAAATGATGATCTCTTTTGTCAGGGACAAATCTGTATTTCTCTCCCAGGTGAGGGAGAAAAAAATAGAAAAGAAGCGCACAATAGGGTAATATTGTTAAAACAACAGATATAAAATAGTGGGAAATTATCCACACTCACCTTGTAGGGTTGCGCTTAAATAGGCACAACTCTACTGTAAACTTAGTAGTAATGGAGTCTTTTTGCCAGGATTGCAGTTGCAGATCAGTTTGTTCTTTTTGGTAAGGTGTCCAATCCCCCAAAAAAGAAGTAAATTTTGATAGAAAAACGGAGAGAGAAAAGGTTTCTGCCTCGGCGCAAAATCACTGGAGTAGACGATCTTAATGCAAAAGCTATTCTTGATTTAATAGAGATTTAATAAGTTTCTATTAAATCAAGAATAGCTTTTGCATTAAGATCGTCTACTCCAGTGATTTTGCGCCGAGGCAGAAACCTTTTCTCTCTCCGTTTTTCTATCAAAATAAATGATGATGTCAGCCAAGCCAAAAAGGCAAAATAGTGGCCCAGTCATGAAGTGGTGTGGTGGAATCCAAGATGGCTGAGGCTATTTATAGGGCTGTGACATCACAGGGGCTGGCTGGCTGCTGATTGGCTGCATGCATGGCATTGTGGGTGATCCCTCATTCCCAGAGTTCCTTGCTCCATGTCCTAACACGTGCAGCAGCCATTTTGGGAAAAAATGTTATTCATTACCATGAAGCGTGAGGAAATTTGGATTCGGTGCGAATCAAATTTTTCCTGAAATTCAGATCGAATTCCACTTCGTCAACTTCGATTCACTCATCTCTAGTACAGACCATCAATGCTTGACCTATAGTCTTACATTCACCCTGCTAATCAGGACATTTAAGAATGTTCATAGGATCTCCAGATTCCCATCATTGTTTATGTAGGAACAATGACTTGTTCATTTAAAGACCTGTGTCTTGTACTGCAGCTCAGCCCCACTGCATTCTGTTTATTATGCATATCGATGTGGGTCCTAGAGGCTGGAAATCCACAAATCAAATATTGATGGTCTACCCTAAGACAACAATATTATAGTCTCGAAGAACCCATTTAAACTCTGAAAACCTGAACAATCTTGGGTGGAATAAGCTCTGCATATAAGTGGATCAAAACTTCCAAAATATATTTTTTGGGCCCATGAATGGTAAGCATGGCTTCCTACTCTAGGACAGAAAGAATTCCATCAGACACAGGTAAAAAATTTGCACAAGACAACCATATTTTCTGGCCTCATAAGGGCAAAAAACTTGATGGTTACAATAGTCTGACAGTCTCACATGGGGAAATGCACATATAGGTATAGAGTATAGAGTAGCACTGCCGCTTTAAGGACTCTGTTAGACCTTCAGAGGGTCGGCCAGATCATCGCTAACAAGCGCAATTTCATTCTTTATGCAGGCTAAAAAATCATTGCTTGCGGGTGGCAGACTGTGCTGTCTAATCACGCTCTACTGCTGGCAAATAAAGATTTTGTATGGGGATGAGCAATAGCATTAGCTGAGGAGGAGATTGCTGCATGTAATAGCAGTGGTCTACTTCACTGACTAGCAGGCGAGTGTTGGAAGGAACGCTTCTTTCCCGACAATCGTAATGCTCATGTGCAGGTGTAATACAGCTTTAAGAATCAACATTTTACTTGGCTTGTTGTGCATCCAATTACCCTGTGATTGAACAATCTGGATTCAGGTTCAACAGTGCTGTGACTGATTGTCTGCAGTGGCTTTGTGACTAAAAATGGGCTCCTGTCACTTTCAGTCCATCTGAGACCACTGGGAGCTGTGGTGCTAGAATTTTGTAAATGTTTTGACACTGTCCCCTATACAGTAAGAACTAAAATACAGGAAAATACCTTTAACCATCATTTTGTTCTACTGCAGACAGCAGAGAGAGGGAAGGCTCCTGCTGCAAACAGGCACAGGTTATCGAGGAGGATGGGGAATGGCTGATCTCTTGGAACTCGTATAGATGAAAATTTGAATAAAAAAAGGCGGAGAGTGATACCTCATAAAATAGTTATTACTTTACAGTCACCATATGTCTACTTTATGTTGGCATCTTTTTGTAAATGTCATTTTGTATTTTAGGATGTTAGAAGGCTTAGAATTTTTGAAGCAATTTTTTTTAATTTTGAAGAACGGTTACAAAAACGACTTTTTCAAGACCGTGATCGCTGAACAGTGTGCTGTCTTCCTGGCGCTAGAGGTCAACACATCGCGGATCGGGTTGACAGATTACTGGGAAGGGCTGGAGAAGAACTAGCAGTCATGGTCCATATCGGAACCAATGACAAAGTTAGAGGTAGGTGGAGAGTCCTTAAAAATAATTTCAGGGACTTAAATCAAAAGCTTAGGGCAAGGACCTCAAAAGGTAGTATTTTCTGAAATACTGCCTGTACCACGGGCTACACAAGAAAGGCAGCGGGAGATTAGGGAGATTAACAAGTGGCTCAAGAACTGGTGTAGGAAGGAGGGGTTTGGGTTCCTGGAGAACTGGGCCGACTTCTCTATCGGCTACAGGCTCTATCGTAGGGACGGGCTGCACCTCAATGGGTAAGGGACAGCTGTGTTGGGGAGAAAGATGGCTAGAAGGTTGGAGGAGTGTTTAAACTAGGGACTGGGGGGGAGGGAAATTACATTATAGGAGGGGAAGATAGTGCAGATAGAGACCAGGGGCAAGGTAGTGGGACTGGGGGAGGAATGGAAGGAGGGACTAGAACAGTTCAGAAGGCAAGGTGTAGGGTAAAAAATATACATAAACCTCTCAAATGTAGGTATACTAATGCCAGAAGCCTGACTAATAAAACTGGGGAACTGGAATTAGTGATGTGTGAGGAGGACTATGACATAGTGGGAATAATGGAAACATGGTTGGATGATAGCTATGACTGGGCAGTTCATGTACAAGGTTACAGTCTGTTTAGAAAGGATTGTCAAAACCGGAGAGGGGGAGAGGTCTGCCTTTATGTAAAGTCCTGTCTAAAGCCCACCGTCCGGGAAGATATAAGTGAAGGACATGAACATATGGAGTCACTGTGGGTAGAAATACATGGAGCTAAAAACAATAATAAATTACTAATAGGAGTTTACTATAAACCACCTGATATACCAGAGTCTACAGAAAATTTACTACTAAACGAGATAGACAAGGCAGCAAATCATAATGAGGTGGTTATTATGGGGACTTCAACTACCCAGATATAGACTGGGAAACTGAAAACTGTACATCCCATAAAGGAAACAGGTTCTTGGCAATAACCAAAGACAATTACCTCTCCCAACTGATTCAGGACCTGACTAAAGGGATGGCCATACTGGACTTAGTATTAACCAATAGGCCTGACAGAACAACAGACATGCAGGTTGGGGGACACCTGGGAAATAGTGACCATAAAGTAATAACCTTCCAATTATCATTCAAAACAGCGTTTCTACAGGGAGGAACAAAGATACCAAACTTTAAAAAAGCAAAATTTAGCCAACTAAGAGAGGCCATAGGCCTAACTAACTGGGACAAAGTTCTCAAAAATAAAAATACAGCCACAAAATGGGATATCTTTAAAAGCATCCTAAAATCTCAATGTGAGAGATACATACCGTATTGGAATAAAAGCTTAAGGAACAAAAATAAACCAATGTGGATAAATAGAACTGTAAAGAAAGCAATAAATGACAAAAAGAAAGCATATAAATCACTAAAAAACAAGAAGCACTGAAAAACTATAAGGAAAAAATAAAACATGTAAAAAACAAATAAAAGCGGCCAAACTAGAGACCGAGAGATTAATTGCTAAAGAGAGTAAAACTAACCCTAAAATGTTCTTCAATTATATAAATGTTAAAAAGTCGAAATCTGAAGGTGTCGGCCCTTTGAAGAGTAATGAGGGGGGAGTCGCAGAGAGCGACGAGGAGAAAGCAAAGCTGTCCACAGGATTGGCACATAGCAAATGTGGTGCCAATATTTAAAAGGGGTCGAAAAACAGAGCCTGGAAACTATAGGCCGGTAAGTTTAACATCTGTTGTGGGTAAACTGTTTGAAGGTTTTCTAAGAGATGCTATCTTGGAGTGCCTCAATGGAAATAAGCAAATAACGCCATATCAGCGTGGCTTCATGAGGGATCGGTCATGCCAAACTAATTTAATCAGTTTCTATGAGGAGGTAAGTTCTAGACTTGACAGCAGCGTATCAATGGATGTCGTATATCTGGACTTCTCCAAAGCATTTGACACTGTACCACAAAAAAGGTTAGTATATAAAATGAGAATGCTTGGACTGGGAGAAAACGTCTGTATGTGGGTAAGTAACTGGCTGAGTGATAAAACAGAGGGTGGTTTTTAACGGTACACACTCAGATTGGGTCACTGTCACTAGTGGGGTACCTCAGGGGTCAGTATTGGGCCTAGTCTCTTCAATATATTTATTAATGATCTTGTAGAAGGCATGCACAGTAAAATATCAATTTTCGCAGATGACACTAAACTGTGTAAAGTAATTAACACTGAAGAGGATAGTATACTACTACAGAGGGATCTGGATAGATTGGAGGCTTGGGCAGATAAGTTGCAGATGAGGTTTAACACTGACAAATGTAAAGTTATGCACATGGGAATGAATAATGCAAGTCACCCGTACATACTAAATGGTAAAACACTTGGTAGCACTGACATGGAAAAGGATCTAGGAATTTTAATAAACAGCAAACTAAGCTGCAAAAAACTGTTTCAGGCAGCTGCTGCCAAGGCCAATAAGATAATGGGTTGCATCAAAAGGGGCATAGATGCCTGTGATAAGAACATAGTCCTACCACTTTACAAATCGCTAGTCAGACCACACATGGAGTACTATGTACAGTTCTGGGCTTCTGTGAACAAGGCAGACATAGCAGAGCTGGAGAGGGTCCAGAGGAGGGCAACTAAAGTAATAACTGGAATGGGGCAACTACAGTACCCTGAAAGGATTATTCACTTTAGAAAAAAGACGACTGAGGGGAGATCTAATTACTATGTATAAATATATCAGGGGTCAGTACAGAGATCTATCCCATCATCTATTTATCCCCAGGACTGTGACTGTGACAAGGGGACATCCTCTGCATCTGGAGGAAAGAAGGTTTGTACACAAACATAGAAAAGGATTCTTTACGGTAAGAGCAGTGAGACTATGGAACTCTCTGCCTGAGGAGGTGGTGATGGTGAGTACAATAAAGGAATTCAAGAGGGGCCTGGATGTGGTTCTGGAGTGTAATAATATTACAGGCTATAGCTACTAGAGAGGGGTCGTTGATCCAGGGAGTCATTCTGATTGCCCGATAGGAGTCGGGAAGGAATTTTTTATTCCTCTAAAGTGGGGAAAATTGGCTTTTACCTCACAGTTTTCTTTTTGCCTTCAACTTGCAGGATGACAGGCCGAACTGGATGGACAAATGTCTTTTTTCGGCCTTATGAACTATGTTACTATGTTACTAGAAACTGCACCCCTAAAATTATGCAAAACAGATTTAGTTAAACTTTGTTAATCCTTTAGGTGTTCCACAGGAATTAAAGGAAAATGTAGGTGAAATTGTTTGTGCAGATTTTCCATTATAATCCATTTTTTCCTGTAGCACAGCAATGGTTAACAGCAAAACAAACCTCAACATTGATTACCTTGATTATGCAGTTTACATAAACACCCTTTATGTGGTCGTAAACTGCTGCATAGGCACATGGCAGGGAGCAGAAAGGAAGGCGCACAATATTGTTTTTGGAAGGAAGGTTTTGCTGGAATGGTTTTCGGGCACCATACTGCATTTGAAGAGACCCTGAGATCCCCCAAAAGCAGAAACCCCCAAAAAGTGACCCCATTTTGGAAACTACACCCCTCAAAGAATATATTGAGGGGTCCAGTGAGTGATGTGACTTGGCAAGCGTTTGAAAGAGTTCAGAAAATGAAAATGTGTAAATGAAAAATTAAATTTTTTACAATAACATGTTGCTTTAGCACCAAATTTCATTTTCACAAGGGGTAACAGAAGAAAATCCACCCTACAATTTGTCATGCATTTTTTTCCTGAATATGGCAACACCCCATATGTGGTCATAAACTGCTGTTTTGGGCCAGCATTCAGGAGGGACGGAGCTATACCTGGATTTTCTAACATGAAATTTGCTGTAATCTTTTTAAGGGCCATTATTTTTTAACTTTTTTTTTTTTTTGACTGAGCTTTGTGAGGGCTTGTTGTTTTGCAGGATAAGATGTCGTTTTTATTGCTACAATTTGGGGTACATATCACTTTTTGATCGCTTTTTAGACCACTTTTTGGGAAGTAAGTTGTGCAAAAATTACAATTCTATCAGTTTTTATTTTTTTTATGGGGTTCTACATGCGGTATATATGATATGATAACTTTGTTCTGTGGGTTATTTTGGTTATGGCGATACCAAATGTATATAGTTTTTTTAATGTCTTACTACTTTTACAGTATAAAATCAGGTTTTAATGAAAAATAAGTTATATATTGCATTTTTTGGGGAGATGAGGTGACAAAAACAGCAATTCCATAATTGCTTTAGTTTTTTTTTACGGCGTTCACCACACGGGATTAGTAACATGATCCTTTTATAGATTAGGTCATTAGAGATGCGGTGATATCAATTATGTGTAGATTATTTAATTTTTTCATCTTATAATTAATTATAAATGAGTGGATATGGGAAAAGGCAATTTTTTACATTCTTCTTTTTTTTTTTTTATCAAGTCTCATGTGGGTCTTCAAAATCTAGTGGGGCTGATGGCTGTATTATACTTTGCAATACTCTTCTATGGCAGAGTATAGTAGTGCCAGTTTTACACTGACACTAAGCCTGATCAGACCCTGGGGGTCTGTCAGGCTTAAAGCATCCAGTTCCCATGACAACCATTGTACCGCTGCCATCGCAGTGCTGTGGCTAGATGGGGAGAGAGGGAGCTCCTCCCTCTGTTAACCCCAAGGAGGGGTTATACGCCCGGTATCAGTGCCAGCACCGATCTCGGTCATTGCAGTAGAGTGTCAGCTGTATGCTGCTGATGGCGGAGGCTCAGTTCATGAGCCAATAGCATCACAGCCGCACAGGGGGTGGACAGGGGGTGGACCACACGGAGGGCAGCAGGGGGCATGTGGGACACAGGGGGCATTAGGGGCACAGGAGGCATCGGGGGCACAAAGGGTACCATGCCTGATTTCAGGCTCTGATCTCCAGAGTGGTGCTGCTCACAGTGAGAGTGGAGACTACGGAGCTGTGACACTTTATAGTGTAATAGCCTAGGTTAACAGTTCGGACGTAGCTGTATGTCTGATTGCAACAAGTTACATGTAATCTGAGCGTACAGCTATGTCCATTTGCAGCAAGGGGTTAGTTGACTTTTGCAATAGATTTCAATGGCTTTTGTGACGTGACGTCACAGTGAGATGCAATATCACATCCAGGTTCAGAATTGCTACATCTGTACTCACGATTTTCATTATAGAGAGAATGATCAGATGATATGAAAACTATTCATTTAGTTATACAAGTATATATGGTCAATATGCATGTTGTTTTCAGAGGAACCAATAAGTACTTTCTAAGACAAGAAGGGGGTGGGGAGTATGTATATACCTCAGTGTCTTGAATAAGCTCCCAGTGCTAACTTTTAACCCCTTCAGGATTAGTGATGAGCGGCATTGGCAATATCCAAATTCGCGATATTTCGTGAATATTTGGGCAAATATTCGCCATAAATTCACAAATTCTCAATTTTTTTTCTTGATGGCAAAAATCGCCAATGTAATATGCGCGTATTGCGCGCTCAATACAGGCGTGGGTCACTTTTGCTACATTTTTCAAGCTGCTAGAAGTTTCCTGAGACTGGAGAAAATGGTTGGCACGGCAGAACATTACAGTAACTTTATATGCAGATAGAGTGCACCAATATATTCGGGATTGCAAAAATCGGCAAATAATGATGCGCATATTTTTGCGCAATACGTGCAACTTCACATTTTAGCCACTCCTCCTGAGGAAGCAGAACGGCGAAACGTACGTCGAGGAGGCAGCGTCCACATCTCCTGTCACTATCTGGTACGATTATTTCCTTTCACTAAAGTAGTCATTCCAGTCATCTTATTATTACATGGTCTTGGTATATGGTATTAGAGAGTGTTTTTTTGTTTGAAGCTCACTGATATAGTTTCAGAGGGAGGATTTCCCTGATATACTCCATTCAGTGCATTGTATGCTTACTATATCTCACTCCCTACCCAGTACTTTTCCATTGACCCATTACTATTATGTGCACTAATTCAGGTTAGGTGGCGCTTCTAATTGGATATCTTCACTATATGTTAACCATTATTATGGAATTGACATGATTATGATTTGTTTTTTGATTTGTGTCTTTTGAATAAACATTACATTTTTTATCTATGGGAAGTAAATTTACTCTTCTTTGTGTGGTATTTGTATAATAATAATAGAGTATTCCAGTTACAGTGATTGTAGCAGAATTTGACCTATTGGTAATTAACTGACTACATATTACTGATTGGTGCACTATGTATTGTTGTGACATCACAGCACTATGTCTGCAGCATGTATGTATGGACAGCAGAGAAACAGTAATTCCTATCACACTACCTAACACCCTGCACTGGAACCTATCAGCTACACTATATCACTATCTAACCTACACTGACTATCTCCCACTAACTATCTGTATTATATATATATATATATATATATAAGCTATCTATCTAACTATCTAGTTGTAATGACACAGCAAAGCACAGAGCACAGCAATGACACTGTCGTCTCTCTCAGAACTTCAAAAAACTGCAGAAAATGGCTGCTGGGGAGGTTCTTATATAGTAAGGGGTAGGCAACTTTCCTATTGGTTGCTAGGGATAATGCTAAGCTCAGACAAAGACATTGCAGCCTTCTCATTCGCCCACAAGCAGAGCAGGGAGGATCATGGGTGCAGATGAAAAAAAATCTAGAATATTTGCGAATACGAATATATAGTACTATATTCTAAATCTTTGCGAATTCTCAAAGTGTCGATATTTGCTATCAAAATTCGCGATTCGAATATTTGCACCAACACTATTCAGGAAGGACCATTTTCCTTATTTATTATTTTTTTTCAACCTTCCAAGAGCCATAACTTTTACATGTTATTATAGCGGACAGATTATCGACTTTCCTACCTAAACCTTATCACATCTCATCAGGTTGGCTTTATACAAGGTAGTGCAACGGTTTATAACATACGCATGGTTTTGGCAGTATTGGATGAGATCAAGCTACACCCTCACCTTCACTCATCCTCAGCTCTCCTTGCCATAGATGCAGAAAAAGTGTTTGATATCTTGAGCTGGGGATGGCTTAGTTTAGGTAGGAAAGTCGATAATCTGTCCGCTAGTATCTTTGAGAGGTATTTGAGGTAATTGTAAATGAGGGAGATCGGGCAATAAGATGATGCTAACGTGCTGTCTATACCTGATTTTGGGAGTATAGAGTATAGAGATTTAAGGATTGGAGAGATTGTTGGGGCTAATATTTTGTAGAACTCATTTGCATAGCCGTCTGGTCCTGGACCTTCCCATTTCTCGATTGGCGAATTACCCTATGCACTTCTTCCTCTGTGATAGGTTTGTTCAGGAATGTCAGATATGCAAGTGTAACTTGGGGCAGTGAGAGACTTTTTAGCCAAGATTTCCCCGATTCAAACCCCTCTCTCGGTGTTGCATAGAGGCCCTTGTAATAATCACTTAGTATTTCAAGTATTTCTTTCGACTGGTGGCAGAGTATGCCATGCGAGTTTTTTAATGAGGAGATCAATGAAGGGAGTTTCATCCCCTTCGCTAGATACGCAAGGAGTTTACCTGATTTGTTCCCAAATTTGAATAGTCGAGCTTCCCTCCGTGTCCCCTCCAACTCCGCTTTCTGTTTGTGCCACCTGTCATATTCCCCCTTGGTCTTGCTCCATTTTTTTTTGATTGAGCAGATGGGCGCAGTTAAAAGTCTGTATAGGAATCTATCAGAGTGTTGGTTAATTATTTTAGTTTTTGAAGTGTTGTTTTCTTTAAACCCCTTGTGTAGGCCAATATTTTCCCCTGTAACACTGCTTTGCCTGCTCTCCAGGCCAGTTGTGGCTCACAGGAGATTGCATTGGTATCCCAGTATTCCCCCACCAATGGTTCAGCATTTCTGAAAAATTCTCATTTGAAGCAAAATATGATTGGAATTTCCAAATTAAGTCTGTCCCTCTTGGGATACTATCTGTAATTTCCTTAGTTATTGGAGAGTAATCAGAGATCTAGCTTTAGACTAGCTCTAAACTAGCTCTCCTATGTCGTTAGCGAGTATTTTTTGGATAATGTTTTCTGTCACTAAGAAGTAGTTTATACGTGACCAAGAGTCATGTGCTGATGAGAAATGAGTGAATTCTCTCCCTTCTGGGTGGAATTGTCGCCGAGCATCCCGTAGACCTGTTTCAGAGGTCAGTTTTATCAGAGCTCTATTTCTATGTCTGGGAATTATCTGGCGACCTAGTGTACTACGGCGATCCTCCTCATGGACTATCACCTGCAACTATTTGGAAAGGTATGGGGTCCTTAAGTAACCTGTTTCTCAAATCCTCGAAAAACTCTGAATTGGTGTCATTTGGGCCGTATGTATTATAGATACTCAATGATTCAGATGGGGAGCAGAGATATACATGTAATAATCTTCCCTCCTGATCCTCCGAGGAAGATGTCACCTTGTGGACTAGATTTTTATGAAGAAGTAGTATAACTCCCCCTTTAGAGCCCCTAGAGGGCGATCCCAGCACACGACCAACCCATAGTCGCTGCATACGGATAAAGTCTGACCTGGTCAAGTGAATCTCCTGAAGTAGTGCTATATCTGCCTTTAATCATTTAAGGAGTTTTAGTACCATTAAGCGTTTGTGGGGGGACCGCAGACCCTTAACATTCCATGTAATAATTTTTGTCATAGTTAAAGATAATTACAGGTAACTTATCTTTCACAAGCTTGTAAAACAGTTTTGCATCGTAATGCCTCTGAGATATAAAGAATAGTGTTGAGCGTGAATATTCAAAAAGCTATTTTTTTTTACGAATATCGGCACTTTGAGAATTCGCGAATATTTAGAATATAGTGCTATATATGACAAATGTTAGTTTTTTTAACACAGTACATTTCAGGTGATCATCCCTCCATTCTTCTAGCTTGCGTGCCAATGGGAAGGCTTTGTCACAGCTTAGCAACATCCCTTGCAACCAATAGAAAAGTTGCCTACCCCACGCCGATATTCCGCGCGCATTATGCAAATAATACATTGCCGATTTTCGCAATCAAAAATATAATCTCAAATTCTCAAATTCACTAATATATGATGAAAATGCTACAAAATATTTGCAAAATATCACAAATTCGAATATTGCCCATGCCGCTCATCACTAATAAAGAAGTAACTTTCATATCCATCCAAACAAAACCATAAAACATAACAGAAAGCGGATAACATCATAAAGCCACTTAAGTGACAATTGTTTTTGACTTTGCTTCTTCCCAGCATGATCTCAGATCATCCTTTGGGGCACGCTTAACAAAACATGGAGCTGACCGCTTTCGGTGCTCTTTTTAAAATG
The DNA here is from genome assembly GCF_905171765.1 of Bufo bufo. Classification (NCBI taxonomy): domain Eukaryota; kingdom Metazoa; phylum Chordata; class Amphibia; order Anura; family Bufonidae; genus Bufo; species Bufo bufo. Next base: position 203,417,503 of record NC_053393.1, read on the forward strand.
ATGCTGGCAAGGAGCTAGGCAACCAGGATGTGATGTTTCATTAGTGTCTGATAATAACCACCTATGGATTAACCCTGTCTCCCCCTCAGGTTTATAACATCAGATAAAGATACCCAACTATTGCAGATATAATATGTTGACTGACATCCCCAAATACTCCGAGTCCCTGTATACTCCACCGGTAATGGCAACTTTATCATCCTTAGCTTGGCTGTGCTCAGGATCTCTTTCTCTGCTCTTTAGGGTCCTGTGTCAATCTGGTTTCTGGCAGGTCGGTCACCGAATCACTCAATGGAGAATGTCTGCGCCTTCAGCTGTCTTGCGTTGACAGGCCCGATCGTCTGGAGAGGATCATCTGCAAGTCAGCTTTCGCATCTTGTGGATTGTGTTAGGTATCTGCAGAGCTGTCGGGGTAGTAGTTCCACAGTATTACTGGGTACATTATTGCGAACCTGATCTCCGCACGGTAAAGTTCGGAACAGATGGTTGAGAATTCCCGCCTTCGTCAGGTGACTTCTGTGAAAAAATCTTCAAAAAGTAGTATCTGGATGTCTCGCAGCTCTAGAGGTTTGTTGCACTTTTTTTAGGCCCGGATTATGGAGGACTTGTCTGAAAAGTCTAAATAGCGCACTATGACCTGTTTGGGCCTTTGTACAAGTGCTGGAGGTAATGGCGGGTCTGTTTGGTTACAGCGGATTGCTGTTGAAAGTGGACCGACCCTTTGTGCTCTCTTAACCTTGCAGATGGCGGGTAATCCGAGTGCTCTGGGCAATTCTTGCTCGCATATATTTAAAAGTTCTTGTAGAGGTACGGACTCAGGCACTTCAACTAACCACAGGTTATTCCGCCAGGAGCGGATTTCCAGGTCGTCTATTTTATCTCCCATCTGTTTGTGATCCTGGAGTAGTTTTGTGTAATCTGTTTTTAAGCGTGTATATTTATCTTCCAGGGTACTTATCCTTCCTTCTACAGCGTCTAGGCACCTGGCATGTTGTAATATTTCTTGATGTAAGTGTGCCAATGATGCTGGGACCATCGTTGAGAGTGACTCTTGCAAGTCAGGGAGTATTCTGGCTGCTACTTCAAGTGCCAAACTTTTGTAGTTTACTTTTAAATCTTCGTTTTGGCTATCTCCATCTAAGGAATCTTCCTCAGGTGGTAGTAGTGGGGCGTCTTCAGGAGCTGGTAGTGGCCCATGATCCGCCATGTTGTTTGCTGAAGGGGCTGCTTGGACTACCTTTTGCTGTCATTTTTTATGTGTTTTTCTTCCCATGGTGACAATAAACCGGTCCATATGACTCGGCACCAAGGTATTTCGTTGATTAGCCCAGGACCTATTCGATAACAAGCCTGGTGTGGTGAGGAGCAATTGATGAGTAGAGCTGAGCTACACAGAGCTCTAGTAAGCGTGGCAGCTCATGCTGGTGCCGGAACCGGAAGTCATTTTTCCAGTTTTAATGGTTTTGTTTTTACAGAGTTTCCAATCCGGTAAAACTGACCTGTTACTTTCATTCTCTTTGTCAGTGCGATTACAGCAGTATCACATTTGTATAGTTTTTATTACATTTTAATACTGAAAAAAAAATATATATATTGTTTCTTTGTGTCACCATATTAAGACCCCATAACTTTTCATTTTTATGTTACAGAGCTGTATGAGGGACATTTTTTTTGCAGGACAATCTGTAGTTTTTATTGATACCATTTTGAGTGTGTATGACTTTTTGATCCAATTTTATTCAAGTTTTGAGGGGAGATGAAGTGACAAACAAATTGCTAATTAGTAATTAGTAATAGTAATTACGCTGTATGAAATAAATATTTTTATATTTTAATAGTATGGGTATTTTTGCAGGTGGGGATGCCTATGATGTTTATTTTTTAATTATGCATTTTTATTTTAATATGGGGGAAAGAAGCTGATTTGAATTTTTTTATTTCTTTATGTTTCTAATAATTCCCTTAGAGAACTTGAACAAGCAATCATTGGATTGCTTCTCTCATAGACTCCAATGCATTAGCATTATCTCCTATAGGGGTAAGCAATGGAGCCCAATAAAGCTAGATGAGAGACAGTACATATTGCATCTTTATCCCAAAACAAAAAAGCTACAATTTTGCAATAATTTACACAGTGGAGGGAATTCCCATCCATTACTACAGTATATTACAGAAAGGCTCATGGTCATTGCCTGCGGGGTGTATATTCATTATTATTTCCTAAGTTTTCCTTAGAGTTGGAATTACAGTGATAGACACATGCTATGTAATCTGTAACAAGAAACAAAAATTGTTTTCTCCAATTAATATTTCAGAGCACATTAGCAAACAGTGGGAGAAACTGGAACATGACAGCTAAAATCTACTGCACATATATTTAATTCTTAAGTAGCTCTCTCTCTTTGGCAGCAGTACAAGGCTGGAAGCCTGTTGAAAGCAGCCTTTTGTGGTGACTAGGCTTTTCACTGTTGAGATAAATGTACACCTCAGGGTTTTACAATCTTTAGCCGAGCAGTGGACCAGCAAAGAAAGCAATTTTGCAAAGAAGAAAGATAGAAAGCAGCATAAAATCGGTAATTCAGGTGCTCATAGCAAGGAAATCTAAGCACCATTAACAATGACACATTTGGAGGCTAAAACAGATTGTAGCTGCTTTTATAACACCCTTGTCGCAGAATAGTTATATTGTATCTATGGCTCACCAGGGAATTACAATGGTAAGGTCTATCAGGTTATTCTGTACACATAAGGAGATAGATGGATGGCTAGATAGATAGATATAAGATAGATAGAAAGATAGATAGATAGATAGATAGATAGATAGATAGATAGATAGATAGATAGGAGATGGATAGACAGATATAAGATAGATAGATAGATAGATAGATAGATATAAGATAGATAGATAGATAGATAGATAGATAGATAGATAGATAGATAGATAGATAGATAGATAGATAAGAGATGGATAGACAGATATAAGATATAAGATAGATAGATAGATAGATATAAGATAGATAGATAGATAGATAGATAGATAGATAGATAAGAGATGGATAGACAGATATAAGATAGATAGATAGATAGATAGAGATGGATAGACAGATATAAGATAGATAGATAGATAGATAGATAGATAGATAGATAGATAGATAGATAGATAGATAGATAGATAAGAGATGGATAGACAGATATAAGATAGATAGATAGATAGATAGATAGATAGATAGATAGATAGGAGATGGATAGACAGATATAAGATAGATAGATAGATAGATAGATAGATAGATAGATAGATAAGAGATGGATAGACAGATATAAGATAGATAGATAGATAGATAGATAGATATGAGATAGATAGATAGATAGATAGATAGATAGATAGATAGATAGATAGATAGGAGATGGATAGACAGATATGAGATAGATAGATAGATAGATAGATAGGAGATGGATAGACAGATATGAGATAGATAGATAGATAGATAGATAGGAGATGGATAGATAGATAGATATATAGGAGATGGATAGATAGATAGATAGATAGATAGATAGATAGATAGATAGATAGATAGGAGATGGATAGACAGATATAAGATAGATAGATAGATAGATAGATAGATAGATAGATAGATAGATAAGAGATGGATAGACAGATATAAGATAGATAGATAGATAGATAGATAGATAGGAGATGGATAGACAGATATGAGATAGATAGATAGATAGATAGATAGATAGGAGATGGATAGATAGATAGATATATAGGAGATGGATAGATAGATAGATAGATAGATAGATAGATAGATAGGAGATGGATAGACAGATATGAGATAGATAGATAGATAGATAGATAGATAGATAAGAGATGGATAGACAGATATAAGATAGATAGATAGATAGATAGATAGATAGATAGATAGATAGATAGATAGATAGATAGGAGATGGATAGACAGATATGAGATAGATAGATAGATAGATAGATAGATAGATAGATAGATAGGAGATGGATAGATAGATATGAGATAGATAGATAGATAGATAGATAGATAGATAGATAGGAGATGGATAGACAGATATAAGATAGATAGATAGATAGATAGATATGAGATAGATAGATAGATAGATAGATAGATAGATAGATAGATAGGAGATGGATAGACAGATATAAGATAGATAGATAGATAGGAGATGGATAGACAGATATAAGATAGATAGATAGATAGATAGATAGATAGATAGATAGATAGATGGATAGATATGAGATAGATAGATAGATAGATAGATAGATAGATAGATAGATATGAGATAGATAGATAGATAGATAGATAGGAGATGGATAGACAGATATGAGATAGATAGATAGATAGATAGATAGATAGAGATAGATAGATAGATAGATAGATAGATAGATAGATAGATAGATAGGAGATGGATAGACAGATATAAGATAGATAGATAGATAGATATGAGATAGATAGATAGATAGATAGATAGATAGGAGATGGATAGACAGAGATGAGATAGATAGATAGATAGATAGATAGATAGATAGATAGATGGATAGGAGATGGATAGACAGATATAAGATAGATAGATAGATAGATAGATAGATAGATAGATAGATAGATAGATAGATGGATAGGAGATGGATAGACAGATATAAGATAGATAGATAGATAGATAGATAGATAGATATGAGATAGATAGATAGATAGATAGATAGATAGATAGATAGATAGATAGATAGATAGATAGGAGATGGACAGACAGATATAAGATAGATAGACAGGTGCTGTAGATAGAAAAACTGAAAAATCCACAGCACATCCACAGAAATCCAAAAAACAATGGTGTTTATTTGGGGGTTTAGATACAGATATACCAAATATTAAAGGGGTTGTGTTATCTACGACAATTGGGGCATATCGCTAGGATATGCCCCCATTGTCTAATAGGTGCGGGTCCCACCTCTGGGACCTGCACGTATCTCGTAAACAGAGGCGGCATTTCTATGCCTCCATTCATTTCTATGGGGCCGCCGAAAATGTCTATTTCCCTCAGCCCCATAGAAATGAACGAAAGTGGTGGCCGCACAAGCGCGGTGCGCTGCCATTCATTTCTATGTGGATTCCAAAAACAGCCGAGTGTGCCGTTAAGCTATTTTTGGCAGGCCAATAGAAAGGCTTGGGGGTGGCTGGTCCTGGCACCGCCGGTAATCACTTTGCCAACTTTGTGTTAGGCTTAGTTTTAGAGATAGGTACGGGTCCCAGAGGTGGGACCCGCACCTATCAGACAATGGGAGCATATCATAGGGATATGCCCCCATTGTCTGAGATGGGAATATCCCTTTCACTTGACACTTAGGCTACTTTCACACTAGTGTTTTTTACGGATCTGTCATGGATCTGCAAAAATGCTTCCATTACAATAATACAACCACATGCATTCGTCATGAATGGATCCGGTTGTATTATGTCTTTTATAGCCATGACGGATCTGTCTTTAACACCACTGAAAGTCAATAGGGGATGGATCCGTTTTCTATTGTGTCAGATTGTGTCAGAGAAAACGGATCCATCCCCATTGACTTACATCATGTGCCAAGACGGATCCTTTTGACTCCGCTTCATCAGGCAGCGTTTTGGTGTCCGCCTCCGGAGCGGAATGGTGACTGAACGGAGGCAAGCGGATCCTTTTCCATTCAGAATGCATTAGGGAAAAACTGATCCATTCTGGACCGCTTGTGAGAGCCCATGACGGATCTCAGAAACAGAAAGCCAAAACGCCAGTGTGAAAGTTGCCTTAATGTATTAAATACATTGTTGTAGCAATTTTTACATTTACACATACCACAGCAAAAGCCATTGAAAAGTCAAGTTAATTATTGCTGTAGTTGTTAATTTAACACATCAAGCTCCAAATTAACATTTGCTATATCTGTAGATATATTAAGCTACCCCACAACCACTGTAACCATTTAATACAAATTCAATATCTTAGATTTACATGGAATATAGCTTTACAATCTTAAAAATGCATACCTGAGTTACACAGATATATTGCTACATAATCTGCTGAAATATTATTAAATACCACCAGGAATTTCAGTAGATTCCTTTTACCTAATCATCAGACTTGAATAATAACTCACAGGTCTCAAAAAATGGACAAGAAAGATATTCAATTCTATCTAGACAAATGACCAGTCCCTGGAGATAATTACAAGCACAATTTACTTTTCCTATGAAAGAGAAGGATAGAATTAATCTATAATGCTGACTTAATCAGATCCATTACTACCATATGGGTTTAAACTTTATATGTAGAAAGATATTTAAAGGGGTTGTCCGTGAGTTTTCAAAACCTTCAGGGGAGCAGAAGAGCTTATAAAACAAAGGCTATAGATTTACCCTCCCGGGTACAGGTTCGTCTATTCCAGTGATGCATGTCTTCTTCCCAGGGCTTCTTTCTCTTTTCAGACCAGAAGTGATGATGTCATGTCCAGCGTTCATGTAAGCAACTGATGTGACCTCCGCACTTTCGGTCTAACAAAGGCCAGAAGCCCCAGGGACTGGAACCTCATTGCTGTAATGGAGGGGCCTCTAGCAGATTAGTAAAACTTTATTCTTTGTTTTTATAAGCCATTCTGTCCCTGAAGTTTTTGAAAACTTAAGGGCAACCCTTTTAAATGTAAGGTTCTTGGATGCTAATGAGACTTATAATACTGAGTCTGGAAACAGAGCGGTATCTTCCACTTACCATGTGCAATTTACAATAGTGGTGTTTATCTACAGTATGGGGCATGTGGGCCCTACCCAGGCACCGTGGTCTGAGTGCAACTTCTTCCTCTACACCCCCTGTAGCTATTAGTGTTGATCACGAATATTCAAATTGCAAATTTTTTATCGTGAATATCGGCACTTCGAGGATTCGCGAATATTTAGAATATTGTGATATATATTCGTAATTTCGAATATTAGAGATTTTTTTTAATTAGTACACATGATCCCTCCCTGCTTCTAGCTTGTGGGCCAATGAGAAGGCTGCAGTATCTTTGACTTTAGAAGTAGTGTTGATTGCAAATTTTTATCGCAAATTTTTCAATTGCCGATTTCCGCAATCAAGAAAATAATGACTGGAGATAAAGAATTCGCGAATTCGCGAATATATGGCGAATATTCGCCCAAATATTCTTGAAATATCACAAATTAGAATACTGCCCCTGCCACTCATCACTAATAGCTATGTCCTTTTATGGAAACAATATTTGATTCTAGAGGCATTATCAAAAATAAGCAGTTAACAGAGAAAATGAAAATAACATACTATATAGAGAGATTCACAAATGGCTTCACCCAAGCTGTCCAAGGAGCTACTAGCAGTGATGAGCGGCAAGGGCAACATTCGAATTTGCAATATTTTGCGAATATTTGGGCGAATATTCATCATATATTCGCGAATTTGAGAATTCATGATCTCCAGTCATTATTTTCTTGATTGCGAAAATCGGCAATTGGAAAATTTGCGGTATGAAAATTTGCGATTAACACTACTCCTAAAATCAAAGATATTGCAGCCTTCTCATTGGCCCACAAGCAAGAAGCTGTGAGGGATCATGGGTACTGCCGAAATTTTTTTTAGAATATCCGCGATTACGAAGATTCTATATTCTAGATATTCGTGAATTCTCGAAGTACCAATATTCGCGATAAAAATTAGCGATTAGAATATTAATATTACTAGCTACTAGTAGGTCACGAATAAATAAAAAAACTCTACAGTACTCTTATACCCATGAAGTAGATGAACATATATAGTATATTTATTATAGTTTTTCTCAACTAATTAAAAGGGAGTCTGTCAGCAGTTAAACTGCTGACATCACTAGGTATGAGCTGGGGAGAGCAATACAAGTATCCCCTTTGTAGAGTTTTTGTCATTAGACGTAATGTGAATATGAACTTTTTTTTTGCTAGGCTATGCTCCTCCAAGTGTACTGGAGGTTCACTTTGAAGTGCTTTCTTAATTGAGCTGTTTCACAGCTTTGCCCTTCTGCTATCAATAATATATGTAGGGGCTTTTCTCATTGGATGTTAATATTGTTAATAATTATATATGCAAATACCTATCTATCCATTTATAATTTTATACATGATATCTTGGTATGATACCTATTAAACTGGGTGTTGTTTTTCATGTGTATGTATAGTACACTGGTGTGTTTTTTTGGTGGACTGTTCAAATAATATGCTGACTAATTGCACAATTGGTTTTGCACCATCTGGTGTTCCTGTTGTGCATGGGTGATATTGCAGATGTATATATACGGTATATACAGTGGGGCAAAAAAGTATTTAGTCAGCCACCAATTGTGCAAGTTCTCCCACTTAAAAAGATGAGAGAGGCCTGTCATTTTCATCATAGGTACACTTCAACTATGAGAGAGAGAATGGGGGGAAAGAATACAGGAAATCACATTGTAGGATTTCTAATAAATTAATTGGTAAATTCCTCGGTAAAATAAGTATTTGGTCACCTACAAAAAAGCAAGATTTCTGGCTCTCACAGACCTGTTACTTCTTCTTTAAGATGCTCCTCTGTCCTCCACTCGTTACCTGTATTAATGGCACCTGTTTGAACTTGTTATCAGTTTAAAAGACACCTGTCCACAACCTCAAACAGTCACACTCTAAACTCCACTATGGCCAAGACCAAAGAGCTGTCGAAGGACACCAGAAACACAATTGTAGACCTGCACCAGACTGGGAAGACTGAATCTGCAATAGGCAAGCAGCTTGGTGTGAAGAAATCAGCTGTGGGAGCAATTATTAGAAAATGAAACATACAAGACCACTGATAATCTCCATTGATCAGGGGCTCCACGCAAGATCTCACCCTGTGGGGTCAAAATGATCACAAGAACGGTGAGCAAAAATCCCAGAACCAAACGGGGGGACCTAGTGAATGACCTGCAGAGAGCTGGGACCAAAGTAACAAAGGCTACCATCAGTAACACACTACGCCGCCAGGGACTAAAATCCTTCAGTGCCAGACGTGTCCCCCTGCTAAAGTCAGTACATGTCCGAGCCCGTCTGAAGTTTTCTAGAGAGCATTTGGATGATCTAGAAGAGGATTGGGAGAATGTCATATGGTCAGATGAACCCAAAGTATAACTTTTTGGTAAAAACTCAACTCATCGTGTTTGGAGGAGAAAGAATGCTGAGTTGCATCCAAAGAACACCATACCTACTGTGAAGCATGGGGGTGGAAACATCATGCTTTGGGGCTGTTTTTCTGCAAAGGGACCAGGACAACTGATCCGTGTAAAGGAAAGAATCAATGGGGCCATGTATCGTGAGATTTTGAATGAAAACCTCCTTCCATCAGCAAGGGCATTGAAGATAAAATGTGGCTCGGTCTTTCCGTATGACAATGATCCCAAACACACCGCCTGGGCAACGAAGGAGGGGCTTCGTAAGAAGCATTTCAAGGTCCTGGAGTGGCCTAACCAGTCTCCAGATCTCAAACCCATAGAAAACCTTTGGAGGGAGTTGAAAGTCCATGTTGCCCGGCGACAGCCCCAAAACATCACTGCTCTAGAGGAGATCTGCATGGAGGAATGGGCCAAAATACCAGCAACAGTGTGTGAAAATCTTGTGAAGACTTACAGAAAAAGTTTGACCTCTATCATTGCCAACAAAGGGTATATAACAAAGTATTGAGATGAACTTTTGTTATTGACCAAATACTTATTTTTCACCATAATTTTCAAATAAATTCTTTAAAAATCAGACAATGTGATTTTCAGGATTTTTTTCCCTCATTATGTCTCTCATAATTGAGGTATACCTATGATGAAAATTACAGGCCTCTCTTATCTTTTTAAGTGGGAGAACTTGCACAATTGGTGGCTGACTAAATACTTTTTTGCCCCACTGTATTTCTTAACACATCAGTGGTGTGAACTGTGGTTTAATATCAGCTGCACAAAAGGTTTAAAGTAGTTGTCTCACTTCAGCAAATGGTATTTATTATGTGGAGAAAGTTAATGCAAGCTATTGACTAATGTATTGTTATTATCCATATTCGTGGTTGTGCTTGCAAACTATAGGAAAAAGCACTGGCTTAAGCGCGCTGCCACGATCCCAGCCACCATAGGGGCCAGCGCTTTTTCCTATAGTGTGCAGGCACGATCACCACTGATGGATTACAGCGTGGTCGTAACCATTGAAACTAGCAGTGTATAATGGGATAGAAAAATGAATCAAGCTAGCAAAGGAGGCAATATGGATAATAACGATACATTAGTAAGTGCCTTGTATTAACTTTCTCTATATGATAAATGCCACTTGCTGAAGTGAGACAACCCCTTAGACTTGGTACTACCAGTGAGATACCTTTACTTCACTGTATGATTGGGTGTTACACTGTATGTTCAAATCCACAAGAGGGCATAAAAAGTGCTTCCCCAGCTGCCCTATAAACAGGCTCTCAGATGCCACTTTTAGATAGTGTACCTCTTGGTAAGAGATCGTTAACTGCTAGACAAATCTCTACAATGCTTTGGAAGGTCATTTGGATGAATTGCCCACTATCTAGGCCATTCTACCTAGCTGATAGGGGCTGACAGACCACCAGTAGAGAAGGTTTTTTGATCTGAAAACAAATATGAGCATCTCCCACAGCAAGAAACATGTCTTGCCTCTCATGACAGGGCTTTCTAATGACTTTTTTTGCAGCAGGATAATGTTTGCCCACACACAAGGGTATCCAGATTGCAACACTTCCTTGGCCTGCCTGATCACCAGATTTATCGCCAATCAAGCATTTATGGGACCAGGTGGGACACCAGCTTTAGCGACCTACAAGTGTGCAGGATTTTCAGGCCCAGCTGCAAACTCCTTGTAAAATATGTTGTGATGTGTATGACCAAATTAAAACAAAGTGCCTTTTACTGAATTTTAAAGGGGTTATCCCAATATTAAACTACAGCAAAAAATTAAAAAGCAGACATCATATAGTACATTACAATCTCTTTATAACAAAGCTAGAGCCAGTCTGCCACCTTACATGGATCCAGAGCTCTCCGAATTCAGTGGTCTGCTAGATTTGTTTCAGGCTGATGGCTCAGGAAAAGAGACTTTTCTGTTGAAGCTAAGAAGGTGTGGCCTTTCTCAGGGGGGCATGTCCTTTCATCTGCAGTTCTCTCCCTTCAACTGTCAACAGCTTCTAATAGTATATATGGTTATTGGCAGTTAAAGGATGGAACTGAGCATGTGCGTCCACCTCAGTGAGGTGGACAGAGAAATTAGAAAAATAATAAACAGCAGGTGGCATTATACAAATAGATTTTATTGAATAACTCAATGGCTAAATTTAATGATTCAGTTACAAAAGTACTTAGATACAGGAGCTTTTAATACAGTACAAATCCACTCACATTTGCACATTACGCTACGACTCATGATCCTTCTGCAAATGCCATGCATTATCTTTCCAAATGAAATTAATATCCTTTTAATGCTTTTCAAGTTATATATCATTGCTCCAGTGCTGCAGTCGATATCGATTGATGAATTGTTTGCATTCCTCTCTTATTTTGGTATCTTTGTCTTCCAACAAAACCACCATTACCTTTAGTCTCTTAGGGGGTAGTTTTTAGACGCCAGTCTTAATATCCCCTGATAGCTGGCAGTGGATCCGCCTTAGTTATTCAGAGGTGCCGACCTCTACATAACTTCGGCGGATCCACTGCCACTTCTAAATGTAAGACAGCTTTCTAGCATTTTTACATTTAGACCATTTTCTATGCCAAAACCAGGCATAGAAAATGATAAATAAAACGGGCCTGCCGGCCTGTGCCCACACCGTTCCCTTTTTTTTTAGACATGGAAGTTTGCACCACAATCTGCGCCAGAAATATGCCTAATACTGGCCCTAATGGATGATGATCAACAAAGTGATCAGAACTTGTTTAAAAAGGCCTTTAAAACAGGCAGATAGAAAGCACATGGGGGACAAACATTCCTTACCAATAATTGGCTCTATAATCGTCATGTGTAAAAGGGACTTTAGTGAGTGTCGATTTTCAGATTCCCTACAAACGGGTAATTAGAGAGGACTGGGTTCCTTGGAGACAGCAAAGAAGATGATTCTGGGGGACTACCCTCTATCTATACAATATCAATAAGTCTGTTGTATTCACAAGAAATGCTCAATAAGGTCTACAAGGTTGTGAATCATACAAAAGTAATATTCCCTAGTGTAAGGGGATGGCTTCAAAATGGCTTCAAAATCAACAACAGATGAGTTGTCTTCTGCTAGGATTTTGGCAATCTTTGTTTTAGTAGGGGATTTTTATCATATTGGAGCCTGGGGGCCACAAATTCCTGTTTTCAACTGAAGAGTTAGATGTGCATGAAACCAAACTTGCTCCATTGGCTGTTTTGGACAGATCCAGTCACAGTAAATGGGCATGATGTACAATAAATTGCAAAGGGAGTGCAGTGATTTCTGTTATCACTTTGTAGAGAGAAGCAGAATGATCACCCTCCTCTCCAGCAGAGAATGTTAAATTGGGGCTTTTTATTCTCCCTCCGCAACATTGGGAACCCCCTTCCCCTCGAACACATACACCACATACACCACATACACACACACACACACACATCTACCTTGCTTTTAAAACCTATGTGTTAAAAAGTAAAAAAAAAAAGTTAGCAAATAACCTATTGATGATAAGCCCAAATAGAGTACCGTATATTGTATTGTAACCTAGTGTTGAGCGAACTCGTGTTTTAAGTCGGCATCTAAAGTTCGGTGTTCGGGTTATCGAAGAATCGCGTTATGGATTCTAAATTCCGTTATGGTCCGTGGTAGCGGAATCCATAACGCGCTTCTTCGATAACCCGAATTTTAAACACCAAACTTAAAACACAAGTTCGCTCAACACTAATTGTAACCATTTGTATAAATGGACAGAGCTTTTCCTACATAGAGATCCTTATTACAGAGGCTCTATTACCGCTTCTGACATGCCTGTTTCAGTAACTACTTGTATCCCCAATGTTATAGCAATTTTAGAGCGTCTATTCTTATAACTCTATGTTATACTATTCACATATAACTCCTATCAGAAGTTTATGAATGAATTTTGTACCAGTAGTCTGTAATGAAGGTCCATCTGGGTGTTACCAGTCGGGAATGTGTCACCGTTAGTTTTATGGAGTTCTGAGAGAGACAGCAGTGTCATTGTTGTGCTCTGTGCTTTCCACTCATTACATTAGATAGATAATATATATATATATATATATATATATATATATATATATATATTACAGATAGTGGGAGATCAGTCAGTGTAGGTTATATCCTGATATAGTGTAGCTGTTGCAGTGAAGTGTGTTAGGTAGTGTGATGGGTTCTGCTGTCCATACATACATGCTACATACATAGTGCTGTCATGTCACAACAATACATAGTGCACCAATCAGTAATATGTAGTCAGACCTGCTAAAATGTGAAGTTTCAGGTATTGCGCCAAAATATGCGCATCATTAATTGCTGATTAGCGCAATCGCGAATATATTGGAGCACTCTATCTGCATATAAAGCTACTGTATTGTAATGTTCTGCCGTGCCAAACATTTTCTCCAGTCTCAGGAAACTTCTAGTAGCTTGGAAAATGTAGCAAAAGTGACCCACGCCTGTATTGCTCGCGCTTTACGCAAATATTACACTGCCGATCTTCGCAATCAAGAAAATAATAGCGAATTCGCGAATATTTGCGAAATATCACCAATTCGAATATTGCCCCTGCCGCTCATCACTAGTCACCGTAGAGTCTGACACTGGCAGCACTGATTAGATAATGTCAAACTGTGCGGGAACATCTCTCCCCCCAACTGGTAACATCCAGTTGGACCTTTTGCAGACTTTTGGACATGCATACATAAAATTCTAGCAGGAATGGCGCAGCATAGAGATAGAAGAAATGATGCACCAGAATAGTTATTTCATGGGGAAATGCAAGTAGTTACTAAAGCAGACATGTCAGAAGTGTCATGCCAACCAATCTAGTTCTGTGGGCAATAGCTTGTGATAGGATTGTAATAATGATCTGCATATCTCAGGGTTCCAGAGAATTTTCCCAATGCAGACCACAACGGCTTGCTGACTGTATGTCAGTGCTGGTATTCTGCCTGGTCCAGTCAGCTGGTAACAGTACATTGGCAGACCTTGGCTTTAATCAATGAATAAAACAAAGGTTTTTAGAGCAGCACAGATTGCTACGAACAAGCAAACATCCTCAGCAAAAGAACAAATCAATATAATGAATATAAAAATAGACTTGGTCCTCGTTGAATACCTGCTTGGCAGGGAATCTGGAAATCTACACTCACTAAATATAGTTCAGAGACTAGAAGACGCATGTGCGGTTTTGTGGGAAGAGAAAGATATCAGACAGGAAAAAAAGGGGACAATTCATCGGGGGTTATCGACTGCAGCAGTGATTTAATGCTCTGAGGCCTCGGTGGCATTAAAACAATATTAATTTTCCTTGCAAAGACCATTACAGTATGGCATGTGCACAGCGCTTATGATTGGTAGCGTATTATACAGATATGAGTGGATCCACTGTTCTGGAGGTACCGTAGTAGTGCAATCAAGAAACTTTAAAGATCAGCTTAGCTTGAACATACAGATTAAAATATGCTTTACCGTAGCTTGAGGGGTTGTTCATTTTTTATAGGCCTCATGCACACGACCGTATTTTTTTGCGGTCCGCAAAACGGGGGTTCCGTTTTCCCGTGATCCGTGACCGTTTTTTCATCCGTGGGTCTTCCTTGATTTTTGGAGGAGACACGGACATGAAAAAAAAGTCGTTTTGGTGTCCGCCTGGCCGTGCGGAGCCAAACGGATCCGTCCTGAATTACAATGCAAGTCAATGGGGACAGATCCGTTTGACGTTGACACAATATGGTGCCATTTCAAACGGATCCGTCCCCATTGACTTTCAATGTAAAGTCTGGAGTCCCTTTTATACCATCGGATCAGAGTTTTCTCCAATCCGATGGTATATTTTAACTTGAAGCGTCCCCATCACCATGGGAACGCCTCTATGTTAGAATATACTGTCGGATATGAGTTAGATCGTGAAACCTCATTTCCGACAGTATATTCTAACACAGAGGCGTTCCCATGGTGATGGGGACGCTTCTAGTTAGAATATACTACAAACTGTGTACATGACTGCCCCCTGCTGCCTAGCAGCATCCGATCTCTTACAGGGGGCCGTGATCAGCACAATTAACCCCTCAGGTGCCGCACCTGAAGGGGTTATTGTACTATCATATCCCCCTGTAAGAGATCAGGGCTGCCAGGCAGCAGGGGCAGACCTCCCCCCCCCTCCCCAGTTTGAATATCATTGGTGGCCAGTGCGGCCCCCCCCCCTTTCTCCCTCTATTGTAATAATTTGTTGGTGGCACAGTGTGCGCCCCCCCCCCTTCCTCCCTCTATTGTAATAAATCGTTGGTGGCACAGTGTGCGCCCCCCCCCTTCCTCCCTCTATTGTAATAAATCGTTGGTGGCACAGTGTGCGCCCCCCATCGGCCCCCCTCCCTCTATAGCATTAACAACATTGGTGGCCAGTGTGCGGGCCCTCCTATCCCCCCCCCCCCCCCCCATCATTGGTGGCAGCGAGTTACTAGCAGTAGTACAATAGTAAAAGATTCATACTTACCTGGGAGCTGCGATCTCTGTGTCCGGGCGGGAGCTCCTCCTACTGGTAAGTGACAGTTCATTTAGCAATGCGCCGCACAGACCTGGCCACCAATGATATTCAAACTGGAGAGGGGGGGGAGGGTCTGTCCCCTGCTGCCTGGCAGCCCTGATCTCTTACAGGGGGCCGTGATCAGCACATTTAACTCTTCAGGTGCCGCACCTGAAGGGGTTAATTGTGCTGATCACGGCCCCCTGTAAGAGATCGGGTGCTGACAGGCAGCAGGGGGCAGTCTTGTACACAGTTTGTAGTGTATTCTAACTAGAAGCGTCCCCATCACCATGGGAACGCTTCTGTGTTAGAATATACTGTCGGTTCTGAGTTTTCACGAAGTGAAAACTCAGCTTTGAACAAGCTTTTATGCAGACGGATCTTCGGATCCGTCTGTATAAAAACTAACCTACGGCCACGGATCACGGACACGGATGCCAATCTTGTGTGCATCCGTGTTCTTTCACGGGACCATTGACTTGAATGGGTCCGTGAACCGTTGGCCGTGAAAAAAATAGAACAGGTCATATTTTTTTCACGGCCAGGAAACACGGATCACGGATGCGGCTGCAAAAACGGTGCATTTTACGATTTTTTCCATGGACCCATTGAAAGTCAATGGGTCCTCGAAAAAAAAAACGGAAAGCGGCACAACGGCCACGGGTGCACACAACGGTCGTGTGCATGAGGCCATACTTTGTTAGATGTACTCCTCAAAAATGAGCTGATCTCAGCTGGGACCCCCCATCGATCAGCTGTAATCTATGAGGGAGTCTGAAAGTAAGTCTTAAATTCCCCTGCAGCACCACCACAGGAGAAATGAAGCATTGCACAGTGCCCATTAGAATCAATGCATATAACGAGAACATAGTTCTACCATTATCAAATCAACTAGTCGGAGACCACACATAGTAGGAGAGTTCTCAAAATTGGTGTAAAGGAAAACTGTCTGAGTTGCTCATATCAACCAATTAGATTGTACCTTTCATTTTGCAAAGGAGGTCTGAAAAATGGAAGGTGGAATTCGATTGGTTGCTATAGGCAAGTAAGCCAGTTTTCCTTTCCACCACTTTTGCGAAATCTCCCCCATAGAGTGTATACAATTTTGAACACCTGTCCACAAGAAAGACATAGCAGAGCTTGAACGGTTTCAAAGACAGGCAAGTAAAGCAATACATTTCTTGAAGTATGTTGGTCTTTGGCCTTATTTATCGTAAAAAAAATCCCCAAAAAATCAGAATGTGATTATTTGTCTTGCCAAATTTAACATGTGCTGTGTGCTATCTTCATAAATTAGGTGCACAGACCACTACCATTACACAAATAGGCAAATGTGAAGACACGCTTCAAATTCCTTGTTGAAACATCAGGGCCACATTATTTTTATCATGTGCATCTATGCTCCTTTTCATGTATTCCATAATTTTTATTTATTTTTGCCTTGGCAGAAGTTGATTGGTACTGGTTACTAAAGTCAGACCCACATTTTCCATGAGGCGAAATGAGAATCTCGCCTCAGGCAACATCTTGTGCTGCTTTGAGGGGCGGCATCGGCACAGCCTGTGTCTGATGCCCCCTTGCCAGTGGTGCTGTATATTTATAAAGGGAATACTAGTGAGCGATGTGTCCTGGCTGCCTGCAGCGTCAGGACGTAAAGAGCGCAGTCTGACTTAACGCTACAGGAAGTCAAATGACTGTAGCGCGGGCCTTGAAAAGAGAAGAGAATATGGGACACCGCCGGACCCGGAGAGTGGCGGTGAAGCAGGAGAGGTAAGTTAATTTATTTATTTTTAAGTCTGATCTGAAGTCTGATATGGGGAATTTGGAGGTCTGATATGAGGGGTCTGCAGGTCTGATTGGGGGTCTGGAGGTCTGATATGGGGTATCCGAGGTCCAATGGGGGGGGGGTCTGAGGTCTGAAATGGCGGTATGATTAGGGGTCTGGAGATCTAATGGGGGTCTGATATGGGGCTCTGGAGGTCTAATGGGGGTCTGATATAGAGGTCTGTAGGTCTAATGGGGGTCTTATATAGGGGTCTGGAGGTCTGATATGGGGATCTGGAGGTCTAATGGGGGTCAGATATAGAGGTATGCTGGTCTGAGTTCTGATAAGGGGGTCTGGAGGTCTAATAGGGTCTGATATGGGGGTCTGGAGGTCTAATTGGGGATTGGTAATCTAATGGGGGTCTGATATGGGGCTCTAGAGGTCTAATGAGGGTCTGGAGGTCTGGTATGAGGTTTGATATGGGGGTCTGGAAGTCTATTGGGGGTCTGATATAGGGGTATAGGGGTATGGAGGTCTGGTCTGAGGTATGATATGGGGGTCTGAAAGTCTAATGAGGTCTGATATGGGGGTATGGAGGTCTGGTCTGAGATCTGATATGGAAGTCTGAGAGGTCTAATGGGGGTCTGAGAGGTCTGATGGTGGTCTAGTCTGAGGTCTCATACATGGGGGGTTTCATCTGAGATGGGGGTTTTCTGACAAGGAGGTCTAATAGGGGTCTGATCTGAGGTCTTATATGGGGTCTTATATAGAGGTCTGAAGAAGGTCTGGTCTTAGATGGGGGGGTCTCCTCTGAGGTTGGATATGGGGGTATGATCTGAAAGATAAGTGGGTATTTTTTGTACTGGCGCACATCTGTGTAGTACCAGTATTTTAAGGGGAACTGTTTCTGCAGTATAGTATTGGGGAGCACAGCGGGCACAGTATTAGGGGTTCCAGGATGCGGTGTTCAGAAGGTCAGGGCATGATGGAAAAGTAAAAAAAAAAAATGTCTGTTTGTCAAACTCTGCAGAGAGAAGAGATGGCTGAAATAAATCATCATGGTGGTCTGGTCTGAATGGAGAAGATGAGGAAAGAGAATATCTACATCAGAGGAGACATCACTGGATGTAAGAGATACATGTGTGGCACTGTATGAGACACTGTATGTTCTGTAGCGCTGTATGTAATGTATCCCAACTATGTATTTAAAGGGGT
Organism: Bufo bufo; assembly: GCF_905171765.1. Lineage (NCBI taxonomy): Eukaryota > Metazoa > Chordata > Amphibia > Anura > Bufonidae > Bufo > Bufo bufo. The sequence goes on from NC_053393.1 coordinate 203,436,260, forward strand.
TGTCTGCTTTTTCTAAATTTTGTACGAGCTCTGCCTTCTCTGTTTGCATGCTCATCATTGCAATTGTTGCGGTGAGCAGGTGAACAGAGCAGAGAAAACAGCCCTCATAGTGCTGCCATCTCTTCAAACAGCTGATCCGTAGAGATGGCCCGAACTATCCGACGGCGAACAGTTCCCGGCGAACATAGCTTGTTCGCGTTCGCCTCTGCCGGGCGAACACATGCGATGTTCGGTCCGCCCCCTATACATCATCATTGAGCAAACTTTGACCCTGTACCTCACAGTCAGCAGACACATTCCAGCCAATCAGCAGCATACCCTCCCTCCCAGACCCCCCCCCCCTCCCGCACAGCATCCATTTTAGATTCATTCTGAAGCTGCAGTCTTAGTGAGAGGAGGGAGACTGTAACTGCTGCTGATTTAATTGGGAAATCGATAGCTAGGCTAGTGAATTCAGTGTCCACTCCAGTCCTGAAAGACTCATCTGATCTCTGCTGTAAGGACAGCGTCCTGACAGCACCCCAAAAAGCCCTTTTTAGGGCTGCAACATTAGTCTGCTTTTTTTTTTTCCTTTATATACATATTGCAGTTGCCTGGCCTGCCTGTGTGTGAGGAGCTGCAGGCCCACAGACTGTAGTGTGCCCACTGCCAGTGCTCACCCCTGTCATTCCGTGTGGCACAGGACTTTGCTTAAAAAAGGCACTTAATTTTTACACTTTAATCTAAGGTTAGTTGCCTGCCAGTGTGTGTCAGGCTGACTTCCACTGACTGTAGTGTGCCCACTGCCAGTGCCCACCACTCATACCGGCTGGCACAGGACTTTGCATAAAAAAGGCATTTAATTTTTACACTTTAGTGTAATTTCAGCTGCTTGCCTGCTGCTAGTGTGTGTCAGGCCGACTTCAACTGACTGTAGTGTGCCCACTGCCAGTGCCCACCCCTGTCATCCCGTGTGGCACAGGACTTTGCTTAAAAAAAAGGCACTTCATTTTTACACTTTAATCTAAGGTTAGTTGCCTGCCAGTGTGTGTCAGGCCGACTTCAACTGACTGTAGTGTGCCCACTGCCAGTGCCACCCCTGTCATCCCGAGTGGCACAGGACTTTGCTTAAAAAATAGGCACTTAATTTTTACACTTTAATCTAAGGTTAGTTGCCTGCCAGTGTGTGTCAGGCTGACTTCCACTGACTGTAGTGTGCCCACTGCCAGTGCCCACCACTCATACCGGCTGGCACAGGACTTTGCATAAAAAAGGCATTTAATTTTTACACTTTAGTGTAATTTCAGCTGCTTGCCTGCTGCTAGTGTGTGTCAGGCCGACTTCAACTGACTGTAGTGTGCCCACTGCCAGTGCCCACCCCTGTCATACCGAGTGGCACAGGACTTTGCTTAAAAATAGGCACTTAATTTTTACACTTTAATCTAAGGTTAGTTGCCTGCCAGTGTGTGTCAGGCTGACTTCCACTGACTGTAGTGTGCCCACTGCCAGTGCCCACCACTCATACCGGCTGGCACAGGACTTTGCTTAAAAAAGGCATTTAATTTTTACACTTTAATGTAATTTCAGCTGCTTGCCTGCTGCTAGTGTGTGTCAGGCCGACTTCAACTGACTGTAGTGTGCCCACTGCCAGTGCCCACCCCTGTCATACCGAGTGGCACAGGACTTTGCTTAAAATATAGGCACTTAATTTTTTACACTTTAATCTAAGGTTAGTTGCCTGCAGTGTGTGTCAGGCTGACTTCCACTGACTGTAGTGTGCCCACTGCCAGTGCCCACCACTCATACCGGCTGGCACAGGACTTTGCATAAAAAAGGCATTTAATTTTTACACTTTAGTGTAATTTCAGCTGCTTGCCTGCTGCTAGTGTGTGTCAGGCCGACTTCAACTGACTGTAGTGTGCCCACTGCCAGTGCCCACCCCTGTCATACCGAGTGGCACAGGACTTTGCTTAAAAAATAGGCACTTAATTTTTACACTTTAATCTAAGGTTAGTTGCCTGCCAGTGTGTGTCAGGCTGACTTCCACTGACTGTAGTGTGCCCACTGCCAGTGCCCACCACTCATACCGGCTGGCACAGGACTTTGCTTAAAAAAGGCATTTAATTTTTACACTTTAATGTAATTTCAGCTGCTTGCCTGCTGCTAGTGTGTGTCAGGCCGACTTCAACTGACTGTAGTGTGCCCACTGCCAGTGCCCACCCCTGTCATACCGAGTGGCACAGGACTTTGCTTAAAAAATAGGCACTTAATTTTTACACTTTAATCTAAGGTTAGTTGCCTGCCAGTGTGTGTCAGGCTGACTTCCACTGACTGTAGTGTGCCCACTGCCAGTGCCCACCACTCATACCGGCTGGCACAGGACTTTGCTTAAAAAAGGCATTTAATTTTTACACTTTAATGTAATTTCAGCTGCTTGCCTGCTGCTAGTGTGTGTCAGGCCGACTTCAACTGACTGTAGTGTGCCCACTGCCAGTGCCCACCCCTGTCATACCGAGTGGCACAGGACTTTGCTTAAAAAATAGGCACTTAATTTTTACACTTTAATCTAAGGTTAGTTGCCTGCCAGTGTGTGTCAGGCTGACTTCCACTGACTGTAGTGTGCCCACTGCCAGTGCCCACCACTCATACCGGCTGGCACAGGACTTTGCATAAAAAAGGCATTTAATTTTTACACTTTAGTGTAATTTCAGCTGCTTGCCTGCTGCTAGTGTGTGTCAGGCCGACTTCAACTGACTGTAGTGTGCCCACTGCCAGTGCCCACCCCTGTCATACCGAGTGGCACAGGACTTTGCTTAAAAAATAGGCACTTAATTTTTACACTTTAATCTAAGGTTAGTTGCCTGCCAGTGTGTGTCAGGCTGACTTCCACTGACTGTAGTGTGCCCACTGCCAGTGCCCACCACTCATACCGGCTGGCACAGGACTTTGCTTAAAAAAGGCATTTAATTTTTACACTTTAATGTAATTTCAGCTGCTTGCCTGCTGCTAGTGTGTGTCAGGCCGACTTCAACTGACTGTAGTGTGCCCACTGCCAGTGCCAACCACTGATACCGGGTGGCACAGTAGCTTGCCGATAAATAAGGCATTTAATTTTTAGACAGTAGTCTAAATTCAGTTGCTTGCCTGCTGCCAGTGTGTGTCAGGCCCGCTTCCACTGACTGTAGTGTGCCCACTGCCAGTGCCAACCACTGATACCGGGTGGCACAGTAGCTTGCCGATAAATAAGGCATTTAATTTTTAGACAGTAGTCTAAATTCAGTTGCTTGCCTGCTGCCAGTGTGTGTCAGGCCCTCTTCCACTGACTGTAGTGTGCCCACTGCCAGTGCCAACCACTCATACCGGGTGGCACAGTAGCTTGCCGATAAATAAGGCATTTAATTTTTACACTTTAGTGTAATTTCAGTTGCTTGCCTGCTGCCAGTGTGTGTCAGGCCCGCTTCTACTGACTGTAGTGTGCCCACTGCCAGTGCCAACCACTGATACCGGGTGGCACAGTAGCTTGCCGATAAATAAGGCATTTAATTTTTACACTTTAGTGTAATTTCAGTTGCTTGCCTGCTGCCAGTGTGTGTCAGGCCCGCTTCCACTGACTGTAGTGTGCCCACTGCCAGTGCCAACCACTGATACCGGGTGGCACAGTAGCTTGCCGATAAATAAGGCATTTAATTTTTAGACAGTAGTCTAAATTCAGTTGCTTGCCTGCTGCCAGTCAGTGTGTCAGGCCCTCTTCCACTGACTGTAGTGTGCCCACTGCCAGTGCCAACCACTCATACCGGGTGGCACAGTAGCTTGCCGATAAATAAGGCATTTAATTTTTACACTTTAGTGTAATTTCAGTTGCTTGCCTGCTGCCAGTGTGTGTCAGGCCCCCTTCTACAGACTGTAGTGTGCCCACTGCCAGTGCCAACCACTGATACCGGGTGGCACAGTAGCTTGCCGATAAATAAGGCATTTAATTTTTAGACAGTAGTCTAAATTCAGTTGCTTGCCTGCTGCCAGTGTGTGTCAGGCCCGCTTCCACTGACTGTAGTGTGCCCACTGCCAGTGCCAACCACTGATACCGGGTGGCACAGTAGCTTGTCGATAAATAAGGCATTTAATTTTTACACTTTAGTGTAATTTCAGTTGCTTGCCTGCTGCCAGTGTGTGTCAGGCCCGCTTCTACTGACTGTAGTGTGCCCACTGCCAGTGCCAACCACTGATACCGGGTGGCACAGTAGCTTGCCGATAAATAAGGCATTTAATTTTTACACTTTAGTGTAATTTCAGTTGCTTGCCTGCTGCCAGTGTGTGTCAGGCCCGCTTCCACTGACTGTAGTGTGCCCACTGCCAGTGCCAACCACTGATACCGGGTGGCACAGTAGCTTGCCGATAAATAAGGCATTTAATTTTTAGACAGTAGTCTAAATTCAGTTGCTTGCCTGCTGCCAGTCAGTGTGTCAGGCCCTCTTCCACTGACTGTAGTGTGCCCACTGCCAGTGCCAACCACTCATACCGGGTGGCACAGTAGCTTGCCGATAAATAAGGCATTTAATTTTTACACTTTAGTGTAATTTCAGTTGCTTGCCTGCTGCCAGTGTGTGTCAGGCCCGCTTCTACTGACTGTAGTGTGCCCACTGCCAGTTCCAACCACTGATACCGGGTGGCACAGTAGCTTGCCGATAAATAAGGCATTTAATTTTTAGACAGTAGTCTAAATTCAGTTGCTTGCCTGCTGCCAGTGTGTGTCAGGCCCGCTTCCACTGACTGTAGTGTGCCCACTGCCAGTGCCAACCACTGATACCGGGTGGCACAGTAGCTTGTCGATAAATAAGGCATTTAATTTTTACACTTTAGTGTAATTTCAGTTGCTTGCCTGCTGCCAGTGTGTGTCAGGCCCGCTTCCACTGACTGTAGTGTGCCCACTGCCAGTGCCAACCACTGATACCGGGTGGCACAGTAGCTTGCCGATAAATAAGGCATTTAATTTTTAGACAGTAGTCTAAATTCAGTTGCTTGCCTGCTGCCAGTGTGTGTCAGGCCCTCTTCCACTGACTGTAGTGTGCCCACTGCCAGTGCCAACCATTCATACCGGGTGGCACAGTAGCTTGCCGATAAATAAGGCATTTAATTTTTACACTTTAGTGTAATTTCAGTTGCTTGCCTGCTGCCAGTGTGTGTCAGGCCCTCTTCCACTGACTGTAGTGTGCCCACTGCCAGTGCCAACCACTGATACCGGGTGGCACAGTAGCTTGCCGATAAATAAGGCATTTAATTTTTAGACAGTAGTCTAAATTCAGTTGCTTGCCTGCTGCCAGTGTGTGTCAGGCCCGCTTCCACTGACTGTAGTGTGCCCACTGCCAGTGCCAACCACTGATACCGGGTGGCACAGTAGCTTGTCGATAAATAAGGCATTTAATTTTTACACTTTAGTGTAATTTCAGTTGCTTGCCTGCTGCCAGTGTGTGTCAGGCCCGCTTCCACTGACTGTAGTGTGCCCACTGCCAGTGCCAACCACTGATACCGGGTGGCACAGTAGCTTGCCGATAAATAAGGCATTTAATTTTTAGACAGTAGTCTAAATTCAGTTGCTTGCCTGCTGCCAGTGTGTGTCAGGCCCTCTTCCACTGACTGTAGTGTGCCCACTGCCAGTGCCAACCATTCATACCGGGTGGCACAGTAGCTTGCCGATAAATAAGGCATTTAATTTTTACACTTTAGTGTAATTTCAGTTGCTTGCCTGCTGCCAGTGTGTGTCAGGCCCTCTTCCACTGACTGTAGTGTGCCCACTGCCAGTGCCAACCACTGATACCGGGTGGCACAGTAGCTTGCCGATAAATAAGGCATTTAATTTTTAGACAGTAGTCTAAATTCAGTTGCTTGCCTGCTGCCAGTGTGTGTCAGGCCCACTTCCACAGACTGTAGTGTGCCCACTGCCAGTGCCAACCACTCATACCGGGTGGCACAGTACCTAGCACGCGTAGTACCACTTATCTAAAAAAAAAATGACAGGCAGAGGCAGGCCACCCCGCAGGGGCCGTCGTGGTCGTGGTGCTGTGATTTCCACTGTCCCTGGAATAATGCCCAGTTTTCAGAGGCCACGTACCCTGAACCCGAAAAATTCAGAGGACGTAGTTGACTGGCTTAGACAGGACACCCAATCTTCAACAGCTTCCGCTAAGAACCTTGACGCACCATCCTCCTCCAACTCAGCTTCGGTCACCTGCTCTCAAGTTACCACGCATCCGCCCGTCGCCACTACCACCACAGCCACCACAGCCGCTTCACTTGATCCGTCAGAGGAGTTATTTACACATCAGTTGGATGCAATTAGTGATGCGCAACCATTATTGCCAGATGATGTAGATTACGGGGATATGTCTCAGTCAGGCAGGATTACACACATGGACGTACAGTGTGATGATGATGATGTTGTACCCGCTGCTGCTTCCTTTGCTGAGGTGTCAGATACAAGTGAAGCGGTTGATGATGACGATGTGTCCACGGATGCCACGTGGGTGCCTGCTCGAAGAGAAGAAGAGGGGGGAAAGTTCTGAAGGGGAGACAGAGAGAATGAGGAGACGAGTTGGAAGCAGGGGGAGGTCGTCGCAAGGAGTTAGTGGCACAGTCAGACAGCATGTATCGGCACCTGGGGTCAGCCAGACAGCACGCCAGTCAACGCATGCTGTTGCCACCACTAGAATGCCGTCATTGCAAAGCTCAGCAGTGTGGCATTTTTTTTGTGTGTCTGCCTCTGATAAAAGCAATGCCATTTGCAACCTGTGCCAAAAGAAACTGAGTCGTGGGAAGTCCAACACCCACCTTGGTACAACTGCTTTGCGAAGGCACATGATCTCACATCACAAACGCCTATGGGATCAACACATGAGTACAAGCAGCACACAAACTCAAAGCCACCATGCTCCTCCTGGTCCTGCATCTTCAGCCACGTCAACCACTGCTGTCCTCCCTGCCCCCTCTCAACCACCCGCCACTCCATCTCTCACCTTCAGCAGTTCCTGCTCATCTGCCCACAGTCAGGTGTCTGTCAAGGACATGTTTGAGCATAAGAAGCCAATGTCACAAAGTCACCCCCTTGCCCGGCGACTGACAGCTGGCTTGACGGAACTCTTAGCCCGCCAGCTTTTACCATACCAGCTGGTAGAGTCTGAGGCCTTCAAAAAATTTGTCGCTATTGGGACACCACAGTGGAAGGTACCCGGACGAAAATTTTTTTTCAAAAAAGGCAATCCCAAACCTCTACCATGTCATTGAAAAGGAAGTCATGGCATCTCTGGCATACAGTGTTGGGGCAAGGGTCCATCTGACCACTGATACCTGGTCTGCAAAGCACGGTCAGGGCAGGTATATCACGTATACTGCGCATTGGGTCAACCTGCTGACGGCTGACAAGCATGGAATGCGTGGCTCTGCAGCGGAGTTGGTGACACCACCACGACTTGCAGGCAGACCTACTGCCACCTCCTCTACTCCTACTCCATCCTCTTTAATTTCCTCCTCGGCTGAGTCCTCTTCTGCTGCGGCGTCTGGCTGCACATCAACTGATTCCCCCCAGCTCCCCAGGGGCTATTCCACATCCCGGATACGACAGTGTAACGCTATCTTGGGGTTGACTTGCCTGAAAGCAGAGAGCCACACAGGACCAGCACTCCTGTCCGCCCTGAACGCACAGGTGGATCAGTGGCTGACCCCGCACCAACTGGAGATCTGCAAAGTGGTGTGTGACAATGGAAGCAATCTGTTGGCGGCATTAAATTTGGGCAAGTTGTCACATGTGCCGTGCATGGCACATGTGTTGAATCTCATCGTACAACGTTTTGTGTCTAAGTACCCAGGCTTACAGGACGTCCTCAAGCAGGCCAGGAAGGTGTGTGGCCATTTCAGGCGTTCCTACACGGCCATGGCGCACTTTTCCGATATTCAGCGGCGAAACAACATGCCAGTGAGGCGCTTGATATGCGACAGCCCGACACGTTGGAATTCAACACTCCTAATGTTCGACCGCCTGCTCCAACAAGAAAAAGCCGTCAACGAGTATTTGTATGACCGGGGTGCTAGGACAGCCTCTGCGGAGCTGGGAATCTTTTTGCCACGTTACTGGACACTCATGCGCAATGCCTGTAGGCTTATGCGTCCTTTTGAGGAGGTGACAAACCTAGTCAGTCGCACCGAAGGCACCATCAGCGACCTCATCCCATTTGTTTTCTTCCTGGAGCGTGCCCTGCGAAGAGTTCTGGATCAGGCTGTAGATGAGCGTGAAGAGGAAGAGGAAGAGTTGTGGTCACCATCACCACCAGAAACAGCCTTGTCATCATCGCTTGCCGGACCTGCAGCAACGCTGGAAGAGGAGTATGAGGAAGAGGAGTCAGAGGAGGAATGTGGCGGCTTTGAGGAGGAGGAAGACCAACCACAGCAGGCACCCCAGGGTGCTCGTTGTTGTCACCTATCTGGGACCCATGGTGTTGTACGTGGCTGGGGGGAAGAACAGACCGTCAATGACATCAGTGAGGACGAGGAACGGGAAATGAGAAGCTCTGCATCCAACCTTGTTCAAATGGGGTCTTTCATGCTGTCATGTCTGTTGAGGGACCCACGTATAAAAAGGATAAAGGAGAACGATCTGTACTGGGTGACCACGCTACTAGACCCCCGGTATAAGCAGAAAGTGGCAGAAATGTTACCAAATTACCGAAAGTCGGAAAGGATGCAGCAGTTCAAAACCAAACTAAAAAATATGCTTTACACAGCTTATAAGGGAGATGTCACAGCACAACGGGAATCTAACAGGGGAAGAGGTGAGTGTAATCCTCCTCCTACCACGGCGGCAAGGACTGGACGATTTACAGATGTGTTGTTGATGGAGGACATGCGGAGCTTTTTCAGTCCTACTCATCGCCACAGCCCTTCGGGATCCAGCCTTAGAGAACGACTCGACCGACAGGTAGCAGACTACCTCGCCTTAACAGCAGATATCGACACTCTGAGGAGCAATGAACCCCTTCACTACTGGGTGTGCAGGCTTGACCTGTGGCCTGAGCTATCCCAGTTTGCGATAGAACTTCTGGCCTGCCCTGCTTCAAGTGTCCTGTCAGAAAGGAGCTTCAGTGCAGCAGGAGGCATTGTCACTGACAAGAGAAGTCGCCTCGGTCAAAAAAGTGTTGATTACCTCACCTTCATAAAGATGAATGAGGCATGGATCCCGAAGGGACTGACAGTGGGGGATACGTTTGACTAACAAAAGGCCTGATTACATGCCTTGGCCTCAAAATGGTCCCCACGCTGCTGTATTTAATGTCTGCATACCGGATGACTTTCGTGAATTCTCCACCACCAACTAGGGTTCAAGCCGTAATGTTTTAGTCACTTTTCTGCCTGGAAAACATAAATTTTTCCGGCCGCTGCTACAATAGCGTCTGCAACAGTGCCATTATTTTTCAGGCATGTGTACATGCCTAATTTTTCTGTCCTATGGTGCAGCACTGTGGCTGCAAAAACAAACCAAAAAAAAAAGGCACATACAAGTGTCAATTCCCCTTCGTGATCGTTACCTTGTTGTGGTGAAGGGGCTTGCGTATCACAATGAAGCAATCATCATCACCTCTATAAAAGTGTGTTGGCAATGTTGCCACACCCCAGATGATAAGGCCGTTGCTTCATTATGGTCAGACCAAAAGCGATCGGGTGGCCACGCTACTAGACCCCCGGTATAAGCAGAAAGTGGCAGAAATGTTACCAAATTACCAAAAGTCGGAAAGGATGCAGCAGTTCAAAACCAAACTAAAAAATATGCTTTACACAGCTTATAAGGGGGATGTCAATGGGGGATTCGACAATGGTTAATCAATTCGACCGGATAGGGTCCGTAACAGGGATTAAACTGATAGCAATAGTACTAGTTAAGACACCACTCATATAGGGTGTCACAGCACATTGCTCTGTGCACGCGCAGTGCCCCAATTTGGGAGTAAGAGGACCGACCAAGCTGCTTTTTCCATCTCCCGGTTCCTGAAATCAATTCAGTTTAGTGTATGAGAGTTTGGTCTGTCACTGTGAAGGCAGTCGAAGGTACCCGGCCTAAATTTTTTTTCATAAAAGGCAATTCCTGATATGGGACGTAACAGGGATTAAACTGATGAGAATAATACTACAGAAAATACCACTCATATCGGTGGAGGGAGCCAGCGTTTTTTTAACCATCTCCCCGTTCAAAAAATCTATTTAATAAATGGCCCCCAGATTGGGGATGTTAGAGGGATTAAACTGATGAGAATAGTACTACAGAAAATACCACTCATATCGGGTGTGACAGTAAATTGCACGGCGCAGATGCAGTCACCGTGGTTTAAAACAGAGTGGAGGGAGCCAGCGTTTTTTTAACCATCTCCCCGTTCGAAAAATCTATTCAATAAATGGCACCCAGATTGGGGACGTTAGAGGGATTAAACTGATGAGAATAGTACTACAGAAAATACCACTCATATCGGGTGTGACAGTAAATTGCACGGCGCAGACGCAGTCACCGTGGTTTAAAACAGAGTGGAGGGAGCCAGGTTTTTTTTAACCATCTCCCCGTTCGAAAAATCTATTCAATAAATGGCACCCAGATTGGGGACGTTAGAGGGATTAAACTGATGAGAATAGTACTACAGAAAATACCACTCATATCGGGTGTGACAGTAAATTGCACGGCGCAGACGCAGTCACCGTGGATTAAAACAGAGTGGAGGGAGCCAGCGTTTTTTTAACCATCTCCCCGTCCGAAAAATCTGTTTAATAAATGGCCCCCAGATTGGGGAGTCGGGGACGTTAGAGGGATTAAACTGATGAGAATAGTACTACAGAAAATACCACTCATATCGGGTGTGACAGTAAATTGCACGGCGCAGACGCAGTCACCGTGGATAAAAACAAAGGGGAGGGAGCCAGCGTTTTTTTAACCATCTCCCCGTTCGAAAAATCTATTCAATAAATGGCACCCAGATTGGGGACGTTAGAGGGATTAAACTGATGAGAATAGTACTACAGAAAATACCACTCATATCGGGTGTGACAGTAAATTGCACGGCGCAGACGCAGTCACCGTGGATTAAAACAGAGTGGAGGGAGCCAGCGTTTTTTTAACCATCTCCCCGTCCGAAAAATCTGTTTAATAAATGGCCCCCAGATTGGGGAGTCGGGGACGTTAGAGGGATTAAACTGATGAGAATAGTACTACAGAAAATACCACTCATATCGGGTGTGACAGTAAATTGCACGGCGCAGACGCAGTCACCGTGGATAAAAACAAAGGGGAGGGAGCCAGCGTTTTTTTAACCATCTCCCCGTTCGAAAAATCTATTCAATAAATGGCACCCAGATTGGGGACGTTAGAGGGATTAAACTGATGAGAATAGTACTACAGAAAATACCACTCATATCGGGTGTGACAGTAAATTGCACGGCGCAGACGCAGTCACCGTGGATTAAAACAGAGTGGAGGGAGCCAGCGTTTTTTTAACCATCTCCCCGTCCGAAAAATCTGTTTAATAAATGGCCCCCAGATTGGGGAGTCGGGGACGTTAGAGGGATTAAACTGATGAGAATAGTACTACAGAAAATACCACTCATATCGGGTGTGACAGTAAATTGCACGGCGCAGACGCAGTCACCGTGGATAAAAACAAAGGGGAGGGAGCCAGCGTTTTTTTAACCATCTCCCCGTTCGAAAAATCAATTCAATTGACCTTTCGGGGACCCTTGGTGTTGTACGTGGCTGGGTGGAGGAAGAAACCTTCAATGACATCACCGGGACGTGGCTAGCTTGGTATCCAACCTTGTGCAAATGGGGAGTTTGCGGTTGTGCAAATGAACTGTTTGCGGTGCATTAAAAGGGGAGTTTGGTCTGTCAATGTCTGTGATGCGGGCGTAACCCTTACACTACCTGATCGATACAACATCATACCTGATCGTATACACACACTGGATGTTTTAAAGCACGTTATTCCAAACAATTTAGGAATGTTAGTTGATTTATGCCCTTTATGGATTAAAACCCGACTCTGCGTCCACTACGTAATTTTCCATGGGAGTTTTGCCATAGATCCCCCTCCGGCATGCCACAGTCCAGGTGTTAGACCCCTTGAAACAACTTTCTCATCACTATTGTGGCCAGAAAGAGTCCCTGTGGGTTTTAAAATTCGCCTGTCTATTGAAGTCTATGGCGGTTCGCCCGGTTCGCCAGTTCGCGAACATTTGCGGAAGTTCGCGTTCGCTGTTCGCGAACTGAAAATTTTATGTTCGCGACATCACTACTGATCCGAGGGGCGGGGGCTGTGTTGGGTGTAAGAATTTGGCATGTGGGTGATGTTTCAATTTTTACCTCAGGCAGCAGAAACTGTAGGTGCTCCCCTGCCCCTGGCCACAAAGCACTGAAGGAGGAGAAAGAGGGGGGGGGGATTTTATTTTTCGCCTCAGGCAGAAGAAAAGCTAGAATCGGCCCTGGCTACAGTGTAGTTTCTAGTTCATAAGCTTCCAACTATGAACCAACACAGCTTTTGATTTCCTATAAAATGAGTACACTTTCTAAAGTAAAAAGCTTGATATTCAGACTTATTCCCTTTATTTGTGCCCTTATGTAACCTGCCAGTTTATGGTGCCAGTTTATGGTGACTAAAAATCATCATCTATACTGGGGCTGTAATAACTTTCTACATATAAGGAACATAATAAAATGAAGGCGTTTCAGCATAAATTTGTGCTAAAATTGCCTTAAATTAATGATAATCCAAAGATCAAACAGAATAAGTCTTGAATGTTATTAACAAGACATGAATTTGTGACATATTTTTACAATTTTGTATTAACTCTAATTATCAAATCCCACCAGCATGATTCATGAGCTAGACAGAGAGCAAAGCCCAAGTTAGATCTTAACCCAAATGACTTTACATCAAAAATGCTCTCTTGACAGCACACTTTTCTAAATTCAGATTTTTAGCTCTCAAAAATGAACATTTGAAACCCTCCAACTGAACCTGTCATTGATAGCTGATCATCTGCAAGTCAGACAGCCATGTAAAGAAGAGATGGACGAGGGCACAGATCAGGAGAAGTGACAGCTGTGAGAGGAAGCCTGTCTGGCTGTCTCTCCAGAAGAACCCATAGAAGCGCTTGAGTGACATGCCTATGTTATTTCAAAGAAAACCTTATAAGACATTTATTACAAGTGATCACTGGAGAAATGAGCAGAAAATGAAGTACATTGACTAGAAGAACTGTCTTCTCTTCTTCACTTGACATTTGATGATGGAGTTTGGCCTGAATGTGCTAGAAGCCGGGGATCTAGAGTATAATGTACAAGTATGGATTTACATTAATGTCAGTTAATCCCTAATATGAACTGTTTCTAGAAATTGTTCATTTAAGAGCAGGAGCAGTCATCATAATAGTGGTCACTTGCTCCTGGACTACTGACTTTGTTGTGGCAGTATTTAGTATACAGCTCCTGTACTGCATCATTCAGACACATTGAGAGATTTTCCTGCAAGAAGTGCTGGTTTCTTAACGGCACCTCCTCTCTGATGGTGGGCTCATGCACATGACTGCATTATGGTCATGTTTTGTACTGAGATGGATTTGATGCCATAGACATCTATCATGTCTCCACTTTAACTTCGAATGTCCCCAGTTTTAGGCAGAGGCATAGAAGACTTCTTCCTGTCTGATACTATGCGACTCTATAGTACTTGGTATGTACAGGGGAATCTCCCTAGAAACATTGAGATAACTGTGTGCATGAGCCCTAAAATAAATGTGCACAAATCTCTATCTTATTGAAAGATGAGGTTCAGATGATGGGACTCCCACCCCTCGCCATAACAGATAGGTATTGTAGTCCTCAGAACACTATGCCCCTTTTACTACTTCCAGCCTGGCTCAATTTTACTCAGGAAAAACAATATTGTCAGTACCATACTATATAATTAACAAATTGCAACTCAAACCCCTGAGATATGCTAATTCTAGGAGCCCAGCAGTCAACTTTTACCAGTAGGGGAACCACAATGCTGGCTGTCCCTGAAGCCTCAGTGAAAGTTAAACTGGTATTCCAGTTGTTAAAAGTTATCCCATGTGGATAGCGGACTATTCAATCGGTGGGGTTCCTACCACTGGTCACGTTAATGGGTACCCCATACCCTTCAGAGGCCCCCCGATTGAATACAGCACATGAACTGCCATTCTATTCGTCTCTATGGAGCTCCAGAAATCCCGGGGAACAAGCGGTAGGTTCTCTACCAATCTAATAGTTATCTCCTTTCCTGTAGGAGGGGATAACTTTTAACAACACCATTAGAAATAGAGGCACCAGGGATGAATTTGTCATTCAGCTGTTTCTTTTGTGCACCATGATTATTTTACGAGCTAGGCTAGCCCAGAAAGTTATTTGGAGACCGATAGATTATCACAGATAACAACATCACATAATATCATATCCCTTCATGATACATGACATAATGCATACGTTATGGCTACAGGCGGTTAAAGAGCACTTATCTATTTTCAGAATAAGCCATTTTGTGTATAAGTTAGTATATTCCTAGTGATGTACTTTCACTAGTTTTACGCCTTTGCATACTCCATCTCTAATTGTAAGTTTGTAATGGGCCAGAGTGGTAGGCAATGTTGGCGTACACATCTTGTGTGAATATGACAGAAAGGGAAGTTATATTCTTCCTGAGAAGGAGGTCTACAATCATGAGGGTTACACAATACAGCAACAGTCCTTGTAAACATATAGCATAGCAATCATATAGGGCATTTAAGGATTTGTAGGACCCTAGCTTTGCGACAACACATGCCACTCTGTGCTCCTGCATCTTCAATTATATCAAACTGCCGCTGGCTGTCCACACAGTAGAGGTGCTTGGCCAATCAGTTTGTTAAAGCTCCCTTTTTTTTGTCCTTAAAACCTTTCTTCTGACCTCCTAGCTCAAGCTCCATCCCTGACTCTAGCATGATAGCCACTGGGGACCCATCTTCTCTCAAGCAGGGTCAATTGGACCTCACTTTACCAAAGCTCTGACAACTTCACCTAGGACTAAAGGCTCATGCACACGACAGTATTTTGCGTTCCGTATATGGACCGTATTTTGATTCCGTATACGGTCCGTATACAGAACCATTAATTTCAATGGATCCGCAAAAGATGCGGACAGCACTCTCTGTGCTGTCCGCATCCGTTGCTCTGTTCCCTGACCCCGCAAAAATTATGAGACATGTCCTATTCTTGCCGTTTTGCGAACAAGAATAGGCATCTCTATAATGGACCTCCTGTTCCGTTCCGTAAATTGCGGAAGGCACCGGGGCGGCATCCGGTTTTTGCAGATCCGAAGCTTACGGACCGCAAAAAATGGCACGGTAGTGTGCATGAGCCCTAATACTTGGCCTCGCTTCTCCCTGGTGTGTCCCTCACTGTCTTTCCTCAGGTCTTCTCACAAGCAAAACTTGCCTTGACAGTTCCACTACTTCAACACAACGCCTGCCAAATTCAGCACATCTTTCTATATCTGGAGGTCACAACCCCCCACCAATGTCATTATAGCCATATGGGGAAATAGCTATGGCTAACTAACAAATAGGGGTTTTCCTCAGGAAGGATTTCAGCTGATGCCAGTAACCTGTAGATCTTGTAACGCAAATCACAGCCTACGAGTCCCATGTGTATTAACACCACAATGGTATGCAAAGATCATTAGATGATATACACATACTGAAGACTGTGCATAAAAATCTAAGTTATTGCGTTATTGAGTTCCTTGATCATGAATTTATTGGTTAGTTGTGCGGCAATTTGGTTTAGCTCTATTTGGATTTTATTGCAAAGCATTAAAACTTTATCATATTTCAGTTTATTGTCCGACTGTGCTTTGAACACAGATAAGAGCCAGTCTCATTTAAAATGGCGTTAATTAAAATCACTTTTTTAAAACCTGGCACAGAGTTCGTTTAACGAGTTGCTTGTTCCTTATTCACATCTTCATTTTTACCCGCATCAACATATGCTTCTTTCTTTTGTTTGCCAGAAAATATTTGATGAAATTATTAAAAGTAGGAGAATTTCCACTTCCATACTAACTGAATAATTAAAACAATTATTAAACTTTTATACACACATTTTGCTGCCATTACATTTTCTAAGCAATAAAAAGTAATAAGAAATTAAGAAAATATTGCATTTAAACTTTTTTGTTCCTTTGTGACTATAATAATTTTGGCCCAAAACACTGAACTGTTTTTTGTCCTTAAGTCACCCTTTTTTAATCTCTCAACCTAATTAGCTGCATTAGGTCTTATTCACATGCCTGTCTGTGCTTAACAGCTACAATGACATACAAAACTGGGTCGGTGGGAGATCATGTTTTATGTCCAAAATATGGAAGTTAGACACTAGTTCAGTACACTACTCTGCATGAGGCTTTTCACATTGCTTTAGGAGAGAATGTATTGCCCTATATGTCAACATATTTCCTGCATTTATAAGATGAAATAGTGTGTTTCAATTGCACATTATGTATTAACCCTTTAACGCCCAGCACCGTACATGTACGGCGTTGGCTGGGCCTTTAAAGATGGCACCCACTCTTGAGCAGAGCGGGCGCCATAGCCGCGGGTGGCTGCCTGCTTCTTATAGCAGACACACGCGGCTCATGTCCGCAACCGGCAGTAATGCCGATATCGGACATATAACCACTCAGATGCCGTGGTCAATCCTGACCATGGTATCTGAGTGTGTAAAGCACAGGAAGTGCGCGCTTCCGGTGATGCTCCGGCTCCCCCGTGAGGAGATCCGAGGAGCCGGAGCATGCATGCAGCAGCCCCTGTCTTTGTGAATGACAGGAGGCTGCTGCATAGTATTTTCTATGGAGCCCTTTCCTGTAGTAGGTGTCCATAGTAAAGTAGTAAAATCATCATAGTAAAGTAGTAAAATGATTATAGATTCCAATGCAAGTGCATTGGAGTCTATGATAATAGCAATCTAATGATTGCATGTTATATGAGAACTACAGTCCTGATCAAAAGTTTAAGACCACTTGAAAAATGGCAAAAAATCATATTTAGCATGGCTGGATCTTAACAAGGTTCCAAGTAGAGCTTCAACATGCAACAAGAAGAAATGAGAGTGAGACAAAACCTTTTTTGAGCATTCAATTTAATGAAAACAACGAATAAACTGAAACAGGCTGTTTTTCAGCTGATCAGAAGTTTAGGACCACACACTTCAAAAATTTGTTTCGGCATGCTTGATGCAAGCAATTCCATGAGGTGAGTGGGAAAAGATAAGAATCTTCAGGGGATAGCCCCACTTGTATGGGAAGTCATTGTCTCGAAGGGCAGTTGTAATACGCAGTAGTGCCCTGCGCCGGCGGAGGGTGACCATAGAGAGGTCCGTTTGATCTTCTGGTACGGAGCAGGTAATGGGGCTTTATTTCTCGCTGCAGCCATAAGTGCCTCTTTAGTATGAAAGAAATGGATACGCGCTAAAGTGTCACGCGGAATGTTAGGGCCAAAATGTGGAGGTTTAGGGAGTCAATGATCATATCAGGTGTTGGGATCTGTGGTAGAAGTGCCCTTATTAGCCCTTTTAAATACGTTTGCAGTTCCTGGGGGGCAACGTCTTCAGGAATACCCCTGAATTTTACGTTATTCCGTCTGGAATGATCTTTCAGGTCCGCCATTTTTAGCTTGACAGCTTCCAGCTCATCAGCTAGGGCATTATGGACATCAATAATAGCGTTTTGGGATGATGCAAAGTCACCCATTTTCGCTTCCACATGCTGCACCTTGTCTTCTGTGGTCTGCAGCCTGGCAGAGAGAGGGTTAATCAATCCTGCTATATCCGCCTGCAGGGAGGATTTCAGGGCTAGTAGCATATTCTTGAGAGAGTCTTCAGTGACCGGCTTATCAGAGGTAGGAAGCAGTTGGAAGGGATCCAGGGGTGTATTATTGTGAGAGGTGTACTCACTCAGCTGCGGCTGGTCTCCGGAATGCCCAGTATTCAGCTGGGGATGATGGAAACTGAGCGGCTGGTCCCGCTGCGCCAGAGGTCGGGCGCCATTTTGGATCACATGCGGAGCGTGCCCTGAAGCTCTGGCCTCCTCTGAAGTCGGTGGGAGCGACGGAGGTGACACATTCAACAGGTTAGTGCTGCCAGATATGTCCGGTGGGGAGGGTGAACGGGCTGTGAGAGCCGGTGACATCGCGCTGATAGGGGATCCCAGAGCTGCCTTATCTGCTCCATCGGCGCTATCTTTGAGTCTTCCCCAGTCAAAGTAGCTCTCCAGATTGCCGTCCTGAATTTTCTGTAGGTGCTTTCTCGTTTTCCCCATAATGTCAGCGGGGGAGTTATGCATCTGTAGGAGAAATTAGATGCTGCTGTGAGGTAGATTAAGACTTGCTGCCAAGATTACAGTCGCTGAGGTGCAGGAGCTCTTCACTCCAGCGGCCATCTCGTTCGGCAGCCTAGCCAAGCCCCTTACTGTACATATGTTTTAAAGAGGACATGTCATGTCTCCTGAATGTCTGTTTAAGTAACCACTGTACTTGTATCAACAATTCTGAAACATCTATTCTTATAACTTTGTGTTGTGCCATTCTTCCATTATTCCTATGAGAATTTTTTTAATTAATTGTCCGCAGTCTGCAATAAAGTTCCATCCGGGTGTTATAATGTCACAGCCAGACAGCTGAGAAGCGCTCACAGGAGCTTCTCAGATCCTCCTCCTTGAATTTCTTTGTTTTGGTTTAGTTTCTCATCTCGTTAGTCTATCTCAGCTGTCATGCAGTTGGACTGATTGCTACCCTTTAAGTTCCTCCCCATAATGCAGTAGTGTGCGGCTGATACAACTTCCTGGAGTGTGTGTGCATGCTGTTCCCAGTTCCCAGTTCCCAGTTCCCAGTCGTCAGTCGTCTGCAAGATAAGTGCTGTTTATGTATTTATGATTTTGTCTTTTCTGGATCCAGGTGACCCTGACTCCCTCCGTGTCAGTGTAGGGAGCCGGTGGTCGTGTCCCTTCACTATTGTAGGGTCTTCAGGTAATAGATAGCCGAGGTACGTGGATATGCGGCCATCCACCTTTGGGGTGTTCGCATAGGCTGAGCAGTGAGGGAGAGCGGCAGGTCTATTGCAGGGGTCTCCCTTTGTTCCTTAGTTGTGGATCCAGAGAGACATTGTTTTTATGGTATTGTCTTGTTTCCTGTACACCATCCGTGACATTATCAGCCGACAAAACCGTCTCAAGCATGGATCCGGTTTCACTTTTGGATGAACGCTTTAAGGGTCTTTCTTTGGAGGTAGCAGATCTCCGTAAGACTTTTTCTCAGTTTCAAGTGACCGGTTCAGCTTGCGTTCATGGAGTTTGTGCTGAGCCTAAGATCTCGCTCCCGGATACGTTCTCCGGGGGTAGTGAGAATTTTGTGCGTTTTAGAGAGGCTTGCAAACTCCATTTTCGCCTTCTTCCCCATTCTTCTGGTGATGAAGAACGGAGGGTGGGGATCATTATATCGCTGCTCAGGGGTAACGCTCAGTCCTGGGCCTTTTCGCTGCCGGAGGGGGCACGGCCCCTTCGTTCAGTGGATGAATTATTTTTAGCCCTGGGTCAGATATATGATGATCCGGATCGTATTGCTCTGGCTGAGTCTAGACTACGTCTGTTATGCCAGGGTAAACAATCCGCAGAGATATACTGTTCAGAATTTCAGAGATGGGCAGCAGATATGGGTTGGAATGATGCTGCACTCCGAAGTCAATTTTGCTATGGTCTTTCAGAGGGATTGAAAGATGCATTTGCCTTTCATGAAAGACCTACCTCCTTGGATTCTGCTATGTCTCAGGCTGTTCGTATTGACAGGCGTCTTAGAGAGAGAGGAGAGATCTCTCCTTCCTGTCCCGGGACAGTGCAGCGGCCTCATTCTGTGCACAGGGGTCTCAGTCGCTGTCAGCCCCTTCTGAGCAGGAGTCCATGCAGCTGGGGTTGATTGCCTCTGACAATAGAAGATTCAGCCCGCAGGGGAGGGTTTGTTTTTGTTGTGGAGGTATAAATCATCTGGCAAATGTTTGTCCCTCTAGGAGATTCAGGCAGTTTTCTGGGAGTAATAAAGAGACAAAAAGGAAAAAATCTTTTAAAAATGTTCCGTCTGTTACTATTGGCAGGGTTGAGGCGGAAATTGAAGGTTTTCCATTTGCTTGTAGTTCCCGTTTTGTCCTGCCTGCTAGGGTGGCGCTAGAGAGCAAGAGCATTTTTTGTGAGATTTTTGTGGATAGTGGAGCAGCTGTCAACCTCATTGATAATCAATTTGCAATAACTCATGGTTTCCAGGTATGCACTTTGGGAAAGGATATTCCTGTTTTTGCTATTGATTCAGCTCCACTTTCTCAGAAATCATTAAAGGGCATAGTTCACAATATCCGTTTAATTGTGAGTCATGCTCATGTTGAGGATGTGTCATGTTTCGTCCTTAGCGGTTTGCCTACTCCTCTAGTGTTGGGGCTACCCTGGCTCACTAAACATAACCCCACCATTGATTGGCAAGCGAGGCAAATAAATGGTTGGAGTAACTTTTGCAGAGAGAATTGCCTCATAACATCTGTTTCTGAGGTTTCTACTAAGACTGTACCACCTTTCCTCTCTGAATTTTTGGATGTCTTCTCTGAGAGTGGAGTTCAGGGTTTACCTCCGCACAGGGAGTATGATTGCCCTATTAATCTCATCCCAGGCGCCAAGCTGCCTAAATCTCGTTTATACAATCTCTCCCAACCTGAGAGGGTCGCTATGCGGGCTTATATCTCTGAGAGTCTGAGAAAAGGACACATACGACCCTCGAAGTCACCTGTTGCCGCTGGTTTTTTCTTTGTTAAGAAAAAAGATGGTTCTTTAAGACCTTGTCTGGATTTCAGGGAGCTGAACAGTATCACTATTCGTGATCCTTATCCGCTTCCTCTGATCCCAGACCTGTTTAACCAGGTTGTTGGGGCTAAAGTCTTTTCCAAATTAGACCTAAGAGGGGCATACAACCTGGTTAGGGTCAGAGAAGGAGACGAATGGAAGACGGCTTTCAATACCCCTGAGGGCCATTTTGAGAATTTGGTTATGCCTTTTGGTTTGATGAATGCCCCAGCCGTTTTTCAGCATTTCGTCAACAGCATTTTTATCATTTAATGGGAAAATTTGTATTAGTGTATTTGGATGACATTTTGATTTTTTCTCCTGATTTCAAGACTCATAAGGAACACTTACGTCAGGTCTTGCTCATCCTGCGGGAGAATAAATTATACGCGAAACTGGAAAAATGTGTGTTTGCGGTTCCAGAAATCCAATTTCTGGGGTTTCTTGTAGTGATGAGCGGGAGGTGCCATATTCGATTTCGCGATATTTCGCGAATATTCGCATGAATATTCGTGTTATATTCGTCGAAATCGAATATTCGCAATTATTCCAATTATCGCGAAATTATTTTTTCGCATATTGCAAAAATTTATCTTGATAGTATAAGGCAACGTTCCTATGCTAATGACTATGGCTAGGCTAATATGTGTATTTTACGAAATTTCGTAATATTGCTTTAACTTGGTCTCTTAGAATATTACGAATATTCTAAAAGACGAAGTTAGAGCAATATTAAGAACATTTGCAAAAGTCGAAATTGCGATGCGAGTAATATAACACGAAATAGTCGCATAAAGATTTAAACTTAGCACTGCTATATTCCATATTCTAGCCTAATATGGAATATAGCTGTGCTAAGTTAGCACTGCTATATTCCATATTAGGCTAGAATATGGAATATAGCAGTGCTAAGTTGAAATCTTCATGCGACTATTTCGTGTTATATTACTCGCATCGCAATTTCGACTTTTGCAAATGTTCTCAATATTGCTCTAACTTCGTCTTTTAGAATATTCGTAATATTCTAAAAGACGAAGTTAGAGCAATATTACGAAATTTCGTAAAATACACATAGATTGTATTTAAGCTAATATACTGCTATAGTAATAATTTTTAATAGTGTACATATTTTACAAAACTTAAGTTCAGAAGAGGCAAAAAAAAATTACAGGAAAAAAAAGGGATTATAGCAGTATATTAGCTAAATTACAATTTATATGTGTATTTTACGAAATTTCGGAATATTGCTCTAACTTTGTCTTTTAGAATATTCGTAATATTCTAAGAGACGAAGTTAGAGCAATATTACGAAATTTCTAAAAGACGAAGTTAGAGCAATATTAAGAACATTTGAAAAAGTCGAAATTGCGATGCGACTAATATAACACGAAATATTCGCATGAAGATTTCAACTTAGCACTGCTATACTCCATATTCTAGCCTAATATGGAATATAGCAGTGCTAACTTAGCACAGCTATATTCCATATTAGGCTAGAATATAGAGTATAGCAGTGCTAAGTTGAAATCTTCATGCGAATATTTCGTGTTATATTACTCGCATCGCAATTGCGACTATTGCGAAATTTCGTAAAATACACATATAGATTAGATTGTAATTTAGCTAATATGGAATATAGCAGTAAGTTGAAAACGCCACTGACTGGAGCAGCCAGGAAGCCAGGAATCCAAAGGACAGGTAAGAACAACTTTAGGGAAGTGGGAAAGAAAAAAATATAATAAAAAAAAAAAGAAAAAAAACGAATATTCGATTTCGCGAATATATAGAACGATATTCTAAATATTCGCGAAATCTCGAAATTGCGATATTCGAGAAAAAAATTCGCAATTCGAATATTCGCGCTCAACACTAGTTTCTTGTCTCCGCTTCTGGTTTTCGCATGGACCCTGAGAAGGTCCGCGCTGTGCTTGAGTGGGAGCTTCCTGAGAATCAGAAGGCGCTGATGCGTTTTTTGGGCTTTGCCAATTATTACAGGAAATTTATTTTGAATTATTCCTCTGTTGTTAAACCACTCACTGATATGACCAGAAAGGGGGTAGATTTTTCTTCCTGGTCGGTAGAGGCGCGTAAGGCCTTTTCTAATATCAAGGAGAGTTTTGCTTCCGCTCCCATCCTAGTACAACCTGATATTTCGTTACCCTTCATAGTTGAGGTTGATGCTTCTGAGGTAGGGGTGGGTGCGGTCTTGTCTCAGGGTTCCTCTCCTGCCAAATGGCAACCGTGTGCCTTTTTCTCAAAGAAACTCTCCTCCGCAGAGAGAAATTATGATGTGGGAGATAGGGAATTGTTGGCCATCAAGTTGGCTTTTGAGGAATGGCACCATTGGCTAGAGGGAGCCAGACACCCTATTACCGTGTTTACTGACCATAAAAATCTGGCCTACTTGGAGTCAGCCAAGCGTCTGAACCCGAGACAGGCCAGATGGTCTTTGTTCTTTTCAAGGTTTAATTTTGTTGTTACGTTCCGCCCTGGGGTTAAGAATGTGAAGGCAGATGCCCTGTCACGTTGTTTTCCGGGAGGTGGGAATTTTGAAGACCCGGGTCCCATTTTGGCTGAAGGTGTGGTGGTCTCTGCTCTTTTTCCTGAATTGGAGGCAGAGGTGCAGGCAGCCCAGTCAGAAGCTCCTGATCTTTGTCCTCCTGGGAGGTTGTTTGTGCCTCTCGCTTTGAGACACAAGATTTTTAAAGAACACCACGACACGGTCCTTGCTGGGCACCCGGGGGCAAGAGCCACACTGGATCTCATCGCTCGGAGATTCTGGTGGCCTGCGCTTCGTAAGTCGGTTGAGGGTTTTGTGGCAGCTTGCGAGACTTGCGCTTGTGCCAAGGTCCCTCATTCACGGCCATCAGGTCCTCTCCTTCCTTTGCCCATTCCTTCCCGTCCTTGGACACATCTGTCCATGGACTTCATAACGGACTTGCCTCGTTCCTCGGGGAAGTCTGTGATTCTGGTGGTGGTGGACCGTTTTAGCAAAATGGTGCATTTTATCCCTTTTCCTGGTTTGCCCAATGCTAAGACGCTGGCGCAGGCATTTATTGACCACATTGTCAAATTGCATGGGATTCCTTCAGACATAGTCTCTGATAGGGGCACGCAGTTTGTTTCCAGATTCTGGAAGGCTTTCTGTTCTCGCTTGGGGGTTCGGTTGTCATTCTCTTCTGCTTTCCATCCGCAGTCGAATGGCCAGACAGAGCGCGTCAATCAGAATCTGGAGACATATCTGCACTGTTTTGTGGCGGAGAATCAGGAGGATTGGTGTTCTTTTTTGTCCCTTGCTGAGTTTGCTTTAAATAACCGTCGACAGGAGTCCTCTGATAAGTCACCATTTTTTGGTGCATATGGGTTCCATCCGCAGTTTGGGACTTTCTCGGGAGAGGGCTCTTCTGGTTTGCCTGATGAGGACAGATTCTCCTCGTCTTTGTCATCTATTTGGCAAAAGATTCAGAATAATCTAAAGAGCATGAGTGAGAGATATAAGCGTGTGGCGGATAAGAGACGTGTGCCTGGTCCGGACCTGAATGTTGGTGATCTGGTGTGGTTGTCTACCAAGAATATCAAATTGAAGGTTCCCTCCTGGAAGTTGGGTCCTAGGTTTATTGGGCCTTACAAGATCCTGTCTGTCATCAATCCTGTTGCCTACCGTCTTGATCTTCCTCAGACTTGGAAGATCCATAATGTTTTTCATAAGTCCTTATTGAAACCTTATGTTCAACCTATTGTACCCTCGCCTTTGCCTCCTCCTCCGATTATGGTTGATGGAAATCTTGAATTTCAGGTCTCTAGGATTGTGGATTCTCGTCTTGTCCGCGGTTCCCTCCAGTACCTCGTTCATTGGGAGGGTTATGGCCCTGAGGAGAGGATGTGGGTCCCAGTGACGGACATTAAGGCCTCTCGTCTAATCAGGGCTTTCCATAGGTCCCATCCTGAGAAGGTGGGCTCTGAGTGTCCGGAGTCCACTCCTAGAGGGAGGGGTACTGTCACAGCCAGACAGCTGAGAAGCGCTCACAGGAGCTTCTCAGATCCTCCTCCTTGAATTTCTTTGTTTTGGTTTAGTTTCTCATCTCGTTAGTCTATCTCAGCTGTCATGCAGTTGGACTGATTGCTACCCTTTAAGTTCCTCCCCATAATGCAGTAGTGTGCGGCTGATACAACTTCCTGGAGTGTGTGTGCATGCTGTTCCCAGTTCCCAGTCCTCAGTCGTCAGTCGTCTGCAAGATAAGTGCTGTTTATGTATTTATGATTTTGTCTTTTCTGGATCCAGGTGACCCTGACTCCCTCCGTGTCAGTGTAGGGAGCCGGTGGTCGTGTCCCTTCACTATTGTAGGGTCTTCAGGTAATAGATAGCCGAGGTACGTGGATATGCGGCCATCCACCTTTGGGGTGTTCGCATAGGCTGAGCAGTGAGGGAGAGCGGCAGGTCTATTGCAGGGGTCTCCCTTTGTTCCTTAGTTGTGGATCCAGAGAGACATTGTTTATATGGTATTGTCTTGTTTCCTGTACACCATCTGTGACATATAAGTTGGAGATGAGTCCATGAACAGTCTGGCCCTATCCAATCAGTCCTACCATTGTCAGGACTACAGTGCAGAATAGTTTAGGAAATGTAGCCATCAAGGCAGACATCATGAACAAGAAATTGGAATTGGAACACCAAATGGCTTCCCATTCACCTATGAAAACTAGCATTTTTGTGTGCTCACTTAATGGTGCTGTACAGACCTAATATTATCAACGAAAGAGTCATCAAATAACACCTACACAGTAGGACCAAGCATGTTGTCTACAGTAGAACCCATCATATCAGTTTCCTCATAACAGTAACAGCCACATTTATACTGCAATAGCAATAATGTAAGAGTAACACACAGATCCAAGAAGTCCTAGATTCCAACATAAAATTACAGTCCTGATCAAAAGTTTAAGACCACTTGAAAAATTGCAAAAAATCATATTTAGCATGGCTGGATCTTAACAAGGTTCCAAGTAGAGCTTCAACATGCAACAAGAAGAAATGGGAGTGAGACAAAAAAAATTTTGAGCATTCAATTTAATGAAAACAACGAATAAACTGAAACAGGCTGTTTTTCGGCTGATCAAAAGTTTAGGAACACACCTCCAAAAAAAAAACTAAACCCTCCAAAACAGAAATCCAACTTCCAAACATGAACTCAGTAATGAGTAGCTCCGCCGTTATTGTTTATTACTTCCAAAATTCGTTTTGGTATGCTTGATGCAAGCGTTTCCATGAGGTGAGTGGGAACATTTCTCCAAGTGGTGAAGACGGCCGCACGAAGGCTATCTACTGTCTGGAACTGTTGTCCATTTTTGTAAACTTCCCTTGCCATCCATCCCCAAAGGTTCTCAATTGGATTTAGATAAGGGGAACACGCAGGATGGGCCAAAAGAGTGATGTTATTCTCCTGGAAGAAGTCCCTTGTCCTGCGGGTTTTGTGTACTGTAGCGTTGTCCTGTTGAAAAACCCAGTCGTTACCACACAGACGAGGGCCCTCAGTCATGAGGAATGCTCTCTGCAACATCTGGACATAGCCAGCGGCCGTTTGACGCCCCTGCACTTCCTGAAGCTCCATTGTTCCACTGAAGGAAAAAGCACCCCAGACCATTATGGCGCCCCCTCCACTGTGGCGCGTAGAAAACATCTCAGGTGGGATCTGGTTGCCATGCCAGTAACGTTGGAAACCATCAGGACCATCAAGGTTAAAAATTTTCTCATCAGAGAATAAAACTTTCTTCCACCTTTGAATGTCCCATGTTTGGTGCTCTCTTGCAAAGTCCAAACGAGCAGTTCTGTGGCGTTCAAGGAGACGAGGTCTTTGAAGACAGTTTTTGTTTTTAAAGCCCTTCAGTCTCAGATGCCGTCTGATGGTTATGGGGCTGCAGTCAGCACCAGTAAGGGTCTTAATTTGGGTCGAGGATCGAGTGTCTTGACGGACAGCCAATTGGATCCTCCGGCTCAGTGCTGGCGAAATTTTTGGGCGTCTTCCACTTGACTTTTTTGTTCCATAACCCTCAGGATCATTTAAGAAATTCCAAATTACTGTCTTACTGCGTCCCACCTCAGCAGCGATGGCGCGCTGTGAGAGACCCTGCTTATGCAGTTCAACAACCCGACCACGTTCAAAAACTGAGAGTTTTTTTTGCCTTTGCCATCACAACGTGTGACTACCTGACAGAAAATGACAATGAATCCAAATCTTTGCACAGATTTGGCCTTTTAAAGGCATGTGGTCCTAAACTTTTGATCAGCTGAAAAACAGCCTGTTTCAGTTTATTCGTTGTTTTCATTAAATTGAAGGCTCAAAAAATGTTTTGTCTCACTCCCATTTCTTCTTGTTGCATGTTGAAGCTCTACTTGGAACCTTGTTAAGATCCAGTCATGCTAAATATGATTTTTTGCCAATTTTCAAGTGGTCTTAAACTTTTGATCAGGACTGTATAAAGTGCTGGTAAATAATATTTGGCCTTTAAGTTGAGATTTAGACAATTATAGAATGAAAAGAGGGTTGACTATGACCACTTTCACATAGTCAGTGTTTGATTGGGGATTTACATCAGTTATTGTGAACCAAAACCAGGTGCAGGTCCAAAACACAGAACAAGTGCAGATCTTTCCGCTATACCTCATAACTCTGTGTAGCCTCCACTATTGGTTTTGGCTCGCAATCACTGTTGGAAATCACTGACCAAACACTGACTGTGCGAAAGCAGCCTAACCCAAATATATCCCAAAAATGTAAAAAATTATGAGTGAGGGATTGATGAGTAGATTTAACTTTGATTAAATCAGGGCAAATGAACCTAAAAAAAAAAAGGAAGAGCTCCTGGAATTTTACACAAAATGATTTACCCATTTAATGTGATTTTCGATTGATTTTGCTGCTGAAAAAAAAAAAAAAAAGGATAGATGAACGCTGAATTGGATAATAACACCTAATTTATTCACCAGTTCAGTTTCATTTCGGAAGTATTTTCCTCTTCAGATCAATCTGCACGGATCATGTTGTGTTGAAGAATTGATATCTTTTATCTTTTGAAGTGGAACTGCTCCTTTAAGTACGTTTTAGTGAATATGTAAACATTTGATGGGCCTTAAGAAAAATAATAGGATTTCTTCTTGTGGTCTGAGTAACTCAGCAAGCTTGAATGTTTTACTGAAATGACTGATGTGATTGAAAATATTATTAAAACCTATTTTGGTGTGATCGTGAAGAAATTTGAGGTACCATCTGCTATAGCTGATATGATTTACTTTGTTCTTCATTTATATTTAAATCATTTTCCGTCAAACTGATTTTAAAGAAAATAAAAAAAATCCTTTTTTTATTATGAAATTATTCAAGCTTCACTGCAAGTATTTAGCAAGTATAAAAGAATTCCTTGAGGTAAGTATGTGGTAATGCTATATAAAAGGGCTTACAAACATTTGACTTTCATATTGATTTTCAAAATCATGTTTAATAGCTTAATGTCAAAGATTTCTCTTTAATATTAGTTTTCTATTAAAAGGGGAAATTACAGTATTATATATAGGTAAAGTCTGACCTGGAAGGCCACTGATTTCCAAACTGAAAGGGCTTTCTGATGCAGGATCGGAAAGAGCAGAGCAGAAGATGGGAGTGGTGGTGGCTCTGTTCAAAGAAATCACAGTGGCAGTCTGAACTCTGATGCTACTTAGGGCAGAGGCAGTGACAGGAGGGCACACCTTTTTCTCTCATGGGGAACACCCTAATGTAGGGGCTTCTGTCTGATGGTAGTTGGGTGAACCTGATGTTATGGGTTTTGTATGGGTGCAAGTCAGGAGATGTAGGTGCTGTGTCTGGCAAATGGTGCTAGAGTCAGTAACCAGACCAGTTATAGAAAATAAACAAGTGTCTCTTTGCAGTACATCCAATGGTATGAAACATAGTTCCAAACAATTCACAATGCAAATCTTCCCTGATAGCAATGTATGGATATAAGCAATGATAGGGATTAAAGTACTCCTTCTCTCTCTGCAGAATTTAAGGCTGGTAATAAGGTTCTTGCAAACTTGTCTGTAATTCCCAGATGGGGGCTACAGGATAAAGATATGACTGACTAGGACCATGTCAAAATGTGGAAGGGTGCAAAACTTGAAGCGTTTCGGGTTATACGTGCCCTTTGTCAAAAAAGCACGAGTAGCCCAAAATGCATCAAGTTTGTTCCTGCATGTAATCTTCTAAATAAAGTATCCGGTTTTATCAGAGATGGCAGTGCTGGATTCTGGTTGTTATCTAATGTAAAGTACTTTCTTGATGCAAATATTCTCAGAGATAGTGATATTTTTGGACACAGGCTTAGTTTTCTCCAAAAGGGGAGCACATGTAGCTCCTCTCTCTTATTCAGCTACCATTAGACTCACACTATACTAGGGGAAAACCTAAGTCCATCTTCTAGGCTTCTATGAGAGCAGAGTCCGGATTGTCAACCCTGACTGATCCAGGCAGAGCTATATGGGTACAATACATCTGATAACATTATACAACAAGAAAAAGTTTGCAAGTACCCTGTTCTGGGGTATTCCGTTTCCAATGCTCCAATCCATTTAGTGCTACTCAGAGATTTCTGCTGCTGAACATCTACCACAGCATTCTAAGCAATGATCTATTGAAATCAATAGGGAACTTAGATTGTGAGCTCCATTGGGGACAGTTGGAACTAACGTCTGTAAAGCACTGCAGAATATAGTAGCGCCATATAAGTGCATAAAATAAAAAATAGCAGTGTGCATGGAATGCTGTGCAAGAATGTTGGCATTGCTGGAGGGGTCCGGTGTGGCCACCAATCACATGCTGTAAGGGAAAATTAGAAATAGTTGCATTGCATGATCTTAAAAGGGTCTTCCCAGATTTATAAATAAAGCTTAAACGGATATTCTGGTCAGTAAGGGTTTGATTGATGGGAACTCCACTAATTGCCAAGTACCATGCTCGGCAATCTTTATTAGTGCTGTAGACTTTAAATGGAGACCAACACTCACTCAATCGGTTGGGTTCCCAGTGGTCAAACCACCAAATATATTGCAGTTATCAGATAGTTGCTTATAAGTTAACCAGAATACCCTGATATCATCTGAGAAGTGGATGCAAATTTCCTACTAGACTAGGCAAAAAGGTTAATTGTAGCAAAATGGTAGTCAATACTACCACACACCTATATATCCCTATATTGCAAGTAACCCTCCTAGCAAATGGGACAACAGACATTGAGTACATATGGTACACCCTCATCTTTTCAAAAACGTATAATCTTGTAGCAAAATGGCTAAGAATTTTCTGCAGCTGCTGATGTAATTAACATATATTGACAAATATTAGGTAAGAACTTCCAAGAATATTCATGTAATCAAAAGAGGCTTAAGACAGAAACTGCTATTTAGCACACAGGAATGCTTAGAATTAACCCTGTGTGAAGCTCCTGTGCCCAATACAAAATTAGTAACAAGACCTTGCATTTACTTTGTGCTATTTTTAATTACTTTGGCCCCCCTGTATTCTGAATTGTTTTGGCTGTAGGTGGCTGCCAGGATCAATTTCAGTACATACCTTCAGTATTAGCAGCATGAGGCAGAGCTCAACCACATGAAGTGCTGGCTAGAGCAGTTCAAGTGTGTGTTCTGGCATTTCTAAACCATTCACGGGTGACATCCAGGAACATTGCTTTACAGAGATGACATAATGTGCAGTAACTTACTGGTTCACTGCTAAAGGGTTAACAGTACTTCAATGTTCATTGTGCTACTGTTATCTATGCCCTGTGTAATCCAATAAGGTTACATATGGGTAGTAAATAGTTAAACTGTCAGTTCTTAAGGCAGTTTCAGGGAGAGAAGCTGTCCCTGCCCCCCCGTCCCCCTCTGGTGTTTTGTGGCTGATTTTCAGACCAGTCTTAGCCAGCCTAGGAGGCTGGCTGCAGCCTGTAATTCTAAGAGAAGCCTTCTAGTGTGGATGAAGCCTGTGAATTGTATGAAGCTACCAGATAAAATAAATGTACCAAGAGAAACTCTTAGGGGGGAAGCACAGAAACAATTACAGAAGGTTCAGGACTGGATTAGAGTGCTGGCAGGGACAGTGAAGATAAACTGGAATTTACTGTATGTGGTTAAGGTAAATTGCTTCAGGCGCCAGCCACACTGGGACTTGCATGCCTTTGGTCATTTGGGAAGATTGAATGAGCCCTCTCCCTGCCCTCCTGCCTCACACCCTGCCAATCATCCACCATTATTGGCCCTTTAGGAGCCACCAGACAGGAGATCCAAGGAAACAAAGGGTGCGTCCTTCCATTCACTGCCTGCATGGTCCAGGAGAGCGCTAGAACTAGGGTTATCCACTGTGAGGACTAAAACCAATCTCATTACCTTGGCCAAAATTCCTCTCCTCTACACTCCACTCTCTCCATCCCCGCACCTCTCCCTGCTAGCCGGTGAACATCACATGTATTTTGTATATCTAGAGTGCTAGGACTTTCAAATGGTTTGCTGAATGTTTCATTTAGAGGCTTTGCAAATATGTTTGGTCTCCAGTGAGAGTAAATAATTCAATTACATATGAATCATGCTACGGAGGATGTGCTGTAAGATGTGCAAATCTCTATTATTTGGTAGAATTTTAGAGTCTTTTATATTTTATAAAGCTAAAAGACTAAACATCCATTACTTTAACCAATGTACTGCATGCATGAGGGAAATTCTTAAATAGGCAAGGAGCTTTCTCCTTTTTTAAATATATTTTGTATTTTTTTTCTTAACATGGTGTTATTCCCTTTTAGCATATGTCATGCATTCAAGTTAATAAAGCATACCTCTAGTTTCACAAGTAACATGATTATAGTGTAGAAATGTCCAACATAATTTTTCTGAATTAGTCGATTAACAAATTTTGCTGCTAAACTGTAGTACAGACCAGCCAGGGCCTGTGCTGAGGCTACCCTTAACTAGAAAGTATCATTTTCTAGTTGGAACCTGTGCAATTGGACCCTACCAGCTACGGCACCCTCACCAAAGATGGGACCCAGAGCCGGATAGTTAAGTACAGCCCGCAGCAAAGACATTGGCCAAGTCCAGCACTATAATCACTTGTGAATTTGGAGGTAAGTTTTAAGCAAGGTGTATAAAATAGGAATGTGTAGAGGTTCAGACAGCACAAGTGTCGATCAATGATTGATCGCCGTCCTATTATAGGCTGGAGCAAAGTGTATTGGGGACGAACAATTGCAGCTGTTCTGCCAAAACTAGTGCTAAGGAAAACTGGCTTTGTTTATATGAACTCATAGCTGATATGAAACAATCAGATTTATCTTATTTTTCAAAGCAACTTTCAAAAATGAAACATGAAATCTGATTGGTTGCTATCAGCAACTAAACCAGTTTTCCTTAGCGCAGAAAAGTGGCCAACGCTCTGTTGATTCAATAAATGTAGTATTCCAAACCTTCCCTGGCATTAACATTCTAAACATTCTCTGGAACTAACAATAGCATAAAAACAGTACGTTGTAACTCGGAGCTTCATGGCATCGGTTTCCCTGACCAAACTGCTGCATGAAAGCTTTACATCACCAAACACAATGGCATGCATCTGGTGCAAAGCATGGTGTCATTGGATGCTGGAGCTGTGAAAACGTTTTCTGTAGAGTGATGAATCACACTTCTGTCAGTCTGATGCATGTATCTGTGTTTGGTGAATGCCAGGGGAATGTTAC
This sequence comes from Bufo bufo, assembly GCF_905171765.1. Classification (NCBI taxonomy): domain Eukaryota; kingdom Metazoa; phylum Chordata; class Amphibia; order Anura; family Bufonidae; genus Bufo; species Bufo bufo. The sequence goes on from NC_053393.1 coordinate 203,468,935, forward strand.
CGGCCTGACTGCAATATGCCAACTGTAAAGTTTGGTGGAGGAGGGATAGTGTTAAGGAATAATTTTTTATGGGTTCGCCTAGGCCCCTTAGTTCCAGCACTTTAGCATACCAAGACATTTTGGACAATTGTATGCTTCCAACTTTGTGGGAATAGTTTGCGGCAGGACCTTTTCTGTTCCAGCATGACTGTGCCCAGTGCAAAGTCCATTAGGTATGGTTGGGTGAAGTTGGTGTGGAAGAACTTAACTGACATACACAGCATCCTAACTATAACCTCTTTGAAGACCTTTGTGATGAACTAGAACAGAGATTGTAACCCAGACCCTATCATTCAACACCAATATCTGACTTCACAAATGCTCTTAGGATTAATAGGCACATATTCCCACAGACACACTCCAAAATCTTGTAGAAAGCCCTCCCAGAACAGTGGAACAAAAAGCTAAAAATCATGATTACATAAAGGGGACTGTGGCCCTACCCCAAGAATTTATGTTAATTCATAACATCCACAGTTTTAGGCATTCCCTAAAAACACATCTTTTTAGGTTAGCCTATTACATCCGTTAATCTAACTCCCCTCAATTCACTGCTCCCCCCACCCTCCTACAGCATCATTCTTCTGAACCTGACCCATCAACAGATATACACCACACCTCATGCACTCAGAAACACTACAGATATCAGCTGTTAACTGGCTCATGCACCCTATTGTGTTTTAAAATGGTCAAATCATTGCACAAATCAAGCACTTATTACCTTTTGTCTCATTCTGTTCATTCGCGGGGGTCCCAGGTGTCACACTTCCTTCATTAGACCATGATAGCCCATCCTAAGGTCAGACCATCAACATTTTATTCTCAGAAACGTAAGTAAAAATGTACCCCTACTGTATCTATAGTGTACTCTTTTTTTCTTATGGTTTGCATTCTGTGCTTCCAAAAAACTCTAATTCATGATGATTCCAAAAACCAAATCCCTTCTTGATTGGTATTGTTTGTTTCGTCAGTGCACTTGAATTGAGTCTGGCAGTCATTACAAAGCTCAAATGCTTAGTCTTTGACTACATGGGTTTTCCCACATATTAAAATATAGGCCTATGAGATCACTTAGCTTCAAACATTAAGCATGTAACAATCATAAAGTCAGCCCCTAAAATGGATTCCTTTAAGGGATTACATTGTAATTTACATTGTGTAAATTCTAGAAAGTTCATTAAGCTTTTCATTGTGTCAGATTGGTGCAAAACATCTCAGGTTTTTAATGTTTCTATCCTTATCTAGTTGACATCTTTCTTCACCCCCATCAATATAATGCAGCTCAGTGCTTTCTTGGATATATCTTCTTAGACAAGACATCACAATCATTTCTTCTATTATTTCTGATGTGCTATTTAGGACTTTTGATGTTCCATTAAAATCAATAATGTACACATGGTGTGCTATTCAAATAATGTCTCAGGGGCAGGAGTGAGGCAGTAAAATACTGAAATAAGAGTACTTTTATTTAAACGGAGCTTTGGGTGTTTTTGTATTCTTAGTTTTCCTGTCTATGCACTACTATAGTAGAACCAAGCATAAATTGTGGCAAAAACACACAAAGGAATGGGAATTATGAATAAGGTGGGAGAATTCTTCTTAGTGGGGGCCAATAGCACTATCCGTCTCCAAGTAACAATAGCTTGGTGCCCGTCCAGTAGAAGACTCTTCTGCCACATGGCCTTTAGACAACCATAATTCAATATATCAGGACAGCACTCTAAATTTGACTGCAATTGGGTAGGGTTTATTTTTGTCTGCCAAAGCTTAGATCATAAGATTCCATTCACAAATGAATCAGTTAATTGCAACATTTCCGGTTTATGAGAACACCGCTTTTCAAGCATATGTAGGTGCTAGTCAGAGCTTAATGGCAGCATGTTCTCCTAAGCCTGAAAAGTTGCAATTAATTGATTCATTTGTGAATGGAATCTTATGATCTAAGCTTTGGCAGACAAAAATAAACCCTACCGAATTGCAGTCAAATTTTGAGTGCTGTCCTGATATATGGAATTATACTTGTGAATAATACAGTTTTAATAGCTCAAGAAAAAAATTAGCTCTGAGACTGCTTTCACATCTGCGTCGGAAGCTGTGTTCGGGGCTTTCATCACAGAATTCGTCAAAATAGCTTAGAGAAAAGTCCTGCATGCATTTTTTCTCCTCTAAAAAAAACATTATTCTGAAAGGAAACCTAAGAGATCCCATTATAGTCAATGGGATCCGTTAGGCGACGTTCCTGTCAGTTATTTGCCGACGTTATTTTCGTTCTTACGCTCCTATAATGGTAATAATAGTGCTGAGGGGAAAACAGCCTAAGTTGGGATTTTCCTTTTTATATTTTTTAAATGTATCTAGAAATAAAATTAGCAGGTGGGAAACATTGTTATGATCAGGCATGGGATTCAGCCAGTTTCCTCAGGTTCTCAAGATCCGGTTGTTAAAATTACAGCGGCAGCTGGAGATGAGTACTTCCATTCCATAGTTTAGCTCCTTAGGCTTTTTAAAAGTTTTGTGCTATGTGTGTGTAGTGTATATATGGTGTATTTATGCATGTGTGCCATGCATATGGTGTATTTATGTGTGTTGCATATACACTGCGTGCAGAATTATTAGGCAAATGAGTATTTTGACCACATCATCCTCTTTATGCATGTTGTCTTACTCCAAGCTGTATAGGCTCGAAAGCCTACTACCAATTAAGCATATTAGGTGATGTGCATCTCTGTAATGAGAAGGGGTGTGGTCTAATGACATCAACACCCTATATCAGGTGTGCATAATGGGTCAAAAGAAGGACTTGACAGGCTCAGAAAAGTCAAAAATAGTGAGATATCTTGCAGAGGCATGCAGCACTCTTAAAATTGCAAAGCTTCTGAAGCGTGATCATCGAACAATCAAGCGTTTCATTCAAAATAGTCAACAGGGTCGCAAGAAGCGTGTGGAAAAACCAAGGCGCAAAATAACTGCCCATGAACTTAGAAAAGTCAAGCGTGCAGCTGCCAAGATGCCACTTGCCACCAGTTTGGCCATATTTCAGAGCTGCAACATCACTGGAGTGCCCAAAAGCACAAGGTGTGCAATACTCAGAGACATGGCCAAGGTAAGAAAGGCTGAAAGACGACCACCACTGAACAAGACACACAAGCTGAAACGTCAAGACTGGGCCAAGAAATATCTCAAGACTGATTTTTCTAAGGTTTTATGGACTGATGAAATGAGAGTGAGTCTTGATGGGCCAGATGGATGGGCCCGTGGCTGGATTGGTAAAGGGCAGAGAGCTCCAGTCCGACTCAGACGCCAGCAAGGTGGAGGTGGAGTACTGGTTTGGGCTGGTATCATCAAAGATGAGCTTGTGGGGCCTTTTCGGGTTGAGGATGGAGTCAAGCTCAACTCCCAGTCCTACTGCCAGTTTCTGGAAGACACCTTCTTCAAGCAGTGGTACAGGAAGAAGTCTGCATCCTTCAAGAAAAACATGATTTTCATGCAGGACAATGCTCCATCACACGCGTCCAAGTACTCCACAGCGTGGCTGGCAAGAAAGGGTATAAAAGAAGAAAATCTAATGACATGGCCTCCTTGTTCACCTGATCTGAACCCCATTGAGAACCTGTGGTCCATCATCAAATGTGAGATTTACAAGGAGGGAAAACAGTACACCTCTCTGAACAGTGTCTGGGAGGCTGTGGTTGCTGCTGCACACAATGTTGATGGTGAACAGATCAAAACACTGACAGAATCCATGGATGGCAGGCTTTTGAGTGTCCTTGCAAAGAAAGGTGGCTATATTGGTCACTGATTTGTTTTTGTTTTGTTTTTGAATGTCAGAAATGTATATTTGTGAATGTTGAGATGTTATATTGGTTTCACTGGTAAAAATAAATAATTGAAATGGGTATATATTTGTTTTTTGTTAAGTTGCCTAATAATTATGCACAGTAATAGTCACCTGCACACACAGATATCCCCTAAAATAGCTAAAACTAAAAACAAACTAAAAACTACTTCCAAAAATATTCAGCTTTGATATTAATGAGTTTTTTGGGTTCATTGAGAACATGGTTGTTGTTCAATAATAAAATTAATCCTCAAAAATACAACTTGCCTAATAATTCTGCACTCCCTGTATGTGGAGTATGTATATGTAAACATGTGTCATGATGCTGCGTGTCCGCCGTTGAGTAGGGAACCTGTTGTTAAAAATTTTAATACCACCCCTGGTTATGATGGATACAGGAAGTTAATTTTTGGTCAGAAATGCTGAAAGTATGTTTCTGAAGGAATCATCACTAGAGATGTCGTGAACTTAAAATTTTCCGTTTGCGAACGGTGAACGCGAATTTTCGCAAATGTTCGCGAACTGGCGAACCGGGCGAACTGCCATAGACTTCAATAGGCAGGCGAATTTTAAAACCCACAGGGACTCTTTCTGGCCACAATAGTGATGGAAAAGTTGTTTCAAGGGGACTAACACCTGGACTGTGGCATGCCGGAGGGGGATCCATGGCAAAACTCTCATGGAAAATTACGTAGTTGACGCAGAGTCGGGTTTTAATCCATAAAGGGCATAAAGCACCTAACATTCCTAAATTGTTTGGAATAACGTGCTTTAAAACATCAGGTATGATGTTGTATCAATCAGGTAGTGTAACGGTTACGCCTGCTTCACAGTGACAGACCAAACTCCCCGTTTAACGCACCGCAAAAAGTCCATTTGCACAACCGCAAACTCCCCATTTGCACAAGGTTGGATACCAAGCTAGCCATGTCCCGTTCCTTGTCCTCACTGATGTCATTGAAGGTCTCTTCCTCCAACCAGCCACGTACAACACCAAGGGTCCCTGAAAGGTGGCAACAAGCCCCCTGAGACGCCTGCTGTGGTTGGTCTTCCACCTCCTCAAAGCCACCTTCCTCCTCTGACTCCTCTTCTTCAGACTCCTCTCTCTGCATTGCCTCTCTATGCGTTATTATAAGGTGTGTTAAGTAGTACTATTCCTATCAGTTTAATCCCTGTTACGTCCCCTATCAGGGGATGTGTATATGGCATCAATTTTAGGAACGGGGAGATGGAAAAAGATGCTTGGTCGGTCCTCCTACTTCAAATTTGGGGCACTGCGCGTGCAATCTAATGTGCCACCACATAGTTGTGGTGTGTTATATTGTTCTATTCTTATCAGTTTAATCCCTGTTACGTCCCTTATCAGGGGACGTGTATATGGCATCGATTTTCGGAATGGAGAGATGGAAAAAGATGCTTGGTCGGTCCTCCTACTTCAAATTTGGGGCACTGCGCGTGCAATCTAATGTGCCGCCAGATAGTTATCAGTTGTTAATATAATATATTCCCTGTTATGTCCCCTATCAGCTTTCAGGCAAGTCAACCCCAAGACGGCGTGACACTGCCGTATCCGGGATGTGGAATAGCCCCTGGGGAGCTGGGGGGGGGTGCCGTTGATGTGGAGCAAGACGCAGCAGCAGAAGAGGACTCAGCCGAGGAGGTTATGGAATAGGATGGCGTAGGAGGAGTAGAGGAGGTGGCAGCAGGCCTGCCTGCAAGTCGTGGCGGTGTCACCAACTCCTCTGCAGAGCCACGCATTCTTGGCAGCCGTCAGCAGGTTTACCCAATGCGCAGTGTAGGTGATATACCTGCCCTGACCGTGCTTTGCAGACCAGGTATCAATGGTCAGATGAACCCTTGCCCCAACACTGTGTGCCAGACATGCCATGACTTCCTTTTCCACAATAGAGTACAGGTTGGGGATTGCCTTTTGTGAAAATAAATTTTGGCCAGGTACCTTCCACTGCGGTGTCCCAATAGCTACAAATTTTTTGAAGGCCTCAGACTCCACCAGCTTGTATGGTAAAAGCTGGCGGGCTAAGAGTTCCGACAAGCCAGCTGTTAGACGCCGGGCAAGGGGGTGACTTTGTGACATTGGCTTCTTATGCTCAAACATTTCCTTGACAGACACCTGACTGTGGGCAGATGAGCAGGAACTGCTGAAGGTGAGTGGCGGAGTGGCGGATGGTTGAGAGGGGGCAAGGAGGACAGCAGTGGTTGACGTGGCTGAAGATGCTGGACCAGGAGGAGGATGGCGGCTTTGATTTTGTGTGCTGCTTGTACTCATGTGTTGATCCCATAGGAATTTGTGATGTGCGATCATGTGCCTTCGCAAAGCAGTTGTACCTAGGTGGGTGTTGGACTTCCCACGACTCAGTTCCTTTTGGCACAGGTTGCAAATGGCATCGCCGTTGTCAGAGGCAGACACACAAAAAAAATGCCACACTGCTGAGCTCTGCAATGACGGCATTCTGGTGGTGGCAACAGCATGCGTTGATTGGCATGCTGTCTGGCTGACTCCGGGTGCCGATGCATGCTGTCTGACTGTGCCACTAGCTCCTTGCGACGACCTCCCCCTGCTTACAACTCGTCTCCTCCTCCTCTCTGTCTCCCCATCTGAACTTTCCCCCTGTTCTTCTTCTCTTCTAGTGGGCACCCACGTGACATCCACGGACACATCGTCATCATCAACCGCTTCACTTGTATCTGACAACTCAGCAAAGGAAGTAGCAGCGGGTACAACATCATCATCATCACACCGTACGTCCATGTATGTAATGCTGCCTGACTGAGACATATCCCTGTTATCTACATCCTCTGGCAATAATGGTTGCGCATCACTCATTTCTTCCAACTGATGTGTAAATAACTCCTCTGACAAATCAAGTGAAGCGGCTGTGGTGCTAGTGTTGGCAGCAGGGGCGGGCGAGTGGTACCTTGAGAGGTGCCCGAAGCTAAGCTGGAGGAGGATGGTGCGTCAAGGTTCCGAGCGGAAGCTGTAGAAGATTGGGTGTCCTGTGTTAGCCAGTCAACTATGTCCTCAGAACTTTTCGAGTTCAGGGTACGTGGTCTCTGAACACTGGGCATTATTCTAGGGCCAAAGGGAATCACAGCACCACGACCACGACGGCCCCTGCGGGGTGGCCTGCCTCTGCCTGTCATTTTTTTTTAGATTAGTTAAGTTGTACTATGCCTGCAAGCTACTGTGACACCCGATATGAGTGGCACTGTGCACTGGCAGAAGTTGGCAGAGTAGACGCTGTAGGCCTGACACACACGCTTGCAGACAACTACAGTTGCAAGAAAAAGTATGTGAACCCTTTGGAATGATATGGATTTCTGCACAAATTGGTCATAAAATGTGATCTGATCTTCATCTAAGTCACAACAATAGACAATCACAGTCTGCTTAAACTAATAACACACAAAGAATTAAATGTTACCATGTTTTTATTGAACACACCATGTAAACATTCACAGTGCAGGTGGAAAAAGTTTGTGAACGGTCAGGAGTAATTCCGCTTTACAGAACTGTTTCAGTTCAGCAATATTCTTGGGATGTCTGGTGTGAATCGCTTTCTTGAGGTCATGCCACAGCATCTCAATCGGGTTGAGGTCAGGACTCTGACTGGGCCACTCCAGAAGGCGTATTTTCTGCTGTTTAAGCCATTCTGTTGTTGATTTACTTCTATGATTTGGGTCATTGTCCTGTTGCAACACCCATCTTCTGTTGAGCTTCAGCTGGTGGACAGATGGCCTTAAGTTCTCCTGTAAAATGTCTTGATAAACTTGGGAATTCATTTTTCCTTCGATGATAGCAATCCGTCCAGGCCCTGACGCAGCAAAGCAGCCCCAAACCATGATGTACCCACCACTATACTTCGCAGTTGGGATAACGTTTTGATGTTGGTGTGCTGTGCCTCTTTTTCTCCACACATAGTCTTGTGTGTTTCTTCCAAACAACTCAACTTTGATTTCATCTGTCCACACAATATTTTGCCAGTACTGCTGTGGAACAACCAGGTGCTCTTGTGCAAACTGTAAACGCGCAGCAATGTTTTTTTTGGACAGCAGTGGCTTCCTCTGTGGTAACCTCCCATGAAATCTATTCTTGTTTAGTGTTTTACGTATCGTAGATTCGCTAACAGGGATGTTAGCATATGCCAGAGACTTTTGTAAGTCTTTAGCTGACACTCTAGGATTCTTCTTTGCCTCATTGAGCAGTCTGCTCTTACAGTCATCTTTACAGGACTGACACTCCTAGGGAGAGTAGCAACAGTGCTGAACTTTCTCCATTTATAGACAATTTGTCTTACCGTTGACTGATGAACAGCAAGGCTTTTGGGGATACTTTTATAACCATTTCCAGCTTTATGCAAGTCAACAATTCTTAATCGTAGGTCTTCTGAGAGCTCTTTTGTGCGAGGCATCATTCACATCAGGAAATGCTTCTTGTGAAAAGCAAACCCAGAACTGGTGTGTGTTTTTTATAGGGCAGGGCAGCTGTAACCAACACCTCCAATCTCATCTAATTGATTGGACTCCAGTTGGCTGACACCTCACTCCAATTAGCTCTTGGAGAGGTCATTAGTCTAGGGGTTCACATACTTTATCCACCTGCACTGTGAATGTTTACATTGTGTGTTCAATAAAAACATGGTAACATTTAATTCTTTGTGTGTTATTAGTTTAAGCAGACTGTGATTGTCTATTTTTGTGACTTAGATGAAGCTCAGATCACATTTTATGACCAATTTGTGCAGAAATCCATATCATTCCAAAGGGTTCACATACTTTTTCTTGCAACTGTAACTGCTATTCAATCTATTACAGTCAAAATTGTATTTTTTTTTTAAATGTGCACTACTGTTACACCAGATATGAGTTGCACTGGTGTGACACTGTGCCCTTGCAGGCCCTGAAACGCACACTTGTGAAGGAAAATCACTGCTATTATTTCAGTCCAAAAAGTGTTTTTTTTTTTAAATGTGCACCACTGTTACACCAGATATGAGTTGCACTGGTGTGACACTGTGCCCTTGCAGGCCCTGAATCGCACACTTGTGAAGGAAAATGACTGCTATTATTTCAGTCTAAAAAGTGTTGTTTTTTTTAAATGTGCACCACTGTTACACCAGATATGAGTTGCACTGGTGTGACACTGTGCTCTTGCAGGCCTTGAAACGCACACTTGTGAAGGAAAATGACTGCTATTATTTCAGTCCAAAAAGTGTTGTTTTTTTTAAAATGCAAGCTATTGTGACACCAGATATGAGTGGTGTCACTGGGCAAGTGGGCACAGTATACGCTGTGAGCCTGACACACACGCTGGCAGGCAGGCAACTGCATATAGATTACACAGAAAAAAAAAAAAAAAAGCAGACTGATGTTCTAGCCCTAAAAAGGGCTTTTTGGGGTGCTGTCCTTACAGCAGAGATCAGATGAGTCCTTCAGGACTGTAGTGGACACTGAATACACTAGCCTAGCTATCGATTTCCCTATTAAATCAGCAGCAGCTACACTGTCCCTCCTCTCACTAAGAATGCAGCTTCCGAATGAATCTAAAATGGATGCTGTCCAGGAGGTGGGAGGGTCTGGGAGGGAGGGTCTGCTGCTGATTGGCTGGAATGTGTCTGCTGACTGTGAGGTACAGGGTCAAAGTTTACTCAATGATGATGAATAGGGGGCGGACCGAACATTGCATATGTTCGCCCGCTGCGGCGAACGCGAACAAGCTATGTTCGCCGGGAACTATTCGCCGGCGAACTATTCGGGACATCTCTAATCATCACCCCTATCTCATCATCCCACCAAAGTATTTTATATTAATTTGTATTTTTACAATTCATGAAGTGATTCCTGCCTATGACCAAATGACTGTTCCGTACAAGCCACCAAAGTCTGCATGAGGGTTAGTGTATGTTCATTTACCTCAAATTCAATACAGATGTCTACGGACTTTTTAGAAAAATCATGTCATCGTGAATCAGACGCCATATTACAGAGATATTTTTTCCTAGGAGCATATTTTCTAGGGAAGAATACCTTCATAATATGCTCTTGTACACTAGTCTCCATGTATTGCTAGGCTCTGTGCACATGGCTCTTTGACCAATGTGAATGTAAGACGACCATATGGTGCTTACTAATATAGCCATTGTTGAAATTCTGTGCCGTGTGCTATATTTCACAAGCCATGTCCCCTTTTTTTGGCAAATGTTCTGTCCACATAGAGATCCTGTCCATAAGATGGCCACTGATGGAGGGTCATGTGACCAGACACATCACTCAATCTTCTCCATTCTAACACACTGCACACATGACCCTCCATCAGTAGCCATCTCATCTTTTTTTTTTAATGGAGATGTATTTCTGCAGAGACCTATATCTAAGCAGTCTTAACATCCACGGAGCCAAAAATCTGCATGGTTTATTATTCATTGGTTATAGTTAAATTAGGCACAGGATATTTATTAAGTCTGAGGTCTTAAAATGAAACATTGCAATAGTACAAAAATCTGCATGTTTACTCTGAAGAAAATATATATATATTTTAAAATACCTTACATTATTTCAAGACTGCCAGAAAATATGCTGTTTGATCCGTAGACTGGGGATGCAACCTTATCCTGTACTCTAAAGGATTTTACTTATTGGTGTTAAGTAGTGTTGAGCGAATTGAAGCATCCAAAGTGGAATTTGATCCGAAGTGTTGGAAAAATTTGATTTGCCATGAATCCGAATTCCCTCGCGCTTCAGGGTAACTAATCAGTTTTTCCTAAAATGGCGGCTGTATGGGTTACGAAGTGAAAATAAGAAGCTCGTGAATGCAATATGACCCGTAACGCTGTGTAGCAAACCAACCCGCTGTTAGCCACCTCCCTGTGATGTCACAGCCCTATAAAAGCCTCATCCCACGCGGTTTCTGCCATTTTATGGTTAGCTAAGCATAGCGAGAGATGTGGCACAGTGTTTCTTAAAACTGGTTAAACAAGGATTTTGGAGAGGATGAATGCAGGGACAGTGCAGGGAGACTGTTTTGAGACTGTAGGGAGACAGTAGGGATACTGCAGGTGGAGTGTATCGCCGTGTGCATGACATTCTACTGCACCCACATTAAAAGTTGATCCATTATTTTACTCATACAGTCAGTGTGGAAGATTTATCTAAACTGGTGTAAAGGAAAAAACTGTTTAGTTGCCCATAGCAACCAATTATATTCCAATTTTCATTTTGCAGAGTTCCTTTGGAAAAAGAAAGGTGAAATCTGACTGGTTTCTATGGCAACTAAGCCAGTTTTCATTTACACCAGTTTTGATAACTCTCCCCCATTGTGCTTCAGTATATAAGGCAGGTGTAATATATCGCCGTGTTAAGCACGTTCTACTTTACCCATATTCAGTGTTAATACGTTATGTTGGGGAAACAGATATGTTGTGTCCGTATTCCAGGACGGTGTAATATTTTGCCCTGTTCAACAGTGCAGTGGAGCCAGGTTTAGCATAGCAAATGCATTCTGTTAGCTGTTGCGTTACATACAGGGTTGAGCGAACCCGAACTGTAAAGTTCAGGTTCGTATCGAACTTTAGGATTCTTTGATCCCGGACCCGAACCTGAACATTTCAGTAAAAGATTGGGTTTGAGTTCTTTGTTCAGCGATTTAATGCTGTAAAGGCTCCAAGGCGGCCAATCAACAAGCGCTTAACTTGTGTGCCCTTAGAAGCCATCACAACCATGCCTACTAATGGCATGGCTGTGATTGGCCAGTGCAGCATGTGACCCAGCCTCTATATAAGCTGGAGTCACGTAGCGCCGCACGTCACTCTGCTCTTACTAGTGTAGGGATAGGATGCTGCTGCTGTGAGGGAGAGAATAGGAAAAAATCTATCTGATATCACATCACAACTTGTTGTTAACTCTGCAATCTACAGCGATTTTGTGGGTGCAGTGCAACATTTTTTTACCCTGCCCTGAGCCCAGTAATACAGAAAAATAAGTTTTATCCATCTATTAGTTAGTGGGCGTCGGCGGCCATTTTGTGCAAGTTCAGTGCACCAGCACTGCATATGTGCCAGGGACAATATTCAATTTTTTTTCCAGTACAGTACAATCCAAGTAAATCCATCTGTTAGATTCTGTGGGGACAAATTATTTATTTATTTTGCTAAAAAGTACATTTGCACCCTGCACTGCATTTGTGATAGTGAAAGAAAATCTGTTAAATCCATCTGTTTAATTGTGGACGAAAAAATCATATTTTTTTTCCCATAAAGAACCTTTGCGACCTGCACTGCAAATCTGATAGTGAAATAAAATCTGTGAATCCATCTGTTCAACTGTGGGTGAAAAAATAATATATTTTTTTCCATAAAGTACAATACCTTTGCGGCTTTTGCTGCATCTCTGAGAGTCCAATACATGCGTTAAATACTGCTGTTATCTTCTGGTTTCAAAAAACACCTATTTTATGCAAGATAATGCATTTGTGGCCTTTGCTGCATTTCTGACAGTCCAATACAAGCAATAAATACTGCTGTTATATTCTGGTTTTAAAAAAAACACCAATTTTGTGCAAGATACTACATTTGCGGCATTTGCTGCATTTCTGACAGTCCAATACAAGCAATAAATACTGCTGTTATATTCTGGATTAAAAAAAAACACCTATTTTGTGCAAGCTTCTACATTTGCGGCCTTTCCTGCATTTCTGACAGTCCAATACAAGTGTTAAATACTGCTGTTATATTCTGGTTTTAAAAAACACCTATTTTATGCAAGATAATGCATTTGCGGCCTTTGCTGCATTTTTGAGAGTCCAATACAAGCGTTAAATACTGCTGTTATATTGTGGTTTTAAAAAAACTAAAAATTTTTGCAAGATACTACATTTGCGGCCTTTGCTGCATTTCTGACAGTCCAATACAACCAGTCAATACCACTGTTACATTGTAGTGTTGATAACGAATATTCGAATTGCGAATTTTTATAGCAAATATAGGCACTTCAAGAATTCGCTAATATTTAGAATATAGAGATAAATATTCGTAATTTCGAATATTCGAATTTTTTTTAAATCAGTAAATATGATCCCTCCTTGCTTCTATCTTGTGGGCCAATGAGAAAGCTGCAGTATCTTTGACTTTAGGAGTAGTGTTGATTGCGAATTTTCATAATGCTAATTTTCGTAATGCGAATTTTCAATTGCCGAGTAAAGACTTGCATCCTCTTTGCTTCTTGCTTGTGGGCCAATGAGTCATTGGCCCACAAGCAACTTAAGCAGGGAGGAAACATGACTTTAGATGGGAAAAATGACGAATATTAAAAAAAAATAGCATATAGCACTATATTGAATATATGAATTTTTTGAATATTCGTAATATTCTAAAACAAGAATATAAAGCAATATTTTTCAATAGAGCTAAATTGCTCTACATTCGTTTTTTTTCAAATATTCGCTATATTGCTATATATTCTTGTTTTAGAATATTACGAATATTCGAAAAAACTAATATATTCGATGTAGTGCTATATATTTGTTTTTTAGAATATTCATAATTTTTCCCATCTAAAGTCATGATTCCTCCCTGATTAAGTTGCTTGTTGGCCAATGACTCATTGGCCCACAAGCAAGAAGCAGGGAGGAATCATGTTTTTACTCGGCAATTGAAAAATTAGCGATAAAAATTTGCACTATGAAAATTCCCATTATGAAAATTCGCATTGCGAAAATTACCATTTTTGCATTTTACGCGATCATTACCTTGCCGACTTTTCAAGTAAAAAAAATTGCAGAATATAACAAATATTCCAATTTGTGAATATTCGGCGAATATTCTACAAAATATCCGCGAAATATTGCAAATTCGAATATGACCCCTGCTGCTCATCACTATTATATTGTTGGTTTACAAATTCACATTTTTTGTGACTGTGAAGTAATTGTATAAAATTCGCCTATCACACTGTTGTGTGACCTCAATAAATTTTTCGGCACTGCCTTACTGTCAGTGTACTTAATTGTTGTCTATTGGCAGTTACATTGTCGCCTGACATAAACCATCTGTTAGTTTGGTGGGTGAACGCAAAGAATGAGGAAAGCATCAAATAAGGGACGTGGCCCTGGTCGTGGTGCTGCTGGTGTTGGTGGAGCTCCTGTTGCAGGGAGAGGACGTAGTCAATCTGTACCAGCTACACGCACAAGTGAAACACCTTCCTCAGGTGCGAGTAGGCGACATAACCTCCAGCGTTATTTGGTAGGGCCGAATACGGCTCTATGAATGGTGAGGTCAGAACAAGTACTGGCGATAGTAGATTGGGTGGCTGACAGTGCCTCCAGTTCCTTGATATTGTCTACCACCCAGTCTCCTGCTGAAAGATCAGAGTTGGCACCTGCAGCCCATGGCCATCAGTCTTTCACTTCACCCCCTTGCAAATCAGCCAAGCAGTCTGAGCACCAAGTTATGCAGCAGTCTCTTCTGCTTTTTGATGACTCTGCTAGCAAGGTTTCCCAGGGCCATTCACATAGCCCTGCCCCAGAAATGAAAGAGATTGAGTGCACCGATGCCCAACCACTTATGTTTCAGGATGAGTACATGGAAGGACCCCCGCAGCACGTCTCGGATGATGACGAAACACAGGTGCCAACTGCTGTGGCTTTCTGCAGTGTGCAGACTGACAAGGAGGGCAGGGGTGAAGATTGGGTGGAAGATGATGTGGAGGACGATCAGGTCCTCGACCCCACATGGAATCAAGGTCATGCGAGTGACCTGTCTAGTTCGGAAGAAGAGCCGGTGGTCGCACAGAGCCACCAGTACAGCAAAAGAGGGAACATGGTGCAAAAGCGTCTGTTACATTCTTGGGTGACATTTTACCCTTTTTGCCGATGAAAAACCCCTGGTCTGCATAGGTGACAGGGACTTAAATTTCTAAAATTCGTCTTTAAATGACGCGCGCCCCCCTCCTTTAATTCAATCCTTCTGTTTTAACAACTTGTCCCACATTTCCGCTCGATCACATTTCAGCCATTGCAATCCAAAATACTGTAGTGACTTTCCCTGTAATTTTTTATTAATCATTCCAATAACAGGGCATCTTAAGAGTCCTGTATTGTTATTTATCGTCACTACCTCCCCGAGTCGGGAGTGGGTAATTGCAGCGCGCCCCCTCCTTTACTTGGATGCTTCCGCTTTAACAACTTGTCCCATATTTCCGCTCGATCACATTTCATCCATTGACATCCCTTGGATTTAAATACACTGGGGTGTCCCGAAGCACTGACTCCATGTATGGACATAGCTATATATGGAGTCAGAGCAGGGAGTCATAAGCCATTGACCTCCCTTGGATGTGGTATCCCTTTTCTCATGCTCCCTCTCCGGCATGGAACCCTGATTCCCCGTTACCCATGATCACCATGGTAGGCGCATAAAAGAACATAAAAAGTTGATAGGGAAGATATCCAATTGGATCGTGGACATCACGGGGACATGCGACATGGTGGAGCAGTATGTGTGCACACGCCTACACGTACTGACTGATGGGTCTGCCCCCTTCAACTTCTGGGTCTCCAAATAGGGCACATGGCCTGAGCTTGCCCTTTACGCTTTGGAGGTGCTGGACTGCCCTGCAGCCAGTGTATTGTCTGAACATTTGTTTAGCATGGCAGGAGGGGGTTATCAAAGAGAAGCG
This sequence comes from Bufo bufo, assembly GCF_905171765.1. NCBI lineage: Eukaryota > Metazoa > Chordata > Amphibia > Anura > Bufonidae > Bufo > Bufo bufo. The sequence continues at coordinate 203,484,500 of NC_053393.1, forward strand.
CAGCCGCCTGTCCACAGCCAATGTGGACAAGCTCACGTTCATTAAAATTAACCAGGGATCCCACAGGACTTGTCCATACCTTATGCAGAATAGACATGTATACCAGCCTCACCCAGCCATTGCTGTACTCCAAGGCACTTTCTCTTAGTTTTATTTTTTATATTTCCCAATGTTTTGGGGTCTACCCAAATTTGAACAAAAAATAAAAAAATAAATAGAATAAAATAAAAAATAAAACTTAAAACTAGTGTTGGCTACCTCCTCCTCCTCCACCACCGCTTCCATCTACACCACCACATCCACTGCATCCTCAACCTCCTACTCCATATGGACCTCCTCCTCCTAGATCAAGATTACTGTAACGGGCTATACAGCTATTATAGCTGAGTGGTTAAGTGCCTTGCCTCTAATACAGAAGGTTGTGAGTTTAGATCTCATCAGAAACTTTTCTGAAATAATGGTTAAATTTGATTTAAATACACTGGGGTGTCCCCAAGCACTGACTCCATATATGGACATAGCTATATATGGAGTCAGAGCAGGGAGTCCTAAATAAAGTCCTGACACCCTGCCCTCTTCAGAGCAGGGGGTGCCTGGGGTTCTCCCATTGTGCTCGGTAGAACACCCGAGCATCGCAAAGTGTTCTACTCAAGCACACAAGCACTTTGGTGCTCGATCAACACTAGTTCCTTCACAATACTAAGCTAAATAGCTACCTTATTTTATTTCCCCTGATTTTTTCTCCCCAGGCAAAACAAGCCATTATAACTAATGAAAGGTATTTGGAAATATATTTATAACAAAGTAATATTTAAATATTTTAATTCTCTTAATTTCCAGAGAACCACTTTAAAGATTAAGCTCATTCTATACATTTTCAAATAATATCTGCAGTATCCTAGGACGACTACAGTATATCTCAGGTTTCATAATTACTTCCATATGGCTTTATTTTTAGGTTTTCCAAATCAGACAACTCTGTTTAACTCCATCCAACATATATTTCTCTTATAAAAGCTATTGAACAAAGTCTCTGAGAATTTTACAATTCTAAAGGGGTTTTCCTAAAGGTATTCTCTAAAGCCCTCCGTTAGATCACAGCAAAATGTAGCAATTTTCCTCTTGGAATCATCTAAAAAATTGTTTCTGTGCATAGGTATTGATGTTACATACTTGTTATGGTGCCCCCGGTGTTGTTTCCTCATAGTACTTACTGGCAGTCACACATGCTCAGCCGCTCAGCCACATCACCTGGATCCTCTTGACCCTGGGCAGTAGAGTGATCCCTGATATTGCAGGCCATGAGGCCAGGTAACAAAAATAATTGCACTAGAATTGTCTTCTCACCAACACTGAACACATTAGCTGCACATTCAGAGAAGCAATTAAGGGAACACTATGGGGTGTCATAACAGGTATGTTTTAGCAATAACTTGACGTAGGGGCCATTACTAAAGAAAAAAAATTAGCAAATTTCTTATAATTTGTGTAGTTTCCAATTTGGGACTTTAAAAAAAAATTAAAAAAACAATTCTAACTAAACCAAATAGTGTCCAATTTTCCTGAAAATTGGTATTTCTGATTCTATTTTATTTTTTTCGGGACAGAATAGTATGCTATGCTGGGCTTCTGGGCAATATATAAGCATTGTCTGGCGATACTCTTATTATGGAGAGCTCCTAGAATGCATAATATGTGAGCTGAATATTGTAGGCCAGGCAATGCTCCTCTGGGTTTCTGGGAAAATATTCAATTAAGCTAAGCCTATTTGATGCCAGCAGATATAAGATGGGCTAATTTTCATGTATTTATATCTTTCCCATAAACCCGGTGGATCATTGTCTAGCCTGCAATACTCCGCTCACATACTATGCATACTAGGCGCTCTCCAAATGAGAAAGAGTACCCCCCCCAACAGACAACACATATACGGTATATTGCCCAGAAACTCAGCATAGTATAGTGGACTCTCACTTTGTCTCTGATTCACCTGAAATGAATCACACGAAATTCGTAAAACAAATTCCGAATCGATAGAAATCAATTATCTAATCTCTCAAAAAATTTGCTATATTTTGTTTCATCTGAAATAGTACATTAATATTTCATCATGGGACAACCCTGCTAATGGTTTTGAGCTAGCTTATAGATTTAGGGGTTATAAAACTGCCTCTGATTTTACAGTTTTGCAATAACAAATAAATGTTTTATTACTTGCAATTTCTTTATTATCTCTGATTTACATTGTCATAAAACTACACCATGAAATTGCACGATTAGGAAATATACCCAGAAAACAAGCTTTAGAGAATGCACAGAGAATGCTTTCTGTCATTAAATTTTTCAGTTGATCTTTATCTGCTACCACAATGTAAAAAAAGATATCAGCTAAAGCAGAAATGAATGCATTATTCGGTGATTTTGGTTCGTTGGTTGGTTATCAAAGTGATCAATCTACCATTCCTGACCATTGATGAAAAACATTAACTACTTCTTATCACTGGATATTCCATCTTCCCAGACTATGCCAAATTCCAAAAAGATTTGAATTTCCAATTCTAATAGCAGCCTTGGAAATTGCCCAATTAACAAGTCGATATGCTTGGTTAGGGCTTTGATAACCATGGTAACTAGTGCTAAGTGGTTGCTACAGTTCTAATAAAAGGGATGCAGGGAGCCCAAAATGGAAAAAAGCCTCACAGTTTTCAACATGTCCTAGTACTCTTGGAAAACTTAAACCTTTGATATGTCTTAGCAGCATACCAAAAAGTTTTGATGGGAGGTGCTGTTCATGCATGCCTATGAGTGACCCCACGGTACTGGTCACCAGAGAGGCCGGAGCTTTTTCTTAGGCCTCATGCACACGACCGTTGTGTGCACCCGTGGCCGTTGTGACTTTCAATGGGTCCGTGGAAAAATCGGAAAATGCACCATTTTGCAGCCGCATCCGTGATCCGTGTTTCCTGGCCGTGAAAAAAATATGACCTGTCCTATTTTTTTCACGCCCAACGGTTCACGGACCCATTCAAGTCAATGGGTCCGTGAAAGAACACGGATGCACACAAGATTGGCATCCGTGTCCGTGATCCGTGGCCGTAGGTTAGTTTTTATACAGACGGATCCGAAGATCCGTCTGCATAAAAGCTTTTTCATAGCTGAGTTTTCACTTCGTGAAAACTCAGAACCGACAGTATATTCTAACACAGAGGCGTTCCCATGGTGATGGGGACGCTTCAGGTTAGAATATACTAACAGAACTGTAGTTAACACATTGGTGGCCAGTGTGGCCGCCCCACCCCCTCCCTCCCCTGTAGTTAACTCATTGGTGGCCAGTGCGGCCGGCCCCCCCCCTCCCCTGTAGTTAACTCATTGGTGGCCAGTGGGGCCCCCCCTCCCCTGTAGTTAACTCATTGGTGGCCAGTGGGCCCCCCCCCTTCCCTGTAGTTAACTCATTGGTGGCCAGTGGGCCCCCCCTCCCCTGTAGTTAACTCGTTGGTGGCCAGTGGGCCTTCTCCCCTCCCTCCCCCTCCTAATTAAAATCTCCCCCCTATCATTGGTGGCAGCGGAGTGTACCGATCGGAGTCCCAGTTTAATCGCTGGGGCTCCGATCGGTAACTATTATACTGCCACCGGTCGGGAGCTCCTCCTACTGGTAAGTGACAGGTCCGGCCGGGAGCTCCTCCTACTAGTAAGTGACAGGTCATGTCACTTACCAGTAGGAGGAGCTCCCGGCCGGACCTGTCACTTACCAGTAGGAGGAGCTCCCGACCGGACGCAGACCATCGCAGCTCGCAGGTAAGTATAATGGTTCTACAAATTGCTAAGTAACCATGGCAACCGGGACTGCAGTAGCGTCCTGGTTGCCATGGTTACCGATCGGAGCCCCAGCGATTAAACTGGGACTCCGATCGGTACACTCCGCTGCCACCAATGATAGGGGGGAGATTTTAATTAGGAGGGGGAGGGAGGGGAGAAGGCCCACTGGCCACCAACGAGTTAACTACAGGGGAGGGGGGGGCCCACTGGCCACCAACGAGTTAACTACAGGGGAGGGAGGGGGGCCGGCCGCACTGGCCACCAATGAGTTAACTACAGGGGAGGGGGGGGGGCGGCCGCACTGGCCACCAATGAGTTAACTACAGGGGAGGGAGGGGGGGGGGCGGCCACACTGGCCACCAATGTGTTAACTACAGGGGGGGGGGCTGCCCCCTGCTGCCTGGCAGCACCTGCCAGGCAGCAGGGGCCAGTCATGTACACAGTTCTTTTAGTATATTATAACCTGAAGCGTCCCCATCACCATGGGAACGTCTCTGTGTTAGAATATACTGTCGGATTTGAGTTTCACGATGTAACTCAAATCCGACAGTATATTCTAACATAGAGGCGTTCCCATGGTGATGGGGACGCTTCAAGTTAAAATATACCATCGGATTGGAGAAAACTCTGATCCGATGGTATATTAACTCCTGACTTTACATTGAAAGTCAATGGGGGACGGATCCGTTTGAAATTGCACCATATTGTGTCAACGTCAAACGGATCCGTCCTCATTGACTTGCATTGTAATTCAGGACGGATCCGTTTGGCTCCGCACGGCCAGGCGGACACCAAAACGACTTTTTTTTCATGTCCGTGGATCCTCCAAAAATCAAGGAAGACCCACGGGCGAAAAAACGGTCACGGATCACGGAAAAACGGAACCCCGTTTTGCGGACCGCAAAAAAATACGGTCGTGTGCATGAGGCCTTATAGTATGCAACCATGGACATCACTGCTAGATTGCAGCAGTGGCCATAACCCCTGGAAACAAGGAGTGTATAATGCAATTGAAAAAATGAATCAAGCCAGCAAAGAAGGCAATATGGACAATCACAATACATTAGTAAGTGCTTTGTATTTACTTTGTCTACAAGATAAATGCTATTTGCTGAAATTAGACAATTTCGTTAAGTTCCAGTGATGGGTCTAGGCATGTTCCTTTAAACGTCCTAAGTTGATAATGTATAAAAACAAAGTACAGAGTTAATATTTCAAGCGAAACTATCTATTTATGTTACAACATTATCGTGTATTCAATTCTGAAATCTATGCTGAAGTTTCATGTTTCCTTTGTAAACCAATAACTAATTTAGAAAACTTGGCTGGAAAAAGTAAACTACTTCTATTTCAGAAAATCAATATATAATAAGATCTTTTTTTTTGCAGGCACCGCTTCTGATTGTTCTAAGATGCGTACTCTGAAAATGAAATTATGAAAAGTGTACTATTACTAGCCTATCAATAAAGGCTATTAAGATTTTTATTGAATGACAGCAATTACAGATATTGGGAAATTGGGTAACATTTCATCAAGGGGGGCTATTTCCTAGCCACAGAATAGAAGATAAGTGTCTTCTTGGTGGGGGTCCGACCACTGGTACCTTCATCGACACAGAGAGGAAAGCAGGGTGATCCCCCACCTCCCATTTGAATGTTTGATCAGTGCTTTTCATATGGGAAGTGGGGGACAAAGCCTTTAGAGCAGTGAATAGATTCATTTTCTCCACTGTTTCTTCAACATCTGTGCTCTGGTCCTCCTGCTGCTGACATCATCTTCTTGGCTGCAGTGGTGATGTCACGCCGGTGACAGGTTTGAGAAGGTCTGAAAGAATATCTGCACATTAGTTATCTGACAGCCTCTTTTGGTTTCGCTTTGTCTGTGTGTTGCTGGTATGTCCACACCCCCTGTTCACGTGTGGATCATGTGACCTTCACCTTCCCCTATTTAGTCTGACTTTACCCATCACTCCTTGCTCTGGATAGCTTAATTTGGTTTTTGGAAGAGCTGGAGTGTGGTTCATGGTGAAGTCCTGTTCGTCCATCATCCATCAGCCTCAGAAGTTAAGTGTTCCGCTTGTTGTGTTTTGCATTCCCCCCCACCTTTGTTGTTTACTAGGCCTCAGCGAGACGCTGGTTCCTTCACCAGGGAAGGAGCGGGTTGTCTCTGTCCAGTCATTACTATTAGGGCAACTGAGGGCCCCCAGGGTTTTCTAGGTTCCTGTGTATGGGCATCTCTACCATCAAGAGGTGCCCATACGGATAGGAGTTAGGGCCAGGAGCAGGGTTTTATAGGTGGTGACCCTTTTCCTTCCCTAGCGGTGAGGCCTAGTGTCTTTTCCCTTCCTTCTTGTTGTCCTTTGGTGTTCTCCCCTACAACATCCGTGACAGGTGATGCTGCTCCATCACATCTTTGCGGAGGCCAGTGATTGGCTGCAGTGGTGACCTGAATACAAATAACCGAAAAGTAAGAATGGCACTGGCAGCATCTCACATCATCCAATCTTTTATTGCGACCTTAAGACAAGTATAGCAGCAATGTTTCGGCTGAAATTCAGCCTTTGTCAAGACGACTTGACAAAGGCTGAATTTCAGCCGAAACGTTGCTGCTATACTTGTCTTAAGGTCGCAATAAAAGATTGGATGATGTGAGATGCTGCCGGTGCCATTCTTTCTTTTCGCTTATTATATGGCCTGTTGGATCAAGGGTCAACGGTGAGGCTGTTGCATCGTATTTATACATCGACCAAGGACCGCATAGTGCTGCTTCTATTTACATTTTACTACTGAATACACATAACGTCACCGCCAGAAAAACATAGAGGAGCAGTAAGGACCAGAGCGCAGTCAAAAATACAAAAAATACAAGGCAATTATAAAGCACTTGTCTAAAATTGGTTAAAACTGATTACACAAAGAATGTCAGCCATGTGCAGTACTGTGGAGGGAAACAGAGAAGAGAAGGAAGGGCAAGGAAATATCCCAGTCTACCAAATATAAAAAAATACTAAAAACACAAAAGTTGAGAATAGGATAAGTGAAGTAGAAAAGGGTGATAACAGGAGAAGGTAGATGTTAGATTAGAGGTAAAAGAAGGAAATCTTATTGTCCTGGGATACGCAAAGTAACTATACTGTAAATAAGTACAGAAATGAAGAAAACCTAATTTTTTTTTTTTTACATCCCTGTGGCCCTTTCTTTCTGTGTTGTTGTACCATTCATGTTGAAATGATATAATACTATATCCTACACAGCATAAAGTTATTGTCTTCATAAAGCTCACAGTGTGATCCTCCTCAACCTCACATAAGCTAAATAGCTGTTTATGAATATTTCTTTGGGGTTCCACTCTTTTTGAATACATTATATAATGCCTTAATTTACAAAGTAACATCTGATTGGCTTATGTCACCTTCCATAACCTCCTGTGCTACAGTCAATGTGCTTGGTCACTGAGACCTGCCATCAGACTGCCAAATAGAGATGCATATGTTGTCACTCCACAGAAGAAGTTTCCAGTGCTTCAGAGTCCACTAGAGTGGCGTTTACACCACTCTACCCAATGCTTGCCATTGTGCTTGGAGATGTAAGGCTTGCATCCAGTTGCTTGGAAATTGAAATCAATGCCATAAAGCTCCCAATCCACAGACGCTGTGTTGACATTAATAGCAGAAGAGGTTTGTAACTCTGCAGTTATTGAGTCAGTAGAGCAATGGTGACTTTTTGCATTATGCACCTCAGCACTTAGCTACCCCATTCTGTAATCTAACATGGTCTTCCAATTGTGGCTGAGTTGCTGTGGTTCTTAAAAGTTTCCAATTTGCAATAATAACACTCACAGTTGATGGCGGAATACCTAGTTGGTAAGAAACTTCATGAACTGACTTATTGTAACATTGTCATCCTATTATAGTACCCCTCTGGAATTTACTGAACTTTTTTAAATGACCCATTTTTTTTTTTACAAATGTTTGTTAAAGCAGACTGCATGGCATTTGATATATCTGTAGTAATGAGGAATTAAACACCCAAACTCATTGATTAAGAGTTGTATCCTAATACTTTTGTCAATGTAGTTGTTGTTGAGCCTTTTAACACTTTTTGTTCCTCTCTCTGTTCCTGTGGAGGAAAGCACACTTACCCACTCCGATGCTAGCTTCTGGCTTATTTGGTCCACTACTGTGTTTGCTACGCTCCAGTATTTACTTGTAAACTTTCTTAATGGAAGGGGACACATGTGGTGCTGCAACTAGTGACTAGTCACAGTAGTGAGGTGTTTCTCCATGGGACACGTCACTGCTGCTGCCAGTCATTTGCTGCATCGATACACGTGACCCCTGTCCATTCTATACGTTTATAAGTGGGGACCAGAGCACAGCAAATGCAGAGTTGGACAGAAGAATCCAGAACGGAATGGCAGGGATCAAGTAAGTATGCTTACCTCTATGGGTCCATGGGTGTTAAAAGGTTTGTCCAGGATATTTACAAATGATGGCCTATCCTCAGGATAGGCCACCAATGTGAGATTGGTAAAGGCCCTAAACCTGCTGTTCTACAGTATCTCTGATGCCTGAAGTTGGCACCAGGACTACACAGCTGGGTTCACTGTGTAGTGGATACAGCTGTCACAACGAGGTGTGGGAGGGAACACCACACCAAACACAAGAGGGGGGGGGGATATCTGGCCTAGAGGAAAAGGTCACCACCTAATGAATCCTAACCCTAGCCCTGACTGCTAACCGAATGAACAGACCTCAGTGGTAGGACCGTTCATTCACTGGAATCTAAAGCCTGACTTACCCTGTAATGCCCTAAGGTAGTGATAGGGCCCAAAGACGACCCGTTGATTAAGCTGAAGGAACAGGGGTCTTGACTCAGACCAGATACCAGAAGGCAGGGGAAACAACACAAGAAAAATACAAAGGAAAGAGACATTTAACTCCTGAAGTACAAGAAATAGCAGGAACATCAGAGGAGACAACACACACCAGCTCTTCCACTTCTAAATGAAGCTATACACCGCAAGGAGTGAAGGGACTAGCCAGACTTAAATAATAATGATAACTATGCTGCACCTGACTAGAGGTGTGGTCATTACCATCAACAACAAAGTGAAATTAAAAGAGGCTGTCAGATGACATCACGTGCAGACAGCCTCTCCGACCTTCTAACACCTAGCCTGGGAGTGACCGTGACAACAGCTGGTTACTACAGCACTGCTCCCGCTGAAATGCATGGAAGCATTACTGCAGTGAAATGCAATGCATGGAGCTACTGTATGTAGTTCTGATGCCAGCTTCTGGCACTGGAGATAGTGCAAACCATTTGATCTAGTGGTATGATGTTTAAAGGGAGTTTATGACCAGTATATTCATTATTAATTGAGGCACAATGCCTAGCACTGCTGAATGTAATGATGCCATTCACTTAGGAATCTATTTGTTCACTCAGGAGATAAAGTACTTTTAATCCATATATAAATGGACAGTTAAGTGCACTGAGAGCAGGCCCAAGTCCCTCTGCTCGCCATTGCTACTCCTACTTCTTCTATTAGCACCTCCCCCCCTTCTTGATTGACAGGACCAGGCAAGGTGAGTATGTAAAAACCTGACCCTGTCAATTAAGGAGGAAAGGGGATGGCTAAGGAAGCAGGAGGATTAAGAGTACACAAAATGGTTTGGGCCCATCCACAGTGCACTCAACTGCTCATTTCCATATGGATAAAAATACTTTATCTCCAGAAAAAAAGTAATGGATTTCTAAGTAAAAATATTATTATGTTCTGCTGAGCTAGTCCTACAAGGCATTGTTTTTTTTTGTCAAATATCTTTTTTAATTAACAGGTTTATATTCAATACATTACAAAATAAAGAATAATGAGTCAATGCGCTTTAGGTGTAGCAAACAGGATTACAAGGGAGGTGGAGGGAGGGATATGGGAAGGGTAAAAGGGATACAGCAGTGGAGCATTACTCATGAAACATCATGTACCTTACATACATAAGGATATGCACAAATGTAGAAGTTCTACAAGGCATTGTGCCTGGTTTAACAGTGAATTTCCTAGTGACAGACTCCCCTTAAACATCAAACCACTATATCCTATTTATCTTTATTAACAAAGAAAGGAACTGGATGTTTTATTTTGCAGAGATGAGTCATAAAAATGAACACAAAGGCTAGTAGGAAACACAAAGGGTGAATTCCATTTACAAGGATCCACTAATGATTCCAACAACATTAAAGATAGTTATGAATATTAATGCAATGGTCATTGCCTGATAGAAACTATAATGGGACTGTATTTACTACCAATACTTTTAAAGGTGTGTGTTTTACTTCTAACTTCATTCAGACCCCATACCAGATAAAAAAATATATAATAATCCCTGAATTAGCCAGACTCCCCTTACTATATCAGATCCCAGACCTGTTAAAGGGGTTAGCAACTTTATGTGCAATGTTAGCCAAAGTAAATTTAAGATGAATATACCCTCCTTACAAAATTATTCCTTTTATGAGCTGTTTTCTTAATTTTTAAATGTGATTTATGTTTGGATTGGGGAAACTGAATGACACATATGGCCACAGGACAGAAAATGGTGCACTTAAATTCATCTTAAACATACTTTGGTTAACATTGAATATGAAGGGGGCAACCTATTTAATTCACTAAACTTGTGGCTGCTTTTTTATTTTTTTTTAAAGAAAAACAATAATAGTAATAATTATCTGACCCCAGACCAGACAAAAAAAAAAAAAATCAGACAACAGACCAGACCCCAATTTACTTACTACTCCTGGATCCTCTTCATTTCCTTGTCACCATCTTGCTGAGATTCCTGACACTGGCCAGTGTCGCAATGTACGCCAAAACACACATCTTCCTGATGCTATGAATATTGTCTAATTGGTTAATAAAAAAAAGTTAACTGACTTGGCAGTGGAAGGAAAACGTCCCTCAAATGCCCTACTGTGCAATTATTTATCCGTCTTTTTTTTCTAACCAAATTACAGTTTATGCATCTTCTCAGTGCCAAGAACAACTTAATACTCAGAGGAAGTAGGTTTGTAAAAAAGCAGCTTTCAAGAAATTGTATACAATATTTTTGAGTCAAACACAATTCTTCATGAATATGCATAATTAAATGTTCAGTGTAAGTGAGAAGTAGTAATTTATGCAGTGTTGGATATTTCAATGTATTAGTTTATCTCCATGGAAACCAAATGCACAAATAGATTCATGGACTTTCCGGTCTATATTTAAATAGGTTCATAGGAACCCTAGGGAAATGATGATAAAACACAATTTCCATAAGTTATTTCAGAACAGGGTGAAATGCAATGTTTTAAGAAACTGATCTTAAACAGCAATTGGATACGAGCATTTTTGATTGCTTCCGTTGTGTAGTTTTACTGTAGTATAATGGCAAATAATATAATAATAAATATGATGTGGCAAGCGCCAACATCAATAGGTTAACACATTATTTGACAGTATAACTCAACACCTACTTTAAAGGGGTTGTCTCACCATAGACAATGGGGATATATTGCTAGGATATGCCCTTATTGTCTTATAGGTGCAGGTTCCACCACTGGGGCTTGCACCTATACAGAAAATGGAGCCCCGCAAGGTGGTGGATGGAGGACTCCAGTCTGGCCACCACCAAGCCGGCTCCCCATATAAGTGAATGGGAGCATACTGCACATGCGCGGCCCCCGCTCCCATTCATTTCTATGGGACCAACGGAAATAGCTGAGCCAGTGCTCGGCTATTTTCACCGGCCCCATAGAAAATGAATGGAGGGCGGCTGAGCATGCGCAGTGCGCCCACCTTCACTTGTGGGGCTCCGTTATCGATATAGGTGCGGGTCTCAGCGGTGGGACCCGCACCTATAAGACAATGGGGGAGTATCCTAGTGATATGCCTCCATTGTCCATAATGAGACAACCCCTTTAAGCTTTAGAAGCTATGCACATTGTTAAACTTAGCCAGCATAAGCTTATGTGTTAAAGCGCCAGGATTTACTTTAATGCCTGCTAGATCTGTCTCTCCCATGAAGCTGTGGTTTGATAAAAGTCTTTCACTTCGGGTTGCCAAACTTCCATAAAACTCGAAACAGTCTGTAAAAACTAGAGTCTTTTATTCAGTAGCCATAATAAAAGTAGATGTGTCCATGATTAATTTTGAATCTGAGATCATTATGCAAGATTGTGATTGGTTTTACACCATTTTCAGTAAACTTTTTACTTGTTTATTTACACAAAAAAAGACTGAAAATTCTACATACGAGTAATTTTGATTTGTGTAATGTTTTTAAGGTGTCATTTATTTCAAAATATAGCATCCTTTAGAATATTTTCTGCTTTTGCTCTCCATAGGACTCTCTATAAAATGTCAAAAACATCTGAAATATTGTGTGTACAAGCTTTCACAAAATGAAAAAGTCACCCCAAAGTATGCAAGAATGCCATTAGAAAGGCTTAAAAGGAACCTATCATCAATTTTATGCTGCCCTCACTGATGGCAATATAAAGTACTGACAGATGCGCTCATTTCAGAGGTGTGTTACTTACGAGCTACAGTATAAGTAAGTGGTTGTCAAGAACCATTTCTAAATCATCTCAGTCCGTGCCTGGAAAAGAGTCACGCTGCTTGAGAAGAGTCATGGTTATTTATAAGCTCCTGCTCTCCCCACCAATCTGCTGATGATTGGCAGTTTTCACTTCAGTTTTCACTTCAGTTTTCTCGCTAAGAGAGAGCTGACAATCACCAATAGGTGGACACAAACAGCAGGAGTTCATAAAAACTGTAACCTTTTCTTAGGCATCTATAAGGCCCCTTTCACATGGGCGAGATTTCCACGCGGGTGCAATGCATGAGTTGAACGCATTGCACCCGCACTGAATCCGGACCCATTCTTTTCTATGGGGCTGTGCACATGAGCAGTGATTTTCACGCATCACTTGTGCGTTGCGTGAAAATCGCAGCACGCTCCTCTTTGTGCGTTTTTCACGTAACGCAGGCTCCATAGAAATGAATGGGGTTGCGTGAAAATCGCAAGCATTCGCAAGCAAGTGCGGATGCAGTGCGATTTTCACGCACGGTTACTAGAAGACGATCGGGATGGGGACCCGATCATTATTATTTTCCCTTATAACATGGTTATAAGGGAAAATAATACCATTCTGAATACAGAATGCATAGTACAATAGGGCTGGAGGGGTTAAAAAAAGAAAACTTTTTTTTTAACTCACCTTAATCCATTTGTTCCCGCACCTGGCATCTCTTCTGTCTTCATCTGTGAGGAAAAGGACCTTTGATGATGTCACTAAGCTCATCACATAATCCATCACCATGTGATGAGCGTGGATTAAGGTGAGTTAAATTTTTTTTTTTTTTTTTTTTAACCCCTCCAGCCCTATTGTACTATGCATTCTGTATTCAGAATGCTATTATTTCCCCTTATAACCATGTTATAAGGGGAAATAATACAATCTACACAACCTTGAACCCAAACCTGAACTTCTGTGAAGAAAACCAGGTCTGGGTACCACATTCAGTTTTTTATCACGCGCGTGCAAAACACATTGCACCCGCGCGATAAAAACTGAACAACGGAACGCAATCGCAGTAAAAACTGACTGCAATTGCGTACCTACTCGTGCGGGTTTGCCGCAACGCATCCGGACCTTATCCGGACACGCTCGTGTGAAAGAGGCCTAACTCTTTTCTAGACCAGTGCTGTGATGATTATAATGCTGGTTTTTGCTAACCACTTACAGTATATTTAACTCATGAGTGATGCGCCACTGAAATCAGCATAGATGTAACTACTTGGTGCTGTCCTCAGTAAGGGCAGCATAAAGTTGATAGGTTATTTTTAAAACACGTGGTGTTTTTAAAGTACATTTTAAGATGGAAACAAAAATGTGAGAACGTATGTGAGACAGAGGACTTTAAGGGGTATGCTCAAAATTTTAACTTATCTTCTGTCCACAAGTTAGGGGATAGGGGTCTAATTGCTGGGAAGTATACCGTTCAAGAGTCTTGTATCCCTGTGAAAGATAATTTAGAAGAGGGGGCAGCTAATAAGTCTAGAACAAGGCATTTTTCTCTAATAAAATATTTATCAAAGTTTATTATATTATCCTGTACTATTGATTTCTGCAAAATTTTCTAAAAGTATAGTTTAATCTATAGTTTAGTCTATTACTCTAAGTTGTCCAAAAAAGAAGCAACAAAGGGAATCTGCAACACTTCTCCTGTTGTAGCAGGTACAGTAGATGAATTGATTCCCTTAAACGTTAGACCAACATTTCCAGTACTGTAACATGCAAACCAGAGTTTCTGGACCAGTTATTCACCAATTATATCTTACAAACTGCAAAGAAAAAGGGGGTCAGTCAGCACATCCCAAAGCGCAGGGGCACGTTGCTATGGCTGAGAACAACACTGTAAAACAAAACATGCAATGCAACAGCTCTCTGCAAATCAAATAAAGTACAAAATTGCATAATAATTGCAAGTGCTATACTAATAAGTTAGAGATGCTTGGCAAATCATTTTGTACAAAATTATTTGAGCCCGTCTGCCGCACGTCAAGGCGATCTCTGTAAGACGGGAACCTAACACTAAATTCTACCTGTTATGTGCCATGATGGCTACCATATAATTCAGCGAGTGTAGGTTCTACATGCATGCTGGACCTCCCTTACTTTCTGTCATTTTTGGTGCCAAAATGGCTTCCATTATATCCAAGGAATGCAGGTACCAACATGCATGCCGGGCCCACTCCACAACACTCCTGGTGCCAAATGGCCACCAAAGACTGCAATGAGAGTCTTCAAACTATCTCTCTCCTGGTGCCAAATGGCTTCCAGTGAGTGAGGGAGAGCAGGCTAAGCTATATACTCACACTAATTAAAATCAGCCTATAGGGCAGACGAGCTGGTCAGGAGTGGTACCTGCATTCCTTGGATATAATGGAGGCCATTTTGGCACCAAAAATGACAGAAAATAAGGCAGGCCCAGCATGCATGTGGAACCTACACTCGCTGAATTATATGGTAGCCGTCATGGCACATAACAGGTAGAATTTAGTGTTAGGAACCCGTCTTACAGAAATCGCCTTGACGTGCGGCAGACGGGCTCAAATTATTTAGTACAAAATGATTTGCCCAAGCATCTCTAACTTATTAGTATAGCACTTGCAATTATTATGCAATTTTGTACTTTATTTGGTTTGCAGAGAGCTGTTGCATTTCATGTTTTGTTTTACCAATTATATCTTAATCTCTTCCAGAGCCAGACATTTTTCACCTCCATTATCCTGGCTAATTTTGTAAATTTGACATGTGTCATTTTATGTGGTAATAACTAGCGATGGACGAACATCGGCCGAAATGATTCGCGAACGCGATCAAATGTTCGCAAACCATAAGCAGTGGGCCCAATTCACTTTAATGGCAGGCGAACCTGAAAAACCTTCAGGTCATATTTGCAGCCACCAAATACTTACTAGAAGTGCACAAATAGTCCCACAACATGGACAGTGACATACTAGAGGGGGATCAATGACAAAAATTCCCACAAAAAATATGTATTTTAATCATGGGCCATTTTTATGCGCCTTAACCCCTTAAGGACGCAGGGCGTACCGGTACGCCCTATTTCCCGAGTCCTTAAGGACCAAGGGCGTACAGGTACGTCCTGACTTAAATTCGGAATTCCGGCGCCGCAGGGGTTAATCGGAACGGGACGCCGGCTGAAATCATTCAGCCGGCATCCCGTAACAACGCAGGGGGGGGTCATTTGACCCCCCCGTATCGGCGATCGCAGCAAACCGCAGGTCAATTCAGACCTGCGGTTTGCTGCGCTTTTTGCAGTTTCTGATCGCCGCGGTCCCTGACCGCGGGGATCAGAAACTTTAGAGTGGCTAAAATCATTATTTTTCACCCCCCCCTGCACCCCTGCACGATTTTATGCCGGCGGGTGGTGCGGGGGGGGGTGTCGCATGCGGTGGGGGCGGTGCGGGAGGCGGGCGGTGCGGCAGGCGGGATCGCGATCCCCCGCCCGCCTCCCCATGAATGATCGTTGGCTTCTAGTGGGTTTACCAGGGTGCCAGCACATTGCTGGCACCCTGGTATAAACGGCTGACATCTGTGAAGATGTCAGCCGTTTAACCCTTTCCATACCGCGGTCCGTACGGACCGCTGTATGGAAAAAGTTAACTGTCATTGGTCAGGGAGCTCCCTCCCTCTCCATCGGGGGGCTGCTGTGCCTTTGCAGCCCCCCGATGGAGAGGGAGAGAGCTCCCAGAGAGCCCCCCTCAGCCCCGTGCTTACCCTTCCCCGTCTGCGAAGTTCTGAGCAGACGGGGAGGGTTCCCATGGCAACAGGACGCCTGCTCAGGCGTCCTGCTGTCCATGGTGCTGAACAGATCTGTGCTAAAAGCACAGATCTGTTCAGTGTAAGTAAAATACAGTACAGAACAATATATATTGTTCTGTACTGTATTATACAGACACCAGACCCACTGGATCTTCAAGAACCAAGTGGGTCTGGGTCACAAAAATGTAAAAAAAAGTGAAAAAAGTTAAGATAAAAAAAAAAACATTTATCACTGAATAAAAATTAAAAAAATAAAATAAACTACACATATTAGGTATCGCCGCGTCCGTAACGACCTGATCTATAAAATGGTCATGTTACTTTCCCCGCACGGTGAACGCCATAAAAATAAAAAAATTAAAACTATGAGAAAATTGAAATTTTGCCCACCTTACTTCCCAAAAAAGGTAATAAAAGTGATCAAAAAAGTCGCATGTACGCCAAAATAGTACCAATCAAACCGTCATCTCATCCCGCAAAAAATGAGACCCTACTCAAGATAATCGCCCAAAAGCTGAAAAAACTATGGCTCTTAGACTATGGAGACACTAAAACATGATTTTTTTTTTTTCAAAAATGAACTCATTCTGTAAAACTTACATAAATAAAAAAAAGTATACATATTAGGTATCGCCGCGTCCGTATCGACCGGCTCTATAAAAATATCACATGACCTAACCCCTCAGATGACCACCGTAAAAAAATAAAAATAAAAACAGTGTAAAAAAAGCCATTTTTTGCCATCTTACGTCACAAAAAGTGTAATAGCAAGCGATCAAAAAATCATATGCACCCCAAAATAGTGCCAATCAAACCGTCATCTCATCCCGCAAAAAATGAGACCCTACTCAAGATAATCGCCCAAAAACTGAAAAAACTATGGCTCTTAGAATATGGAGACACTAAAACATTTTTTTGGTTTTAAAAATGAAGTTATTGTATAAAACTTACATAAATAAAAAAAAATGTATACATATTAGGTATCGCCGCGTCCGCGACAACCTGCTCTATAAAATGACCACATGATCTAACCTGTCAGATGAATGTTGTAAATAACAAAAAAAAAAAACGTGCCAAAAAAGCTATTTCTTGTTACCTTGCTGCACAAAAAGTGTAATATAGAGCAACCAAAAATCATATGTACCCTAAACTAGTACCAACAAAACTGCCACCCTATCCCGTAGTTTCTAAAATGGGGTCACTTTTTTGGAGTTTCTACTCTAGGGGTGCATCAGGGGGGCTTCAAATGGGACATGGTGTCAAAAAAAACAGTCCAGCAAAACCTGCCTTCCAAAAACCGTATGGAATTCCTTTCCTTCTGCGCCCTGCCGTGTGCCCGTACAGCGGTTTACGACCACATATGGGGTGTTTATGTAAACTACAGAATTAGGGCCATAAATAATGAGTTGTGTTTGGCTGTTAACCCTTGCTTTGTAACTGGAAAAAAAATATTAAAATGGAAAATCTGCCAAAAATGTGAAATTTTGAAATTGTGTCTCTATTTTCCATTAAATCTTGTGCAACACCTAAAGGGTTAACAAAGTTTGTAAAATCAGTTTTGAATAGCTTGAGGGGTGTAGTTTCTTAGATGGGGTCACTTTTATGGAGTTTCTACTCTAGGGGTGCATCAGGGGGGCTTCAAATGGGACATGGTGTCAAAAAACCAGTCCAGCAAAATCTGGCTTCCAAAAACCAAACCGCGCACCTTTCACTCTACGCCCTACTGTGTGCCCGTACAGTAGTTTACGGCCACATATGGGGTGTTTCTGTAAATGGCAGAGTCAGGGCAATAAAGATACAATCTTGTTTGGCTGTTAACCCTTGCTTTGTTAGTGGAAAAAATGGGTTAAAATTGAAAATTAGGCAAAAAAATGAAATTCTCAAATTTCATCCCCATTTGCCAATAACTCTTGTGCAACACCTAAAGGGTTAACGACGTATGTAAAATCAGTTTTGAATACCTTGAGGGGTGTAGTTTCTTAGATGGGGTCACTTTTAGGGAGTTTCTCCTCTTGGGGTGCATCAGGGGGCTTCAAATGGGACATGGTGTCAAAAAACCAGTCCATAAAAATCAGCCTTCCAAAAACCATATGGTGCACCTTTCACTCTACGCCCCGCTGTGTGGCCGTACAGTAGTTTACGGCCACATATTGGGTGTTTCTGTAAACGGCAGAGTCAGGGCAATAAAGATACAATCTTGTTTGGCTGTTAACCCTTGCTTTGTTAGTGGAAAAAATGGGTTAAAATGAAAAATTTGACAAAAATATGAAATTCTCAAATTTCCTCCCCATTTGCCAATAACTCTTGTGCAACACCTAAAGGGTTAACAATGTATGCAAAATCAGTTTTGAATACCTTGAGGGGTGTAGTTTCTTAGATGGGGTCATTTTTGGGTGGTTTCTATTATGTAAGCCTCGCAAAGTGACTTCAGACCTGAACTGGTCGCTAAAAATTGAGTTTTTGTAAATTTCTGAAAAATTTCAAGATTTGCTTCTAAACTTCTAAGCCTTACAACATCCCCAAAAAATAAAATATCATTCCCAAAACAATTCAAACATGAAGTAGACATATGGGGAATGTAAAGTCATCACAATTTTTTGGGGTATTACTATGTATTACAGAAGTAGAGAAACTGAAACTTTGAAATTTGCTAATTTTTTTCAAATTTTTGGTAAATTAGGTATTTTTTTGTGCAAAAAAAATAATTTTTTTGACTTCATTTTACCAGTGTCATGAAGTACAATATGTGACGAAAAAACAATCTCAGAATGGCCTGGATAAGTCAAAGCGTTTTAAAGTTATGAGCACTTAAAGTGACACTGGTCAGATTTGCAAAAAATGGCCTGGTCCTTAAGGTGAAAATGAGCCCGGTCCTTAAGGGGTTAAAGGGAATATCTAAAAAATGTGACCTGCTGGAGCCTAGAAAAATTTTATTTTACTCCACGGGAGTACGGGCCCTAAAAGTTAGGCATTCACCTGACAAAAGTAATTGTGACTGGATAGAAAAGATCAAGTAATTATGTGGCTTGAGGTACATTATGTGGTCACTGAATAACAATTTTACTGTAGCCCACTGGAGTACAGGTCCCAAACATTAGGCATTCACAGAAAAGATCAAGAGATTATGTGGCTGGAGGTATATTAGACGGCCATTGGATATCAATTTTACTGCAGGCCAATGGAGTACAGGGCCCAAACATTAGGCATTCACCGTACAGAAAAGAAAAAGTGATTATGTGGCTGAAGGTACATTAGGCGGTCACCATATAACAATTTTACTGTTGGCCAGTTAGATTATATGCCCCAAAAATTATGCAATTATCGTACAGAAAAGATCAAGTGATTATGTGGCTGGAGGTATATTAGATGGTCATTGGAAACCAATTTTACTGCAGGCCAGTGGAGTACAGGGCCCAAACATTAGGCATTCACCGTACAGAAAAGAAAAAGTGATTATGTGGCTGGAGGTACATTAGGCAGTCACCGTATTACAATTTTACTGTTGGCCACTTAGATTATATGCTTTAAAAATTATGCAATTATCGTACAGAAAAGATCAAGTGATTACGTGGCTGGAGGTATATTAGACGGTCATTGGATATCAATTTTACTGCAGGCCAGTGGAGTACAGGCCCCAAACATTAGGCATTCACCGGACAGAAAAGATCAAGTGATTATGTGGCTGGAGGTATAGTAGGCGGTAAATGGATAACAATTTTACTGCAGGCCAGTGGAGTACAGGCCCCAAACATTAGACATTCAACGGACAGAAAAAATCAAGTGATTATGTGGCTATATTAGACGGTCATCTGATAACAATTTTCCTGCAGGCCAGTACAAATACATGTCAAATACATATATTTAAAAGAACTAAAAATATAAAATTGGATTAAAAACATGGCTAACGAAATCGCCACTCTTAAATAAACCCCAAATGATAATAGGTGAAATTCAATAACATGTGGTCATCATAGGTGTTGAATTCCTCCGAGGCCCCAACAATTAGGCATTCACCGTACAGAAAAAAATCAAGTGATTATGTGGCTGGAGGTATATTAGATGGTCATTGGATACCAATTTTACTGCAGGCCAGTGGAGTACAGACCCCAAACATTAGGCATTCACCGGACAGAAAAGGCCTTTTATGCCGCTATATATACAGTACATAAGGCAGGGACCATTCTTTGGTCTTTGTTGTGGCGGATATGTGTGGGCTGGCATGAGGAAATTCAATTAAACGTGTTGAATTCCTCCAAGATCCATGTCTCATTCATTTTTAGAAATGTGAGGTAGTCCACACTGTCTTGAGCTAGGCGAGTGTGCTTATCGGTCACGATTCCACCTGCTGCGCTGAACGTCCGTTCGGACAGGACACTCGATGAGGGGCAAGCCAAGAGTTCCATGGCAAATTGTGCCAGTTCTGGCCACAGGTCAAGCCTGCACACCCAGTATTCCTTGCTTTTCAGAGCATCCACATCGGCACTTAACCCAATGTAGTCGGACACCTGTTGGTCTAGGCGTTCCCTGAGGCTGGATCCGGAGAGCGGCTGTCAATGGGTTGCTTGCAAGAATGATCTCATATCTGAAGTGACCAACACATTTTCAAACCGCCCTCTCAGCAACTGTTTCTCTGTGGGTGGAAATTCCTTTGCCAGCGCAAGCAACAGAAGAATGTAGCATATCTCACAGCAACGTCTGGAAATGCTGCATTCTGACAGCCCTCTGTGATGCTGGTAACATGTCCGCCATTTTGCGTTTGTACTGGGGGTCTAAGTACGTTGCCACCCAGTACTGGTCCTTGCCCTGTTATGCTTTTTATACGGTGGTCCCTCTTCAAACACTGGAGCATGAAGGCCCCAATTTGCACTATTTGGAAGCGGTGGAGCACCCTGGCTCCTGCTCATCGCCCAGGAGAATGTCGTCCTCGGTCTCCTGCCCCCATGCACGGACAACACCAGGGATCCCAGAAAAGCTTAAAGCCTGCTCTTCTTGCTCCTCTTCATCCTCTTCCCAGCCACCATCCTCCTCTGACTCCTCTTCAAACTCCTGCTGACTTGTCTCAGATGGAGTAGCCCCCCTGAAAATTCATTCAGCATTGCGACTTCCTCATCTTCCAGCTCCTGCTCCTCGATGACTTGATCAATGACACGATGCAATGCGATTTCCAGAAAGAAGGCGTAAGGCATGATGTCACTGATGGCGCCCTGGCTGTGACTGACCAGTTTTGTGATCTCATCAAATGGCCTCAGAAGTCCGCATGCATTGCGCATGAGCAGCCTCTGGCGCGGTAAAAAGAAACCAAGCTACTCAGAACCTGTCATGCTGCAGAGTTCGTACAGGTACTCGCTAACGGCATGTTTCTGCTGGAGCAGCCTATCAAGCATATACAATGGATATAAAAAGTCTTCACACACCTGTTAAAATGTCAAGTTTCTGTGCTGTAAAAAATTGAGACAAAGATAAATCATTTCAGAACTTTTTCCACCTTTAATGTGACCTATAAACTGTACCACTCAATTGAAAAACAAACTGAAATCTTTTAGGGGGAGGGAAGAAAACAAAACAAAACTTAAATAATGTGGTTGCATAAAACTGCACACCCTCTTATAACTAGGGATGTAGCTGTGTTCAGAATGAAGCAATCACATTCAAAATCATGTTAAATAGGAGTCAGCATACACCTGCCATCATTTAAAGTGCCTCTGATTAACCCCCAAAAAAGTTCAGCTACTCTAGTTGGTCTTTACTGAAATTTTCTTAGTCACATCCCACAGCAAAAGCCGTGGTCCACAGAGAATTTCCAAAGCATCAGAGGGATCTCATTGTTAAAAGGTATCAGTCAGGAGAAGGATACAAAAGAATTTCCAAGGCATTAGATATACCATGGAACACAGTAAAGACAGTCATCATCAAGTTGAGACAATATGGCACAACAGTGACATTACCAAGAACTGGACGTCCCTCCAAAATTGATGAAAAGACGGGAAGAAAACTGGTCTGAGAGGCTACCAAGAGGCCTACAGCAACATTAAAGGAGCTGCAGGAATATATGGCAAGTACTGGCTGTGTGGTACATGTGACAACAATCTCCCGTATTCTTCATATGTCTGGGATATGGGGTAGAGTGGCAAGACGAAAGCCTTTTCTTATGAATAAAAACATCCAAGCCAGGCTACATTTTGCAAAAACACATCTGAAGTCTCCCAAAAGCATGTGGGAAAAGGTGTTATGGTCTGATTAAACCAAAGTTGAACTTTTTGGCCATAATTCCAAAAGATATGTTTTGGCCCAAAAACAACACTGCACATCACCAAAGGAACACCATACCCACAGTGAAGCATGGTGGTGGTAGCATCATGCTTTGGGGCTGTTTTTTTTCAATTGGAACTGGGGCCTTACTTAAGCTAGAGGGAATTATGAACAGTTCCAAATACCAGTCAATATTGGCTCAAAACCTTCAGGCTTCTACTAGAAAGCTGAACATGAAGAGGAACTTCATCTTTCAGCATGACAATGACCCAAAGCATACATCCAAATCAACAAAGGAATGGCTTCACCAGAAGAAGATAAAAGTTTTGGAATGGCCCAGCCAGAGCCCAGACTTGAATCCGATTGAAAATCTGTGGGGTGATCTGAAGAGGGCTGTGCACAGGAGATGCCCTCACAATCTGACAGATTTGGAGTGTTTTTGCAAAGAAGAGTGGGCAAATCTTGGCAAGTCAAAATGTGCCATGCTGATAGACTCATACCCAAAAAGACTGAGTGCTGTAATAAAATCAAAAGGTACTTCAACAAAGTATTAGTTTAACTGTATGACTTATGCAACCATATTATTTTATTTTTATATTTTTTCTTCCCTCTACCTAAAAGATTTCAGTTTGTTTTTCAATTGAGTTGTACAGTATATAGGTCACATTAAAGGTGGAAAAAGTTCTGAAATGATTTATCTTTGTCTCATTTTTTTACATCACAGAAACCTGACATCTTAACAGGGGTGTGTAGACTTTTTATATCCACTGTACAAGGTGGAGTTCAAGCACGTTGGGCTTTCGCAAAAGACATCTGACGGGCAGGTTGTGTCGCCGCTGAACTTCAGCAAGGCGAGCCATGGCCATGTAAGATCTTCTAAAATGGCCAGAGATTTTCCTGGCCTGCTGCAAGATGTCCTGGACCCCGGGGTATTTGGCAACTAATCTATGCACGACTAAGTTCAGGACGTGTGCCATGCATGGCACGTGTGTCATTTTGCCCTGTTTCAGCTCGCTCAGCAGATTGGCACCGTTGTCGCACACCACTTTACCAACTGTCAAATTGAGCGGGGTTAGCCACTGAGCGGCCTGTGACCGCAGAGCTGAAAGCAGTGCAGGACCGGGGTTGCTCTTGGCTTCCAGGCACAACAGCCGCAGCACAGCATGGCAACGTCTCACCTGGCACGTCAATATGTTCTGGGGAGCTTAGGGGGTGCAGCGGAAGAGGCGGTAGCAGTGGAAAATGAGGGGTCAGCCTACCTTCAATCAGACAGGAGATTCCAACAAAAGACAACAACCAGGTGCACCCCATCTTTACTCTAAAAGTCCTGTGAGAGAAGGAGATGGAACAAGCGACCATGAGGTCAATGACTACCATCACTAACACTCTAATCTTCCCCTCATGCTCCACTCTGGGTTGTTGCATAAAGTTTTACAATTCTTTCCGGAAAAGTTGTGGATCAGATTCTTCCATCTAAATATGATTTGACTCTATGTTTTCAATTTTTTTTGGCCAATCATTAAAGGGAGTGTGTCACTGGGGAATTCATTGCTAAATAAGGTACAATGCCTTAGCCAAATGTAATGCAACCTTTCAATTAGTGATCCATTGCTTCGTTCTTAACAAATATTATTTTGAATCCATGTGCAATTGACCAGGTAAGTGCACTGAGGGCAGGCCTAAGCTACTCTGTCCACCCATGCCCATCCTACTTTGCTCTCCCCTCACCCTCTCAGGTATGGGTTTCTGCACAGTCCTCTTACATGACCCTGTCAATCAAGAAGCAATGGGAGGAGGTAGCAGAGGAAGCAGGAATACCAAGGGTGCACAGAGTAGCTTGGGCCATTAGTGCACTTAACTACTCATCTGCATTTTAATTAAAAGCACTTTTTCTCCAGAATGAAAGTAAAAGTTATCTTTATATTCAACTGAGCTAGTCTTGCAAAGCTTTGTACCTGGTTTAACAGTGAATTCTGGCCACAGAAATTAGGGGAACTCTAGAGCAACAAGAGCAATGATCTTAGTCAGATCAACCAAAGAAAAACTGTGTTTTATTTAGGTCAACCACAGCTATGTGTCTATGCAAACAGTTTGATACGGAAGTCGCTTGTGACAGATTCCATGAAAAAAAGAACACCACACCACAGTGTGGGGCACTTTCCTAACTACCTTATCTATTCCTATATCTGTCTCAGTAGAACCTGACCTCTTGCAATGACATTTCATCCCATTTGACCACTGTAGCTAATCACAGTCCACAATGGTGGGACAAGACTTCAATTAAAGGTTGTACACAGACTGCATCAAAGTCTTCATTTGAAATCCGCAAGCAAATCTGCATCAAAATCTGTGTGGAGATTTGCCACTGTAGATTTACCAGTGGGCTCTTGAAAAATTGCTATGGAATATTTTTGAGGCTGATCCTAAAGTTTGTACCATGCCTGTGCCAGCAGATCCATACAAGGATTAGCACCATTGTCACTGAATGGGACTAATTTAGAGCTTTTCCATGTGGAATATAGAGCATGCAGCATATTTCATGCACATCTTTTTTTACTGCATGTGAATGGGGTATGAAGTACTCGTTACAGGAGATGCAGAATCTTAGTAGATTTGATATGATTTGATATTTCAGTGTGTAAAGGTCCACCGGAATCCTCATCTAAATGCTGAAGGTGTGGACGCATCGTACTTATTTTTACAGACAAGCAACAGCTCTTTTTTCTCTTCTATTTTCCAACTGAAATGAGAACAAACTAAATAAGAATGTAAAGAAAGCTTAATATTAGAATGGAATCCACAGTATGTAGTAATCATCTACGGTCTACACCTTATTCCTTATACCTTATATACAGTATTTTAATCTAAAATTCCAGTGAAGTGTGCACAAGAGAGGATGTTATTATATCCCTCATATTTTCTTCTCAGATCCTTGTGTTGCTAGGGAAATGCATATACCGTAATCTGCAAACGGTGACTCATAACTGCCAAGGCCCTAGAAATCTGAAGTGTCACAACAGGCGGTTGGAATATAGCATTTGGCAAAATAGTACAAATCTAACAAATTCTCTAAGGAGATCTGGAACTAGGTTTCCCCTTTTTATGCAAATGGAGTGTATATTACAGTGGTATTACCATCTAGAATATATTACTTCCAGATCACTAGGGGTCCGACCCACTAATCCTGAGAATTAAGGGTCTGAAGCACAGACTCTCTTTACAGCCTTTGCCTGTACATACGGTTGAAAAAAAGACATAAGTTCATCAAGTTCAACAAAGGGATAGGTGGGGATGCGAATCCTGTTATGCATGGGAACTGCAACAGAGCTTCATTCAAGTGAATTGGCCTAGCTGAAGTTCCATACTAATTAACATTTTTGTTGGTAAATTTGGAACATTTAAGTCCTATTCCAAGAACATCCAACCTGACCAGGAATACCTACTACAAATCATAGGCGTGCGCAGCCTATTGCATTAGGGTGTGCACCCTAAAGCACAAACACACACACACACACAGCACGGGTGTGTATGTATGTGTATATATACACTCACCTAAAGAATTATTAGGAACACCTGTTCTATTTCTCATTAATGCAATTATCTAGTCAACCAATCACATGGCAGTTGCTTCAATGCATTTAGGGGTGTGGTCCTGGTCAAGACAATCTCCTGAACTCCAAACTGAATGTCAGAATGGGAAAGAAAGGTGATTTAAGCAATTTTGAGCGTGGCATGGTTGTTGGTGCCAGACGGGCCGGTCTGAGTATTTCACAATCTGCTCAGTTACTGGGATTTTCACGCACAACCATTTCTAGGGTTTACAAAGAATGGTGTGAAAAGGGAAAAACATCGAGTATGCGGCAGTCCAGAGGGCAAAAATGCCTTGTGGATGCTAGAGGTCAGAGGAGAATGGGCCGACTGATTCAAGCTGATAGAAGAGCAACGTTGACTGAAATAACCACTCGTTACAACCGAGGTATGCAGCAAAGCATTTGTGAAGCCACAACACGCACAACCTTGAGGCGGATGGGCTACAACAGCAGAAGACCCCACCGGGTACCACTAATCTCCACTACAAATAGGAAAAAGAGGCTACAATTTGCACGAGCTCACCAAAATTGGACTGCTGAAGACTGGAAAAATGTTGCCTGGTCTGATGAGTCTCGATTTCTTTTGAGACATTCAAATGGTAGAGTCCGAATTTGGCGTAAACAGAATGAGAACATGTATCCATCCTCTGATGGCTACTTCCAGCAGGATAATGCACCATGTCACAAAGCTCAAATTATTTCAAATTGGTTTCTTGAACACGACAATGAGTTCACTGTACTAAAATGGCCCCCACAGTCACCAGATCTCAACCCAATAGAGCATCTTTGGGATGTGGTGGAATGGGAGCTTCGTGCCCTGGATGTGCATCCCTCAAATCTTCATCAACTGCAAGATGCTATCCTATCAATATGGGCCAACATTTCTAAAGAATGCTATCAGCACCTTGTTGAATCAATGCACGTAGAATTAAGGCAGTTCTGAAGGCAAAAGGGGGTCCAACACGTATTAGTATGGTGTTCCTAATAATTCTTTAGTTGAGTGTGTATATATATATATATATATATATATATATATATAGCCTTTATGCCATTAGCCCCCATTATCAGCCCTTATGCCTCATTAACCCCTATTATACCTCTCATTAGCCACCATTATGCCTTATTAGCCCCTTTATGCCTCATTAGCCCCAATTATGCCTCATTAGCCCCCATCATTAGCCCTTATGCTTCATTAGCCCCCATTATAAGCCCTTATGCCTCATTAGCCCCCATTATCAACCCTTATGCCTCATTAACCCCCATTATCAGCCCTTATGCCTCATTAGCCCCCATTATCAGCCCTTATGCCTTATTAGTCCCCATTATGCCTCTCATTAGCCCCCATTATGCCTCTCATTAGCCCCCATATACCTCTTTAGCCCCCATATGCCTCATTAGCCCCCATATGCCTCATTAGCCCCCATGATGCCTCTCATTATCCTCCATTATGCCTCTCACTAGCCCCCATTATGTCTCTCACTAGCCCCCATTATGTCCCCAGAAGCCTCATTTTTTATAAAATAAAAAAACACTTACCTCTCTGCTCCTGGACGCCGCTGCTCCTTGCCTCCCGCGATTTTCTTCCTCCTGATGTCGGCTCTCGGCTGTGCGCTTTGAACTGGCGTGCACAGCGTGACGTCGCAAAGCGCCACACGCTGTGCGCAGCCCTGCACAGCCGACAGCCGAGGACCAGGAAGCGGTAAATATAGAGCATTCACCACTTCCTGGTCCTCCGGCACTAATGAGTGCTTCCAAAATGCAAACTCTTGGTCTACCTATTTTAATATAAAAAAAACATTGACTTAATGTGGTCTTTTGTTTTATTCTTTTGACATAACACCTAAATGCACAAGTTAATCCACGCCAACATGTTTAACACAAAAAGTCTCCAGTAGGCGTAGCCATTCAGTCAACTTCAGTCATCAATCTGCATTTCTAAAATAGCCTTGAAACAGTAGACATAAACCTGCACAAGTGCAAACAAACTGCATAGCAGACTATTCGGTGGTGTATCTGGACATAAGCACTACACAGGTACTGCCTGAGAGGCAATGGATTCTGCAACTTTTAAGGGCTATGTACACCTTTGGAGTGCATGTTACTCTTTTTGTCTAAAAATCATTTTTTAAATTGACCTTTATCAAAAATATTGAGCTGTTCTGTCACAAAGTGTTAACTGTTTTTCTAGCTATGTGATTGGTACTTTTACTTTCACTTTGTGCCAATCATCTAATCAACCTTATCTCTAAACTACTAAGAGGTCATAAATACTTATTTAAGCCACATTCTTATCAGTAAGATAAGAACTGAGCTACAGTATAATGAGTGTTTAGGAGGTTAGAGAGCAGAGATAAGGAGTCCATCTGCTCCTGGTCTGGTGGAAAAGACAGAAAATACAAAAGTGTACTGTCACGGAACTACCGAGACATACGGATGTTCCGGCGACAGTGAGTGGCAGGAGATCTGTGAGACTGGCTACATGTGGTTTGATCTGACAGATTTTCCTTTTGGATCAATAGCTGTCTGTGTTGTTTCTGGTAATGGCCACACCCCTTCCTCCAGGTGTTGCTTATGTGGTCATTTAACCTTCCTTATTTATAGTTGCTTCTCCCACTATGCTGTGCGGTTTATAGCTTCTGTGCCTGTGGATTTTTTGTGGTTGGATCTCGGCTGAGTTCCTGGTGCTTCCATAGCCTCTTTGAAGTTAAGTCTTTCCTTTCCCTTTTGTATTTTGTTTGAGTTGGTTTGTGTAACATTTCCCTATTGTTTGTATTGGGCCTGAAGTAGACTCCTGTTCGTCCTTCCTTTTGGAGGAACAGGTAGTCTCGTCCCTGGCATTAGTACCAGGTTCCTATAAGGCTAGATAGGACTCTAGGTATTCCTGCGTATGAACTCACCTACCTTTGGGGTCTGTTTATACTGGTAGTCAGTCAGGATTTTGGTTAGGGTTTTCACTAGGAGGTGTCCATCTTCTTCCCTAGTTCTCAGGCCTGATTCCCTGTTTCCCCCTTTCCCTCCTATGCTCGGTGTGGTGTTTCCCTCCCACACCTAAGCGTGACATGTACATAGCCTTTAAATTTTACACCCAAGCACATTTTATTTATTATTTTTTTTTTCATCTTGGATAGTTTTGGGCAGTTTTAAAAACATTACATGCATAATGGCAAAAAACAGATTACACTTGTCAAAAAAAAAAATAGAAACAACATTATTTTAAAGGTGTCCGCTTTGGAGTGTCTCTTCTTGTTAGAAGGGTCCTCTAGCAATAAGCTGATCATAAAGTACAATTAGCTGTATCTTGTGCAGGAGCCTGGCAGTAAGTGTTTAATTCCCCTGCAGCATCACATCAGTCGAAATTAGGTATTACACAGTACAAATTAATATAAATTGGTTAGCTTAGATTCCAGAATGATGGAATTACTTCTTACAGCTCATCTCTGATCTGGCTAATAGAGGAGGATTTCCTAACAGGATAATTGAAAATATATATTTTTAAGCCTGACAACCCTAAAAGATAATTGGTCATGTTAGTATATTATGTTTAGCATTGTAGACAGACTATGCACTAGCCATTGACTAATGAATTAAATGCACATATTTGTACTAGAAGAATACTACATACTATGTTTCCAAATTTAGATCTCTGTCTCTTATGTAAATGATTGGTCTCCACTGGGTACATCAGGCTTTCAAAGTCAGCCACAAGGCTTTACGTTTGTTAATTATTATTTAATATTGCAAAATCCCATGGTTGCCAGCGGAGCTTTTTACAATTTGGCAAAAGTACTCTTTGCAATATGTTACGTTCGTAGTCAGCAAAAAGAAATTATTTCAGCTATCTCAAGAGAAATCCTTAAGGGATAGATGGAAAAAAAGCGAGATTAAGCTTTACTCTTTCTTGTTAATCACCAGAGGGATTAATGTATTTAATGGGACGGGAATAACACATTAAAAAAAGCCGCAAACAATAGGTCAAAGTGAGATTTTTATTTCCTGCTTAGAAAGTATTTAATCTACCAATATAAGGATATCTATATTTTAAGGGAATCATTGACTCACTCTGTAAATGCTGTAGACTGTAGTTATAAAACTGGGTGTTTAAACCTTCAGGAAATAATTACAACCTAATTCATATGAGGGAAATGCATCAGAAGTTTCCATACGGTATACAGTATAAAGGTGTTATATGAATGTTTGCTGAAGGAAGGGCCCACAGTCATAGATATAAAGCTAAAGTATAGGTGCATCTCAATAAAGTACAATATCATCAAAGAGTTCGTTTATTTCAGTAATTCAAATCAAAAAGTGAAATACACCTATTACATAGATTAATTACACACAGAGTGATCTATTTGAAGCATTTATTTCTTTTAATGTTGATTATTATTGGTTACAGCTAATGAAAACCCAAAAGTCAGTATCTCAGAGAATTAAAATATTGTGAAAAAGTTCCATATTGTAGATTCATGGCGTTACATTCTAATTAACTAATCAACACAAAATATGTGTAAAGGTTTCCTAAGCCTTTAAATGGTCCCTCAGTCTGGTTCAGTAGGCTACAAAATTATGGGGTAGACTGCTGACTAGACAGTTGCACAGAAGACAGTTATTGACATCCTCCACAAGGAGGGTAAGCCACAAAAGATAATTGCTAAGGAAGCTGGCAGTTCTGTGTCCAAGCATATTAATGGGAGGTGGAAAAAGGTGGACATGTGACAGGGATAACTGCAGCCTTGAAAGGATTGTCAAAAAAAGGCCATTCAAGAATTTAGGGGAATTTTAGATGGAGAGGATTGTGGCTGGAGTCAGTGCTTCTAGAGCCAACACACAAAGACGTATCCTGGACATGGGCTACAACTGTCACATTCCTTGTGTCAAGCCACTCATGACCCAGAGACAATTTCAGAAGAGTCTTACATGAGCGAAGGAGGGAAAGGACCTGATTGTTGCTCAGTGGTTCAAAGTCTTGTTTTCAGATGAAAGTAAATTTTGCATTTCATCTGGAAATCAAGGTCCCAGAGTCTGGAGGAAGATTGGAGAGGCACACAATCCAAGTTGCTTGAGGTCTTGTGTGAAGTTTCCACAGATAGTGATGGTTTAGCGAGCCATGTCATCTGCTGGTGTTTGTCCATTGTGTTATTTCAAGTCTGAAGTCAGGGCAGTCATCTACTTGGAACTTTATGCTTTCTTCTGCTGACAAGTGTTATGGAGATCGTAATTTCATTTTCCAGCAGTTATTGGCACCCTTCCACACTGCCAAAAGTACCAGTACCTTGTTTATTAACCACAGTATCACTATGCTTGATTGGCCAGCAAACTTGCCTGACTTAAACCGTATACCGAATCTATGGTGTATTGTCAAGAGGCAGATGAAAGATACCAAACTCAACAATGCAAACAAGTTGAAGGCTGCTATCAAAACAACCTGGGCTTCCATAACACCTCAGCTCTGCCACAGGCTGATCTCCTCCATGCCACAACGCATTGATGGAGTAATTCATGCAAAAGGAGCCATGACCAAGTACTGTGTACATGTACATATAGTACCCCTTAAATTTTTCCACATTTTTTATATGTTACACCCACACACTTTAACGTATTTTGTTTGGATTTTATGTAATAAACCAAGTAGCAAGTATCTGAAACAAACAAAAAAAAAACAAAGATACATGGTTTTCAAAATTTTAATAAATAAAAATATGAAAAGTGTAGCATGCATTTGTAGTCAGCCCCCTTTACTCTGATACTGTCATGGATGTAGTAGGGGAGAACACCAAAAGACAAGAAGAAGGAAGGGGAAAGACACTAGGCCTCACCGCTAAGGAAGGAAAAGAGTCACCACCTATAAAACCCTGCTCCTGGCCCTAACTCCTATCCGTATGGGCACCTCTCGATGGTAGAGATACCCATACACAGGAACCTAGAAAACCCTGGTGACCCTCAGATGCCCTAAAGATAATGACAGGGCAGAGACCACCCATTCCTTCCCTGTTGAAAGAACTAGCGTCTCACTGAGGCCTAGTAAACAACCAGGGGGGGGAGAAATAGAAAACACAACAAGCGGAACACTTAACTTCTGAGGATGATGGATGAACAGGACTCCAACACGAACCACACTCCAGCTCTTCCAAAACCAAATGAAGCTATCTCAAGCAAGGAGTGTTGGGTAAAGTCAGGCTAAATAGGGCGAGGTAAAGGTCACATGATCCACACCTGAACAGGAGGTGTGGACATACAGCAACACACAGACAAAGTGAAACCAAAAGAGGCTGTTAGATCACTAATGTGTAGATAATCTTTCAGACCTTCTGAGACCTGTCACAGATGTGACAGTACCCCCCCCTTCTACGGGTGACCTCCGGGCACCCAGGACCGACCTTATCAGGATGAGCTCTGTGAAATGCTCTCACCAGACGACTAGCATTAACATCGGTCGCTGGAACCCATATCCTCTCCTCTGGTCCGTACCCTCTCCAATGAACGAGATACTGGAGGGATCTCCGGAGAACTCGGGAATCCACAATCCTGCTGATCTGAAATTCTAAATTGCCGTCCACCATGACAGGAGCGGGAGGCAAGGAGGACGGCTCAACAGGTTTGACACATTTCTTTAGCAACGATTTATGAAATACGTTATGGATTTTCAATGCCTGAGGAAGGCTACAGGGTTAACAATGGCAGTGATCTTATATGGACCAATAAATCTTGGGCCCAACTTCCAAGAAGGTACCTTAAGTTTAATGTTTCTTGTAGACAACCACACAGAATCACCCACTCTCAGGTCCGGACCACTCATACGTCTCCTGTCAGCCGCCCGCTTATACCTGTTGCACATCTTTTTCAGGTTATTTTGGATTTTCCGCCAAATAGAAGACAAAGAAGAGGAAAATTGTTTCTCCTCAGGAATGCCGGAATTATGAGCACCAGAAAATGTACCAAACTGTGGATGGAACCCATATGCCCCAAAAAACGGCGACTTATCAGTGGATTCCTGTCTATGGTTATTTATAGCAAACTCAGCTAACGACAAAAATGAAGACCACTCTTCCTGATTCTCTGAAAAAGTAACATCTCAAGTAAGTCTCTAGATTCTGATTAGTGCTCTCCGTCTGTCCGTTCGACCGAGGATGAAAAGCCGAAGAGAAGGACAATTGTACACCCAGACGAGTACAGAACGCTTTCCAGAATCTGGAAACAAACTGAGTCCCTCTATCGGACACCAAATCAGAGGGAATGCCATGTAGTTTCACGATGTTGTTGACAAAACCCCTGTGCAAGAGTTTTAGCATTGGGTAAACTAGGTAATACAATCAAGTGTGCCATTTTACGAAAACGATCTACTACCACCAGAATCACGTTTTTTCCCGAAGAATTCTGTAAATCCATGATAAAATCCATGGACAAATGGGTCCAAGGTCTGGACGGGATAGGCAATGGAAGCAGAGATCCGGAAGGCCGAGTATGTGTCACCTTAGCACGTGCACAGGTACCACAGGCTGACACATAGTCCTCAATACACTTACGCAACCCCGGCCACCAAAATCTGCGAGAGATGAGATCGACAGTCGATCTGCTCCCAGGGTGCCCAGTAAGCACCGTACAGTGATGTTCCTCAAACACCTTGTGACATAATTCGGAGGGAACAAACAACTTCCCCAGAGGACAAGAGTCCGGAGCATCCTCCTGTGCCTCCAACACCCTGGCCTTGAGATCAGGATAAAGAGCGGATATGACTACCCCTTCAGATAAAATGGTACTAGGGTCATTATATTCACCCGCCCAGGAAAAGCGTCCGCCTTGACGTTCTTAACCCCAGGGCGGTAAGTGACGATGAAGTTAAATCTGGTGAAAAACAATGACCATCTGGACTGCCTTGGGTTCAGTCGCTTAGCCGACTCCAGGTAGGCAAGATTCTTGTGATCCGTAATTACCGTAATAGGGTGAATTTCTCCTTTCAACCAATGCCGCCATTCCTCGAACGCCAACTTACTGGCCAGCAATTCCCTATTCCCCACATCATAATTCCTTTCAGCAGTAGAGAGTTTTTTAGAGAAAAATGCACATGGGCGCCATTTACTAGGTGAAGGACCCTGCGACAAGATTGCTCCTACCCCTACCTCAGATGCGTCAACCTCAACAATAAATTGCTGAGTCACGTCCGATTGCACCAGAATAGGGGCCGAAGCAAAACATTCTTTCACAGCAGAATAGGCCTGTAATGCTGCATCAGACCAGACAGAAATAACCGCACCCTTCCTAGTCATGTCTCTTAAAGGTTTAACCACCGATGA
Organism: Bufo bufo; assembly: GCF_905171765.1. NCBI lineage: Eukaryota > Metazoa > Chordata > Amphibia > Anura > Bufonidae > Bufo > Bufo bufo. The sequence goes on from NC_053393.1 coordinate 203,518,842, forward strand.
ATAGTTCAAGATAAATTTACGGTAGTAGTTGGTAAACCCCAAAAAGCGCATAAGCACTTTCAGATTTTCGGGTCGATCCCAGTCCAACACAGCACGGACCTTCTCGGGATCCATACGAAAACCTGAGAATGAGAGCAGGTAACCCAGAAATTGCACTTCCTGTACAACAAATACACACTTTTCCATCTTAGCATACAATTTATTCTTTCTTAGGATCTGTAACACCTGTCTCACATGATCCTGATGAGTCTCCATATTAGGCGAATAAATTAGTATGTCATCAAGGTATACAACAACAAACCTCCCCACCAGATGATGAAAGATGTCATTGACAAAGTGTTGAAAAACCGTAGGACCATTGGTTAACCCAAAGAGCATGACCAGGTTTTCAAAATGACCCTCAGGGGTATTAAATGCGGTCTTCCACTCATCCCCCTCCTTGATCCTTACCAGATAATATGCCCCCCTCAGATCCAATTTAGAGAACACCTTGGCACCGACAATATGACTAAACAAATCCGGAATCAAAGGAAGGGGGTAAGGATCACGGACGGTAATACGATTGAGCTCATGGAAGTCCAGACATGGTCTCAGGGTACCATCTTTTTTCTTTACAAAGAAAAACCCAGCAGCCACTGGGGACTAGGATGGTCTAATATGTCCCTTTGCCAAACTCTCGGTAATATACTCTCGCATGGCCTTTCTTTTGGGTTCCGAAAGATTATACAACCGAGATTTGGGCAATTTAGCTCCGGGAATAAGATTGACGGGACAGTCATACTCCCGGTGCGGAGGCAACTCCTGATTACCACTCTCAGAGAAAACATCAGAAAATTCAGAAATCAACGAGGGTACAGTTTTAGTGGTCACCATAGAGAATGATGCATTAAGACAGTTGTCCATGCAAAAATCACTCCAATCGAGAATCTGTCTCGCTTGCCAGTCGATGTTAGGGTTATGTTTGCTTAACCATGGTAAGCCCAACACCAACGGAGCAGGCAGACCCTCCAATATATAACAGGAGATAGATTCCTGCTGCAAATAACCCACTCTTAAATGAATGTCATTCACTACCTGCGACAGGCATTTTTGGGTGAGAGGTGCTGAGTCAATTGCAAAGACAGAAATACTTTTCTCTAATGCATTAGTAGTCAACCCGTGAATGCACACAAACTGTCCATCAATCAAGTTAACTCCTGTCCCACTGTTGATAAATGCTTTGATTTTCACAGTTTTGGACTCTAGCGCCACCTCGGGAGACAGGAGAAAACGGGTACTACCAGTAGAAGACAAAAGTAGGTTTTTTTGCTCCCCATCCACACCACCAATAGTAATTTGAGGATTAAATGTTTTTTTCCTTTTTGTTTACACCTTGATGCTGCAAGTACGGACAAATATTCACAAAATGTCTCTTGTTGCCACAATAAAAGCAGACTCCTTTCACATGACCCAAGCTTTTTCCAGGAGTAGCTCCTCCTAACTGCATAGGCTCATCACAAGGCGCAACTACCAGTGTCTCTCCACCATAAGTGTCAAAGGAAGCAGTGCCCTTTTTGGACAGTACGTCCTGAAGGTGAGGACCCCTAGATCTCTCCTTCAGGCATCTATCTAGACGTACAGCAAGGGACATAGCTGCTTCCAATGACACAGGATTTTCATGAAAAGCCAACGCGTCCCTGACAGAATTGGCTACGGAGTGCAGGATCGTTCCACTCAGTATCGGTAGCCCATCTCCTAAATTCAGAGCAATAGGTCTCCGCGGAACGTTCTCCCTGCCGCAAACTCCGTAATTTGGTCTCGGCCTGAGAGATCCGATCCGGGTCATCGTAGATGAGACCCAAGGCTCTAAAGAATTCATCTACCCACCGGAGGGCAGAGAAAAGCCCAAGATTGGACGTCCTCTTTAAGCAATGAAATAATCATACCCACACGTTCACACTCATCCCCAGAAGAGTATGGAAGCAGCTTAAAGTATAATTTACATGACTCCCTGAACCGGATGAAATTGTCACTACCCCTGTCCGGGAGAGCCACCTTCGGTTCAGGACAGGCCTGGGACCCACCACCGGAACCAGCAGCCTGTGGACGCTGAATCTGCAAGACCGTCGCGCGGAGGTCTGCTACCTCCAAAGTCAGATTCTGCAGCTGTTCGACCAGTGCAAACATAGTATCCATAGCTGCGCAGATCAGAACAAAAATGGCGGTATTGGCTTGGGATAATGTCATGGATGTAGTAGGGGAGAACACCAAAAGACAACAAGAAGGAAGGGGAAAGACACTAGGCCTCACCGCTAGGCAAGGAAAAAGGGTCACCACCTATAAAACCCTGCTCCTGGCCCTAACTCCTATCCGTATGGGCACCTCTTGATGGTAGAGATACCCATACACAGGAACCTAGAAAACCCTGGTGACCCTCAGATGCCCTAAAGATAATGACAGGGCAGAGACCACCCATTACTTCCCTGGTGAAGGAACTAGCATTTCACTGAGGCCTAGTAAACAACCGCGGGGGGAGGGGAGAAATACAAACACAACAAGCGGAACACTTAACCTCTGAGGATGATGGAGGAACAGGACTCCAACACGAACCACACTCCAGCTCTTCCAAAACCAAATGAAGCTATCCCAAGCAAGGAGTGATGGGTAAAGTCAGACTAAATAGAGCGAGGTAAAGGTTACATGATCCACACCTGAACAGGAGGTCTGGACATACCAGCAACACACAGACAAAGTGAAACCAAAAGAGGCTGTTAGATCACTAATGCGTAGATAATCTTTCAGACCTTCTGAGACCTGTTACAGATGTGACAGATACCCCTAATTAAAATCCAGCATGACCAATTGCTTCAGAAGTCAAATAATTAGAAAATCAAGTCCACCTGTGTGTAAATTATTCTCAATATAACTGCAACTGTTCTGTGAAACCCTCAGAGGTTTGTTAGAAAACATTATTGATTAAACAGCATCACAAAAACCAAAGAACACACCAGACAGGTCAGTGATAAAGTTGTGGAGAAATGTAAAGCAGAGTTAGGTTATAAAATTCCCAAGATCTGAACATCTCATGGAACACTGTCCAATCCATCATCCAAAAATGGAAGGAGTATGTCACAACTGCAAACCTTCTAAGACATAGCTGTCCACCTAAACTGACAGCCCAGGCAAGGAGAGCAGTAATTGGAGGCCTTTGATCACACTGGAGGAGCTGCAAAGATCCACAGCTCAAGTAGGAGAGGCTGTCCACAGGACAACTATTAGTCATGTACTCCACAAATCTGGCCTTTATGGAAGAGTGGCAAGAATTTTTGAAAGCAAGCTAAGAAGTCCCATTTGCAGTTTGCCACAAACCATGTAGGAGACACAGCAAACATGTGAAATAAAGTGCTCTGGCTAGATGAGACCAAACTTTTTGGCCTAAACGCAAGATGCTGTCACGAGGGTGTCAAGAACCACGCGTGAGTCCGTTATACCCGGGGTCAGGAAGTCGCAGCGGTTGGCTGCGCGCTCAATGTAAGATAGGGCTGTTTCCTTATGGTAGCTTTCTGGGTTTGCTTTGCAAACCCTTTTGGCTCACTCAGGGATCCGTAGCTCCTTCTCCTCAGCTGTTCCTTGTCCAGCACTCCCAACCTCCTTATATTCCCCTCTCACACTTCTCTGGTTGCCAGATATAGAGCTTCCTGCCTGGACATCTATTCTGACCCTCTGGAGCTGTGTTGCTGCGTTCTCTGGTTGTTGGTCCAGAACGCTACCCTCCGGATCCCTGTTGGACCTTTGTGGTCTGCTGTGGTCGCCCACCTGGGTGTATGTGTTTGTCTGTATTGTCTGTCCTCTCCCTGGTGTTTCCCTCAGTGTCAGTGGTGCGGACTATCTAGGGCTCATTTTAGGGAAAGCCAGGATTTAGGCACGTGATCGCCGCACGGGTGAGGAACCCGTCTAGGGAAGTCAGGGCAGTCAGGTGCCAGCCGCAAGGTGAGTCAGGGGTCACCACCTTTCCCTCTCCCTTGGGCAGGGCTTTCCCTTTTCCCTCCCTATGCGTGACGCCGGTCATTACATTATATCTGGCCCTTATTTTGTGTAGGTAAAAAAAAAAATTGACATTCCGTGAGGCCTGTAAATTATATTTTAAACTGCTCCCTTACTCCTCGGGTAATGAAGAACAGCGGGTGGGGGTTGTTATTTCCCTGCTGCAGGGGGACCTGCATTCCTGGGCGTTCTCTTTACCTACTGATTCCCAGGCTCTTCGGTCAGTGGATGAGTTTTTCGGGGCCTTGGGTCTCATATATGACGACCCTGACCGAGTCGCACTGGCTGAATCAAGATTACGGAGACTCCTGCAAGGAGAGCGGCCGGTAGAGGAGTATTGCTCTGACTTCCGTAGGTGGGCCACGGATACCCAATGGAACGACCCGGCTCTCAGGAGTCAGTTCTGCTCTGGGTTATCCGAAAGGGTTAAGGATGCGCTTGCATTATATGAGACCCCCTTTTCCCTTGATGCGGTTATGTCCCTTTCTATCCGAATAGATAGACGCCTTAGGGACAGGTTGAAAAAACCGGAGCCATTGGTAACCCCTCCTAAGCAGCAGGTAGTCTGTACGGACTTAGACGAGCCAATGATACAGCTAGGAGGAACTACTCGTCAGGTCCGCCCTCCTGAGGCCCGCCGTAGGCGTGGGTTTTTTTTTTTTTGTGGGGAGAGGGGTCATTTCATTAAATGTCTGTCCTTCTTTCCTCAGAAACAAAAGACCGTCGGAAAACTACTAACCCCAGGCTGTGTGGAGGATGTCAGCCGGGGGGTATACGTTTCCTCCATACGTACATCGCAATTTGTGTTACCAGCGGTTATTGTTTTTGGTGATAAGACGGAGACTATTTCTTTCTTTCTAGACAGTGGAGCAGGGGTAAATTTGATAGATGCCCATTTTGCCCGCACTATGGGTTTGTCTCTCTGTACGCTACAGAGACCTATTCCCATATTCGCTATTGATTCTGCTCCTCTGTCTCAGAGAAACCTCACCCACATTGTTCATAATTTACACCTTCGGGTAGGGGACCACCATAACGAGATGCTTTCATGTTATGTTCTGGAGGGGCTTCCCACTCCGGTAGTGCTGGGTCTTCCCTGGTTGGTAGCGCACAATCCAGTGGTGGATTGGCAGGCCAGGGAGATATTGGAGTGGAGTGAGCAGTGCAGAGAAAATTGCTTAAATAGCAATTGCTTAGTCGCCTCCATAACTAGCCTACCTACATTTATTTCGGATTTTGAGGACGTTTTTTCTGAAAAGGGTTGTCAGAAGTTACCACCTCATCGTCCTTATGATTGCCCGGTTAACCTTATTCCCGGCGCAAAATTACCCAAGACCAGGTTATATAATCTTTCAGGTCCAGAGAGACAAGCCATGAAAGATTATATCTCTGAGAGCTTGGCTAAGGGAAACATCAGACCCTCTTCTTCACCCGTGGCTGCAGGGTTTTTCTTCGTTAAAAAGAAAGATGGGGGCCTGCGTCCTTGCCTAGACTTTCGCGAATTAAATCGGATAACCATCCGAGACCCATACCCTCTTCCTCTCATTCCTGACCTGTTTAACCAGATTGCGGGTGCTAGGTGGTTCTCCAAACTTGATCTTAGGGGGGCCTACAATCTGATTCGTATTAAGGAGGGGGAGGAGTGGAAGACAGCTTTTAACACCCCTGAGGGGCATTATGAAAATCTAGTTATGCCTTTCGGTCTGACCAATGCTCCTGCCGTCTTTCAACATTTCGTTAATGACATTTTTAGTCATCTAATCGGCAGGTTTGTGGTAATATACCTAGATGATATTTTAATTTATTCGTCTGATCTGAGAACACATGAGGTGCATGTCAGACAAGTACTGCAGGTCCTACGGACGAATAAATTATATGCTAAAATTGAAAAATGTGTCTTCGCCGTTCAGGAGATACAATTCCTAGGTTATTTTTTATCTGCTTCAGGTTTCCGTATGGATCCTAGGAAGGTCCAGGCAATTTTAGATTGGGAACTTCCTGAGAACCTCAAAGCACTGCAACGGTTCTTGGGCTTCGCAAATTTCTATAGGAAATTCATTAAAAATTATTCACTTATTGTAAAACCCCTTACTGACATGACTAAGAAGGGGACTGATTTTTCTAAATGGTCTGACGCCGCTAAAGTTGCTTTTTCCTCTCTAAAAGAGAGGTTTACCTCAGCACCTGTACTAGTCCAACCTGATGTCTCTCAGCCTTTTATTGTTGAAGTCGATGCGTCAGAGGTGGGAGTGGGGGCGGTGCTGTCTCAGGGTCCGTCTCCTGGCAAATGGCGTCCTTGTGCTTTCTTTTCTAAAAAACTATCTGCAGCAGAAAAGAACTACGATATTGGCAATAGGGAACTATTAGCTATTAAACTAGCGTTTGAAGAATGGCATCACTTTTTAGAGGGGGCAGTCCACCCCGTCACTGTGATTACGGACCACAAAAAATCTTCTGTACCTCGAATCAGCTAAGCGTCTCACCCCTAGACAAGCTAGGTGGTCGCTATTTTTTACCAGGTTTAACTTTGTGATTACCTATCGTCCTGGGGCAAAGAATACCAAGGCTGATGCACTATCTCGTTGTTTCCCTGGAGGGGGTAATGTGAGTGATCCGGTGCCCATTCTTCAAAGAGGAGTGGTTGTTTCTGCGGTACACTCTGTTCTGGAGGGGAAGGTGTTAGAGGCCCAGGGGGACGCCCCGGTCTCTTGCCCCTCAGAGAAATTGTTTGTACCGTTGAACCTGCGTTTCGAATTATTAAAGGAACATCATAATTCGGCACTTGCTGGGCACCCGGGTAGTAAAGCAACCTTGGAGCTATTGTCTCGTCGTTTTTGGTGGCCAAGGTTGCGTCATGATGTATTGGATTTTGTGTCTTCTTGTTCTACCTGTGCGCGCGCAAAAGTTTCACATACACGTCCTGCAGGGTCTCTATTACCACTCGTCATTCCCAATAGACCATGGACACATCTGTCAATGGATTTTATCACTGACTTACCTTTGTCTGCGGGTAAAACAGTTATTTTGGTAGTAGTGGACAGGTTTAGCAAAATGGTACACTTCATTGCGTTACCCGCACTACCTAATGCTAAGACTCTTGCTCAGGTATTCGTCAGTGAAATCGTGAAGCTTCACGGGGTCCCCTCCGATGTTGTTTCGGATCGGGGTACCCAGTTTATTTCTAAATTTTGGAAAGCTTTTTGTTCCCGTTTGGGGGTACACTTGTCCTTTTCCTCAGCTTTCCATCCTCAGTCGAATGGACAGACTGAGCGTATCAACCAAAACCTGGAGACATATCTAAGATGTTTTGTGTCTGAAAACCAAGAGTTGTGGTCATCATATTTACCGTTAGCTGAGTTTGCCATAAATAATCGTCGTCAGGAATCCACTGGCAAGTCACCATTTCTTGGTGCATATGGTTTTCATCCCCAATTCTGTACTTTCAAAGAGGGGGGTCTTCTGGGGTTCCCGAAGAGGAACGGTTTTCGTCATCTCTTTCATCGGTATGGCAGAAGGTGCAAGCTAACTTGAAAAATATGGGAGGTAAATACAAATGCATGGCTGATAAGAGACGGTCGCCAGGTCCGGACCTAGGAGTGAATGACTATGTGTGGTTGTCTACTAGGAATATTAAATTGAAGGTTCCCTCTTGGAAACTGGGTCCTAGGTTTATTGGTCCTTACAAAATTGTAGCCATCGTCAACCCCGTGGCTTTTCGCCTGGAGTTACCTCAGACTTTTAAAATCCATAATGTCTTTCATAAGTCGTTACTCAAGAAATATGTTCCACTTCTAGAGCCGTCACCGCTGCCACCCCCTCCTGTTGTTGTGGATGGTATTCTAGAATTTCAGATATCCAAAATTGTTAATTCTCGTCGGGTCCGCCGCTCCCTTCAATATCTGGTGCATTGGAGAGGTTACGGTCCCGAGGAAAGAATGTGGGTTCCTGCGTCTGAGGTAAACGCCGACAGGCTAGTTCAGGTTTTCATGCCTCTCATCCTGAGAGACCTGGTCCTGAGTGTCCGGAGGCCCCTCGTAGAGAGGGGGGTACTGTCACGAGGGTGTCAAGAACCACGCCTGACTCCGTTATACCCGGGGTCAGGAAGTCGCAGAGGTTGGCTGCGCGCTCAATGTAAGATAGGGCTGTTTCCTTATGGTAGCTTTCTGGGTTTGCTTTGCAAACCCTTTTGGCTCACTCAGGGATCCGTAGCTCCTTCTCCTCAGCTGTTCCTTGTCTAGCACTCCCAACCTCCTTATATTCCCCTCTCACACTTCTCTGGTTGCCAGATATAGAGCTTCCTGCCTGGACATCTATTCTGACCCTCTGGAGCTGTGTTGCTGCGTTCTCTGGTTGTTGGTCCAGAACGCTACCCTCCGGATCCCTGTTGGACCTTTGTGGTCTGCTGTGGTCGCCCACCTGGGTGTATGTGTTTGTCTGTATTGTCTGTCCTCTCCCTGGTGTTTCCCTCTTAGTGTCAGTGGTGCGGACTAGCGATCCCACCGGCCCGTTCACTATCTAGGGCTCATTTTAGGGAAAGCCAGGGTTTAGGCACGTGATCGCCGCACGGGTGAGGAAGCCGTCTAGGGACGTCAGGGCAGTCAGGTGCCAGCCGCAAGGTGAGTCAGGGGTCACCACCTTTCCCTCTCCCTTGGGCAGAGCTTTCCCTTTTCCCTCCCTATGCGTGACGCCGGTCATTACAGATGCTTTGAGTGGCGGAAACTAACACTGCACATCACCCTGAAGTTCCCTGAACACACCATCCCCACCATGAAACATAGTGGTGGCAGCATCATGCTGTGGGGATGATTATCTTCAGCAGCAACAGGAAAGCTGGTCAGGGTTCATGGGAAGATAGATGAAGTTAAATGCAAGGCAATCCTGGTGGAAAACCTGTGAAAGGCTGCAAAAGATTTGAGAATGAGGTGGATGTTCACCTTCCAGCAGGACAATGACCCTAAACATGCAGCCAGAGCTACAAATGGAAGAAGCGCTATCTTTGCGCGAAACGGCCGTCGCCGCCGACGCACACTGTGGCCATCCCGCCCCCCTGCCTGTGCAGCACGCTATCCTACATGCAATAAACAGCAACCAGTTATTCAGAAGTTCGGTGAGTGCCGCGTCTCTCTCTATTTTTCTTCGATATACCACTCGATTACGCAGAGCACCATCCCTTGCCTGGTCTTCATTTACGGCTGCTTCCCCTGGGTTTGACACGGACTTACAGATATACAGGTGTATGTAAGTAGTGCCGCTGCATTTTCCTTTCCCTCCTTCCTTGTGCTACTACAAATGGAATGGTTTGGATGAAAGCATATTCATGTGTTACAAGGACCCAAAGTCCAGACCTAAATCCTATTTAGAATCTGTGGCAAGACCTGAAAATTGCTGTTCACAGACGCTCTCCATACAATCTGACTGAGCTTGAGCTATTTTGCGAAAAAGAATAAAGCGAAGAATGGGCAAAAATGTCACCCTCTAGATGTGCAAAGCTGGTAGGGACATACCCCAAAAGACTTGCAGATTTAATTGCAGCAAAAGGATAACCTACCTATTGAATCATGGGGGCAGAATGCAAATGCACACCACTTTCCAAATTTTTATTTATAAAAAAAAATGTATCCTTTTCTTATCTCTTCACACATACTTGCTATATTGTGTTGGTCTATCACATAAAATCGCAATAAAATACATTTTAGGTTGTGGATGTAACGTGAAAAAATGTGGAAATGTACAAGGGGTATATATACTTTTCCAAGGCACTGTACTTTTCAGTAGGCCAATAGTTCTATATTAAATATTATTTTTGTGATTGGTCTTATATAATATTATAATTTTCTGAGATAAAGATTTTTGGGTTTTCATTAGCCGTAAGCCATGATCATAAACCTTAAAATAAATAAATGCTTGAAATAGATCACTCTGTGTGTAATGAATCTATATTATACACGAGTTTCGCTTTTTGAATTGAATTACTGAATCAAATTACCACTTAGGGCGGGCTTGTTCAATCACTTCCTCTTTTATGGGCTGGTTTCAAGATTGTCTCGGCAACATCGAGATTGCTGTCAAGTAAGATTTCTAGAAAATATTACATAATGCTGAGAATATGTTATGATTCCATTATGGCTTGGTCACTGGGCCATCCTATAGTGCAAACATTTTAACATCTTCCATATATAGTATCTTCTATTTTTCAGATCATTCTGATTCATACAAAATGCTTTTTTTTTAAATATTAAAGCAACCTTCCAGTTCAAGAAAATAATCATATTAACTGGGGAACGAACAGGACACTTATATGGTGCCCACTTTTTCATCTTTTTAGTTGTAGATCTGCTAAATAATCTGGCTTATTTTCTACCATACAAGATGACTGCACCACTTCTCAGACAATCTTAGGCACACTGCCAGAAACACTTCTTACTTGTCCAGCTCTACTCTTGGATTGGGTAACTTATTTGAGCAGTGCTGGCCAATCCAAGGACAACAGAAAATGTCTTTGGCTACCAAATGCACAGTGTGCATCCAACAATCTAAGAAGCGGTGTGACTAGTTTGGATGGCAAAAGAGCATCCTGGGAATTTACAGATATGCAGCTATAAACATGAAAAGGAGAACATCATGTAAGTGTTCTGTTCATTCCCCAGTTAATGTGATTTTTTTTTTCTTCAGAGCGTCTCTTTAATGCACTTATGTAAAGGTGTTGTGTCAATTTCTTATGTATCCCCTATCCACAGGATAGGGCATAGCCATTTCAGCCATGTAGATCTAACCGCACCAATAAAGAGAATGTGGTTCCTGTTCCACTACGTGAATGAAGTGGCAGGCTAAACATTACTGCTGCTGCTACATTTATCTGCATGAGAGTCCTGCAAATTGTGTACAGCGCATGGCTATCTCTGGCACTCCCATAAAAATTAGTGGTGCGGTACCAGATCATTTGGGGGAATGGGACCCCCTTGTGATCAGGGGGTGTCCCAGCAGTCAAACCCTCAACAATCATATGTGGTGGATAGGGGATATACACTGCGTGCAGAATTATTAGGCAAATGAGTATTTTGACCATATCATCCTCTTTATGCATGTTGTCTTACTCCAAGCTGTATAGGCTCGAAAGCCTACTACCAATTAAGCATATTAGGTGATGTGCATTTCTGTAATGAGAAGGGGTGTGGTCTAATGACATCAACACCCTATATTAGGTGTGCATAATTATTAGGCAACTTCCTTTCCTTTGGCAAAATGGGTCAAAAGAAGGACTTGACAGGCTCAGAAAAGTAAAAAATAGTGAGATATCTTGCAGAGGGATGCAGCACTCTTAAAATTGCAAAGCTTCTGAAGCGTGATCATCGAACAATCAAGTGTTTCATTCAAAATAGTCAACAGGGTCGCAAGAAGCGTGTGGAAAAACCAAGGCGCAAAATAACTGCCCATGAACTGAGAAAAGTCAAGCGTGCAGCTGCCAAGATGCCACTTGCCACCAGTTTGGCCATATTTCAGAGCTGCAACATCACTGGAGTGCCCAGAAGCACAAGGTGTGCAATACTCAGAGACATGGCCAAGGTAAGAAAGGCTGAAAGACGACCACCACTGAACAAGACACACAAGCTGAAACGTCAAGACTGGGCCAAGAAATATCTCAAGACTGATTTTTCTAAGGTTTTATGGACTGATGAAATGAGAGTGAGTCTTGATGGGCCAGATGGATGGGCCCGTGGCTGGATTGGTAAAGGGCAGAGAGCTCCAGTCCGACTCAGACGCCAGCAAGGTGGAGGTGGAGTACTGGTTTGGGCTGGTATCATCAAAGATGAGCTTGTGGGGCCTTTTCGGGTTAAGGATGGAGTCAAGCTCAACTCCCAGTCCTACTGCCAGTTTCTGGAAGACACCTTCTTCAAGCAGTGGTACAGGAAGAAGTCTGCATCCTTCAAGAAAAACATGATTTTCATGCAGGACAATGCTCCATCACACGCGTCCAAGTACTCCACAGCGTGGCTGGCAAGAAATGGTATAAAAGAAGAAAATCTAATGACATGGCCTCCTTGTTCACCTGATCTGAACCCCATTGAGAACCTGTGGTCCATCATCAAATGTGAGATTTACAAGGAGGGAAAACAGTACACCTCTCTGAACAGTGTCTGGGAGGCTGTGGTTGCTGCTGCACGCAATGTTGATGGTGAACAGATCAAAACACTGACAGAATCCATGGATGGCAGGCTTTTGAGTGTCCTTGCAAAGAAAGGTGGCTATATTGGTCACTGATTTGTTTTTGTTTTGTTTTTGAATGTCAGAAATGTATATTTGTGAATGTTGAGATGTTATATGGGTTTCACTGGTAAAAATAAATAATTGAAATGGGTATATATTTGTTTTTTGTTAAGTTGCCTAATAATTATGCACAATAATAGTCACCTGCACACACAGATATCCCCCTAAAATAGCTAAAACTAAAAACAAACTAAAAACTACTTCCAAAAATATTCAGCTTTGATATTAATGAGTTTTTTGGGTTCATTGAGAACATGGTTGTTGTTCAATAATAAAATTAATCCTCAAAAATACAACTTGCCTAATAATTCTGCACTCCCTGTATATAGAATTTAGCTCAACCGCCTTAACCTCTACAGGCCCTCAGAAAAACTGTACATCCGAAGTGCAAGGAGCCAGCTCAATAGCTGAGCCCATTCCATACACTGCGGGTGCTAACCAGGTTCAGAGATCCCTGTAACTCTGATCCTGTTCAATTAGCCCATCAGATGGCATGTGCAATAGCAATGGTGGCATCTGAGAGGTAAGTCAAAGGGAGGGGCTCCCATGCTGAAAGCATGGAGTTCTGATAGGCTGACATATCACGCTAAGATCTTGCAAAGGCTCCCAGGCCTGCAATACCAAACTGCCTGTTAAGCTCTGCCGGAGGTAGAGGCAGGAGCTGTCACCAGCCAGCCATAGAGCACAGTGCACTGCACTACAAGAAATCCCAGAGAATGGGTGAGAAGCTTTAAAAGTGCTAACTGATTTTATAGACTATGCAACCAACTGTGACATTCAGTTTCTGTAGGCTAACAGTTGGACAGTGGCATTAGGTACGGAAACACTCTGTGTGTTAACTGACTTCCTTTTTAGGATAGCTGGTGGACAAGTACTACATAATACTGTGGCATTTTATGTGTAAATTGACAACCACTCAGTAAATAAAAACAACCTCTACATACTATAACTGCTGGAGCATCAATTTTTAACATTAGAGACTGTTATTACTAGAGATGAGCAAATTTCTCAAAAATTCGATTTGGCGGGTTCGCAGAATTTTTTTTCTAAATTTGGTTCGATCCAAATTTAATTGTGGCGAATCGCGTTAACAAATGGCTATTTCCTGGCTGCAGAGAGCCTTTATAGGGGTGTATATCACTATGCCTTGCAGTAACATGCATAGGGAGTCTGCTTTGGTAGCGAAACAATACTGTGAGTCAGTATGACATGCAGATGACAGGCATCGCTCTTAGAATCACTGCACACTTCACTTATTTGGGCAGTTACCAAATAACTCAAGTGTGAGCTCAGCCTTACAGGTCAATGTTAGCGTCAAGACAAAGTGCACTCCTTTTACACCGTCAGCAGCTGATTCCACATAGATGTCTACAGAACCTGTTCTATTAAACGCTTATACAAGTAGAGTGGAGAGGGTGTCAGCAGTAAGTTTGTGTTGACGTCACTGATTATTTTGCCCTTCCTCTGATCCATCAGAAAAATAACCCCCAAAAACAGATCCTGTCTGTGGAGCATCCGCCTTCACTCGGTCAGCATTTGGTCAGAAATCCATCACTATTGCTAAAGCCAAAAAATCAGAAGTGGATCCAAAACAGAGAAGCCAATTCTGATGCAAAATAGGAAACATATCATGCAGGCCTTACAGCTGTTACATAGACAGGATCCATTGTGCATCTCATTTTTCCTTCCTTCTGACAGATCAGAAGAAGGGTCAAATAAGTGATGCAGTCAGCCAGGCCTAAAGGCAAAATAGTGGCCCAGTCATGAAATGGGTAGGATGGGAACAGGATGAGAAGTCCACAGAGTGGCCCTATGACATAGTGGTGAGGTGGAAGCAGCATGAAGAGACCACAAAATGGCCCAATGACAGACTCTGGAGATGGCAGCTGCATCAGGAGGAGGCCAGAGAGTGGCACAATGACAGTGTGGAGGGGGCAGCAGCATCAGGTGGCCAGAGAGTGGCACAATGACAGAGTGTGAGGGTGGTGGCAGCAGCAGCATCAGGAGAAGGCCCCAGAGTGGCACAATGACAGAGTGTGGAGGTGGTGGTAGCAGCAGCAGAATGAGAAGACCACAGACTGGCACAATGACAGAGTGTGGAGGTGGCTGCAGCAGCATCAGGCGGAGGCCACAGGGTGGCACAATGACAGAGTGTGGAGGTGGCAGCAGCAGCATCAGGAGAAAACAGAGTGGCAAGGTGAAATAGTGTTGAAGTAGCAGCAGCATCAGGACACTACAAAGTGACAAGGTGACATAGTGTAGAGGTGGAAGCAGCATCAGGAAACCACAGAGTGGCAAGGTGACATAGTGTGGAGGCGACAGCAGCATCAGGAGACCACAGAGTGGCAAGGTGACATAGTGTGGAAGTGGCAGCAACATCAGGAGACCACAGAGTGGCAAGGTGACATAGTGTGGAGGTGGCAGCAGCATCAGGAGACCACAGAGTGGCAAAGTAACATAGTGTGGAGGTGGCAGCAGCTTCAGGAGACCACAGAATGACCTGGTGACAAAGTGGGGAGGTGTGTGGCAATACCAGTACCAGCTGAAGATGGATGGTGTATGAAAGCACTTGGCATTAGATGTGTGGCATCATCAGAATAGTTGCTGCGGCAGGTAGCCAGAAGAAAACCGGTCTCTTTTGTCAAAGTGTTGGTGTGGCACCATGGAGGATCTAGTCTGATGCATCGGGTATTGGTGGCTGGAAATCCTGACTTATCCACGTCTGATTCATCTTGACGAAGGTCAGTCTCTCTACATTTTGGGTGGACAGCGAATTCTTCTTGGGGTAACTATAGCCACCGCCACACTAAACACACGCTCTAATGCCACACTACTGGCCAGGCAGGACAGCTTTTCCAGGGCAAACTCTGCCAGTTGTGGCCACAGATTCAGTTTGGCTGCCCTGTAGTCCAGCAGGTCTTCATGTGGAGTGGCAGGGTGCTGTCCAAGTATGCCACCACCTGCTGGTTCAAGGCCTGCTTCAGGTCTAGCTGCTGCTGCTGGTGAGTAATTTCTTCACTAGGCAGTGACTCTAGACTCAAGTTGCTGCTGATGGAGCTGGAACTGCTACTACCCCCCACCCTGCCACAGCAGCCATGGCAGAGGAACGTGAGCACAGAGGGCCCCCTGGTCATACCTGCGAAAGGATGGACAATGGAGCAGATAGGCAATGGCCAACTGACTACATAGGATGTCTCTATAGTAGTTCAGTTTGTCCTCCCTCTCAGCGGGTGTAAAAAAGGCTCCTATTTTGGACCGGTAGCGAGGGTCCAACAAGGTGGAGAACCACAAGTCAACCCTCTGCCGAATGCTGAAAATTCGTCTGTCACTACGCAAGAAAGTGAGCATACATCGGGCCATTTGTGCAAGTGACTCGGAGGGACTCGCTGCCTCCATCTCCACTACATACTGCCACGGTGTGTCTGGGTCCTCTGCCCCGTCTTCCTCATCACCCTGTAGCTCCTCTGGATGCTCCTGCTCCTCCTCTCTGGTCAACGGTGTAGAAAAAACACCCATTTCACTACACATTGCTTGTGCCCCAATGTCCTCCTCCTCCTCCTGTTCAGCCCCCACAGGGCTTATGTGGCCGTGAGATCTAGGCGCCACGTCTCCAGTCCTCTGACCAGCCAGATTTACCAGCATCTGTTCCAGGACATGAAGCAGTGGAATGGCGTTGTTCATCCCGTAGTCCTGGCGACTGACAAATAACGTGGCGTCCTCAAATGGTCTGAGCAAACGGCAGGTGTCACGCATGAGCTGCCACTGGCTGACATCAAAGTTACACAGGGGAGTATTCCTGTCCACTTGGATCATCAAGAAATCGTTTATGGCCTTTCTCGTATAGTCGGTCCAACATATGGAGGGCGGAATTCAAACGGGTGGAGACGTTGCATATCAGCTTATGTTGGAGGATGCCGTTCTGCCGCTACAGCTCAAGGAGGGTGAGCTTTGCAGTGTACGAGTGGCTGAAGTGCATGCAAAGTTTTCTGGCTTGACAACCAGATTGAACACGTGTGCAATGCAGGGCGCATAGCTCAGCCCTCCTTGACGCAGCGCCAACACCATGTTCTTCCCGTTGTCGGTCACCATGGTTCCGATTTTGAGTTGACGCGGAGAAAGCCAGGATAAAAAATTTTGATGAAGGACACAGAGCAGTTCTTCCCCTGTGTGACTCAGTTTGCACAGGCAAACGAGGTACAGAACAGCATGACACCGCCATGCCCTGCACATGTGGTATGCTGGAGGGGCACTGTAAATTGTCCCCGCAGTGGAGGCTGAGGACACGGTGGAGGATGAGGAGGCAGAGGCGGATATTGTCGCAGGACCAATGGAATGAGAACATGGAGGCGGAAGTGGCGTCACCTGGCCAAGTTGCTGGTATGGCTGTGCAGGAACCACATTCACCCAGTGGGCCATAAAGGACATGTATTTACCCTGACCATAGTTACAGCTCCACACGTTGGCGCTGACTTGCACTTTGGCAGACACCGACAAGCTCAAGGACTGGCCCACCTTCTGTTCTACATACGTGTGTAGGGCTGGTACTGACTTTTTGGCAAAGAAATCATGGCTTAGGAGTCTCCACCTCGGCTCGACACAAGCCATTTCTCTGAAAGGTGCAGAGTCTACCACTTGGAAAGGGAGGGACTGCAGCACCAGCAACTTGGCGAAAAGCACATTCAGCTTCTGCGCTGCTGGATGAGTGCACGCATACTGTTGTCTCTTAGCAATCGCTTCGGTGATCGATTGCTGATGGAATGACTGATAAGGAGTAGGAGGAGGAGCAGGAACATCAGGGCCAGCAGATGATGGGAAGGACAGACAGCTCCCTTCGGCTGGGGTGGTGGAGCCTTGACTGCCTGAAATCAGGTGCGTGCCACTGGGTGATGCAGCAATTGGTGCGGCAGGCTGGACCACCACATCGGAGCCACGGTTATCCCAGGCCACTTTATGGTGATGCTGCATATGTTGGCGCAGGGCTGTGGTGCCAACATTTTCACCCTGGCCACGCTTCACCATCTGCCCACAGAATCTACAAATGGCCATGGTCACCTCTTCTGGTGGCTTTACAAAAAACTGCCACACTGCCGAGTAGGTGATTTCACCCCCAACACTACACACTGACTGAATGCTACCACTACTGCCTCCGTGAACCCCTGCACCACTACTTTCCAGGCAGGTAGGCTTCTGCGAAGTGGGTGGTCTACCCCGGGCATGTTTGGCTCCCGACCTCCCACTGCTGCCACCCTGCTGACTCCCGGCCATGCTAGCGACTTGCTGGCTCCGCCCCTGCCTCATGGGCAAGCTGCCACCCTCTTCTCTCAATGATAATGAAGCCTCTAATTTAGCCAGCACCCAAGTGCAATCAGCTGCATCATCATCATCGAGTACTGTCTGCACTTCACTGATGTCCTCCTCAACGGTCTCTGGGTCAGGAGCCTGACCTCTCGCAACACCAGCTCCCACTCCACTCTCATCACTACTTGCTCGTCCTCGCTGTATAGTGGAGCTGAGCCTACAGCATATAATACTTCTCTGGCTGAGGGAACAGAAAAGGAAAGAAGCAGGTGGAGGACAGGTGAGGGCACAGGGCCTGCTCCCGGGACATGCCAACTCTTGGCTGGGGGTGTCTGATGTCACTTGCGACGACGTGGATGACCAAATCAACCATTCAAGAACCACTGGGTTTCTGGTCAAGACACGACCGATAGATGACACTGGGAGCTCAGGCCTCTAGCTGCGACTTCTGCTGCCACACCCCCTTACTCTGCAGCAACTTGTGCCTGCGCCAGAAACATTTAGGCCTCTGCCACTCCCCTGTGCAGGGCCTGGAATTCTCTGTCTGACATACTGTTAGATCAAATAAATAAATAAAAAGGAAATTAAAACACCCAAAAAAAGTCTGTAGTTTTGTCACTTCACCACACAACGGCTAATAAGCCCTTTTTTTCCAACTAAAACACGCCAAAAAGGGCTTTAAAATATATAACTGCACCCCTGAATGGCAAATAGGCCCTTTTTTTGTGTCACCAATACACGGAAAAAATGGTTTTAGAACATATAACTGCACCGCTGAACGGCAAATATATATATTTTGCCACTAATGCATGACAAAAAAGGCTGTAATTTTCTCACTTCACCACACAACGGAAAATACTTTTTTTGTGACACTAGTACACGCAAAAAAGGGCTTTAGAACATATAACTGCACCGCTGACCGGCAAATATATATATATTTTTTTCCACTAATGCACGCCAAAAAGGGCTTTAGAACATATAACTGCACCGCTAAACGGCAAATAGGTCCTTACTTTTATCCACTTATACACTCCACAAAAGGCTTTAGAACATATAACTGAACGGCAAATATATATTTTTTGCCACTAATACAAGCCAAAAAGGGCTGTACTTTTCTCACTTCACCACACAATGGCAAATACTTTTTTTTGTGCCACTAGTACACTAAAAAAGGGCTTTAGAACATATAACTGCACCGCTGAACGGCAAATAGGCCCTTACTTTTTTCCACTTATATACTCCACAAAAGGCTTTAGAACATATAACTGAACGGCAAATATATATTTTTTTGCCACTAATACTTGCCAAAAAGGCCTGCAATTTTCTCATTTCACTACACAATGGCAAACATATTTTTTGCCACTAATGCACGCCAAAAAGGGCTGTAATTTGCTCACTTCACCACACAACAGAAAATACTTTTCTTTGTGCCACTAATACACGCCAAAAAGGGCTTTAGAACATATAACTGCACTGCTGAACGGCAGATAATATTTACTTTTTTGCCACTAATACACGGCGAAGAGGGCTTTAAAACATATAACTTCACTGATGAACGGCAAATATATATTTTTTTGCCACTTATACATGCCAAAAAGGGCTTTAGAACATATAACTGCACTGCTGAACAGCATATAGGCCCTTATTTGTTTCCACTTACACACACCACAAAAGGCTTTAGAACATATAACTGCACCGCTGAACGTCAAATATATATATTTTTCCACTAATACACGCAAAAAGGGCTTTAGAACATATAACTGCACCGCTGAATGGCAAATATATATTTTTTTGCCACTAATACACACCGAAAAGGGCTGTAAGTTTCTCACTTCACCACACAATGGCAAATACTTTTTTTCTGCCACTAAGGCACGCCAAAAAGAGCTTTAGAACATGTAACTGCACCGCTGAACGGCATATAGGCCCTTACTTTTTTCCACTGACACACGCCACAAAAGGCTTTAGAACATATAACTGCACCGCTGAACGGCAAATATATATTTTTTGCCACTAATACACGCTAAAAAGGGCTGCAATTTTCTCACTTCACCACACAACAGCAAATACTTTTTTTGTGCCACTAATACATGCAAAAAAGGGCTTTAGAACATATAACTGCCCCGCTGAATGGCAAATATATATCTTTTTGCCAATAATACACGCCAAAAAGAGTTAAAATTTTCTCACTTCACCACACAATGGCAAATACTTTTTTTTGTGCCACTAAAACACGCCAAAAAGGTCTTTAGAATATATAACTGCACTGCCGAACGGCAAATAATATATATATTTTTTTGCCACTAATACACGACAAAAAGGACTTTAGAACATATAACTGCACCGCTGAATGGCAAAGATATATTTTTTGCCACTAATACACGCCAAAAAGCGCTGTAATTTTCTCACTTCACCACGCAATGGCAAATATATTTTTTTTGTGCCACTAAAACACGCCAAAAAGGTCTTTAGAATATATAACTACATGCTGAACGGCAAATAATATATAATTTTTTGCCAGTAATACATGCCAAAAAGGGCTTTAGAACATATAACTGCACAGCTGAACGGCAAATATATTTTTTTGCCACTAATACACGTCAAAAAGGGCTATCATTTTCTCATTTCACCACACAACGGCAATTACTTTTTTGTGCCACTAATAGATGCCAAAAAAGACTTTAGAACATATAACTGCACCGCTGAAGGGCAAATAATATATATATTTTTTCCACTTATACATGCCATAAAAGGCCTTAGAACATATAACTGCATTGCTGAACGACAAATAATATATATTTTTGTGCCACTAATACATGCCAAAAAGTGCTTTAGAACATATAACTGCACCGCTGAACGTCAAATAATATATATTTTTTTGCCACTAATACACACCAAAAAGGGCTGTCATTTTCTCACTTCACCACACAACAGCAAATACTTTTTTTCTGCCACTAAGGCACGCCAAAAAGAACTTTAGAACATATAACTGCACCGCTTAACGGCATATAGGCCCTTACTTTTTTCCACTTATACACTCCACAAAATGCTTTAGAACATATAACTGCACCGCTAAACAGCAAATATATTTTTTTTGCCACTAATACACGCCAAAAAGGGCTTTAGAACATATAACTGCACAGCTGAAAGGCATATTGGCCCTTATTTTTTTCACAGACACACGCCACAAAAGGCTTTAGAACATATAACTGCACCGCTGAACGGCAAATATATATTTTTTGCCACTAATACATGCCAAAAAGGGCTTTAGAACATATAACTGCACCGCTGAACGGCATATAGGCCCTTATTTTTTTCCACTGACACACACCACAAAAGGCTTTAGAACATATAACTGCACCGCTGAATGGCAAATATATATTTTTTGCCACTAATACACGACAAAAAGGGCTGTAATTTTCTCACTTAACCACAAAACGGCAAATACTTTTTTTGTGCCACTAATACATGCCAAAAAGGGCTTTAGAACATATAACTGCACCGCTGAACGTCAAATAATATATATTTTTTTGCCACTAATACACGCCAAAAAGGGCTGTAATTTTCTCACTTCACCACACAACGGCTAATAAGCCCTTTTTTCCCCACTAATACAAGCCAAAAATGCTTTAGAGCAAATAACTGCAAGACACAAGGGCAAATAAGACGTAGAAATATTTATTTGCAATAAACCCTGTTAATAGCACTTGCAACCCAATAACAAGAACGATTTGCTGGAATTACATAGCTGTATAATGGCAATTTGGTTCCGTAGTCAGTGCAGCAAGGTGTAATAGTATTATTCCTATTACCTAGGCTGCAAACTCCCCTACTGAACCCTGTTCTGGTTCAATACTGTGGAATAATTCCTCCCAATCCTTTCCCTGAACTTCTATACAGCAAAATAAAAGTTTTAAAGTCTTTTTTACCACTGTCCCTAGTGCCTGCTGACATCTCTCCCTGCTAGTGATGGCCTTGTGGTTCACCAGGCGTTCGGTTTGCGGCGAACTTTGTGGAATCGCGATCCGCCGAACATGCGAACATATGGCGATGTCCGCGCGCTCCATATTATTTTGCATTGCGCCAAACTTTTACCCATGACACATCTATCAGGTGGGACAGGACAGCCAATTGAGACGTTTCAGCACATGGACACACCCCCAACCCTATAACAGAACCCAATATGGCAGCCATTTTACAATATGTGTTTTGCCAGTGTAGGGAGAGATTGCATTTTGGAGCAGGGACAGGCTGTTAGGAACTTAGGTACACCAAACGCTAGCTATAAGGGCCACAAAAGCCCTTTTAAGGGCTGGTAAGGTTGTGCTATCGATAGGTGTGATACACAGAGGGGTGTGATATACTTATAATATACTTTCAAACATAGAAAGTATATTATAGTGCATTTGTATGCTTCTAAAAAATACTGATTGAGGGCTGTGATCTATCAGCTTCCACAAAATAGTGATAGAGTTTTTACATATACCTGCGTCCACAAAATTACTGCTTGAGGGTGATATACCAGTTTCAACTAACAACTGATTGAGGCCTGCCATATATCAGCTTCCACAAAATAGTGATAGAGGTTTTCCATAAAACTGCATCCACAAAATACAGATTTAGGGTTTTGATATACCTGCTTCTACTAACAACTGATTGAGGCCTGCCATATATCAGCTTCCACAAAATAGTGATGGAGGTTTTCCATATACCTGTGTCCACAAAATGCAGATTGCGGGTTTTAATATACCTGCTTCAACTAACAACTGATTGAGGCCTGCCATATATCAGCTTTCACAAAATAGTGATAGAGGTTTTCCATATTCCTGCGTCCACAAAATACAGATTGCGGGTTTTGATATACCTGCTTCAACTAACAACTGATTGAGGCCTGCCATATATCAGCTTCCACAAAATAGTGATAGAGGTTTTCCATATACCTGCGTCCACAAAATACAGATTGTGGGTTTTAATATACCTGCTTCAACTAACAACTGATTGAGGCCTGCCATATATCAGCTTTCACAAAATAGTGATAGAGGTTTTCCATATTCCTGCGTCCACAAAATACAGATTGCGGGTTTTGATATACCTGCTTCAACTAACAACTGATTGAGGCCTGCCATATATCAGCTTCCACAAAATAGTGATAGAGGTTTTCCATATACCTGCATCCACAAAATACAGATTGTGGGTTTTAATATACCTGCTTCAACTAACAACTGATTGAGGCCTGCCATATATCAGCTTTCACAAAATAGTGATAGAGGTTTTCCATATACCTGCGTCCACAAAATACAGATTGTGGGTTTTAATATACCTGCTTCAACTAACAACTGATTGAGGCCTGCCATATATCAGCTTTCACAAAATAGTGATAGAGTTTTTACATATACCTGCGTCCACAAAATTACTGCTTGAGGGTGATATACCCGTTTCAACTAACAACTGATTGAGGCCTGCCATATATCAGCTTCCACAAAATAGTGATAGAGGTTTTCCATATACCTGCGTCCACAAAATACAGATTGCGGGTTTTAATATACCTGCTTCAACTAACAACTGATTGAGGCCTGCCATATATCAGCTTTCACAAAATTGTGATAGAGGTTTTCCATATACCTGCGTCCACAAAATTACTGCTTGAGGGTGATATACCAGCTTCAACTAACAACTGATTGAGGCCTGCCATATATCAGCTTCCACAAAATAGTGATAGAGGTTTTCCATAAACCTGCATCCACAAAATTAATGCTTGAGGGTGATATACCAGCTTCAACTTACAACTGATTGAGGCCTGCAATATATAAGCTTCCACAAATACTGCTCTTCTCTAGGGACTTTGGCACAGGGTCATTGACAAATGACAGGCAGAGAAAGAGGCAGGCCGTTCCGCAGGGGTGGTAGGGGTCGGGCAGGTGCACCAGGCCGAAGCCTAAGTGGGAAGTTGGAGAAGGTGCGTGCGATTATGTCAAAGGACGCACCAGAGTTGGTTGAGTGGCTCACTAAGCCTTCCGCTTCTGCACCCTCCTCATCTTCTGTATCTGCACCCTCCTCACTCAGTGGTGGTGAAGGTGACGATGATGACTTGTTGATGGACTTTACGTGGGTGCCCACAAGAGAGGAAGAGGGGAGTTCAGAGGGAGAGACGGAGCAGCAGATAGGGAGGAGAAGGAGGAGAAGCAGGTAGAACTCACAGTGCACAGGAGGCAAAAAGCAGACTGTAAATGTATCTGGAGCAAGCCATCTACCATGCACGGTCACATCTTGCGCTCCCAGGAAGCCGGCACATGGCTCCTCAGTGTGAGCTTTTTTTAACGTGTTAGCTGCTGACAATAGTGTTGCCATCTGCAGCCTGTGCTGTCAACATATAAGTTGCGGTAAGCCCAACACTCAACTAGGGATGACCAATGCCGTTAGGACCCACAAAGCCACACTCCCGGGGCTCCACGTCATGCCTCTTCTCCTTCTCCTCCCATTTGTGCTCCACTCCACCTTCCACCGTGCCGTCGTCGCGTTCATCTGGCACAAGGTAGGCTTCCGTGGCCCAAATGTTCGAGCGTAAAAAATGATGACGCCGGATAATCCTCTTGCCCAACGACTGACCGTTGGCTTGTTAGAACTGCTAGCCCGCCAACTACTGCCATATAAATTGGTGGACTTGGAGGCCTTTAGAAAATTTGTGGTCATTGGCACACCGCAATGGAAGGTCCCCAGAAGGAAATATTTCTCCCAGAAGGGCATCCCTGAACTATATGGCCAAGTTCAGCGGCAAGTTAATATATCTCTGGCACAGTGTCGGTACCAAGTTACATCTGGCCACAGACACGTGGTCTAGCAAACATGGGCAGGGAAGGTACATAACTTTTACTGCCAACTGGCTGAACCTTCTGATGGCCATCAAGCATGTAACCCGTGGCACCCGTGTGGATTTGGTGTTACAGCCATGGATTGCATGCAGGATGCCTCTTCTTCTCGTCCTCCTACTCCATCCTCCGTGTCCTCCTCGGCTGACTCCTCCTTTTCCACTGCTACTGCCTCTTCCGCTGCACCCCCAAGCTCCCCAGAAACTATTCGACGTGCCAGGTGAGACGTTGCCATGTTGTGCCTGGAAGCCAAGAGCGTCACTGGTCCTGCACTGCTTTATCTTAATCTGCGGTCACAGGCTGATCAGTGGCTAACCGTGCTCAATTTGACAGTTGGTAAAGTGGTGTGTGACAATGGTGCCAATCTGCTGAGCATGCTGAAACAGGGCAAAATGACACACGTGCCGTGCATGGCACACATCGTCCTGAACTTAGTCATGCAGCGATTTGTTGTTAAATACCCCGGAGTCCAGGACGTCTTGTGGCATGCCAGGAAAATCTCTGGCCATTTTAGAAGACCTCACACAGCCATAGCTCGCCTTGCTGACGTTCACCGGTGACACCACTTGCCTGTCAGACGTCTGATTTGTGACTGCCCTACGCGCTGTAACTCCACCTTGTATATACTTGATAGGCTGCTCCAGCAGAAACGTGCCATTAACAACTACCTGTACGAACTCTGCGGCAGGACAGGTTCTGGGGAGCTTCGTTTCTTTTCACCGCGCCAGGGGCTGCTCATGCACGATGCATGCAGACTTCTTCGGCCATTTGATGTGATCACCAAACTGGTCAGTCACAGCCATGCGCCATCAATGACATCGTACCTTACGCCTTATTTCTGGAGCGTGCATTGCGTCGTGCAATTGATCAAGCCATCGAGGAGCAGGAGCTGGAAGATGAGGAAGTTGCAATGCTGAATGAATTTCTGTCACGGCGGACAGGGTATAAGATACACAGAAAGATGAACAAACAAGTTTCTAGGTGAGAAGCTGGGGATCAAGGTCACCTCCTGGCAAATCCCTACCAGCTCTCCCTATACTAATATGCCCACATTCAGACCCTTAAGGTGGGAATAATGTGTCCTGGTGCCTGGGCTGAAAATACCCTAAAAACCCTAAGATGGTGAAAGGGGAATAGAGGTAGTCTTCTCCCTCAGAATCTGGAGGGGCAGGCGTCTCTCTAACAGCCTAGACAGCAAACCACAAGAGAACAAAAAACTAACTTATCTTTCTGAGCAGGAACAGCCAATCCTTCCATCCTTGCATACACAGAGCCAGACAGAAGCTATCACCCGCAGGGAACACTGGGAGTGGGTGTGATTTAACTGAAACCAACGACCCCACTCAGTGCACCTGAAAGGAGGCAGATCTAGCTTGACTCCAAAACAAAACAAAAGACTAGACACGTGCTGCTAATCTGGCAGACCTCCGCACATAGCCTGAGCAGGGCATGACAATTTCCAGGGGGGCTACTCCATCTGAGACAAGTCAGCAGGAGTCTGAAGAGGAGTCAGAAGAGGATGGTGGCTGGAGGAAGGAGGAGGAGGAGCAAGAAGAGTAGGCTTTAAACTTTTCGGGGATCCCTGGTGTTGTCCGTGGCTGGGGGGAGGAGACCGAGGATGACATTCTCCTGGGCGATGAGTAGGAGCCAGGGCGCTCCACCACTTCCAATTTAGTGCAAAAGAGGGACCCCCATATAAAAAGCATAAAGGTCAAGGTCCTGTACTGGGTGGCAACGTACTTAGACCCCCGGTACAGACACAAAATGGTGGACATGTTACCAGCATCACAGAGGGCTGTTAGAATGCAGCATTTCCAGGCATTGCTGTGAGAGATGCTGCATTCTGCTGTTGCAGGCACTGGCAGAGGAATTTCCACCCACAGCAAAACAGGTGCGGGTAACAATCCTACCACGCCTTCAAAAAGAGGGCGGTTTGAGATCATTCTTGCAGCCAAACCATCGACAGCCGCCCTCCAGATCCAGCCTCAGGAAACGCCTTGACTGACAGGTGTCTGACTACATCGGGTTAACGGCCGATGCGGACGCTCTGAGAAGCGAGGAACCCTTTGACTACTAGGTGTGCAGGCTTGACCTGTGGCCAGAGCTGACACAATTTGCCATGGAACTCTTGGATTGCCCCTCATCAAGTGTCCTGTCCGAAAGGGCGTTCAGCGCAGCAGGGGGGATTATGACCGATAAGCGCACTGATTGAATTTCCTCATGCCAGCCCACACATATCCGCCACTACCCAGAACAAAGAATGCCTTATGTATATACAGTGGCATAAAAGGCCTTTTATGTCAGGTGAATGCCTAATTTTTGGGGCCTGTACTGGCCGACAGTTACACATTTATCCTGTGACCGCCTAATGTACCACCAGCCACAGAATTCAAAGTTCTTTGCTGTCAGGTGAATGCCTATTGGCTAATTTTTGGGGCCTGTACTGGTCGACAGTTACATTTTTATCCTGTGACCGCCTAATGTACCTCCAGCCACAGAATCCAAATTTCTCAGCTGTCAGGTGAATGCCTATTGCCTAATTTTTGGGGCCTATACTGGCCGACAGTTACATATTTATCCTGTGAATGCCTAATGTACCTCCAGCCACAGAATCCAAAGTTTTCTTTGCTGTCAGGTGAATGCCCATTGCCTAATTTTTGGGGCCTGTACTGTCCGACACCTACATTTTTTATTTCTAGCCACATTATCACACCCTTGTCTCACTCCTCTGCCTCTCATTATGGTGGCGTATGAACCGCATTCACCTTAAGGACCTTCTAATGTCACAGGGTCATGTGACTGTGCCCCCCACCCCGTACTGTGCATTGTACCCTCTTACCACACCCTGTGCAGTGCCCCTAGTCATTCCCTGTACTGTGCCCTCTTATATCCTTTTATCCGGTCATGGTATGGCGGTGTTATCCGGTCACTGTACAGAAGTGTTATCCGGTCAATGTATGGCGGTGGTATCCAATAACTGGATGGACATTACTGTATCCCTTTCCCTGCCCACGCCATCCTTTTTTAGACGTGGCATGAGCGGGAAAAATATGCAGATTGCGGTGCTAAGGACCTTTGCGCCACAATCTGTGTCAGAAATACGCCTAACATAGACGTATTTCTATATAATAAATGACCACCTAATTGTATTATTATTCGGGGGTAGGGCTAATATCTTTATATTATATTGATTCTAGTGTATTTTACTGTGCCCTCTAGTGTATTTCCCAGTAGAAAATGATCCTTGGGAAACACAGTCCTCATCCCTGAACACCAGGACCAGGTAGAGCTCTGTCAGTACATGGCGGCCTCCCCTCTCCGCCACGCTGCTCCGCTGTGTACTGGTGCTTATTCTGACACTAGGGCTGGGTTCACATCCTATTTTTGCCATCCAAAAATGTATGCGTTAACAGATGCTTTAGACTGATGCTGTACAGTGGCTTCCGTTTACCATACCGTTCAATGGTAGAAAAGAAAATCACGTTAACGTACGCATTTTTTTGATGGACTCTGCAGGATACAAAAACGTGGAGTGTTGCACATTTGTATACATCAAACCGATAGGAAATAAAAAAATTCTAGGCTCCAGCAGGGCACATTTTTGAGAGTTTCCCTTTAAGATGCAGAAAAATAGCCCCTGATTAAAAAACATATTTTTTGTGGGAATTTTTGCCAATGATCCCCCTTTGGTATATCACTGTCCATGTTGTGGGACTATTTGTGTACTTCTAGTAAGTGTTTGCTGGCTGCAAATTTGGCCTGAAGGTTTTTCAGGTTCACCTGACATTACAGTGAATAGGGCCCTCCGCGATTACGCGGCTCGCTAACATTTGATCGCGAACGAGTGTTCACGAATTGTTCCAGACGATGTTCGTCTATTACTACTCCCTGCACTACGTACACTGGAAAACGGCAGAATCCAAAATGGCTGAGACTATTTATAGGGCTGTGACATCACAGGGCTGGCTGGCTGCTGATGGCTGCATTCATGGCATTGTGGGTGACCCCTCGTTTCCAGAGTTCTTTGCATCATGTCCTAACATGTGCAGCAGCCATTTTAGGAAAAAATGCGATTCGTTACCACGAAGCATGAGGAAATTCGGATTCAGTGCGAATCGACTTTTTACTGAAATTCGGATCGAATTCCACTTCGTCAACTTCGATTCGCTCATCTCTAGTTATTACTATTACCATCTAAGTAGCTAAATATCAATGTCGAAAATGTATACCATTCAGGTGGAACTTTTTGTTTGAACCTTTGTTGCAAGGGCCTCACATAAAGCTAACCCGGATCAGGATTGTATCTTGCACATTATTATTGATATTAGTTTTATTGATGTATATTTTGATCTATATCTAGCTTTATTAGACCTTTTTCTATTTTATTAATTTTTATTAATTAAAAATAGAGTTTTAAAGTATTGCTTCAGAGTCAGTTACTTATTACAATGTTTTACTAATTTGTTAGCTAATTTAGGTATTTAGCTGACTGAGCACTTGTGACAGTAACCATCCATAAACTTTAGTGAGCGTCCTTCCACTGCCCTGTTGAAGTTCCAAACATTTGCATAGGATTTAGGGTATGCAGCAATGGGTAGGAGGAAGGGAATGCCAAAAATAATAGTTTTTGCAGCCTCTGAGTCCCAGAAGATAATTAACGACTCTGCCTCATAGCAGGGTGTGGTGAGTAAATAAATATACTAGTTTTTGTAACTAAGATTACACCTAATGTTGAAACTTCAACCTCCCCTTTCCCCCATATAGTTCCTGCTGTGCACGGAGGAGCTAAAGTAGGGAACAATCCAAATAAAAACTAAATATCCAGCACTTCAGATAGTGATGTGCAGACTTTATTTTATTTATCCATCAACATGTCAGGTACATACATTAAAATTATGCTGACGTTTTTCAATCTAAAATGATCTAAGTTGTAGCATTTTAGATCAAGATGCATGAGCAAGAATTTAACGCGTGTACTAGTGTTGGGCGAGCATGCTCAGCCGAACACTAGTTCGGCTCGAGCACAATGCTCGAGTCAGTGTATTTAAATCTAATTTAGCCTCAATTTCTGAACGGTTTTCAGTGGGATTCAAACTCGCAACCTTCTACATTACAGCCAAGAATGTTAACCACTACACTATAGAGATGCATGGCCAGTTACTAAAAAAAGAAATAAAATAGGAGACTTCTGCTATATAGGAATACTTACTAATAGTAAGTATTCCTATACAGCAGAAGTCTCATATTTTATTTTTATATATGTAAATATATTATGTCTAAAACATCATATATATCAGAAGTATATACACACACACACACACATATATATATATATATATTAGAAAAAGTAAGGCAGCACCAACCTATAAACAATACTGCGGGTGCAAGCTCAAAAGGGCAAGCTTACCCAAAAATCCAGTCCAAAAAATAGAGCAGCACTCCAGGATAATGTGGAAAATAGTGGTTTATTCACCCATTGGTGATACAACATTTCGGCTCCAACATTTCGGCTTTCTATTTTTCCACATCATCCTGGAGTGCTGCTCTATTTTTTTTAAAATATATATATATATATATATATATATATAGTAATTAGACATTTTTTACAATTACAAAAAAAAAAAAAAAAAAAAAATTAAATTTAGCCTCTATTTCTGATGAGATTCCAACTCACAACCTTCTACATTACAGCCAAGAATGTTAACCACTACACTATAGAGCTGCAGGGTCACTTTCTCAAAAAAAGAAAAAAGAGACTTCTGCTATATAGGAATACTTACTAGTAGTAAGTATTCCTATACAGCAGAGGTCTCATATATATATATATATATATATATATATATATATATATATATATATATTATTATTATTATTATTATTATTATAAAAATTTTTTTTTTTTTAAGCAGTAACTGGCCATGCAGCTCTATAGTGTAGTGGTTAACATTCTGGGCTGTAATGTTGAAGGTTGAGAGTTTGAATCCAGTCAGAAATAGATGCTAAATTAAATTTACATATTTTATATATTTTTTGTAATTACTAAATATATATATATATATATATATATATATATATATAAAAAGAAAGAATCCAAGGCAGCACACAGATTTCCGTGAAAAAAAAGGGTGTTTATTGACCCATATGTGGACAGCAACGTTTTAGCTCTCTCAATGGAGCCTTTGTCAAGCCATAGTGTTCAGTGCAAAATCAGGTGCTTATAAAGCATACAAATTTACAACAATCTCATTACATAATTACAAGTCAATTATAACAAAAGATATAAAACGTTCCGGTGAACATAAAATCAAAAGAGTGAAATTGTGTGCAGTGTATTCAAACACTGTACTGTATACAAAACAGTGTCACAAGTAATAATTAAACACATCGATGTACATGATTGTGATACATACATATAATAAGGCGATCATCATGATCAGGTGTCCCTCTCTGTGCTAATCAAACATCATACAAACAATAAAATCATTTACTTGTTTCCCAATGGATATCCCATGTGCATCGGAAGATCGCAGGACCCGTTCGGCGTCCGGAACTCGGCATTGCGCATGCGCGAGACGAGTTTCATCACGCGAGATGTTCTGGGAGAGCAAAGACCGGCGGCCCACAACCAAGATGGCCGCACGGCAACACAAGCAAACTGGGCATGCTCATTCCCCACAGTGGGCGGGTTATCAAACACCAAACATCATAGTCATGTGAGAAGTCACATGATCCTCTCACTCGGTACCGGACCTGTCAAACTTTGTTTATACAGCTACTTCACAGTAGCGCAGGGGGTCAAGCGGTCTAGTTCAAATCAGTGACCACATCACTTCCACATATTGCCGCCTCGTCCCCAAATTATATTAACTATCAGGTCCATCTACCATCTGCATTCACACTTAGTCTCTCCAAGCGCGCGACCTCAATATGAAACATCAATCAGAGGCAGCACAATATAGAGGGTATGATGAACAAAGGGGTGACCATAAGGTGACTCCCTGTCCCAGGATCCTCAACAGGAGAGCCAAGCTAACGCAGTCACTCAATACATACGGTCACCATCACCACTCTGTGTGTTATACGGAAATTCGCTGCCACAGAACGCCTGCGTCACCAAGCCCCACCCACAGGTGCGGGTCCCCGGTATCCGCTCCACCACAGTGCGATGATCAGAAAACTCGTGTCGATGTAAAGAAGCCGTTCCAGTCCTGCCGTCCTCCAGTGCTCAAACATATAATCCACTATAGGATACAATATCAATATCATCTACAAGAAATAAATATAAAAACAATGTTAGTTATTGGCTTAGGTTATAGCAATTGCACTTATATATAGCCATATACGAGAGAGGAGAGGCTAAATTATCCAGAACCCCACAATTAGGGCAACACATAGGACACAACACATCACTGGGACAACCCACATAAACGAACATACATGTAGGGGAAGGAACAGACAACATAAACAGAGACATCAAACCACCCTGAAATCAACATTGAGCCCCCCTGGTTTAAGAGTCTTAAGCTCGAAAATCCAGTAGAGCTCCCTTCTTTTCAGACGTATAGTCCTGTCCCCACCCCGTCTGGGTAAGGGCACTTGTTCAAGTATCCTAAACTTTAAATCTTGTTCTTGGTGACCTACTTCTGTAAAATGCTTAGGAACAGGTAAGTCTAGCCTCTTTTTCCTGATCGTGTATCTATGCTGATTCAGCCTAGTTTTGACATCCCAGGTTGTTTCCCCGACATACCATAGTCCACAAGGGCAAGATAGCAGGTAAACAACATAGGATGAATCGCATGTAAGGTATTGTTTGATACGAACTGTTTTCCCAGAGGCTGGATTAACGAAAGAGTCACCCTTGATCATATAGGGGCAATTGACACAGCTGCAGCACGGATAGCAGCCCCTCCGTGTGGAGCCAAAATACGTGCTGCAGTCAACCCTCCTTGATCCAACATCTGTCCTCACTAATTTGTCACCTAGATTTCGGCTTCTCCGAAAGGAACATAATGGAGGGATCTGGAATTCCTCTATATTATCAAAACCACTGGCCAAAATCGGCCAGTGCTTCCTGACAATAGTGGATAACCGAGGGCTACTGGTACAGTAATCTGTAACCAACGGTATCCTGTGTGTGGAAATCTTAGATTTAATTGGGTCACCATCCTTCATCCTCACCTCAGTTTTGTTAATACTTTCTCTAACTAGCTTTTTGGGATAACCCCTGGACCGAAATTTTTCGGCCATTTCCGCTAGTCGTTGGTCCCTAATCGGACCTGGCTCAACTATCCTGGCCACACGTAGCATCTGGCTGTAAGGGAGGGACTTGATCATTGGCCGCGGGTGGTGGCTCTCATATCTGACAAGGGTATTTTTGTCCGTAGGTTTCACAAAGAGATCAGTGGACAAAGTGTCCCCCTGAATCATCACCTCGGTATCGAGAAATTGTAATCTCTCATGTGAATGCATCAAAGTGAACTTGACGCTAGGGTCAATCTCATTCAGAAACGAGTGGAAAGCCATGAGGTCCTCTGTGGCGCCCACCCATATCAAAAAAACATCATCTATGTAACGCCACCACCCCAGCACATGGCTGAAGTGGCGGCATCCATAGATGTACGAATCCTCCAAGTGTGTCATATATATGTTTGCATAGGTGGGCGCCACATTGGACCCCATCGCGGTCCCCCTCAACTGTACATAGTAATCATCCTGAAATAAAAAATAATTTCTAAAAAGAATAAATCTCAACAATCCCAATAGAAATAACCGACATTCCTCTGTGTAAGCCGTCTGCATAAGGCATAATTCCACTGCATGGAGACCCAATTCGTGCTCGATTGATGTGTATAAGCTACACACATCAAAGGACGCAAGAACCGCACCATCTGGGATTCTCAAATCCCTGATCTTCGCCAAACAATCACTAGTATCCCTTATATAGGATCTGGCGGACACGGCAAACGGCCGCAAGATCCTATCCAGGAATATCGCTGGATTACAAAACAGGTGCTTATAAAGCATACAAATTTACAACAATCTCATTACATAATTACAAGTCAATTATAACAAAAGATATAAAACGTTCCGGTGAACATAAAATCAAAAGAGTGAAATTGTGTGCAGTGTATTCAAACACTGTACTGTATACAAAACAGTGTCACAAGTAATAATTAAACACATCGATGTACATGATTGTGATACATACATATAATAAGGCGATCATCATGATCAGGTGTCCCTCTCTGTGCTAATCAAACATCATACAAACAATAAAATCATTTACTTGTTTCCCAATGGATATCCCATGTGCATCGGAAGATCGCAGGACCCGTTCGGCGTCCGGAACTCGGCATTGCGCATGCGCGAGACGAGTTTCATCACGCGAGATGTTCTGGGAGAGCACCTGATTTTGCACTGAACACTATGGCTTGACAAAGGCTCCATTGAGAGAGCTGAAACGTTGCTGTCCACATATGGGTCAATAAACACCCTTTTTTTTCACGGAAATCTGTATGCTGCCTTGGATTCTTTCTTTTTTATACCTAATTTGGACCAGGTTCGTGGCCCTCTTCAAGGTATTGCACCTGCTGACATATTGTGTGCTGCTCATCTATTTTTTATTTCATATTATCTGGACCAGACGAGCTGTTTTGCACCATCACCATGGATAATAATGTAACTACCGGCAACCCTGATGTGTTTTCCTATACGAGAGAGGACGAGGAGAGAATTTTCCAGAACACGGTGAGAGATGTCTCCTTCTTATCTGCTCCTTCTGTTGTAGACGTCAAGAAAAAGCTTGAGTATGATTTAAAACGTTCTATTAATTTGGACTTACACCTGCAAACGCTAAGTGAATACCATCGCCTTCATAGAATACCGAGAGGTATGCGCTCGCATCTTAGACCGGACTTGTTTTTAAACAATTCAGAGTTTTGTGCGAGATTTACACAAATTTCTAACAAATATGCATTTGACTTTATGTTATTGAATATAGAATTTTTGCAAAAAGAGCTATCTACTACAGGGGCTAGCACTCAGGCCCTCACTGATCAACTTAAATTGATGCTTCCCCAAGAGGATTTTGACACCTATATGTCAGCTAGTGCTGTTTTTCTTGATAAATTCAAGAGTGATCTTCAGGCTAAAAAACAAAGCAAATGGTCGAGGGACATGGACGATTATGCCACAGGCTATGTTTACAACTGGCAAGGTGACCTGAGAAAAAAATCGGAGACCGATTAGTGATAAAAGAAACCCAGCTATGATGGGTGACAATAGAAATACACATCAAGGTTCCAAGGAGAAGGTTGCTTTATTTTCTCCCAGCAGTGGAGCTTCGCGTCCTTCTTTTCCGGAGCAGAGTACAGGACCAGGAGACTCCGGCGGGGCGGTCGGCGCCAGCACAAGTGGAGAAAGAGAGAGGGCACCCAGATCCCAGAGACCAAGGACGGTGAAAGAGAGGAAGAAAGCACAGTGGTAAACATCTCTTCAACCACACTCACCAGTGAACATATTCATGCTTTGAACAAGGGACTATCCTTTTGCCCTGTTGCCACAACCAACTGGTTCAATGTAGAACTAGACCTACAAAGATTCTACCGTATGATTAAATTGAAGGTGTGGGCTTCTGAGCAACAGGATAGATCACGTATTGACAATTTGAGAACAAGTGAATTAACTCTACATGATACGGGACTTTTCTTAAAAAGTGATTTCAGTCCTGTGTCTCACCATCCTGCTATTGAGGCCTTCACTCTGGCAGTAGGGCGAGACATAGACAAATTGAAGCATGATATGACAGCGAATCCTATGGGTCATGCCAATATGACATCTGAGGATATCAAAGCCGTTGGAGATCTGTCTGCAAACCGCAACCTCACCATCAAGTCTGCGGACAAGGGTGGTGGGGTTGTGGTAATGGACACGGATCTCTACGTGCAAGAGATCCTATCACAGTTGGCGGATGGAAATGTTTATCAGCGGGTCTCTAATGACCCTAAGTTTAATCTATTGAGGGAACTTAGAGATATGTTATTACAGGCCAAATCTGGTGGCATCATAGACGAGAAACTGTGTAGTTATTTACTATGTGAAAAACCAATAACCCCAATATTATACACGCTTCCAAAAATACACAAGAATCTGCGTGCTCCCCCGGGCCGGCCCATTGTGTCCGGCAGGGGGTCTCTGTTTTGTAATCCAGCGATATTCCTGGATAGGATCTTGCGGCCGTTTGCCGTGTCCGCCAGATCCTATATAAGGGATACTAGTGATTTTTTGGCGAAGATCAGGGATTTGAGAATCCCAGATGGTGCGGTTCTTGCGTCCTTTGATGTGTGTAGCTTATACACATCAATCGAGCATGAATTGGGTCTCCATGCAGTGGAATTATGCCTTATGCAGACGGCTTACACAGAGGAATGTCGGTTATTTCTATTGGGATTGTTGAGATTTATTCTTTTTAGAAATTATTTTTTATTTCAGGATGATTACTATGTACAGTTGAGGGGGACTGCGATGGGGTCCAATGTGGCGCCCACCTATGCAAACAAATATATATGACACACTTGGAGGATTCGTACATCTATGGATGCCGCCACTTCAGCCATGTGCTGGGGTGGTGGCGTTACATAGATGATGTTTTTTTGATATGGGTGGGCGCCACAGAGGACCTCATGGCTTTCCACTCGTTTCTGAATGAGATTGACCCTAGCGTCAAGTTCACTTTGATGCATTCACATGAGAGATTACAATTTCTCGATACCGAGGTGATGATTCAGGGGGACACTTTGTCCACTGATCTCTTTGTGAAACCTACGGACAAAAATACTCTTGTCAGATATGAGAGCCACCACCCGCGGCCAATGATCAAGTCCCTCCCTTACAGCCAGATGCTACGTGTGGCCAGGATAGTTGAACCAGGTCCGATTAGGGACCAACGACTAGCGGAAATGGCCGAAAAATTTCGGTCCAGGGGTTATCCCAAAAAGCTAGTTAGAGAAAGTATTAACAAAACTGAGGTGAGGATGAAGGATGGTGACCCAATTAAATCTAAGATTTCCACACACAGGATACCGTTGGTTACAGATTACTGTACCAGTAGCCCTCGGTTATCCACTATTGTCAGGAAGCACTGGCCGATTTTGGCCAGTGGTTTTGATAATATAGAGGAATTCCAGATCCCTCCATTATGTTCCTTTCGGAGAAGCCGAAATCTAGGTGACAAATTAGTGAGGACAGATGTTGGATCAAGGAGGGTTGACTGCAGCACGTATTTTGGCTCCACACGGAGGGGCTGCTATCCGTGCTGCAGCTGTGTCAATTGCCCCTATATGATCAAGGGTGACTCTTTCGTTAATCCAGCCTCTGGGAAAACAGTTCGTATCAAACAATACCTTACATGCGATTCATCCTATGTTGTTTACCTGCTATCTTGCCCTTGTGGACTATGGTATGTCGGGGAAACAACCTGGGATGTCAAAACTAGGCTGAATCAGCATAGATACACGATCAGGAAAAAGAGGCTAGACTTACCTGTTCCTAAGCATTTTACAGAAGTAGGTCACCAAGAACGAGATTTAAAGTTTAGGATACTTGAACAAGTGCCCTTACCCAGACGGGGTGGGGACAGGACTATACGTCTGAAAAGAAGGGAGCTCTACTGGATTTTCGAGCTTAGGACTCTTAAACCAGGGGGGCTCAATGTTGATTTCATCGTGGTTTGATGTCTCTGTTTATGTTGTCTGTTCCTTCCCCTACATGTATGTTCGTTTATGTGGGTTGTCCCAGTGATGTGTTGTGTCCTATGTGTTGCCCTAATTGTGGGGTTCTGGATAATTTAGCCTCTCCTCTCTCGTATATGGCTATATATAAGTGCAATTGCTATAACCTAAGCCAATAACTAACATTGTTTTTATATTTATTTCTTGTAGATGATATTGATATTGTATCCTATAGTGGATTATATGTTTGAGCACTGGAGGACAGCAGGACTGGAACGGCTTCTTTACATCGACACGAGTTTTCTGATCATCGCACTGTGGTGGAGCGGATACCGGGGACCCGCACCTGTGGGTGGGGCTTGGTGACGCAGGCGTTCTGTGGCAGCGAATTTCCGTATAACACACAGAGTGGTGATGGTGACCGTATGTATTGAGTGACTGCGTTAGCTTGGCTCTCCTGTTGAGGATCCTGGGACAGGGAGTCACCTTATGGTCACCCCTTTGTTCATCATACCCTCTATATTGTGCTGCCTCTGATTGATGTTTCATATTGAGGTCGCGCGCTTGGAGAGACTAAGTGTGAATGCAGATGGTAGATGGACCTGATAGTTAATATAATTTGGGGACGAGGCGGCAATATGTGGAAGTGATGTGGTCACTGATTTGAACTAGACCGCTTGACCCCCTGCGCTACGGTGAAGTAGCTGTATAAACAAAGTTTGACAGGTCCAGTACCGAGTGAGAGGATCATGTGACTTCTCACATGACTATGATGTTTGGTGTTTGATAACCCGCCCACTGTGGGGAATGAGCATGCCCAGTTTGCTTGTGTTGCCGTGCGGCCATCTTGGTTGTGGGCCGCCGGTCTTTGCTCTCCCAGAACATCTCGCGTGATGAAACTCGTCTCGCGCATGCGCAATGCCGAGTTCCGGACGCCGAACGGGTCCTGCGATCTTCCGATGCACATGGGATATCCATTGGGAAACAAGTAAATGATTTTATTGTTTGTATGATGTTTGATTAGCACAGAGAGGGACACCTGATCATGATGATCGCCTTATTATATGTATGTATCACAATCATGTACATCGATGTGTTTAATTATTACTTGTGACACTGTTTTGTATACAGTACAGTGTTTGAATACACTGCACACAATTTCACTCTTTTGATTTTATGTTCACCGGAACGTTTTATATCTTTTGTTATAATTGACTTGTAATTATGTAATGAGATTGTTGTAAATTTGTATGCTTTATAAGCACCTGATTTTGCACTGAACACTATGGCTTGACAAAGGCTCCATTGAGAGAGCTGAAACGTTGCTGTCCACATATGGGTCAATAAACACCCTTTTTTTTCACGGAAATCTGTGTGCTGCCTTGGATTCTTTCTTTTTTATACCTAATTTGGACCAGGTCCGTGGCCCTCTTTAAGGTATTGCACCTGCTGACATATTGTGTGCTGCTCATCTATTTTTTATTTCATATATACATATATATATATATATATATATATATACACTGCTCAAAAAAATAAAGGGAACACAAAAATAACACATCTTAGATCTGAGTTAATTAAATATTCTTCTGAAATACTTTGTTCTTTACATAGTTGAATGTGCTGACAACAAAATCACACAAAAAGAAAAAAATGGAAATCAAATTTTTCAACCCATGGATGTCTGGATTTGGAGTCACACTCAAAATTAAAGTGGAAAAACACACTACAGGCTGATCCAACTTTGATGTAATGTCCTTAAAACAAGTCAAAATGAGGCTCAGTAGTGTGTGTGGCCTCCACATGCCTGTATGACCTACCTAC
Organism: Bufo bufo; assembly: GCF_905171765.1. NCBI lineage: Eukaryota > Metazoa > Chordata > Amphibia > Anura > Bufonidae > Bufo > Bufo bufo. The sequence continues at coordinate 203,557,846 of NC_053393.1, forward strand.
AATGCCTGTGCATGCTCCTGATGAGGTGGCGGACGGTTTCCTGAGGGATCTCCTCCCAGACCTGGACTAAAGCATCTGCCAACTCCTGGACAGTCTGTGGTGCAACGTGACGTTGGTGGATAGAGCGAGACATGATGTCCCAGATGTGCTCAATTGGATTCAGGTCTGGGGAACGGGCGGGCCAGTCCATAGCATCAATGCCTTCATCTTGCAGGAACTGCTGACACACTCCAGCCACATGAGGTCTAGCATTGTCTTGCATTAGGAGGAACCCAGGGCCAACCGCACCAGCATATGGTCTCACAAGGGGTCTGAGGATCTCATCTCGGTACCTAATGGCAGTCAGGCTACCTCTGGCGAGCACATGGAGGGCTGTGCGGCCCTCCAAAGAAATGCCATCCCACACCATTACTGACCCAATGCCAAACACGTCATGCTGGAGGATGTTGCAGGCAGCAGAACGTTCTCCATGGCGTCTCCAGACTCTGTCACGTCTGTCACATGTGCTCAGTGTGAACCTGCTTTCATCTGTGAAGAGCACAGGGCGCCAGTGGCGAATTTGCCAATCTTGGTGTTCTCTGGCAAATGCCAAACGTCCTGCACGGTGTTGGGCTGTAAGCACAACCCCCATCTGTGGACGTCGGGCCCTCATATCACCCTCATGTAGTCTGTTTCTGACACATACACATTTGAGCAGACACATACACATTTGTGGCCTGCTGGAGGTCATTTTGCAGGGCTCTGGCAGTGCTCCTCCTGTTCCTCCTTGCACAAAGGCGGAGGTAGCGGTCCTGCTGCTGGGTTGTTGCCCTCCTACGGCCTCCTCCATGTCTCCTGATGTACTGGCCTGTCTCCTGGTAGCAGCTCCATGCTCTGGACACTACGCTGACAGACGCAGCAAACCTTCTTGCCACAGCTCACATTGATGTGCCATCCTGGATAAGCTGCACTACCTGAGCCACTTGTGTGGGTTGTAGACTCCGTCTCATGCTACCACTAGAGTGAAAGCACCGCCAGCATTCAAAAGTGACCAAAACATCAGCCAGGAAGCATAGGAACTGAGAAGTGGTCTGTGGTCACCACCTGCAGAACAACTCCTTTATTGGGGGTGTCTTGCTAATTGCCTAAAATTTCCACCTGTTGTCTATCCCATTTGCACAACAGCATGTGAAATTGATTGTCACTCAGTGTTGCTTCCTAAGTGGACAGTTTGATTTCACAGAAGTGTGATTGATTTGGAGTTACATTATGTTGTTTAAGTGTTCCCTTTATTTTTTTGAGCAGTGTATATATATATATGGATAGAGAAGAGAAACAACTGCAGTGCTCACCTGTATACGTATTGGGAGGCACGGATAAAAGCCCAGACCCGACTTGACAATGTTAAAAAAGAAGGATGGATCCAGCTTCCCATAAAAAAACGTTTTCTTTATTCTTGTTGCGGTAAAATGGCATACATGGACACCACAGTCTACGCGTTTCGGACAAAATAAATCTTAGTCCTTATTCATGACAGAGCAAAGTGTAAATGAAAACCTTTTCTTTTTAAAGCAAAAAGACCCAACCCCCATGTTGATTGCCTATTCCCGACACCTGAGTGAAGGGAGAAGGAAGAAAACAGCCAGGGAGACACCCAGTTTGTGCATACATATAGACTATGGAACTCTCTGCCTGAGGAGGTGGTGATGGTGAGTACAATAAAGGCCTGGATGTATTTCTGGAGTGTAGTAATATTACAGGCTATAGCTACTAGAGAGGGGTCGTTGATCCAGGGAGTTAGTCTGATTGCCTGAATGGAGCCGGGAAGGAATTTTTTATTCCCCTAAAGTGAGGAAAATTAGCTTCTACCTCACAGGGTAGTCTTTTTTGCCTTCCTCTGGATCAACTTGCAGGATGACAGGCCGAACTGGATGGACAAATGTCTTTTTTCGGCCTTATGTACTATGTTACTATGTTATGTACTATGTATATATGAAAACGTGATAGCGCTTACTCTTTCGATTCCCTGGACAGAAAAAGTCGCAGTACTTTCTTTATGAACTATCACAAAAATGCGAACTTGCGGCAGATATATTTCTTGTCCTAAAATAGGGAATGTCAGATAAATGTTTGCGTATCCTTGCTTTAATCTGTTTCGTTGTACAACCCACATATTGTAATCGACATTCCTTGCATGTTATAACATACACCGCAAATTCTGTATTGCAGTTAATAAGCTGTTTTATTTTGTGTGATTTTCCATTAGCTGTTGAAATAACACTCTTGCTGGTCTCCATATATCTACAGCAAATTCACCTATTGCTGCCACATCTGTAGTTACCATTATAGGATAACCAAGTCTGCTGCGGTTTCGTGTGTTCAGAGAATAGGCTCGTGCTGATTTTCTGCCCCAATGTGGGTGCTCTGCGTGCCACGCACCTAACTCCAGAGGACACTATACCATCCCATCCCATCCCTGATCACCATTAAGTACAGGAAAATGTCCTCTAATAATTACATATATTCTACTGAAAAGCAACCCACTGCCCCTTTTTCAGCCTCTTTTGAAGGGTTTTTTTGTTGGGTATTTTTGATCAGAAGACCATAGATTATATTTTTGTTGAACAACCGATCATTTCCATATTCCATGCATTACCTAAGGTGCATAAAGGAGGGTTTCCACCTCCCATGAGGCCTATTGTGGCCGGCATTGGCTCGTACTCCGAACGGCTGTCGAAGTGGGTGGATTCTCTCCTTTAGCCCTTAGTACCCCATATACCAGGTTTTTAAAGGACACATGTTCTGTATTGCAGTCCTTTGATAAATTTGATAAATTTATATGGGAGAAGGGTTATGTCTGGTTAACGGCAGATGTTGTCTCCCTGTACACCAACATTCCTCACCATTTGGCTGTTGAATCTCTGCGCTGGTTTCTGATTTTATACAGCAACTACACATTGCAGCTACAGGATTTTCTCTGCATGGCCCTGGATTTTCTTTTAAAACACAATTTTTTTATGTTTAATGAAAAAAAAAAATCTTCAGATTTCTGGAGTTTCCATGGGCGCAAAATTCTCACCATCGGTTGCCAATATATTTATGGCGTGGTGGGAGAAACATTTTTTGTTTGCAGATATTAATCCTTTTTTTACCTCCATTAAGTGGTATGCCCGTTATATCGACGATATGTTGCTGGTGTGGAGGGGCAATGTGGCGGACATACCACTTTTTGGAGATTTCCTTAATCAGGGAGTGGACTCTCAAGTTTAGTCTGTCATATAATACACAGTCTATTTCCTTTCTAGATCTTTGCCTCCGGGGTGATTCTGACCTACAGGTTGTTTCCACTGCAACCTTTAGGAAGGACACTGCGGGGAATACCACTCTTTTGGCAAAGTCTTGTCATCTTCCCCATGTGGTAAAAAATGTGCCTAGGGGGGGAGATGATTAGGGCGAGACGCAATTGCTCGGACGATTCTGGATTTATGAGGGAGGCACAAAAAATAGAAATGAGACTACAGGCCAGACATTATAATATTAATGACATAAAGAGGGCTACTAAAACAGTACTGTCTCTTGACAGACAGAATCTTGTATTTCCCAAAAAAGTAAAAAAAATAAGAAAGGCTTCAGAAGCAGCTGGTAAACAGGATAAACCAATCACCTTTGTCACAAGTTACAGTGAAGAATATTTTGAGGTCTGCAAAATTATTAGAAGACATTTTCCTGTACTTAATGGTAATCAGGGATGGGATAGTATACAGGGAGTGCAGAATTATTAGGCAAATGAGTATTTTGACCACATCATCCTCTTTATGCATGTTGTCTTACTCCAAGCTGTATAGGCTCGAAAGCCTACTACCAATTAAGCATATTAGGTGATGTGCATCTCTGTAATGAGAAGGGGTGTGGTCTAATGACATCAACACCCTATATTAGGTGTGCATAATTATTAGGCAACTTCCTTTCCTTTGGCAAAATGGGTCAAAAGAAGGACTTGACAGGCTCAGAAAAGTCAAAAATAGTGAGATATCTTGCAGAGGGATGCAGCACTCTTAAAATTGCAAAGCTTCTGAAGCGTGATCATCGAACAATCAAGCGTTTCATTCAAAATAGTCAACAGGGTCACAAGAAGTGTGTGGAAAAACCAAGGCGCAAAATAACTGCCCATGAACTGAGAAAAGTCAAGCGTGCAGCTGCCAAGATGCCACTTGCCACCAGTTTGGCCATATTTCAGAGCTGCAACATCACTGGAGTGCCCAAAAGCACAAGGTGTGCAATACTCAGAGACATGGCCAAGGTAAGAAAGGCTGAAAGACGACCACCACTGAACAAGACACACAAGCTGAAACGTCAAGACTGGGCCAAGAAATATCTCAAGACTGATTTTTCTAAGGTTTTATGGACTGATGAAATGAGAGTGAGTCTTGATGGGCCAGATGGATGGGCCCGTGGCTGGATTGGTAAAGGGCAGAGAGCTCCAGTCCGACTCAGACGCCAGCAAGGTGGAGGTGGAGTACTGGTTTGGGCTGGTATCATCAAAGATGAGCTTGTGGGGCCTTTTCGGGTTGAGGATGGAGTCAAGCTCAACTCCCAGTCCTACTGCCAGTTTCTGGAAGACACCTTCTTCAAGCAGTGGTACAGGAAGAAGTCTGCATCCTTCAAGAAAAACATGATTTTCATGCAGGACAATGCTCCATCACACGCGTCCAAGTACTCCACAGCGTGGCTGGCAAGAAAGGTATAAAAGAAGAAAATCTAATGACATGGCCTCCTTGTTCACCTGATCTGAACCCCATTGAGAACCTGTGGTCCATCATCAAATGTGAGATTTACAAGGAGGGAAAACAGTACACCTCTCTGAACAGTGTCTGGGAGGCTGTGGTTGCTGCTGCACGCAATGTTGATGGTGAACAGATCAAAACACTGACAGAATCCATGGATGGCAGACTTTTGAGTGTCCTTGCAAAGAAAGGTGGCTATATTGGTCACTGATTTGTTTTTGTTTTGTTTTTGAATGTCAGAAATGTATATTTGTGAATGTTGAGATGTTATATTGGTTTCACTGGTAAAAATAAATAATTGAAATGGGTATATATTTGTTTTTTGTTAAGTTGCCTGATAATTATGCACAGTAATAGTCACCTGCACACACAGATATCCCCCTAAAATAGCTAAAACTAAAAACAAACTAAAAACTACTTCCAAAAATATTCAGCTTTGATATTAATGAGTTTTTTGGGTTCATTGAGAACATGGTTGTTGTTCAATAATAAAATTAATCCTCAAAAATACAACTTGCCTAATAATTCTGCACTCCCTGTAGTGTCCTCTGGAGTTAGGTGCGTGGCACGCAGAGCACCCACATTGGGGCAGAAAATCAGCCCGAGCCTATTCTCTGAACACACGAAAACGCAGCAGACTTGGTTATCCCATAATGGTAACTACAGATATGGCAGCAATAGGTGAATTTGCTGTAGATATATGGAGACCAGCAAGAGTGTTATTTCAACAGCTAATGGAAAATCACACAAAATAAAACAGCTTATTAACTGCAATACAGAATTTGCGGTTTATGTTATAACATGCAAGGAATGTCGATTACAATATGTGGGTTGTACAACGAAACAGATTAAAGCAAGGATACGCAAACATTTATCTGACATTCCCTATTTTAGGACAAGAAATATCTGCCGCAAGTTTGCATTTTGCGATAGTTCATAAAGAAAGTACTGCGACTTTTTCTGTCCAGGGAATCGAAAGAGTATCACGCCCCATCAGGGGTGGGGACCACAAATCCAAGCTTCTGAGTAGAGAAGCATTTTGGATGTTTAGTTTGGGGAGCTGCACACCTAATGGTTTAAATAAAAAACATGATTTGGTTTTACAATACAAATAGCAAGTTTTTCATGTTTTTTAACATGTTTTCATATATGTATGCACAAACTGGGTGTCTCCCTGGCTGTTTTTTTCCTCTCCCTTCACTCAGGTGTCGGGAATAGGTAATCAGCATGGGGGTTGGGTCTTTTTGCTTTAAAAAGAAAAGGTTTTTATTTACACTTTGCTCTGTCATGAATATGGACTAAGATTTATTTTGTCAGAAACGCGTAGACTGTGGTGTCCAAGTATGTCATTTTACCACAACAAGAATAAAGAAAACGTTTTTTATGGGAAGCTGGATCCATCCTTCTTTTTTCACATATATATATATATATATATATATATATATATATATATCTATCATACCTACGGTATGTTATATATGAATGCATAATATGTGGGAAACTACTACTGATGTTTTAGCCATAATATACTTACATATATTATAATATATTATATATTCTAAATATATAATAATATATGTAAATATATTATGGCTAAAAACTTATATATATGTTTAAATTAAATTCAGCCTCTATTTCTGACAGGATTTGAACTCACAATCTTCTACATTACAGCCCAGAATGTTAACCACTACACTATAGAGGTCAATGGCAAGCTCCTTAAAAAAAAAAGAAAATAAAAAGACTTCTGCTGTATAGGAATACTTACTACTAGTAAGTATCCCTATACAGCAAAAGTCTCATTATTATTTTTTTTAAGTAACTGGCCATGCAGCTCTATAGTGTAGTGGTTAAGATTCTTAGCTGTAATGCAGAAGGTTGTGAGTTTGAATCCCACCAGAAACTATTCAGAAATAATGGTTAAATTAGATTTAAATACACTTGGTGTCCCCAAGCACTGACCCCATATATGGACATGTATATATATGGAGTCAGAGCAGGGACTCCTAAGCTAAACTAGAGTCCTGACACCCTCCCCTCTTCAGAGCAGGGGGTGCCTGGTTTAATACTTGGGTTTTCCCATTGACTTCCATTGTGCTCGGATGTTCTGTAGAGCAGTGTTTCCCAACCAGTGTGCCTCCAGCTGTTTCAAAACTACAACTCCCAGCATGCCCGCACAGCCTTTGGCTGTGCGGGCATGCTGGGAGTTGTAGTTTTGCAACAGCTGGAGGCACACTAGTTGGGAAACACTGCTGTAGAGCACACAAGCTCTTTAGCGCTCGACCAACACTAGTGTGTACCTGCCATGTTGATGGATAAATAAAATAAAGTCTGCACTTCACTATCTAAAGCCCTGATTTTTTTTTTATTATTAAGATTACATGAAGGGATGGTTTTAAAAGCCTCTTGGTTTATTCAATTTTTATTTTTGGTCCTTGGAAATCTTTTAAACTGTACCATCAGACTGCACTCAATAATGATGCTACATTAGTTCCCCTATTTACCATGCCACCAGAGTGCCTCATTATAGTGCTATCAGAGTTGGACCCCTATTTACTAATCCTGATATGTCTCTAGTAAATGGGTTGTCCGACCCTCCAAAAAATGAGTTAGTGCCAGGAAACTGTGAAAAGAATAGGAAATCCATTCACCTTTTCAAACCTGCTCAGTTCCAGTGCCAAAGCATCTGTTCCTGCGGCTTCCAGTCCCCCACAGACCGGAAATGATGATGTGTCCAATCTGTGGTTACATGTAGTGATGAGCGGCAGGGGCAATATTCAAATTCGCGATATTTCGCGAATATTTTGGCGAATATTCGCCATATATTCGAGAAGTCGCGAATTCATGATCTCCAGGCATTATTTTCTTGATTTGCGAAAATTCGCATGAACTGGTATTTAAAAAAAAAATCTAATATTCGCGATTACGAATATATTTTGCGATATTCTAAATATTCGCAAATTCTTGAAGTGCCGATATTCGCGATTAAAATTCGCAATTCGTGATCAACACTAGTTACATGGACCCCTGCAGCCATTCACTCCACGTGACACGTGACTGCTTTGCCACTAAGGCTACTTTTACACTAGTGTCGGGGCTCCGCTTGTGAGCTCCGTTTGAAGGGTCTCACAAGCGGACCCAAATGCATCCGTCCAGCTACCAATGCATTCTGAGTGGATGCGGATCCGCTCAGAATGCATCAGTCTTGCAGCGTTCAGCCTCCGCTCCGCTCAGCAGGTGGACACCCGAACGCTGCTTGCAGCGCTCGGGTGTCCGCCTGGCCGTGCGGAGGCAAACGGATCCGTCCAGACTTAGGCTACTTTCACACTACCGTTCAGAGAGGATCCATCTGGTGTCTGCACAGACGGATCCTCTCCTATAATGCAGACGGATCCGTTCTGAACGGATCCAAACGTCTGCATTATAGGAGAGGATGCGTCTGTGCAGACACCAGACGGATCCTCTCTGAACGGTAGTGTGAAAGTAGCCTAAGTTGTTGGGGATTGTAAGCATCTGAGATGATGGTGAAATGGTGCGACATAATGCTGAAATCGTTTTTTTTACAACAGTTTCGCAGCACTTATTAATTTTTTGTGAGGTTGGAAACCGTGATGAGCGGCAGGGGCAATATTTCAAAATTTCGCTAATATTTGAGCGGATATTCGTCATATATTCGCGAATTCGAGATCTCGTCATTATTTTCTGGATTGTAAAAATCGGCAATTGGAAGATTCGCGATACGAAAATTCCAGATCAGCACTACTCCTTAAAGGGTTTCTACCACCACATTTTGACCTAATTAGCTGTCAGACACTAGCGATCTGCTAGTGTCTGCTCTACCTAACCATGCTATTGTAATTCCTTTCTCTGCAGCGGTTACCCTAAAAAACATAGTTTTATTGGTATGCAAATGAGCCTCTAGGTGCTATGGGGGCGTCCACTCACCATTTCTGCCGCCCAGCGCGCTCCAGCCCGCCCCTCTCCTCTAGATTGACAGCCTACTCGCGCCTGCGCCCTGTGTTTCTGTATTCGGCGCAGGCGCAGTGACTGTTGGACTGCTCCCTGCGCCGTAATCGGCGCAGGCGCAGTGAAGATTCCGGCGCCGGGAGACAGTCACTGCGCCGAATACAGAAGCGCAGGCGCGAATAGGCTGTCAATCTAGAGGAGAGGGGCGGGCTGGAGCGCGCTGGGCGGCAGAAATGGTGAGTGCACGGAGCCTCTAGGTGCTGAAAAGACACCCCTATAGCACCTAGAGGCTAATTTGCATAGCAATAAAATAGTTTTTTAGGGTAACCGCTGCAGAGAAAGGAATTACAATAGCATGGTTAGGTACAGCAGACACTAGCAGATTGCTAGTGTCTGACAGCTAATTAGGTCAAAATGTGGTGGTAGAAACACTTTAAGTCAAAGATATTGCAGCCTTCTCATTGGCCCACAAGCAAGAAGAAGTGAGAGATCATGGGTACTGATGAAAAGAAATCTAGAATATTCGCGATTAGGAAGATATAGCACTATATTCTAGATATTCCTGAATTCTCGAAGTACCAATAATCGCGATAAAATTCACAATTAGAATATTGGCGATTAACACTAGTTGGAAACCCCATTAAGGAGTGATCAAAGTATCTATACCCATTACCAATGACACCATAGTGCTCACAATTACCCCTTCCCCAATAAAATTCTTACATATCTTGGACATGATGCTCAAGTGAAAGGTCCTGTAAGTGGGTAATGTCTCCTTTTTCTTGCTGGACAGTAGAATAGTAGCAGAAAAAGTGGGGGAGATGGAGGTCTTTGGTTGTTTGGTCTCTAAGGCATATTCATAGTACAGTAGTTCAACACTATGGACTGAACTGTCCAGAGTGCTGAAATAAAGACTGCTATCTACTTAGCTCCTACCTGCAATTTACTGTTAGATCATGATAGACTTTGGATGACCTTGGGGTCTAAAATATGTTACTGAATAGTAGGAAAGTACAGATAACCTTGTGTCACCTTAGACTTAAGCACATTTATATGATATTTTCTTTATGTCAGTTCCGATGCATTAAAGTTTTTGAAACATCATGTAATGAGATGATTTTAAAGTAATTTTAAAAGGATTAGTGTTCCTAAACCTCCAGAGATCCCTATAACCTTTACAAATTTAGAATGCTGAAGTTTTCAGGAGGCTGTAATCTACAGTGAATATATTATTTTCTCCTGTTTTAAGGTCATTTCTGTTTCTCATATTTAATAAATCAAGGTGATGACATGAAAAAGTAAATTAGAGTGCCATGTCAAAATGTCTTTAGCGAAGCCTAGGTTTAATATCATACAGCAATGCATTGATAATAAGGTCAACTTTTTAAAGATAGTGGTAGATAGTAGTGGCTAGTGGTAGTCTTCTACCCAGTGTATGATCATCAAGCTGAAAGTTGTCCAGGCATGCTGGAAGTTGTAGTGTTATTTTACCTGGAGAGCTACTAGCTGCCCACCACTCTACAGACTGATCACCAAGAATTCACATGGTCATATAAACCTCTAGTAACAGGATATACACATAATACCTGGTCCTGCATCATGTAAAGAAGGTAAAGGTGTCCAAAGATGCACCACATTTATCTATCATCCTGCCTGAGCCACTATGATAAATTTGGCACATTTTTAAACTGTTTAAATATTAGACAAAATTAGTAAATCTTTCCAGCTGTGCCTTTCCAAGTACAAATACAGTAGTGTATAACTGGCCTAATATAAAAGTGAATTCACGTTTGCTTGTATTTGTTGTGTCCGGTTCTTACCACACCTAAACAAGAGGACTCAATGCTGAGTGAACACTCCTAAAAATATCTCAAAAAGCATAGGGATAGGGGATGAGGCTAATATGTGTTATTCCTCATACGTCTTTGTTGCTTTACTTAAAGGGATTGTCCAATGATTCATGAAAAAAATGAAAATAAGACATCAAAAAGTACATGAAAATCTTTTTATACAGTCCGGATCAAAAGTTTAAGACCACTTGAAAAATGGCAAAAAATCATATTCAGCATGGCTGGATCTTAACAAGGTTCCAAGTAGAGCTTCAACATGCAACAAGAAGAAATGGGAGTGAGACAAAACATTTTTTGAGCATTCAATTTAATGAAAACAACAAATAAACTGAAACAGGCTGTTTTTCAGCTGATCAAAAGTTTAGGACCACACCTCCAAAAAAAAACTAAACCTACCCAAAACAGAAATCCAACTTCCAAACATGAACTCAGTAATGAGTAGCTCCGCCGTTTTGTTTATCACTTCAAATATTTGTTTCGGCATGCTTGATACAAGCATTTCCATGAGGTGAGTGGGAACATTTCTCCAAGTGGTAAAGACGGCCACACGAAGGCCATCTACTGGAACTGTTGTCCATTTTTGTAAACTTCCCTTGCCATCCATCCCCAAAGGTTCTCAATTGGATTTAGATCAGGGGAACACGCAGGATGGGCCAAAAGAGTGATGTTATTCTCCTGGAAGAAGTCCCTTGTCCTGTGGGCATTTTTACTGTAGCATTGTCCTGTTGAAAAACCCAGTCGTTACCACACAGACGAGGGCCCTCAGTCATGAGGAATGCTCTCTGCAACATCTGGACATAGCCAGCGGCCGTTTGATGTCCCTGCACTTCCTGAAGCTCCATTGTTCCACTGAAGGAAAAAGCACCCCTAGACCATTAAGGCGCCCCCTCCACTGTGGCGCGTAGAAAACATCTCAGGTGGGATCTGCTTGTCATACCAGTAACGTTGAAAACCATCAGGACCATCAAGGTTAAATTTTTTCTCATCAGAGAATAAAACTTTCTTCCACCTTTGAATGTCCCATGTTTGGTGCTCTCTTGCAAAGTCCAAACGAACAGTTCTGTGGCGTTCAAGGAGACCAGGTCTTTGAAGACGTTTTTTGTTTTTGAAGCCCTTCAGTCTCAGATGCTGTCTGATGGTTATGGGGCTGCAGTCAGCACCAGTAAGGGCCTTAATTTGGGTCGAGGATCGTCCAGTGTCTTGATGGACAGCCAATTGGATCCTCCGTCTCAGTGCTGATGAAATTTTTTGGTAATGTTACTGTTCGAGAAACACTAGGTAATAGTGACCACAATATATTTATATTCCCCCTAAACTATAAGAAGCAAACTCTGTCAGGCTGAGCGAAGACACTGAATTTCAAAAAGGCTAATTTCCCTGGGTTGAGGGCAGAATTTCAGGGCATAGACTGGGAGCAGCTACTGTCACATAATAATACAGAGGATAAATGGGAGAGCTTCAAATCCACATTGAGTAATTGCACAATTTTTTTTATTCCTTTAGGTAACAAGTATAAACGGCTAAAATTAAACCCCCATGGCTTACAGCTACTGTAAAAAGAGCAATAAAAGACAAAAAGAGGGCAAATCTGAGGGGTCAGCTGTAGTGTTTGAAGATTACAAAGGGCTTAATAAAATCTGCAAAAAGGAGATAAAATTAGCAAAGATACAAAACGAACAGCAGGTAACAAAAGAATGCAAAACAAATCCCCAAAAGTTTTTTAAAATATATAAATGCTAAAAAACCTAGGTCTGAGCAGGTAGGTAGGCACTAAATAATGGTAAAGGGGGAAAGATAAGATAAGGAAAAGGCAGAGTTCCTAAATAGTTTTTTTAGCTCTGTATATACAAAAGAAGAGAAAGGAGCTGATATCTGTGGCGCCGGGGTTGTTAGTACATTCAGTAATATACTCACTTGGCTAACTGTAGATATGGTCCAAGAGAAGTTAAATAGGGTAAATGTCACGAGGGTATCAAGAGCCACGTCTGACTCCGTTATACCCGGGGTCAGGAAGTCGCAGCGGGTGGCTGCGCGCTCTATATCTAAAGATCATGGTGTTTCTTAGTTATTGTTTTCTGTGTTTGCCTTGCTATCGTTTTTGTCTCTCTCAGGGATCCGTAGCTTCTCCTCCTCAGCTGTTTCTTGTCTGCCACTCCCTACCTCCTTATATTCTCCCCTCACACTTCTCTAGTTGCCAGTTATAGAGCTTCCTGCCTGGACATCTATACTGACCCACTGGAGTGGTTAATCCTGGTTGTTGTTCCTGTGTGCTACCCTCCGGATCCCTGTTTGGCTTATTGTTGTCTCTTGTTGTCGCCCACCTGGGAATATATGTTGAGTCTGTGTTGTCTGTCCTCCCCTTGGTGTTTTCCCTTAGAGTTAGTGGTGCGGACTAGTGTTCCCATCGCCCTGTTCACTACCTAGGGCTCAGCTCAGGGAAAGCCAGGGCTTTAGGCACGTGATCGGCGTACGGGTGAGGAACCCGTCTAGGGACGTCAGGGCAGCCAGGTGCCAGCCGCCAGGTGAGTCAGGGGTCACCATCTTCCCTCTCACTTGGGCAGGGCCTTCCTCGTTCCCTCCCTCTGTGTCACGTATGTGATAGCCACGCCGACCGTGATATTATAACTGGCCTTTACTTTTTGAGGAAAAAAAAAAAAAAAAAAAAATTTTTTAAAATTTTTTGTTTGTTTTTCTCTCTCTACTTAGAATCCAATATGGATCCTATTGATGCCTTGGCAGAACAGCTTCAAAGCCTGTCTTTGGAGGTGGCAGGATTGAAGGCGTCTGTTCTCCAACAACAGCAGCAAATGCAGCAGACCGCACCCCCAGCGGTTGCTATGGGTAACCAGGTTGTCACTGAACCCAAGGTTGCTCTTCCCGACAGATTTTCTGGGGGAAGGGACAAATTTGCAACGTTCCGTGAGGCCTGCAAATTATATTTTAAGTTGCGCCCTTACTCCTCAGGTCATGAAGAACAGCGGGTAGGGATTGTCATTTCCCTGCTTCAGGGGGATCCGCAATCCTGGGCGTTCTCGTTACCCCCTGGTTCTCAGGCTCTTCGGTCAGTGGAGGGATTTTTTGGGGCTTTGGGTCTCATATATGATGACCCTGTCCGAGTCGCCCTGGCTGAGTCGAAGTTACGGAGACTCCTACAGGGAGATCGGTCAGCAGAGGAATATTGCTCAGAGTTCCGTAGGTGGGCTACGGATACTCAGTGGAACGACCCGGCTCTCAGGAGTCAGTTCTGCTCTGGGTTATCTGAAAGGGTTAAGGATGCACTGGCGCTGTATGAGCCCCCCCTTTCCCTTGATGCTGTTATGTCCCTCTCTATCCGAATTGATAGACGTCTTAGGGAGAGATCGAAAATTCCGGAGCAATTGGTTACCTCTCCCAAGCAACAGTCAGCCTGTACTGACTTAGATGAGCCTATGCAGCTAGGCGGAACTTCTCGTCAGGTCCGTCCTCCCGAGATTCGCCGTAGGGGGGGGGCTTGTTTTTTCTGTGGGGGGAGGGGTCATTTCATTAATGTCTGTCCCTCCTTTCTCAAAAACAAAAGATCGTCGGAAAACTACTAACCCCGGGCTGTGCGGAGGATGTCAGCCGGGGGGTATACGTTTCCTCCATACGAACATCTCAATTTGTGTTACCAGCGGTCATTGTTTTTGGTGTTAAGACGGAGTCTATTTCTGTTTTTCTAGACAGTGGAGCAGGGGTAAACTTACTTGATGCCCATTTTGCCCGCACTATGGGTTTGTCTCTCTGTACGCTGCAGAGACCTATTCCCGTATTCGCTATAGATTCTGCTCCTCTGTCTCAGAGAAACCTCACCCACATTGTTCGTAATTTACACCTTCGGGTAGGGGACCACCATAATGAGTGTCTTTCCTGTTACGTTCTGGAGGGCCTTCCCTCTCCGGTGGTATTGGGTCTTCCCTGGTTGGTAGCGCACAATCCAGTGGTGGATTGGCAGGCCAGGGAGATATTGGAGTGGAGTGAGCATTGCAGAGAGAATTGCTTAAATAACAATTGCTTAATCGCCTCCATAGCTTCCCTACCTACATTTATTTCGGACTTTGAGGACGTTTTTTCTGAAAAGGGTTGTCAGAAACTACCACCTCATCGTCCTTATGATTGCCCGGTTAACCTGATTCCCGGGGCAAAATTACCCAAGTCCAGGTTGTATAATCTTTCGGGTCCCGAGAGACAAGCCATGAAAGATTATATCTCCGAGAGTCTGGCTAAGGGACACATCAGACCCTCTTCTTCACCCGTGGCTGCAGGGTTTTTCTTTGTTAAAAAGAAAGATGGGGGCCTGCGTCCTTGCTTAGATTTCCGTGAGTTAAACCAGATAACCATCCGTGACCCATACCCTCTTCCTCTCATTCCTGACCTTTTTAATCAGATTGCGGGTGCTAAGTGGTTCTCCAAACTTGATCTTAGGGGGGCCTACAATCTGATTCGTATCAGGGAAGGGGATGAGTGGAAGACAGCTTTTAACACCCCTGAGGGGCATTATGAAAATCTTGTTATGCCTTTCGGTCTGACCAATGCCCCTGCTGTCTTCCAACATTTCGTTAATGATATTTTTAGTCATCTCATCGGCAGGTTTGTAGTCATATACCTAGATGATATCTTAATTTATTCGGCTGATCTGAAAACTCATGAGGTGCATGTCAGGCAAGTACTGCAGGTCCTACGGACGAATAAATTATATGCGAAAATTGAAAAATGTGTCTTCGCTGTTCAGGAATTACAGTTCCTGGGATACCTATTATCTGCTTCAGGTTTCCGCATGGATCCTGGGAAGGTCCAGGCAATTTTAGATTGGGATCTTCCTGAGAACCTTAAAGCCCTACAACGGTTTTTGGGTTTCGCTAATTTCTATAGAAAGTTCATTAAAAATTATTCAGTGATCGTTAAACCCCTTACCGACATGACTAGGAAGGGGACGGATTTTTCCAAATGGTCTGACGCCGCTAAAGATGCATTTTCCTCTCTAAAGGAGAGGTTTACCTCGGCACCTGTTCTAATTCAACCTGATGTCTCCTAGCCTTTTATTGTCGAGGTAGATGCGTCAGAGGTGGGAGTGGGAGCTGTATTGTCTCAGGGTCCGTCTCCTGGCAAATGGCGTCCTTGCGCTTTCTTTTCCAAAAAATTATCTTCTGCGGAGAAGAATTATGATATTGGAAATAGGGAACTGTTGGCGATTAAACTGGCGCTTGAAGAGTGGCATCACTTCTTAGAGGGAGCAATCCACCCCGTCACGGTGATTACGGATCACAAGAACCTTCTGTACCTAGAATCGGCTAAACGTCTCACCCCTAGACAAGCTAGGTGGTCGCTATTCTTTACCAATTTAACTTTGTAATCACCTATCGTCCTGGGGCAAAAAATACCAAGGCGGACGCATTATCTCGTAGTTTCCCTGGAGGGGGTAATGTTTGTGATACGGTACCTATTTTACAAAGAGGAGTGGTTGTCTCTGCTGTACACTTTGTTCTAGAGGGAAAGGTGTTAGAGGCTCAGGGGGACGCCCCGGCCTCTTGCCCCTCAGAGAAATTGTTTGTACCGTTAAACCTGCGTCTTGAATTATTAAAAGAACATCATAATTCGGCACTTGCTGGACACCCGGGTAGTAAAGCAACCTTGGAGCTTTTATCTCGTCGTTTTTGGTGGCCAAGGTTGCGTCAGGATGTAATGGATTTCGTGTCTACTTGTTCTACTTGTGCACGCGCGAAAGTCTCTCATACACGTCCAGCAGGGTCTTTATTGCCACTTTTCATCCCCAATAGGCCATGGACACATCTGTCAATGGATTTCATCACTGACTTACCGTTGTCGGCGGGTAAAACAGTTATCTTGGTAGTAGTAGACAGGTTTAGCAAAATGGTACACTTTATTGCGCTACCCGCACTTCCTAATGCTAAAACTCTCGCTCAGGTGTTTATCAGTGAAATCGTGAAGCTTCACGGGGTCCCTTCCGATGTGGTTTCGGATCGGGGAACCCAGTTTATTTCTAAGTTTTGGAAAGCTTTTTGTTCCCGTTTGGGGGTTCACTTGTCCTTTTCCTCAGCTTTCCATCCTCAGTCGAATGGACAGACTGAGCGTACCAACCAAAACCTAGAAACATATTTAAGGTGTTTTGTGTCTGAAAACCAAGAGTTGTGATCATCATATTTACCGTTAGCTGAGTTTGCCATAAATAATCATTATCAGGAGTCCACTGGCAAGTCACCATTCCTTGGTGCATACGGTTTTCATCCCCAATTTTGTACTTTCAAAGAGGGGGGGTCTTCTGGGGTTCCCGAAGAGGAAAGGTTTTCTTCATCTCTTTCATCGGTATGGCAGAAGGTGCAAGTTAACTTGAAAAAGATGAGTGGTAAATATAAATGCATGGCCGATAAGAAACGGTCGCCAGGTCCGGACCTAGGAGTGAATGACTATGTGTGGTTGTCTACTAGGAATATTAAGTTGAAGGTTCCTTCTTGGAAACTGGGTCCTAGGTTCATTGGTCCCTATAAAATAGTAGCTGTCATTAACCCTGTGGCTTTTCGCCTGGAGCTACCTCAGACTTTTAAGATCCATAACGTCTTCCATAAATCGTTACTCAAGAAGTATGTTCCACCTCTAGAACCATCGCCGCTGCCACCTCCTCCTGTTATTGTGGATGGTAATCTGGAGTTTCAAATAGCCAGAATTGTTGATTCTCGTCGGGTCCGCCGCTCTCTTCAGTATCTTGTGCATTGGAGGGGTTACGGTCCCGAGGAAAGAATGTGGGTTCCAGCGTCAGAGGTAAACGCCAACAGGTTAATTCAGACTTTCCATGCCTCTCATCCGGAGAGACCTGGTCCTGAGTGTCCGGAGGCCCCTCGTGAAAGGGGGGGTACTGTCACGAGGGTATCAAGAGCCACGTCTGACTCCGTTATACCCGGGGTCAGGAAGTCGCAGCGGGTGGCTGCGCGCTCTATATCTAAAGATCATGGTGTTTCTTAGTTATTGTTTTCTGTGTTTGCCTTGCTATCGTTTTTGTCTCTCTCAGGGATCCGTAGCTTCTCCTCCTCAGCTGTTTCTTGTCTGCCACTCCCTACCTCCTTATAGTCTCCCCTCACACTTCTCTAGTTGCCAGTTATAGAGCTTCCTGCCTGGACATCTATACTGACCCACTGGAGTGGTTAATCCTGGTTGTTGTTCCTGTGTGCTACCCTCCGGATCCCTGTTTGGCTTATTGTTGTCTCTTGTTGTCGCCCACCTGGGAATATATGTTGAGTCTGTGTTGTCTGTCCTCCCCTTGGTGTTTTCCCTTAGAGTTAGTGGTGCGGACTAGTGTTCCCATCGCCCTGTTCACTACCTAGGGCTCAGCTCAGGGAAAGCCAGGGCTTTAGGCACGTGATCGGCGTACGGGTGAGGAACCCGTCTAGGGACAACAGGGCAGCCAGGTGCCAGCCGCCAGGTGAGTCAGGGGTCACCATCTTCCCTCTCACTTGGGCAGGGCCTTCCTCGTTCCCTCCCTCTGTGTCACGTATGTGATAGCCACGCCGACCGTGATAGTAAATGTGAACAAAACTCCGGGTGCAGATGGATTACACCCAAGAGTGCTTAAAGAGCTCTGTTCAGTCATTGCTGTGCCCCTGTTTATAATTTTTAAGGATTCTCTAGGGACTGGTACAGTGCCAAGTGATTGGCGCAACGCAAATGTGGTGCCCATATTCAAAAAAGGATCAAGGTCCTCCAAAGGTAATTATAGACTAGTTAGTTTAACTTCTGTTGTGGGAAAAATGTTTGAAGGAATCTTAAGGGACCATATACAGGAGTATGTGACTATAAATAATATTATAAGTGATAACCAGCATGGGTTTAGTAAGAACAGAAGTTGTCAGACTAACCTGATTTGTTTTTATGAGGAGGTGAGTAGTAACCTGGACAGAGGGGCGGCTGTGGATGTAGTGTTTCTGGATTTTGCAAAGGCTTTTGATACTGTCCCTCATAGACTCTTAATAAGTAAAGTAAGGTCTATTGGCTTGGAAAGTATAGTTTGTAATTGGATTGAAAGCTGGCTGAAGGACCGTGTCCAGAGAGTTGTGGTCAATGATTCCTATTCAGAATGGTCCCAGGTTATAAATGGTGTACCCCAAGGTTCAGTGCTGGGCCCTTTATTATTTAATTTATTTATTAATGATATTGAGGACAGGATTAATAGCACCATATCTATTTTTGCAGATGACACTAAACTGTGTAGAACTGTACGTTCTATGGAAGAGGTCCACAAACTACACGCTGACTTGAACAAGTGATTGGGCATCAACTTGGCAAATGAGGTTCAATGTGGACAAATGTAAAGTTATGCATCTTTGTAGTAATAATCTCTGTGCTTCATATGTCCTAGGTGATGTAGCACTGGGAGAGTCACTTATAGAGAAGGATTTGGGTGTCCTTGTGGATGGAAGATTAAATTATAGTATACAATGTCAATCAGCAGCTTCTAAGGCCACCAGGATATTGTCATACATTAAACGAGGCATGGACTCGCAGGGCAGGGATGTAATTCTACCACTTTACAAAGCTGGTGCTGCCTCATCTGGAATACACAGTCCAGTTCTTGGCACCAGTACATAGAAAGGATGCACTGCAGCTGGAAAAGTACAGAGGAGAGCGACTAAAATGATAAGGAGGGTCTTAGTTATGAAGAAAGATTAAAATAATTGAATTTATTTAGTCTTCAGAAGAGACGTCTAAGGGGGGACATGATTAACCTGTACAAGTATATAAATGGGCCATACAGAAAATACGGTAAAAAGCTGTTCCATGAAAAATTTGCTCAAAAGACAAGGGGGCACTGCCTTCGACTGAAGAAGAAAAAGTTCAGTCTTCAGAAGCGTCAAAGCTTCTTTACTGTGAGATCTGTGAATCTGTGGAATAAACTTCCTCAGGACGTGGTCACAGCAGGAACAGTGGACAGTTTCAAAAAGGGTTTAGACGAATTCTTAAAAGTAAAAAAACATAAATGCTTATGAAAACGTGTAGAAATCTGAGTCTCATTTCCTTCTGGGATTCGCGTCCCCGCCTATCCCATGGTTGAACTTGATGGACGTTTGTCTTTTTCAACCGTATTAACTATGTAACTATACAGATCCAGTTGCTGGTTTGAAAATTGGAGAATACTTTTCCTACTGTATGGAGGATTAAGGGAATGTTTGGGAATATTTAAAAAAATTAATTTTTTATAAATAAAAGTTTAACTAAAACAACACATTCTGTATCCCATTTTGGCTTTATTCTAGGAAATTAAAGTAAGTAATTTTTTTCATTATTTTGTGCATTTGCATGAAAATGTGTATTCAGTCTAAACGTGATTGGCTATTTAATATGGTAATATATGCATAGACAAATATCAACATGAGATATTCCTGTCTTTGAGTTTCTGCTGATGTAATTAAAATGTTAGACAGAACAGCAAAAAATGTTATCCAAGAATGTATAACACTTTTTGTCCATGTTCAGAAATAGAGACGGCAAACGAGCTAGGTATTAATGGAGAGAATGTGTCTGTTTTCATAACATTTTCCATGCCAAAGAAGTACCATTTTGTTATATAATCTAAATGAGAATTATACTGCTTACACATATGTAAAAATGGTCTTTTGGTGAAATGTCTGGCAACTATCTATAAAACACTAATGAAAAATCCAATGACAATACAATGTTTATGGATCCATATATCATGATTCGTAGATCCATCATTCTGAGCAATTAAGTTATTAACTTATCTTTAATGTGGATTCAATAAGTTCTTTATGTTGTTCTATTCGTCTATTATTCCTATGAGAAGTTTATAAATTATTTACCAGCAATCTGCAATAGGTCTATTTGGCTACTAGTGTTGATCGCGAATATTCAAATAGCAAATTTTAATCGCGAATATAGTGCTATATATTCGTTAATTCGAATATTCTTCTTTTTTTTTTTTAAAGTTGTTCCCACTTCCCAAAAGCATATGGAGTCCTTCCTTACATGTCCGGGGGACTCCATGCTCTTTGCCCACTCCAGTCAGTGCCCGTTGCCGAGTGCCGACTTCCCGTGCGCATGGAGCGTCCCCATCACCATGGGAACGCCTCCATGCTAGAACGTACTGTCGGATGTGAGAATCACGGTTATCTAAACCATGGTAAAAGTTGGATGCGCAATGCGAGTAAACTTACTTAAATTACTCGCATTGCGCATCCAACTTAATTTTGTGTATAGGCAACGTTCCTAATAGTTGGCTTGTTAGAATTAACGAATATAGAGAATATAGCGCTATATTCGTATTCGTCATATTCGTTAATTCTAGCAAGCCAACCATTAGGAACCCAGCTCTAAGTTTAATTCGCAATGCGAGTATATGTTCGCATTGCGAATTCAACTTAGAGCTGAGTTCCTAATGGTTGGCTTTCTAGAATATAACGAAGATTGAGAATATAGTGCTATAGTCGTGATATTCGTTATCTTCATCAATTCTAGCAATACAACCGTTAGCAACTCAGATCTAAGTTGTAATCGCAATGCGATTAATACAGGTTATATTAATTGCATTGTGAATTCAACTCAGAGCTGAGTTCCTAATGGTTGTTGCTAGAATATAATGAAGATTGAGAATATAGTGCTATATTCGTGAATTCATTATATTCGTCATCTTTGTCAATTCTAGCAATACAACCATTAGGAACCCAGCTCTAAGTTGAATTCACAATGCGATTAATACAGGTTATATTAATCGCATTGTGAATTAAACTTAGAGCTGAGTTCCTAATGGTTGGCTTTCTAGAATATAACGAAGATTGAGAATATAGTGATAGTCGTTATCTTCTTCAATTCTAGCAATACAACCATTAGGCACTCAAAGTTTAATTCGCAATGCGGATATAAATTTGCGTAACATTCACAATATATATAATAATGACGAATATTCGATTTCGACAAATATATTGACGAATATTCAAACGAATATTCGCAAAATATCATGAAATCGAATATGGCACCTCCCGCTCATCACTATTGGCTACTACTGTAGTAGCCCAGACCTGGGGTACTGTAAATTGTATATTGTTATGTATATATATTTTATTGTTTTTCTTCTGACCATAGCTACAAGCACAGAATGGATGGTAAAAGTTGTCAAGGAACAGGGCTAACTGGGCTAGACCTGCTCCCTGCCAAGAAGGGTAGTTCATGTGTAGGTACAGAGAAGACAGGAAGCAACCTGCAAAGCTCCTGCACCTGTTACCTAATCTCCAGAGGGATCTAAGCTATAAAGCCTCAAGTAAAGCTCGACAGCAGAGTGAACAGCTCTAACCAGCATCTACAGACATTGCTGTAAGGTAAGGGACTATGGATAAGACACCTATCACCCAGAACCTTACTAGGCCAGAACAACCTCAGTGCTTAACTGCAGCCATCCAAACTTCCTCCAGATTCCTTGCTGGTGCCAGAAAGAATTGCACTTGAAAACTGCTGCTACTGAGTGCATTTGAAGTTCTACGTGCATTTTCACTAAAAAAGATTATTGTTACATTTGAAGGGGTTTACTAATAGTAGAAATAACCCTCAAAATACCCAGGCCACTCCTATACTACCTGGTTCCCGCCATCCATGTTCCTTCGGATCCCTGCACGGCCGCTGCTGCATCTCCTTGGGTGAGGCTAGGGAGGCGGGTCACCGTGCGACGGGAGGTGGCTGTGCAGGGATCCGAACGGACAAGGTTGCCAGAAACCGGGTAAGTATTGTCTATAGGAGGGGCCCGAGCATTGTGGGGGTATTTCTACTATTGGATAATCCCTTTAACTCTGGCCTCCTTCTTCAGTAACTTGCTTTCACTGCACAGATCCTCAGGGAGCAATGGCCTAAGGTATACCATCACACATTTCATCAGGGCTACTTTCAATCCATTCCTCTACACTAGTTCCTCAAGGGGTCACAGCACTACCAGTAACACTAGTGTATTTTGATTTACTTTGTGATGTGTCTCAATACCTCTAGTGTCCTTTGGTTCACTCTGTTAGTTATATGTTCCTATAACACTGCTGTTTTCTTGTTTGCTGTCTTTGTGATGGTTCTCTACAACACTAGTGTATATTGATTCACTTTCTTTGAAAAGTCTCTCTATATTGTAACTTTTCCAATCTGCTGTCTTTATGATGTCTCTATAAGGGTCCATTCACACGTCCGTAATTTGGGTCCGCATTCGTTCCGCAATTTGCGGACCCATTTACTATCAATGGGGCTGGAACGGATGCAAATCCACATTTCCTGGATCCGCATCCGCATTTTCGGGATCCGCATCCGTTTTTTCGGGATCTGTTTTTTCAGGATCCGCAACTTCGTTCCTGAAAAAAATAGAACATGTCCTATTCTTGTCCGCAATTGCGGACCAGAAAAGGCATTTTCTATTATAGTGTCTGTGATGTGCGGTCCGCAAATTGCGGATCGCACATTGCAGGTGTCCGTGTTTTGCGGATCCGCAAAACATTTACGGACGTGTGAATGGACCCTAACACTAATGTCTTCTGGATTACTCTCTTTTTAATGGTTTTCTATAACACTATTGTAATTTGATTCACTTTCGTTGTGATGTGTTTCTATAACGATAGTTATCGTAAATTATAAAAAAAAGCTGAAAATGTAATACACTAACAAAATAAAAAACACTCATCTCTCCAATTCCCCTTCTTTCCAGCACTGAAGATCCAGCAGTTCTCCTTATTATGTTTTTCCTGATCAGCCAGGATGTGATTACTGTAGTTGATGAGTGCCCTTAGCAGTCACATGTCATATTTCTGGCATCACCACTGAGTGATGAAACATGATACAATAGTATGGCATATGACCACTGAGGTCACTTACTAGCTACATCATGCACGTGCTGGGTGCTTGTAAATAAAAATCAGGGGGAAGGCTGATTTACCTTCTGGTATAGCTGTTTTATTAGATGTGCAAATTGTGGGTTGTCTGCCATCTTGATTCCTTTTCCCTTAAGGTAAGGTTTTCCAAATTAATGTTTATGTAGAAAAGAAAGTGTAACAAATGACACTGCTAGAATACTGGTGGTGAGTTAGCAATATGTGTAGGGATGAGCGAACCCGTGGAAGTTCGGGTTCGCCGGGTTCGGACGAACTTCAGGTCAAAGTTCGGGTTCGGAACCCGAACTTGACCCTGAACCTAGACCACATTAAAGTCAATTGGGACCTGAACTTTACTTTATTATTTTCATTATAACATGGTTATAACCGAAAATAATAGCATTCTTAAGACAGAATGCTAAGTAAAATTGCCATTGAGTACAGTTCAGCGAACCCGAACCCGGACTTTTTCACTGAAGTTCAGGTTCGGGTGATTTTATTATTTTCCATTATAACATGGTTATAATGGAAAATAATAGCATTCTTAAGACAGAATGCTAAATAAAATGGCTTTCGAGGGGTTAAAAAGAATTTTTAAAAACTCACCTTATCCACTTGATCGCGCGGCCGGTATCCTCCTCTTTCTTCTTTCTGCAGGACCCGCAAAAGGACCTGCGATTACATCACTGCACTCACCACGTGGTGAGAGCGTTGATGTCATCGCAGGTCCTTTTTCAGGTCCTGTAGAAAGAAGAGGATACCAGCTGCGCAATCAGATGGATGAGGTGAGTTTTTTTTTATTTTATTATTTTTAACCCCTCAAAGGCCATTTTATTTAGCATTCTGTCTTAAGAACCATGTGATAATGGAAAATAATAAAATCACCCGAACACAGAACCCAAACCCGAACTTCAGTGAAAAAGTCAAGGTTCGGGTCCGGGTACCCGAACTCGCAAAGTTCTGTACGAACCCGAACTTTATAGTTCGCGTTAGCTCAACCCTAAATATGTGTAAAAAAAAATAGAGCGCTTCTTTAACCGCCTTACGTCCGCCCATAGGATATAAACGTCCTATGGGTGGACGTCTATTTCTGACAGCACGTTTTAAAACGTCCTGTCAGAAATAGCAGCTGCATGCTAATCGTGCAGCTGCTGATCGGGTTGCCCGCTGTCAGTGACAGCAGGGCAACCCTAAGACAAGGCAGGGACAGTGCCCAGGTGTCCCTGCCTTCACGATCGCTGCAGACACAGCGCTCGCCGAGCGCTGTGTCTGCAGAGCAGGAAGCGCTGTGCGCTTCCTGTTCTGGCCGGCGGTCATGTGACCGCCGTGACCGGAGAGTGCAGGAGCTGTGTGAGGTCTCTCAGAGACCTCGATCAGCCCTGCTGTGAGGCTGTAAAGCGCAGGATTGCTGCTGTACAGCCTCTATAGGGGTGCATTTGTCCTGTAACTGGGGCTACTATGTCAGCCCCAGTTACAGGAGAAATCAACAGTGAAAAAAAAATAAAAAGTGAAGTAAATGTCCCCCAGAGGTCTTGTATGACCTTATGGGGGACGAAAAGTGTAAAATAAAATAAAAATAAAATAAAGGGTTGAAAAAATAAAATAAAAAAAAGTTTCACATGTAAAAAAAAAAAAAATCCCAAGTAAGGAATAAAAAAAAAAATTAAAAATAGAAAAAATTAAATAAAATAGACATATTTAGTATTGCCGCGTCTGTAAAAACCAGCTCTATAAAAATATCACATGACCTAACCCCTCGGGTGAACACCGTAAAAAAAATAAAAAAAAACTGTGTCAAAACAAGCAATTTTTGTCACCTTGCATCACAAAAGGTGCAACACCAAGTGATCAAAAACGCGTATGTCCCACAAAATGGTACCAATAAAACCGTCACCTCATCCCGCAAAAAATGAGCCCCTACATAAGAAAATCTCTCAAAAAATAAAAAAACTATAGCTCTTAGAACATGGAGACACTAAAACATATTTTTTTGGTTTCAAAAATGCTATTATTGTGTTAAAGTGAAACAAATAAAAAAAAGTATACATATTAGGTATTGCCGCGTCCGTAAAAACCAGCTCTATAAAAATATCACATGACCTAACCCCTCGGGTGAACACCGTAAAAAAAAAAACTGTGTCAAAACAAGCAATTTTTGTCACCTTGCATCACAAAAGGTGCAACACCAAGTGATCAAAAACGCGTATGTCCCACAAAATGGTACCAATAAAACCGTCACCTCATCCCGCAAAAAATGAGCCCCTACATAAGAAAATCTCTCAAAAAATAAAAAAACTATAGCTCTCAGAACATGGACACATTAAAACATAATTTTTTGGTTTCAAAAATGCTATTATTGTGTTAATAAATGAGAAAAAGTATACATATTAGGTATCGCCACGTCTGTAACAATCTGCTCTATAAAAAAGTCACTTGACTGAACCCCTCAGGTGAACGCTGTAAAAATAAATAAATAGAAACTGTGCTAAAACAACCAATTTTTTGGTCACCTTGCCCCATAAAGTGTTATAATGAATGATCAAAAAATCATATGTACCCAAAAATAGTACTAATAAAACTGGCACCTTATCCCCTAGTTTCCAAAATGGGGTCACTTCTTGGGAGTTTCTACTGTAAGGGTGCATCAGGGGGCTTCAAATGGGACATGGCATCTAAAAACCATGTGGAGTTCCTTTCCTTCTGCGCCCTGCCGTGTGCCCATACAGCAGTTTACGACCACATGTGGGGTGTTTCTGTAAACCGCAGAATCTGGGTAATAAATATTCAGTTTTGTTTGGCTGTTAACCATCGATGTGTTAAAGAAAAAAATTGATTAAAATCGAAAATCTGCCAAAAAAGTGAAATTTAAAAATTTGATCTCCATTTTCCTTTAATTCTTGTGGAACGCCTAAAGGGTTAACAAAGTTTGTAAAATCGGTTTTGAATACCTTGAGGGGTGTAGTTTCTACAATGGGGTCATTTATGGGGGTATCCACTATGTAGGCCCCACAAAGTGACTTCAGACCTGAACTGGTCCTTATAAAGTGGGTTTTGGCAATTTTCTTAAAAATTTGAAGAATTGCTTCTAAACGTCTAAGCCTTCTAACGTCCTAAAAAAATAAAATGACATTTCCAAAATGATGCCAACATAAAGTAGACATATGGGGAATGTTAAATAATAAATATTTTATGAGGTATCACTTTCTGTTTTAAAAGCAGAGAAATTGAAATTTAGAAAATTGCGAATTTTTCAAATATTTGGGTAAATTTGGGATTTTTTCATAAATAAAGGTGAAATATTTTGACTCAAATTTATGACTATCATGAAGTACAATGTGTCACGAGAAAACAATCTCTGAATGACTTGGATAAATAAAGGCGTTCCAAAGTTATTACCACATAAAGTGAGATATGTCAGTTTTGCAAAATTTGGCCTGGTCAGGAAGGGGGCAAAGGGCCCAGATGGGAAGTGGTTAACAAATCTGTCCTATTTTTTCCATAACTTTGGAGTTTAAATGAAAAGAGGGATAGGGGTACTAAAAGCAGCAATTTCCAAGTACCACTTTATACGTACAAGTCAGAGACAAAAAAATAAGACAATTTTTTTTTTATTTGTTGTTTAGTAAGATGTCGTGGAGATAGCCTTTTTGGGATTTATTCTTACACATAATGTATGTGTTATTTCTTCAGCCAAAGGACAGAATTGTTTTGTTGAGTGAT
This sequence comes from Bufo bufo, assembly GCF_905171765.1. Lineage (NCBI taxonomy): Eukaryota > Metazoa > Chordata > Amphibia > Anura > Bufonidae > Bufo > Bufo bufo. The sequence goes on from NC_053393.1 coordinate 203,585,017, forward strand.
GTTTCCCAAGTAGCTGAATCTGCTCAGTTCATACAGAATGATTTCTATTGCAATATATATAATCATATAGCATAAGTCAGAAGGGAACATCAGCTGAAGGTCATTCCTCACCTGGAGCTTACAACAATGGATGTTCCTGAAATAGAAGCAACTTCAAATCTGAAAAATCATGAACATGTTACAACACTGCATATAGGTGCCTGCTTGCAGGTTGCGGGGCCATTTTAACAATACTTATCAAATATTTAAAGTGTATGAGTTATTTCTTGCAGTTTCTGTTGAGTACAGTATCTATACACAAAGACTGTAACAGAAAATACAACTGCAGCATCTCACATAGCTTGCATTGTATTTGGTATAATATGAGAAAGCTACATAGAGAGAGAGAGAGAGAACGAACAAGACAAGACCCCCTGTGAAGTTTTAGGTATAAAGGTGAAACTCGAAAAATTAGAATATTGTGCAAAAATCCATTTATTTCAGTAAAGCAAATTAAAAGGAATTGCATTAATGCAGCTTAAAATTAGAATTTTGTGAAAAGGTTAAATATTCTAGGTTCAAAGGGCCAGATTTATCATGACTCTGACAGCTCACTCCACTTTCACATATGGCTAAAGTCAGTTTTAGCCAAGTCAGATTTATGATCGTCCCTTTAAGAATGTAATAAATGTGCTTTGACGGTAGCAGTTTATCCGTCAGTAAGCAGCTTTACAAAAGTCGCATGTTCTATTAAAAAGTCTTATAAAATAAGCATGGTCCTCACTGGAGTGAAATTGCGCATTTTTTAGCGACTTTTTTGCGACTTTTTAAATAGCCACAATAGTAAATCTGTCTACAGATTCATTTACATAAGAAAACACGCCCACTTTCAGAAAACTGGCGAGCATAGTGCAGAGCAGAAAAAAGTCACAAATATTTGCACAGTTTAAGCGATTGCGCAAAAAACTTTTTCACTCCATTATTCTGACTTGAGCTAATGATAAATCTGGCCCAAAGTGTCACACTCTAGTCAGCTAATTAATCCATACCCCCTGAGCAAAGAGGACCTCAAAATTGAGACTTTGGGGTTTCAAAGGCTGTAAGCCATAATCATCCAAATTATACCAAATAAAGGCTTGAAATATCTCGCTTTGCATGTAATGAGTCTATCTCATATGTTAGTTTCACCTTTTAAGTTGCATTACTGAAATAAATGAACTTTGCACGATATTCTAATTTTTCGAGTTTCACCTGTATGTATGTGCAGTACCCCCGAGCAGGAGGTACAGTTCTTGCAAATTGTTTTCTTAATGTATGTTATGTCATTTTATGCTTTATATCTCCAGTATGGTAATGTATGGGTCTGAAGGACTTAACCAACTGTGCCATGACTCCTAGGGAAGCTGAGGTGTGGACTGTTAGCTGCACCCCGAGCTCAGTCTAATCTAAGATAGTCTAGTCTTAGCAGGGAAAGAGAGAGGAGGCAAAGTTAATGTGTTTCACTCTTCTGTTCTAGGCCTCCAACTATAGAGGCTAACACTCTCTGCATGATCTACCAAGAGAGAACCATCTCTACATTCAGGAATGTAGCTACCATGGAAGCAGGGGAAGCAGCTGTTATGGGGTTCGAACTCAGGATAGGACCCTGGAGAAAAATAAATTTATTTATTTTTAGGACCCAGGGAGCGGTGAGTATAGTTCTCCTAGTCCTAGCAATGGTATTACTCATCGCTTCCTATTCTTCTCTGTGTGCCTGCACTGCACTAAGTCCTGACAGTGCACATCTTCAGGGAAGGACGTAGTGTGTGTAGGAGTGCACTATGACCTGATGCTGTGCGATGTCAGGTCACAGTGTAGTGAGTGCCTAAATGTAGTGTTGCACAAGTAGCAGAGGCACCCGCAGGAGGAGAAGAAAGATGAGTATTTTATTTTTTGGTACAGTCTCAGGTCTGAATTAAGGGGACTGAGGGGAGTGGCCCATTTAAAAATTTGCTGTAGGACCCAGTCAGTTCTAGTTACGTTACTGCTACACTGAAATACTCCTGGAGAGAGAGAGAGAGAGAAAAGAACTTCTGGAATCTGTAACGGCCAAGAAAGAGTGGAATACTGCAAAGACACCATCCACACTTAGATACAATCTGGTTGGCCAGTTCCCTAAATCTGTACAGCGCAGTAGCATATTACTGTACCCATATTTATGTACCTATAAAAAACCATGGGGGATGATTTGCACTGTATATTATTGGAACTGTGTTCTAAGATTGTAAGCACCACGCTCAATTTGCACTACAGAAAAGATAGCAAGGTAAGGAAAAACAGAACTGAACCTAGGGGTCTAGGGCAGTGAAAGGGTTGATGTCAGTATAACTGGTGGTCTAGGACAGTATTTCTCAACTCCAGTTCTCATGACCCCCCAGCATGTCATGTTTTCAGGATTTCCATAGCATAAAGCAGGTGATATAGTTATTGTCAATGCATTGGGACTTCACAGGTATTCATTCTGTGGGATTCCCTGGCCAGCAGGTTTGATTCCAGTATCTCTGGTGGTCTAGATTATTGAAGGGGTTGAAATGAGGATTTCTTGGAGAGCAGAGGATAGGCTAATGCTGCATACCTAGGGCCCAGTTGTTATTCACCTCTCCAGTATTGTCTTGGCTGTACCTTGCTGTTTATTCCTTGCACTAATCACATAGATGAGAGAGGGGATAGAGAAGATGGAGCAGCTGTAACTGTAAGACTGCAGCATCTCTATATGATCAGGCAGAGCTGCTTTGGGAATCCTCTGCCCAATCAGTATTAGGCTCTATTCACACGTCCGCAAATGGGTCTGCATCTGTTCCGCAATTTTGAGAAACGGGTGCGGACCCATTCATTCTCTATGGGGATGGAATGGATGCGGAAAGCACACTATGTGCTCTCCGCATACGCATTTCCGGAGCTTCGCCCCCGATCTTCCAGTCCGCAGCTCTGGAAAAATATAGAACATGTCCTATTCTTGTCCGCAATTGTGGACAAGAATAGGCATTTTTATGGGGGTGCCGGCAGGGTGTATTGCGGATCCGGACGTGTGAATGGACCCTTTATGTGGTGAGAAGGGACTTTGCGTTCTCAGGCACAGGCACCCAGTCACAATTGCGACATTGCAACTACTTCGACCCCTCTAGCTCTGCACTGGTGCCATGTATTGGTGACATCCCACCAGCATCCCATTTTTAAAGGGTAGATGGATCCCAGTAAGGAGTCATGCACACAAAAGGTGCCATGTTTTGCAGCAAATTAGCAAATCCGCAAAACACGGATTTCACCCGTGTGCATTCCACAATTTGCAGAACAGAATGGGCAGCCGATTATAGAAATGCCTATTCTTGTCCGCAAAATGGACAAGAATAGGAAATGATCTATCATTTTTGCAGGGCCATGGAACGGAGCAACGGATGTGGGCAGCACACAGAGTTTGTCTCGGATGCAAAACCAAACCACGTTCATGGGAATGCGCCCTAACAGAGAGAAGGGGACTTTAGATAACTTTGAAGGTGGGCAATGTGAAACTTAAAATGTTAAATCATGAAAAGTGTTACGCAAATTATATTCTATTCCCTTATTTAAATCAAGTGCAGCAATTGTTAATTTAAGATGTCTTATACTGTATATTACTTGATCTTAACATTTCTTCATCTAAATATTAAGCTAAGGAATTTGCAAAAATGTGAAAGGTGTGAATTTACAAGTCTGTCACAGCTTACAGCGACTTGTCCTCACATTCACACATCTACAAAGACACGAGGGAGCAGATCTTTAAATTGAGGTCTGGTTGCTCTAGGATGTGCTCAATGGTTAAGCTGCAGACTGAGCAAAGATGCATCTAATGCACATCTACATAAAACATGACAACACAGTAAATAGAACAGAACAATGGGAGAAATTCTTCATTTAAGTTTACAGTGTAAGGGTACGGCTGAACCTGTGGTTTTTTTTTGGCAGTTTTTGAAGCCAAATTCAGGAGTAAATTCAAAAAAGAGAAGTCTTATCTGTCCTTTATACTTTACCTTCTTTTATGATCCACCCCTAAATTTTGCCTCCAAAAACTGCATTTAAAAAAACTGCACATGTGACCCTAACCTAAGTAGACTGATGAGGGAACTGTTTTGCTGAGAATGTTAGCTTTTTTTAGAGCTAATACTTTATGGTAAGGCAAAATAAAGTCTCCGGTAATAGGGCAATGTAACCCAATAAATGATATACATTTATAGCTGACATAATTCGTTTACATTGCCGTATTATGGTTTACCATAAATATTATATATTGAAAATGGTATATAGACATATTATTGCTTTTCATTTTAGTTCTTTTTTGTTGAGGTCATAAGGTTTGGTTTCTTCTGTAGGTTTCCACTTATTTATCCAGCCATATGTAGATAACAAGTGTCGATCGAGCACCAAAGTGCTCGGGTGCTTGAGTAGAACGCTTTGGGATGTTCTACAGAGCACCCGAGCACAATGGAAGTCAATGGGAGAACCCAAGCATTAAACCAGGCCCCCCCTGCTCTGAAGAGGGGAGGGTGTCTGGTTCACAGGAAAAGGTCAGAAATTGATGGAAACACCACTAAAATGGTTTGGGAACAGCATGGAGTGGATGTCACTTGGACTCCCAGGTCGCTGCTGGGAACGATGTTGTCTGAGTAGTACGCCACTTTTAAAGACTGACAATAATACGCACAAAACCGAAGATAAAATCAATTTTAGAGGAAACATTTTAGGAAACTTTCTTTCCTGTATATTTACTTGTATATAAAGTGCATATGCTGCCAAAAATTACAAGGAAGAGGCACTCCGATACAACCTGTATATCACATAATGGAGGGCCTCATTAACATTGTGGTACAATTATTCAGGTAGTGGGACTCCTACACTCATAAAGCCTATGCACTAAGTTAAAGGGCTGCCAAAAATTACAAGGAATTGGCACTCCAATACACCCTTTATTACACATAAAGGAGGGCATCATACACACCCTTGAAAAATTATGATTGATGGCCTGCTGGTGACCCTCAAAAACATTAGGAGCAAGGGCCTGCTGGTGACCCTCTAAAAGATTAGGGGTGAGGGTCTGCTGCTGATCTGACCATCTAAAACATTAGGGGCGAGTGCCTGCTGCTGATCTGACCCTCTAAAACAGGGGTGCACAACCTTTTTTGGTCTCGAGGCCGCATTGTCACATTGCTCTATTTCAAGGGGCCGCAAAAAAGAAAGTTAATCAGCACTTGTTTGCATCAGCCTATTACACAGGCTGATGCAAAGTAAATTGGCAGGAATGATCACTACCACAGTCACTGCTCCCTCATTCAGTTCTGTTGATTATTGGCAGCAAATTTCTGATTACACGGTGAGATATGCACGGTGACAATAATTGTACGTCTTTCATCCTGATAAAACATGCTAATCACCCGACAAACGAGTGATCGCTTGTTTATCAGCTGATCAGCGGCAGTCGCGTGCCTAGGCTGTTTGGCACCCGGGGCGGGTCCTTTCTTTGGCACCCCCCCAATACTTTAAGAAAATTGTAACCCCTCACAGTAGTATTGCCCTCATTGTTTTGTACAGATGTGTGCCAACATTGTGCCCCCTTTATAGTAGTTATGCCCTCATTGTGCCCCGCTCACAGTAGTTATGCCCTCTCTGTGCCCCTTTCACAGTAGTAATACCCTATCTGTGCCCCTTCACAGTTGTAATGCCTTCTTTGTGCCTCCTTCACAGTAATAATGCCCCTTAATAGTAGTAATGCCCATTGTCCCCTTTCACAGTAATAATGCCCATTGTGTCCCTTCACAGTAATAATGCCCTCTGTGTCCCCTCCATAGTAGAAATCCCCATTGTGCCCCCTTAATAGTAGTAATGCCCTCTGTGTTAGTAATGCCCTCTGTGCCCCCTTCATAGTAGTAATGCCCTCTGTGCACTGTGCCCCCTCCATAGTAGAAATGCCCATTGTGCCGCCTTCACATTAGCAATGACCATTGTGCCCCCTTCACATTAGCAATGACCATTGTGCCCCCTTTAAAAACAAAAAAAACAAGCAAACACAGTACCTACTCACCTTGTCCCGTTCCGGAAGCTCACATACCTCTCTTCTCTGCCGGCACAGATCGCTCTGCAGCACTGTGTGGGCGGAGCTTATGAAGATTCCCGAGCTGTAGGCTCCGCCCACACATGCTGGCAGCGCGATCCGTGTCTGCAGGCTGAATGGTGGAGCGGGGGGAAGTCTTCCTACTCTACCATTCAGAGCACCGCCGGCCTGAAGGAGGGGAGGAGCGCGGAGCAGTGAGTGACAGAACTGCAGCTCCCTGTGCTCCAACAATGAGCGCTTCCATCTGTATTGATGGAAGCGCTCATTGCTTCTGGCACCCACCTGAGAGCGATACCCGATACATCTGGCACCCACTGCTGCAGAGAGCTCCTCGAGAAGAAGGCAGAAGCGCTGATAAACTGCGCCTGCCTTCTCCTCGGCTCCCCAACTCTCACCAATAGCCAGGGACCCGTCCTGCTCCAGACTCCTGCTATAGTACAGGGGCAGGAGCGGTCATCCTTCCCTGTGTGGCGCTCCAGGAAGAAACACAGCTGATCGCATGATCAGCTGTGTTTCTGTCCAGCAGGACGGGGGCCGCAAACCTTGGCTCCGGGGGCCGCATGCGGCCCTCGGGCCGCAGGTTGTGCACCCCTGCTCTAAAACATTATGGACGAGGGTCTTCTGGTGACCCTCTAAAACATTAGGGGTGAGGGTCTGCTGCTGAGCTGACCCTCTAAAACATTAAGGGCGAGGGCCTGCTGCTGATCTGACCATCTAAAACATTAGGGGCGAGGGCCTGTTGCTCATCTGACCATCTAAAACATTATGGACGAGGGCCTGCTGTTGACCCTCTAAATAAATAGGGGTGATGGTCTGCTGTTGAGCTGACCCTCTAAAACATTAGGGGTGAGAGTCTGCTGCTGAGCTTACTCGCTAAAACATTAGGGGCGAGAGCCTGTTGCTGATCTGACAATCTAAAACATTATGGACGAGGGCCTGCTGGTGACCCTCTAAAACATTAGGGGTGAGGGTCTGCTGCTGATCTGACCATCTAAAACATTATGGACGAGGGCCTGCTGGTGACCCTCTAAAACATTAGGGGTGAGGGTCTGCTGCTGAGCTGACCCTCTAAAACATTAGGGGCGAGGGCCTGCTGTTGCCCCTCTAAAACATTAGGGGTGAGGGTCTACTGCTTAGCTGACACTCTAAAGCATTAGGGAAGAGGGCCTGCTGCTGATCTGACCATCTAAAACATTAGGGCGAGTGCCTGCTGCTGAGCTGACCATCTAAAACATTAGGGGTGAGGGTCTGCTGCTGATCTGACCATCTAAAACATTAGGGGTGAGGGTCTGCTGCTGATTTGACCATCTAAAACATTAGGGGTGAGGGTCTGCTGCTGGGCTGATCCTCTAAAACATTAGGGGCGAGGGCCTGCTGCTGATCTGACCATCTAAAACATTATGGACAAGGGCCTGCTGGTGACCCTCTAAAACATTAGGGGTGAGGGTCTGCTGCTGAGCTGACCCTCTAAAACATTAGGGGCGAGGGCCTGCTGTTGCCCCTCTAAAACATTAGGGGTGAGGGTCTACTGCTTAGCTGACCCTCCAAAACATTAGGGGCGAGGGCCTGCTGCTGATCTCACCATCTAAAACATTAGGGGCGAGGGCCTGTTGCTGATCTATCCATCTAAAACATTAGGGGCGAGGGCCTGCTGCTGATCTGACCATCTAAAACATTAGGGGTGAGGGCCTGCTGCTGATCTAACCATTTAAAACATTATGGGGGAGGGCCTGCAGGTGACCCTCTAAAACATTAGGGGTGAGGGTCTGCTGCTGAGCTGACACTCTAAAACATTAAGGGCGAGGGCCTGCTGCTGAAATGGCCATCTAAAACATTAGGGGCGAGGGCCTGTTGATGATCTGACTATCTAAAACATTATGGACGAGGGCCTGCTGTTGACCCTCTAAATCATTAGGGGTGAGGGTCTGCTGTTGAGCTGACCCTCTAAAACATTAGGGGTGAGAGTCTGCTGCTGATCTGACCATCTAAAACATTATGGATGAGGGTCTGCTGCTGAGCTGACACTCTAAAGCATTAAGGGCGAGGGTCTGCTGCTCATCTGACCATCTAAAACATTAGGGGTGAGGGCCTGCTGCTGAGCTGACCCTCTAAAAAATTATGGACGAGGGCCTGCTGCTGATTTTACCATCTAAAACATTATGGGCGACGGCCTGCTGGTGACCCTCTAAAACATTAGGGGCGAGTGCCTGCTGCTGATCTGACCATCTAAAACATTATGGGCGACGGCCTGCTGGTGTCCCTCTAAAAGATTAGGGGTGAGGGTCTGCTGCTGAGCTGACCCTCTAAAACATTAGGGGCGAGTGCCTGCTGCTGAGCTGACCATCTAAAACATTAGGGGTGAGGGTCTGCTGCTGATTTGACCATCTAAAACATTAGGGGTGAGGGTCTGCTGCTGGGCTGATCCTCTAAAACATTAGGGGCGAGGGCCTGCTGCTGATCTGACCATCTAAAACATTATGGACGAGGGCCTGCTGGTGACCCTCTAAAACATTAGGGGTGAGGGTCTGCTGCTGAGCTGACCCTCTAAAACATAAGGGGCGAGGGCCTGCTGTTGCCCCTCTAAAACATTTGGGGTGAGGGTCTACTGCTTAGCTGACCCTCCAAAACATTAGGGGCGAGGGCCTGCTGCTGATCTCACCATCTAAAACAGTAGGGGCGAGGGCCTGTTGCTGATCTGACCATCTAAAACATTAGGGGTGAGGGTCTGCCGTTGAACTGACCCTCTAAAACATTAGGGGTGAGAGTCTGCTGCTGAGCTGACTCGCTAAAACATTAGGGGCGAGAGCCTGTTGCTGATCTGACAATCTAAAACTTTAGGGGTTAGGGTCTGCTGCTGAGCTGATCCTCTAAAACATTAGGGGCGACTGCCTGCTGCTGATCTGACCATCTAGAACATTAGGGGCGAGGGCCTGCTGCTGATCTGACCATCTAAAACATTAGGGGCGAGGCCCTGCTGCTGATCTGACCATCTTAAACATTACGGGCAAGGGCCTGCTGGTGACCCTCTAAAACAATAGGGGTGAGGGTCTACTGCTGAGCTGACCCTCTAAAACATTATGGACGAGGGCCTGCTGCTGAGCTGACTCGCTAAAACATTAGGAGCGAGGGCAGCCTAATAAGCATGTTGATATGATGGAGGAGGAGGATGAGAAAAGGAAGATTGAAAAATATACCCTTTTTTGTGGTGGATGGGGTGCATGGGAATACACGCTGAACAGATGGAATAAACCTGCTATGGGTACTACTGTCTGTAGTGAAGGCAACCATCTCCTGCTCCTCCTTCTCCTCATCATCATCCTGAGAAGACGAACGGAGGGTGGTCTGGCTATCACCCTGTGTACTGTCTTACTCCATTTCCACGTCTTACACAAGCAAAGCATCTGCCTTCATTGTGAGCATGTCACGGATGGTGTACAGGAAACAAGACAAAACCATATAAACAATGTCTCTCTGGATCCACAACTAAGGAACAAAGGGAGACCCCTGCAATAGACCTGCCGCTCTCCCTCACTGCTCAGCCTATGCGAACACCCCAAAGGTGGATGGGCGCATATCCACGTTCCTCGGCTATCTATTACCTGAAGACCCTACAATAGTGAGAGGACACGACCACCGGCTCCCTACACTGACACGGAGGGAGTCAGGGTCACCTGGATCCAGAAAAGAGATAATCATAAATACATAAACAGCACTTAACTTGCAGACGACTGAGGACTGGGAACTGGGAACAGCATGCGCACACACACTCCAGGAAGTTGTATCAGCCGCACACTACTGCATTATGGGGAGGAATTTAAAGGGCAGCAATCAGTCCGACTGCATGACAGCTGAGATAGACTAACGAGATGAGAAACTAAACCAAAACAAAGAAATTCAAGGAGGAGGATCTAAAAGCTCCTATGAGCGCTTCTCAGCTGTCTGGCTGTGACAGTACCCCTCCCTCTAGGAGTAGACTCCGGACACTCAGAGCCCACCTTCTCAGGATGGGACCTATGGAAAGCCCTGATGAGACGAGAGGCCTTAATGTCCGTCACTGGGACCCACATCCTCTCCTCAGGACCATAACCCTCCCAATGAACGAGGTACTGGAGGGAACCGCGGACAAGACGGGAATCCACAATCCTAGAGACCTGAAATTCAAGATTTCCATCAACCATAATCGGAGGAGGAGGCAAAGGCGAGGGTACAATAGGTTGAACATAAGGTTTCAATAAGGACTTATGAAAAACATTCCAAGTCTGAGGAAGATCAAGACGGTAGGCAACAGGATTGATGACAGACAGGATCTTGTAAGGCCCAATAAACCTAGGACCCAACTTCCAGGAAGGAACCTTCAATTTGATATTCTTGGTAGACAACCACACCAGATCACCAACATTCAGGTCCGGACCAGGCACACGTCTCTTATCCGCCACACGCTTATATCTCTCACTCATGCTCTTTAGATTATCCTGAATCTTTTGCCAAATAGATGACAAAGACGAGGAGAATCTGTCCTCATCAGGCAAACCAGAAGAGCCCTCTCCCGAGAAAGTCCCAAACTGCGGATGAAACCCATATGCACCAAAAAATGGTGACTTATCAGAGGACTCCTGACGACTGTTATTTAAAGCAAACTCAGCAAGGGACAAAAAAGAACACCAATCCTCCTGATTCTCCGCCACAAAACAGCGCAGATATGTCTCCAGATTCTGATTGACGCGCTCTGTCTGGCCATTCGACTGCGGATGGAAAGCAGAAGAGAATGACAACTGAACCCCCAAGCGAGAACAGAAAGCCTTCCAGAATCTGGAAACAAACTGCGTGCCCCTATCAGAGACTATGTCTGAAGGAATCCCATGCAATTTGACAATGTGGTCAATAAATGCCTGCGCCAGCGTCTTAGCATTGGGCAAACCAGGAAAAGGGATAAAATGCACCATTTTGCTAAAACGGTCCACCACCACCAGAATCACAGACTTCCCCGAGGAACGAGGCAAGTCCGTTATGAAGTCCATGGACAGATGTGTCCAAGGACGGGAAGGAATGGGCAAAGGAAGGAGAGGACCTGATGGCCGTGAATGAGGGACCTTGGCACGAGCGCAAGTCTTGCAAGCTGCCACAAAACCTTCAACCGACTTACGAAGCGCAGGCCACCAGAATCTCTGAGCAATGAGATCCAGTGTGGCTCTTGCCCCCGGGTGCCCAGCAAGGACCATATCGTGGTGTTCTTTAAAAATCTTGTGTCTCAAAGCGAGAGGCACAAACAACCTCCCAGGAGGACAAAGATCAGGAGCTTCTGACTGGGCTGCCTGCACCTCTGCCTCCAATTCAGGAAAAAGAGCAGAGACCACCACACCTTCAGCCAAAATGGGACCCGGGTCTTCAAAATTCCCACCTCCCGGAAAACAACGTGACAGGGCATCTGCCTTCACATTCTTTACCCCAGGGCGGAACGTAACAACAAAATTAAACCTTGAAAAGAACAAATACCATCTGGCATGTCTCGGGTTCAGACGCTTGGCTGACTCCAAGTAGGCCAGATTTTTATGGTCAGTAAACACGGTAATAGGGTGTCTGGCTCCCTCTAGCCAATGGCGCCATTCCTCAAAAGCCAACTTGATGGCCAACAATTCCCTATCTCCCACATCATAATTTCTCTCTGCGGAGGAGAGTTTCTTTGAGAAAAAGGCACACGGTTGCCATTTGGCAGGAGAGGAACCCTGAGACAAGACCGCACCCACCCCTACCTCAGAAGCATCAACCTCAACTATGAAGGGTAACGAAATATCAGGTTGTACTAGGATGGGAGCGGAAGCAAAACTCTCCTTGATATTAGAAAAGGCCTTACGCGCCTCTACCGACCAGGAAGAAAAATCTACCCCCTTTCTGGTCATATCAGTGAGTGGTTTAACAACAGAGGAATAATTCAAAATAAATTTCCTGTGATAATTAGCAAAGCCCAAAAAACGCATCAGCGCCTTCTGATTCTCAGGAAGCTCCCACTCAAGCACAGCGCGGACCTTCTCGGGGTCCATGCGAAAACCAGAAGCGGAGACAAGAAACCCCAGAAATTGGATCTCTGGAACCGCAAACACACATTTTTCCAGTTTCGCGTATAATTTATTCTCCCGCAGGATGAGCAAGACCTGACGTAAGTGTTCCTTATGAGTCTTGAAATCAGGAGAAAAAATCAAAATGTCATCCAAATACACTAATACAAATTTTCCCATTAAATGATAAAAAATGCTGTTGACGAAATGCTGAAAAACGGCTGGGGCATTCATCAAACCAAAAGGCATAACCAAATTCTCAAAATGGCCCTCAGGGGTATTGAAAGCAGTCTTCCATTCGTCTCCTTCTCTGACCCTAACCAGGTTGTATGCCCCTCTTAGGTCTAATTTGGAAAAGACTTTAGCCCCAACAACCTGGTTAAACAGGTCCGGGATCAGAGGAAGCGGATAAGGATCACGAATAGTGATACTGTTCAGCTCCCTGAAATCCAGACAAGGTCTTAAAGAACCATCTTTTTTCTTAACAAAGAAAAAACCAGCGGCAACAGGTGACTTCGAGGGTCGTATGTGTCCTTTTCTCAAACTCTCAGAGATATAAGCCCGCATAGCGACCCTCTCAGGTTGGGAGAGATTGTATAAACGAGATTTAGGCAGCTTGGCGCCTGGGATGAGATTAATAGGGCAATCATACTCCCTGTGCGGAGGCAAACCCTGAACTCCACTCTCAGAGAAGACATCCAAAAATTCAGAGAGGAAAGGTGGTACAGTCTTAGTAGAAACCTCAGAAACAGATGTTATGAGGCAATTCTCTCTGCAAAAGTTACTCCAACCATTTATTTGCCTCGCTTGCCAATCAATGGTGGGGTTATGTTTAGTGAGCCAGGGTAGCCCCAACACTAGAGGAGTAGGCAAACCGCTAAGGACGAAACATGACACATCCTCAACATGAGCATCACTCACAATTAAACGGATATTGTGAACTATGCCCTTTAATGATTTCTGAGAAAGTGGAGCTGAATCAATAGCAAAAACAGGAATATCTTTTCCCAAAGTGCATACCTGGAAACCATGAGTTATTGCAAATTGATTATCAATGAGGTTGACAGCTGCTCCACTATCCACAAAAATCTCACAAAAAATGCTCTTGCTCTCTAGCGCCACCCTAGCAGGCAGGACAAAACGGGAACTACAAGCAAACGGGAAACCTTCAATTTCCGCCTCAACCCTGCCAATAGTAACAGACGGAACATTTTTAAAATAATTTTTCCTTTTTGTCTCTTTATTGCTCCCAGAAAACTGCCTGAATCTCCTAGAGGGACAAACATTTGCCAGATGATTTATACCTCCACAACAAAAACAAACCCTCCCCTGCGGGCTGAATCTTCTATTGTCAGAGGCAATCAACCCCAGCTGCATGGGCTCCTGCTCAGAAGGGGCTGACAGCGACTGAGACCCCTGTGCACAGAATGAGACCGCTGCACTGTCCCGGGACTGAGTATGACAGGAAGGAGAGATCTCTCCTCTCTCTCTAAGACGCCTGTCAATACGAACAGCCTGAGACATAGCAGAATCCAAGGAGGTAGGTCTCTCATGAAAGGCAAATGCATCTCTCAATCCCTCTGAAAGACCATAGCAAAATTGACTTCGGAGTGCAGCATCATTCCAACCCGTATCTGCTGCCCATCTCCGAAATTCTGAGCAGTATATCTCTGCGGATTGTTTACCCTGGCATAACAGACGTAGTCTAGACTCAGCCAGAGCAATACGATCCGGATCATCATATATCTGACCCAGGGCTAAAAAGAATTCATCCACTGAACGGAGGGGCCGTGCCCCCTCCGGCAGCGAAAAGGCCCAGGACTGAGCGTTACCCCTGAGCAGTGATATAATGATCCCCACCCTCCGTTCTTCATCACCAGAAGAATGGGGAAGAAGGCGAAAATGGAGTTTGCAAGCCTCTCTAAAACGCACAAAATTCTCACTACCCCCGGAGAATGTATCCGGGAGCGAGATCTTAGGCTCAGCACAAACTCCATGAACGCAAGCTGAACCGGTCACTTGAAACTGAGAAAAAGTCTTACGGAGATCAGCTACCTCCAAAGCAAGACCCTGAAATCGTTCAGCCAAAAGTGAAACCGGATCCATGCTTGAGACGGTTTTGGCGGCTGATAATGTCACGGATGGTGTACAGGAAACAAGACAAAACCATATAAACAATGTCTCTCTGGATCCAGAACTAAGGAACAAAGGGAGACCCCTGCAATAGACCTGCCGCTCTCCCTCACTGCTCAGCCTATGCGAACACCCCAAAGGTGGATGGGCGCATATCCACGTTCCTCGGCTATCTATTACCTGAAGACCCTACAATAGTGAGGGGACACGACCACCGGCTCCCTACACTGACACGGAGGGAGTCAGGGTCACCAGGATCCAGAAAAGAAATAATCATAAATACATAAACAGCACTTAACTTGCAGACGACTGAGGACTGGGAACTGGGAACTGGGAACAGCATGCACACACACTCCAGGAAGTTGTATCAGCCGCACACTACTGCATTATGGGGAGGAATTTAAAGGGCAGCAATCAGTCCGACTGCATGACAGCTGAGATAGACTAACGAGATGAGAAACTAAACCAAAACAAAGAAATTCAAGGAGGAGGATCTGAAAAGCTCCTATGAGCGCTTCTCAGCTGTCTGGCTGTGACAGAGCAGCGATCGTTTCAGTAGACACAGAAGTGTGATGGTTATGCTGATAATAGCAGCATCGCTGCTCACCATCTGTGTTGATTCCTCAAAGTTGCGTAAAACCTCACAGAGGTCAGACACTCGTAGCTTTTGAAGAGCGGAAGCTGACTGGAAAGGCGACGACCATGTTGCAGCTGGTATTCCACTACTGCCCTCTGCTGCTCACAAAGCCTGGCCAACATGTGGAACGTGGAGTTCCAGCGCATGCTCACGTCGCATAACAGTCGGTGAGCTGGCAATTGCAAGTGCTGCTGCAGCGTTGCCAGACTAGCGGCAGCTGTAGATGACTTTCGCAAATGCCGCACCTTCACCAGTAGCTCAGGCAAATTGGGGTAGGTTTTGATAAACCGCTTAACCACTAAGTTGAACACATGGGCTAGGCATGGTATGTGTGTGAGCTTGCTGAGCTCCAAAGCCGCTTCCAAGTTACGGCCATTATCAGACACAACAATGCCTGGTTGTAGGTTGAGTGGCGAGACCCACAGCTCAGTCTGGTTCCTTATACCCTGCCACAGCTCTGCGGCGGTGTACTGTTTGTCACCTAAGCAAATTAGTTTCAGCACGGCCTGTTGCCGCTTCCCCACTGCAGTGCTACACTGCTTCCAGCTACTGACTGATGGCTGACTGGTGCTGCAAGATGAGAATTCAGAGGTGGAAGTGGAGGAGGAGGTGGAGAGGGTTGCAGCCACTAATGTAGGTGGTGGCAGAAATCCTGATGAAAGTATGGCCCGCAATCCTTGGCATCGGTAGCACCTGTGCCATCCCAGGGTACGACTCGCTCCCGGCCTCCACAACGTTCACCCAGTGTGCCGTCAGGGAAATGTAGCGTCCCTGGCCAAAAGCACTTGTCCATGTGTCAGTCGTTAAGTGGACCTTCCCAATAACTGTGTTGGTCAGGGCACGGGGGATGTTACGGGACACATGGAGGTGGCAGCTGGGAACAGAGTAACTAGGGACGGCCACCCCCATCAGGCTGCGGAAAGCCTCCGTGTCCACAAGCCTAAATGGCAGCATTTCCAGGGCCAGTAATTTGGTAAGGTGCGCATTTAGTGCTATTGGTGGGTGGCTGGGTATTTGCGCTTTCGTTCAAAGGCCTGGGGTATGGACATATGTACGCTGCGCTGGGACACAAAAGTGGATGTGCTAGATGATTGTGCTTGCGAAGGTCCAGGTGCAGGGCGGGAGGCATACGGGCCTGCGTCTTGGACAGGGGATTGGCCATCACGTAACACAGGGGAAGAGGAGGCAGTGGTGTGACCCGCAGACACTGATTGTGGACCCAGTCGTTCGGCCCACCTATTAGGGTGCTTTGATGCCATGTGGCAGATCATGCTGGAGGTGGTGAGGTTGCTAATGTTCACGCCCTTGCTAACTTTGATACGGCACGGGTTGCAAATGACAATTCTTTTATCGTCCGCACTTTCTTTGAAAAAGCGCCAGACTGCAGAACACCTACTCCTTGGCAAGGGAGATTTCCGCAAGGGGCTGCTCCGGGGAACAGTTTTGGGCCTGTTTGGTGTGGCCCGCCTTCTCCCTTTTGCCACCCCACTGCCTCTTCCAGCTTATTGCGGTGCTGCGGATCCCTCCTCCTCTGTTCTGCTGTCCTCTCTCGGCTTCCCACCTTCCCAGGTTGGGTCAGTGATTTCATCGTCCACTGCTCCTCTTTCTCACTCTGGTCGTCCTCCTGACTTGTTGACCTAACAAGAACCTCACTTATTGACAACTGTGTCTCATCCTCATCATCCACCTCGTGAAACACTAATTGCCATTCCCCACCGTCATCTTTTTCTGACTGCGGATGCTCAAGAGTTTGGGAATCAGTGCACAAAATCTCCTCATGTCCCTGTTCAAGCGGGCTTGGCGAGAGGGCCAAATTAAGGAATGGCGATGAAAAGAGCTCCTCGAAATATCCGAGTGTGGAATCACTTGTTTGTCAAGACTCTCCATGGAAGGAGGATCAGGGTGAGGATTCTGTTGACCAGACTCTTGGATACTGAGACTGGACTTTGTGGAAGGTGCTTAACCGACTGGAAGCATTATCTGCTGTAATACAACTGACCACCTGGTCACACTGGTGTGACTTCGAGAGTGGTGTCCTGTGCCGCCCTGCAAACTGGGACATGAAGCTAGGTATCGTGGATGAGTGTGTTTCTTGTGCTCTGGCAGCAGGCACAATTTCACCGCACCCAATGCCACGGCCTCTGCGTGCACCATCAGCAGCACGACCACTTCCCCGTCCCTTACTGCTCGCCTTGAGCATATTAAATGGTATATATGCCTGCCAGTATGTCCCAAGTACAGTAGCGCATGTTTTGTAAGTGTATGCGCAAATAAAATAAACTGAATATCACAGATATTTAGGATGCGCAAACGTTATATAGAAGATGTAACGCAGGTAATGTTGCTGTCACCAGCGGCGAAAGCATTAAACTGAATGTCACTGATATTTAGGATGTGCAAACGTTATACAGGAGATGTAGAGCAGGTAATGTCGCTGTCACCGGCGGCGAAAAAAGTAAACTGAATGTCACAGATATTTAGGATGCGCAAATGTTATACAGTAGATGTAGCGCAGGTAATGTCGCTGTCACCAGCGGCAAAAAATATTTCATTGAATGTCACTGATATTTAGGATGCGCAAACGTTATACAGAAGATGTAGCGCAGGTAATGTCGCTGTTAGCAGCGGCCAAACAATTGTGCTGAATGTCACAGATATTTTGGATGCGCAAATGTAACACAACAGATATAGCAGAGGTTGTGTCACTGTCAGCAGCGGCCAAACAATTGCTCTCAATTTAGAGCAGGTTGCGCTAATAAGATATATTGCAGCCAGATAAAACAATAGTCCTTAAAAGGACTTTTGGGTCTCTAACACCTTTCAAGACTAAACCCTTCCTAAAAAAAAATTCCTGTCCCTATACTATCTGTCCCTTCTGCTGCAGCTCTCCCTGACTAAGACTGAGCCGAACCACGTGTCATCGGGTGCTATATAGCACCCAATGATGTGTTCTGGCCAGCCAATCATTGTAATGGCAGTAACCAACATGGCTACGGCATTACAGTGAGTGTCAGTACTTCCCTGCACGTTTATTGGCCGTGTAGCGGTGCTCGGCCGAACACAGCGATGTGCCGAGCATCGCGATGCTCAAGTCAAAATGGTGTTCAGACAAGCATGCTCACCCAACACTATAGATAACCCATCCTTACACATGTAGTTCAATTATCAAGTGCAGACAATTAAGGTCTGCCGATAGTGGTAACATTTCAAAAATTGTAGTTGGAAATCCAATCCTAGACCTAGCTACATTAATATAAAGGGTTAGATATTTTATACATGTTAACTTTTCCATGCTGTGTCAACACTGGAAACCTATGAGTAACCTACAGGTTTAATACAGTAAAATTGTGTGAGGTATTTCCCATGCTAATTTCCAAGGGGCTCATCGTAGCAGTGCTTGGTTTTTATGACCAGTACAGTTTTCAGTTGTCCTGTAAAGGCTAATAGATTTTATTGAGTAAATGAACCATTGGAGACAAGTAAAGCCCGAGACATTGTTTTGCCTGGATTTTTTTAACAGAACCCCTCACATTGAAAATGCAGTGCAACCTTAGGGCAGAATGTTATAGAGTAGGAGGAGCTGAGAAGATGGATATATAGTTTTGTGAGAAAAGCCTAGAATTAGCAGATACTTTGATGAATAAACCATTAGTTCTAGCAAGAGTATTTTAAACATACAAATGAGTGCTTAAATGTGATGGGAGCCACATAGCGGAGCTCCATAGACTTGGACTTTCACAAATTTTTAGGATAAAATAATTTCAATGTTCTGGACGTTTTATGTCAAGTTTATGTTTTTATTATGAAAAACAGTGTACATTAAAATTATTTATTTTAGAAGATGTGCTGCTCTGCAGATTACCAAGAACTGCAGCTCTTCATTCTGGAAGGTGTAGAGGACCAGAGTTTCAAACAGCGCCAATTCCACACATCTTTTCTCTTTTCATACCGTACATGAGATGCCAGTAAAATAGGTAAAGGGAGTCTGTCATCTGGAAATTCACAGTTAAGCTAGCTGAGAGGACTATGCAGGGACCTGGCCCTGTCAATCAAGAAGGAGAGGGAGTGGCTGGTAGAGGAATCAGGAGGAGCAAGGGTGTCCATGACTTGGGCCACCCTTGGGGCACTTAAAGAGAACCTGTCATCAACTTTATGCTGCCCATACTAACGGCAGTATAAAGTAGAGACAGGCGAGTTGTTTTCAGTGGTCTGTCATTTAAAAGTTAAAAGTAAGTGGTTGAAAAGAACCAACATGACTATCATTGCAGATTGGGCCTGGAAAAGAGTCACGGCCACCTGAGAAGAGTCATGGTTATTCATGAATTCCTGCCCACCTGCCAATGATTGACATTCTTCTACCTAGTTTTCTCCCTTTCTATCTAGGAGAGAACTGCCAATCATCAGCAGATGGGCAGGGAGAACAGGAGATTATGAATAACCATGACTCTTCTCAAGTAGATTTGACTCATTTCAAGGCCTGTGCTGCAATGGTTATGATGCTGGTTCTCAGTAACCACTTACTTTTAGCTCATGAGTGACACACCGCTGAAATCAGCATTTCTGTCACTATTTTATGCTGTCCTCAGTGAGGTCAGCATAAAGTTGATGCCAGGTTCCCTTTAACTGTTCATTTGAAAAGTACTTTTTCTCCATAATGAAGCAACATATTGCTAAGTGAAAGATATCATTACATTCAGCTGAGCTAGCCCTACAATACATTTTCCCTGGGTTAACAGTGAAATTTCTAATGACAGATTCCCCTTAAAAATAAAATTCCCCTTCAATATATTTAATATATTTTTATATATTTTTTCTCCACTATGTTTTGGGATAACCTCTTGTTCTACAGTACGTTCTCCTAAAACTAGGACAATGCTCAATGAAAAGGCCAACGCCTCAAATGTCAGCATAGCAGTTATCATTCTGATTATCAGATTGACTATTTGATGAATATTACAACTCAACTGATATATTTATTTAAAAGTGGAATTGTTTTCCGAGTATGGGAATAGGGTATGAAAGGAGACATTATCAGTTAAACATATTCAATGCGTATTATACATTTCCCAGCATTGACAGTAACATCAATCAGTTAGAATCTACATTGGCTAATTTCTTCCAATCTCTTCAATATGACACTTCTATCTTTTAAGACTGAATGATGACTGAAAGCTAGTGGGTATTGAATGATGTATATACCGTAATTAACTGCAGTAATTGATGCTAAAAACAGCTTGAAAGGGAAGATAACCCCTTTACAGACTGTACTGTTCTCACTCTATTCTTGAAAAAATTGCCTCATTTCTATCCAATCTCCTTTGCCGAGTTCTATATGGTATAGGTAATTTTATTTAATAAAGGCACATTCTTACATTTCACAGGGCTGCTACCATTCTATTGAAGGCAACACACATAGAACATTTTTACTCAGGATTCCCAGCTTTGTTGGCTTTTCATTTTGGATGAAATCTACTACAAGGTACCAGGAATCCCACTTTTTCAATAATAAGGCTCCCTTTCATTCCTGCAGAGTATGCAGAAACCATTGCAGATAAGAGAACGCTTCCTCAAAGACCCCATCACTCCTGTACAGCTGGGGTTTTCATCCTTGACAAAAGACCAGGATGAGAAGCAAGTGCTGTGAACTCTCAATAAATTCTAACAAGTTACAATAATGCTTCAGGATGGGGGAAATGTGTATTTTAATGATATTCCTTCAATTAAACAGATTGTGAATGCTCCTGGTGACACTCAAAATGATGTACAATCTCTATTTCCAGTGCGTTCCATTTCTGTTTCGAAGAACGAGAAAGATACAATAAAGCACAAGACAAGGAACATGAATATTTTTTTCG